>NC_067476.1:155844598-156444598 GCF_947179515.1 Apodemus sylvaticus | reverse complement strand
CCAACGGCCTCGGAAGCACAGCCAGTCTAAAGGGATAACACCCCTAAAATAAAACCTACTCTCCAGCCCCAGAAGCCACAACAGTGAAAGCAATGGCAAAGTGAAAAAGCGTAGCGTTCAGGGGTAGGAAAGGGGGGAACTCTAAGCTGGCCCAAAACATTAATTTCTAAGTTGTAATAAAGTATCAGTTTAAGAACAAAGGTCTCATCAACTAACCACCCTGTCCCGCTACTTCTTGAACCTAAAGTATGCAAAGGAGTTCAGTTTCTCAAGGGCCTTTCCTGCCATGTGGACACACTTGACGTTGTGGGTTTAAAGCTCAGGACGCCACAAACATATCCTCCCTGTCAGGCTCAGCAAAGAGCCCATGGACCAATCACATCTGGTTAAAACAAACAAACAAACAACCTGAAGACTTCAGTTTCTGTCGCCCCTTTCCTGCATCCACGCCTGTGTAGATACCACCCAGACCCATGGGTAAGCACATCAGTTACAGCCACTCTCGCCTCTCCATGGCCGGTACTTTCCACTGACCTTCACGCCATTGGTTAGCTCTGTCTCTTAAAAACAATAAACAAACAAGCAAGCAAACAAAATATTCCTCCGTGTAAACGTAATCGTGTCGTTTGTATTTTTTTGGCTTCTGCGTTCTTCTACTGATAAAAGTCAGGCATGCAGTCAAATGCATACAAAGTGTTGGTGACTATTTCTTAAACACAGAACCGATTTTTTTTAACATACAATATTATTTACGCATGTATAAGAATTTTACGCACGAATACAATATATATTTTTGTCATGTGCAACCTCCATTCTCCCAGCTCCAATTCATCTTAGGTCTTTCCTCATGACTCCTCCCAATTTAATGTCCTTTATAAAAATTTAGCTATAGTATGGTCCACTGAGTTCTATTTGTAATGCCCATAATACTGAAGCCATCCACTGAAGTATGGGTCAATCCACCAGACTACACCCTTAAAGAAACTGTAGTCTCTCCCTCTGCAGCCATCAACAGCCCATAATTAATTCCTCAGCTATGAGTGTCACAGCTCTCCCTCAATCCCCACCCGCTGCTACAGGTTCACTGGTCTTATACAGGCCACCATGGCTGCTCTGATAGGAGCACGGTGTTCCAGTCATGTCCAGAAGACACTGCTTTGTCCCTGTCCTCTACAACCTCTGGTCCTTACAGCCCTTCAGCCTGTCCTTGTGGGTGTAGGGTGTGATATAGATGCCCTGTTTGTAGATGGATACTCCACCAACATTTGTTCTCTGTATTTAGGACCTCTTGTGAGTCTTCACAGTGCCGATTATTTAGAAACACACAATTGGATTATCATACTTATGCCACACCTAATATTTTCATTTACTACAAGTGTTAAAATGTATTTAAATTGGTGCTTATGACAGCTATTTGAAGGACTACTTCCACCTTCTGGTAGTCTTTCTATCTTTTTAGCATCCTTTTTTAAAAAAAGAAATATAGGCCAAGAGATGGTGGCTCACACCTTCAATCCCAGCCCTCTGGAGACAGAGGCACGTGGATCTCTCTTGAGTTCTAGGTCAGTCTGGTCTGCACAATGAGTTCTAGGACAGACAGGTGGCCAGGACTACACAGGGAAGGAAGGAAGGAAGGAAGGAAGGAAGGAAGGAAGGAAAGAAGGAAGGAAGGAAGGAAGGGAGGGAGGAAGGAAAGGAGAGAGGGAGGGAGGGAGAGAGGGAAGGAAGGAGAGAGGGAGAGAGGGAAGGAAGGAAGGAAAGAAGTAGGGTGGGAAGAAGGAAGGAAAGGAAGGGAGGGGAGGAAAGGAAGGAGGGAGGGAGGAAGGGAGGGAAGGAAAGAAGAAAGAAAGAAGAAAGCAAGGAAGGAAGAAAGGAAGAAATCTCTTCTCTGTTTTCTGCGTTCTGTTCTTTTCTGAGCGGATTTTGCATTTATGGTTTCTTTTGCAGAGATTCACTTAGAATACTTTCGGCAAAATAGGCCCAAAGAGAAACACGGCAATGTGTCAAGTCAACACTAACAATCTTTTCACCTGTTCTGTTTGCTTCCTCTCTTCCTTCACAAGCAGATATGGCTCGAGTTTGTGAATGCATGGTCACATGAGCACTCGTTTGTAGTTGACAGCTTTGAAAGTAAATTACAGTCATCACACGTATCATCTCCATAACTCCAATAAGAATTCCTTACAAATAACAAGGTTCGCATCACTGAGCTGCTATCCTCGCTGTAAGAAGGCAGGCACGGATTCCTTCCCTGGACATCCACCGCTACTTCTCCGAGCTGTGTCTACGCCTACACTCGTTACCCTGGTGTGTGACCCAGTAAGGGCTTGAAGAGGACGTTTGTTCATCTATCTCTGGGCCTCTCCGTTTCATTTTGTAAGTGATGTCTGCTTTCAGAAAAGACTGTGTCCGTCTTCTTATGGAATGTTCCATGTGCTAGACTTCTTCGTTTTTTTCCATGACGACTCTCTACTTCTATAATGGATGTTATATTTAAAAGTTTAGGACAGGCCTTGGAGATGCAGCTTAGTGATGGTGCACTGGCTTAATGTGTACAAAGTTTTACACTCTGTTTCGGTCAGTGGGTAAGTAGGTAGACAAGAGCTGGACAGACAGATGGACAGACAGACAGACAGACTGATAAATAGATAGATGATATTGGTAGGTAGGTAGGTAGATAGAAAAATAGATAGATAGATAGATAGATAGATAGATAGATAGATAGATAGACAGACAGACAGATAGATGATAGATAGATAATAGACAGACAGACAGAAGGTAGTTAGTCAGGTGGATGATAGAAATAGAGATATTAGCTGTCATTCACATAAACTTCTATGCCTAGCACACCTTATAAGTGGTGCTGCACACCCACAGAAGGCAAACACTGTCATCCCTCAAAATCTACAAAGATTCCACCTGTCTTAGTCAGGATTTCTATTCCTGCACAAACATCATGACCAAGAAGTAAGTTGTTTGGGGAGGAAAGGGTTTATTGAGCTTACACTTCCACGTTGCAGTTCATCACCAAAGGAAGTCAAAACTGGAACTCAAGCAGGCCAGGAAGCAGGAGCTGATGCAGAGGCCATGGAGGGGTGCTTCTTACTGGCTTGCTTCCCCTGGCTTGCTCAGCCTGCTCTCTTATAGAACCCAAGAGCACCAGCCTAGAGGTGGCACCACCCACAAAGGGCCCTCCCCACTTGATCACTAATTGAGAAAATGCCCCACAGCTGGATCTCATGGAGGCACTTCCCCAACTAAAGCTCCTTTCTCTGTGATAACTCCAGCCTGTGTCAAGTTGACACACAAAACTAGCCAGTACACCACCAAAGGACCAATACCAAAATCCGTAAGAAGTTCAAATATTGTGAGATGGTAGAGTGTGCAAATTCTTGTGTATACTTCAAATTATTTCTAGGCTACTTACAATATCTAATACATTTAAATGCCATGCAAATAGAGTTTGCTCTGTATTACTTAGGGAGCCAAGAAAATGGCATAGGTCTGTATATGTTTGAGATAAACATAACCATCATGGACCTATGATATAACACAGGCAAGGGACAATAGAATGCTTTGTAATGTGATCCAGATAAATCCCCAGACTCAGATAACACGGATGTGAAAGAATATTATATACTCCCACATGGGAGACGAACACATTCACCATGTGGAAGAGGCTGCCATTCCTCCCCATAGTAAACACCCTTTGAATTGTAATTGGATCTGGAAATGTCCCCTATCACTGCATTATGTGCTCCTAGCCCCACTGCAGCACCCTCAGGATCTCCTGGAGGTCTTCTAGACCCAAGCTCTGCTCCTTTCATCCCATTGGCATATTACACTAAGTTAAATCCTATGTCTGTGATCACCTCATTCTAGATAAATACGAAACCAATGTGCTCTTTCTTTCCCACCCCACCCTGCTTTTTGGCTAAGTTAGTCTGGAAACACAGACCCCAATTATTGCTAGGCTCACTGGTAACTCTTTCCTTTTAATTTCAAAACATATATACCTAATGAATTTGATCAATGAGCAAGTCCCACTGTCTGTGTGTACACTGGCATAAATGACCACCATACAACCTTTTCTACACATGGGCATCCTCCTTAAGCTATTGCTGGCATGTCCTCAGGTGATATGTATGTGGGGTGTGTGTGTGTGTGTGTGTGTGTGTGTGTGTGTGTGTACAGGTAGCCTGCTGAGGATGGTGGGTGGGGGCATGTTTATGGACTCCAAGCCAACATATATCTGTTTAGGGCATCCCAGAAAGCACAGCCCAAGTTGATCACAAGCACACATTCTTCTGTTTAGGACACATGAGACGTGGGCACAGGAGGACAGGGGTGTCCCGTCCCTTTAGCTCACACTTCTGACAAGACAGAAATGGACAATGCTCTGCCTTTCAAACCATTTGATAATTCCTGTCCCCCATCCTGGCCAGACTCTGAAGTTCACAGCTACATCACAGCATCTTCCCTTCACCAGACTCTGGGCAGATGGTGTGGGCGGGCCAGCTTGCCTATTCTGAAGCAGTGTAAGAAGTAACATAAGGTAGCCTCATCCGTGGCATGCTTTCTGGCTCTAGTGTCTGATCGTGTTGGAAGGTACTGCCTGGAAGTCAGTCTGAGAAAAAAATCTGATGCTCTCATTTCAAGACTGATCCCCACAGCAGATTTTCCTCCCACACTCCCTGGATTGCTTTCAGAGAGATAGCCCACCTTCCACTGCTGCAAGTGACAAAGCTGCTTCTGAAGAATGTCTAGTGAACAGTCCCTGGAAGTTCTAGGACACTCCTAGATACCTCTGCCACCTGGAGACATTGTCTTTATGACCTTTGCAGAGGTCACTGTATTGGAGAGACCTAGTTCTAGCTGAGTGAAGTCAGTCAGAATGGATTTCATCTTTTGAAAACCATAGCCACATCTTGGAACTGGAACTGGTCTCATTCACGGGACCTTTAAGGATGCACTGAAGCAGATACAACCTTTGCTTTTGTTCACTGTTCACTTGAAAGCCATGCCCAGCCACACGCCCCAGCACTCTCCCGTGTCCCCTTCACGTGCAGGCAGTGTCTGCCCAATGGCACCACCACTGATCCATTTAAAACCGTGGTCCTCCTCTCCCACCCTTTCTCCTGATCCCATCTGTCTGGCATCAACCCTGTACACCAACACTGGAGGTAATTCCTTTATCTATTTCTCTGTATCTTCCTCTTCCTCACTAGAGGCAGGGAGTCATCGATTTGGTTCTGCACTGCATCACCAGTGCTAAGAACTGTGACTCGCAAGAAGCAGACATTCTTGAGGTCTTGTTAAACAAAAGCTCGGACTCCTGGGGCGGTCACTGTCATCGGATCCACAGACCCAAGCAGAATGATGGACATTTCCATGCTAAGGGATGGACTACCCCTGACTGGTGGCAGGAACACTGAGCTGGAATCCAGTCAGGCAGATTCCCAAGAATTATGTAGATCAAGTCTACATAAATGAAAGGCAGGAGTCCAGGAATCTAATCCACAAAGATCCAAAACTCCCAGAGTAAGATAGGGACTCTATCTCAGCCTTGTCTGGGGCATCTGCCGAGCTCTGCATAATAGACAATATACTGAAGTCATAATAACAATGTTTGTGAACAACATTTATCTAGTTCCCAATTAGCATGCAAAGTATTGAGTTATAACTACTTCATATCAATTATAGCCTCTTATTTTTTCATAATGTTTATATTGACTATATGAGAAAGTTGAGCCCTAAGGGTTTTTAAGTTGTCCCCACAATTGGTAAAGAACAGAGACAGAAATACAAATACAGACATGTAGGGTACTCTACTAAGCCCCCACCCCAACACCAACGGAAGAAGGTAAGGAGCAAGGAGTCCTCTGCTCTTCAGTTATGACTGGGTGTCCCCATAGTGGGTGTCAAGGGTAGGCAGGGAGTTATGAGGTGAAAAAAAACCAAATAGATTTCCAACAAAATAAATTACTATGTCATGGACTGTATGTAACCTGTAAGCTAAAGTAAAGCTTTTCTTCCCCTAAATTGCTTTTGGACACCATTTTATCACATCATTGGAAAAGCAGTGTGCATGTGTATGTGTGTGTGTGGTGAGGATGGTGGTGTGTTTGTGTGTGTTTGTGTGTATGTGTGTGTGGTATATTTGTGGGGTGTGTGTATATGTTTCTGTGTGTGTGTGGTGTGTATGTGGGGCATGTGTATATGTGTATGTATGTATGTATGTATCTGTGTGTGTTATATGTGTGTGTGGTGTGTGTATATATGTATCTATCCATCTATCTGTGTATGTGTGGTAGTGGGGTATATTGTGTGGTATGTGTATGTGTATGTATTATGTATGTATGCATGTATATATCTCTGTGTGTGGTATATGTATGTCTCTGTGTGTCTGTGTGTGCTGTATGTGTGCAGTATGTGTGTATATGTGTATTTATGTATGTGTATGTGTGGTATATGTGTACGGGTTGTGTGTGTATGCCTCTGTATGTGGTGTATCTGTGGGGTATACGTGTGTCTATGTGTGTGTATGTATGTATGTATGTATGTATCTGTGTGCATGTGCTATATGTATGTGGTATATGTGCATGTATATGTACACATGTATTATGTATGCATGCATGTATCTCTGCGTGTAGTATATGTGTGTAGGGTATGTGTGTGTCTCTGTGTGTCTGTTTGTGTGTGGTGTATATGTGGAGTATGTGTGTGTATGTGTAAGCATGCATACATGCATGTATGTATTTATGTATCTCTCTGTGTATGGTGTATGTGTGTGTATGTGAAAGTATGTATGTATCTCTGTGGGGGTATGTGTGTGTATGTATACATGTATGTATGTATGTATGTATCTCTGCGTGTGGTGTACGTGTATGTATGTGAATGTATGTATCTCTGTGTGTGTGTGGAGTATGTGTGGGGTATATAATGTATCTCTCTGTGTATGGTGTATGTGTGTGTATGTGAATGTATGTATGTATCTCTGTGGGGGTATGTGTGTGTATGTATACATGTATGTATGTATGTATCTCTGCGTGTGGTGTACGTGTATGTATGTGAATGTATGTATGTATCTCTGTGTGTGTGTGGTGTATGTGTGGGGTATGTATGTGCACATATATATGTGTGTGTGGTGTATGTGTGTATATATGTATATATCTGTGTGTGTGGTATATGTATGGGGGTATATATATGTATGCATAAGTCTGTCTGTCTGTATGTATGTATCTGTGTGTGTGTTTGTGTTGCAATGATTACTATGTGGCCCATGTGTTCCCAGTACAATGGGTCTTCAGGGTCACTGGAATCTTGAGATAAATGGCACCAATTGGGAGCTGTGTGTATCTGACAAGATCATTTATTGTGGCTTCAACCTTAAGGAGACCAGGAATTAGAGCAGAGGAAAAGTAATGGGGTCAGGAGAGCCCAGCAGTCAACTGGCCAATGAGTGATGATTAAGTTCTCCCCTTGGGTTAGAGTGGGTCTAAGGAAAAGACAGGAAAGACTTAAGAACTAATTGATTGCTATACACATTACCATAGGGCTGTGGAAAGAAAAAAATACCAAATTTCTGATAAGTCTTTAAGTATGCCACCCAATTTAAAACTACTAAAAATAGACTGCAAATTAATTTGTCTGTTTCAAAGTTGCATGCCAGATGTCTTATTCGTCATAAATGATAGTATTTGCTGAAATAAATGTTTAACAGGCAGCAATTAGCAAAGTGGCCATACTTTAAAAGTTTAATTTGCTGTTAAGAGGGTTTTGCAATAACAACTTGGAAAACAATCGCAAATTACACAGTTCAATTTTCCAAATGGATTATTTTGCAGCTAGATGAAGAAACGGTTGAAATTTCATCTAGAGTTTCAAGGGGAGATTCACTCAATTGGATGTTTAAAGGCATGTTCCCTTGAGGAACCCGAATGCATGTGGTGGATTAGTGGGCACTGCCAGGGAATATTCGACCCTGTCCTGGTGAGCTGAAGTCTGAAGTCACTCAGGCAAACAAGGACCTGACTTCCAATTCTACCTATTTTCTGCTCATGGTAATTTATAGATGATGATTTATTTATGTTTACCAAGTGAAAATGAGAGCACTGCCTGAAAGGCACTTCTCTGCCTTGCCTTTGTTGGCTGAATCCTAATTATTTTTCCCTTGTGGGACCGAATGAATTAAGTGAGCAATTCACTTTGTGTATGCAAATTGCAAATCTCTGCAGAAGCCTCAAATTACTTCATTCTTCGGGAAAAAAAATGGAGGCCATTATCGTGCTGAAAACGAAGAGGCATAAGCCCCCTTTCCTTTTGTAGGTCATCTTCAAAATGAACACAGTATGAAAATCATCCCTTTCTGAGCCCACCGCAGGCCCTGAAGTATTACTAAGTAACCCACTAAATTAAATTATAGTTATTATTATCGCATAATTATAGTGATTCAAATTTTAGGGTACTCTTATAAACATTTCTATTTTAAAAAGCTCAATACAGTTTTATATAATGCATTCTGAAACTTTTAACTTGTTCATACGGCCTTTTTTATAAAAACGAGAATGGTTGAAAGACAGAGATGGTGGTTTGAGGGGAGCTAACACATCAAGGCATGCTCAAGCTGATGCAGAGTCCTGAGAGGAGAGCTTTGTCTCCATTTGAGAGTCTATGCTCAGAGCCTCCAGACGCAGTGGCTTCAGACGAACGTTTTTCTAAAACACTTCTGTAGGAAGGGCAAGTGTACACAGTTGCAGCCCAACCCCTGTGTTAGTGGGTTTCTGTCTCTCTAAAAATATCCCTGCATCCTTGGTCATTTAAAACAAGCTGGACTCGTGCCTGAAATTTGAACTGTCTCCCCAAAAGGGGGTCTCTATTTGTACAAGTGCAATAACAGGAATAAATCCATTTGTTCTGCGTCTTGCTTTTGATATAGAGGTGTCTGAACTGCAGAGCGTGGCATCTCAGGCTGGTAGAGGGGATTCTGGGATGCAGGATACCTGCATAAGCCGGCTGTGATTGTGCCATCCCAGGTAACCTTTCCAGCGATGAAGGTAGGCGTTAGCACAGCTTCCGTACCAAGGGAGACACAAGTTCTTCATGAGGACTGAGTTCTTATCAGTGAAATGTCAGAATCATTTCTGTGCATAGAATTTTTGAAGGAATTGCTTTGAAGTAAGGGTAATTTGTACTCTGGAGCAGTTTTATTAGTAAAGAATACTCTTACGTTACCAGCAGGGAAAGGGGGGGCTGCTAGTAGCTGATGCTACAATACCATTTACGTCATGAGTCAAAATATTCTGAATACCACAGAAATTGTCACTACAACTTATGCACAACCCAAGAGCATGAGGCAACCTGGACTCAGAGTCTCCTTACACACGTGTGCAGTGAATGGCACTATTCCCTATGAAAAACACAGTCTCTCTATATGTGAGAACATGTTTCTGTATGTTTCGTAGAGCAAAAGGTCTGGAAAATATTTATTAACCTACTAGTTGTTTTTATGAAGTCAGAGACTAGGGCCTGATGTCATAATTTGTTTGCTGTCTCATTACCAACTTTTCAGAATTGCTGACATGGATTTCAAGGAAGACATGAGATTGTATGAACATCATAAAGTATAGCCTTGAGAACTGTGAGGACTGAAGGGGTCAGGGGAAGCAACCTCTCCAGCACAGTGTCATTAGCTAAGCCATGGTGGTCAGTGTGTCAGGGTCTCCGTGCAGAGTGGTCCCAGGAGACTAACTCGGTATGGACATCAGAGAGTCATGGGAGGATCAGACAAGGTAGAGATTGGAAGAGATGACTACCTTTTGCCATGTGGACCAGAAAAGGTGGTAGGATCAGGTGGGGTGGGGTGGGGTGGGGTGGGCGTCTGTGCATAAGGAAGACTGCAAACTTGGCCACATGCTGAATGTGGAGGGGTGTGATGGTTTGTATATGCTTGGCCCAGTGAGCAGAACTGTTAAGAGGTGTGGCATTGTCTGAGAAAGGTGTGGTCTTGTTGGAGGAGGTGTATCACTGTGGGGGTGGGCTTTAAGACCCCCATCCTAGCTCTCTGGAAGCTAATCTTCTCCTGTCTGCCTTCAGAGCAAGATGTAGAACTCTCAGCTCCTCCTGCACCATGCCTGGCTGGATGCTGCCATGCTCCCACCTTGATGATAATGGACTGAACCTCTGAACCTGTGAGCCAGCCCCAATTAAATGTTATCCTTATAAGAGTTGCCTTGGTCATGGTGTCTCTTCACAGCAATGAAACCCTGACTCAGACAAGGGGCGAAGGAAAGGAGAGAATCCAGGATTCTTTGCTGGCCTCTGCTGTGAATAGCTGCATGGATCTAAGTGCCAAACCACACGCCGGGAAACCCCAGAATGGAGTCCAGCTTAAATGGAAAGAGAATTAATTCTGTGTGGAGCAAGCACTGGAGCCTCAGCATGTGCTCCCCTTTGCCATACAAAAGGATCTAAGCAAGTAAAATAGGGGGGGACTGCATCCCAGACCACTCCCTCTCTCTACCTTCTCTACAGTTGGGTCTGGCTGGCCTTACTCTGGAGAGAAGAGCTTCGCATAAGGACAATTGTAGTTACAGAGCTGTGAAGTCATGCTGCCTTGAACGAGAGGAAACTTCCAAGTATGAGCTGGTGGGTGACTTCCTGCACGAGTAGGGGACAACCGCAATGGGTAGGTCTAAGCTTTGGAAGGAAGGGCTAGGATGTATTCTGAGATTTCCAAAAGACGCACTGCAGCTGGCTACATCAAAAGAGGAGGTGTTTGGAGAAAGGAAAACTAAGTCAATTATTAATTAATTAATTAATAACCACATGATTAATTCTGATCCAAATATATACACATAGATGAGAGGGCATGGGAACAGAGTACAAGAGAAGGAGAAAGGGAAAGAAAGAGGAGAGGGAGAGAAAGAGAGAGAAAGAGAGAGAGAGGAGGGAAAGAGGAGGGAGAAAGAAGGAAGGAAAGGAGGGGGGAGAAAGAGAAGGAGAGGGGGACAAGGAGGGAGGGAGGGAGGGAGGGAGCAGGAGATGGGGGAGATAAAAGGAGAGGGAGAGAGAGATTAGATCGATTATAAAGAAGTTGTTTTTTAGAACATTGGCCATTAGCTCACTGTGAAGACCCTAGAGTCCCATTTTCTCAAAAAACTAAGCACAATCTGACAGGGACCCAAGAGTGGTTTCCAGTAAACACGAGTCAGTCAGGATGGATGGAGGCAAAACCGGAGGCCTAATGGGGCCTGGTGAAAAGGCAGAAGTCACAGCACGATTAGAAGGTTGTGGTTTTCAAACACAGTCCTGTGTGTGTGTGTGTGTTTGTGTGTGTGTCTGTGTGTGTGTGTGCGCGCGCGCGCACACACACACACGTGCGCGCATGTGTGCATGCATGCTGTGTGCTGCAGTGGGACACCGATCCCTCACTGTTCACTGCTGTCACAGCCGTGGGCCCAGTGGACACTGAAAAATGAGGACATGTATACAAGCATCATGTTCCTGGTAGGTTTTGTCAGAATGGAAATTATTTGTTCTAGGAAATGCTCAGAATAAAAGGAGAGGAGGAGAAGATAGGGTAAGAGCAGAGGAGGGAGTGGAGAAAGGAAGGAGAGGGGGAAGGAAGGAGGAAAGAAAGAAAGAAAGAAAGAAAGAAAGAAAGAAAGAAAGAAAGAAAGAAAGAAAGAAAGAAAGAAAGAAAGAAAGAAAGAAAGAAAGAAAGAAAGAAAGAAGAGGGAAGAAGGAAGGGAGGGAGGGAGGGAGGGAGGGAGGGAGGGAGGGAGGGAGGGAGGGAGGGAGGGAGAAAGGAAGGAAGAGAAGGAAAAAACAGAGGAGGTAGGGGAGGCTGGAGAAAGGAGGGGAGAGCTGAAGAGGGGGACATAGGAAGGGGAGGGGTGGGAGGAGGGGAAGGAGAGAGCCAGGGCAGACCCCAGGCCTCGAAGTCAAGCAGCTGAGACCTCCCTTCCACACCGGAGTGTGTCCTGATTCTCACCCATTCCCCACAAAGCAAAGGACATTAAGAAACACGTGAACCTACTGCTCTATTTTGGCCACCTGACTTCCGGAATAAAGACAGGGAGTCTGCAGTTCAGAAGAAGGGCAGGGAGGACTAAAGCCACTGCAGTCCTCACAATGCCAAAATTAAGGCTAATCAGTTTCAGGGCATCCCTGACAGCTCAGGACAGAAGCAAAGAAGTAAAAAAAATATTTTTTCTTTCCTTTTGCATCTTGTATTCTTATTTTTACCTTTCATTCTTGCCCAGGAGAGATAACACCTTTAACTGCATGCTCGGTGAAGCATGCACAACGTTTTAAAATTCTCCGGTCAACTTGTATGTTAAAACTGCAGAAAGTATTCAGATACAGAAAGCAGGCTTTCCTACCAGAAGGATGTGTCCTCAGACCCCACGCCCATGGCTCTGTTGATCAAAGAGCAGAGGGCACATTTCCCAATGTCTTCTAGAAATCTCTTTCTATTGGAATACATTCTGAAATCTGCTCACAGCATGCTAGTTATAACCTTGGTATTTTTATTATCAAGATTCATAAATTACACAGCATTTAGATAAAAAAAAAGGCATGTCTCAGAATTACTTCTGTGCCCCCCAAGAGATTAATATTCAACACGTCAGATTTGAGAGAGTAAAGAGAAAGAAGAGAAGCCAGGAGCTCTCTCGTCAAGGGCTTGGAGGCTTAAGGGAGATAATTCCTCCTTAGCGCTAGGGCTTTGAACCTCAGTTAATGATGATTACAGATGAAAGGGAACCCAATGTACCGAGTTCCCCAAAGATCTGCATATTAAATCGAAAGCCAGCAAGCCAGCAGGTAGGAGTCCAAAGTAGGGCAAGTCACTTTGTCCCCAGCTTCCCCTCCCAGTCAAAGGGCCCTTTCAGCCTGGGCAGGTATAGAGTTGGAATCTGTCCTAAACTTTCTCTAAAATTTCCAAGTCCTGGCTGGTGCTTTGAGGTCCAATCAGCATGATCAACATCTTCCAAATCAAAATTCCTTTCCCTGGTTTCAGACGATTCTTTGGAAAATCTTTTTCTTGATCCTTAGGAAGTGCTAAGTCGTCTGCTCTGTGTTTGGTACTTATAATTAATAATTAAGGAGTGGCTTAATGGGTTCCACTATAAACAAAAGGGCTAAGGGACAGTATTTCCTATGAGGAATTTGAATAGTCACTGAGCTAAGTAAAGAAGCGAGCCTTGTGGGTGTGTGCCCAGGAGTAACAGGCTCCCAGGGAAAAGGAAATAAAAGGGTGGCGCTGTGGAAAGACTCTAGGGTCCCAGGAGCCCCACTAGCAAGGTAAGGGGAGACTGTGAATGCTGAGCTAGGAGGCTGCACAGGTCTTGGGAACTCAGATGCTGAGTCCCACAAGCCACTGTGAGGGAAGTGATGTCATACCAACCCCAGCGAGCCAGCTAGAGTCCGTCCAGCCGCTTCATTCCCACAAGTGTCCGGGAGGGGCTATGGGAAGTCTCTGGAGTCTCCACACACTTCAAACACACAGTCTTCACGGTGAGCTGATGGACAGGCTCAGAAAGGCCTACAGAGCAGTCCTCACTTCTCTTCCTTCTGTCGGGATCATTCACACCTTGCGGCAATTACAAACTCTTACTCTCACGGTCTCTTTTGTTTTTCCACACCCACGAAGGTAGTATAGGGGCTCGTGAAGAATGAGCTATTTCTGGAAATGCTTTGGGCTTTATACATGATGATCATACAGCAAAGAATGGTAAAGCAGGAGGCTGGGTGAGGTTCTGAAGAGAGGAGATCGCTAGGTAACAGACACTGAACGATTTGAAAGTCTGTGGGGTACATGCCCCATCCCTCTTCATTGACATCTTATAAAACCAGGAAATGAAATGGCAGACCTCTGATCATGGTCAACAGAGGGGGGCTTGCCTCATCTCTGACCCTGGACAGAGACACAACTTCAGAATGAAGAGTACTGCCTAGCAAAGGCTTTACCATAAAGGGCAAAGCACACTGTTGTGTCTTCCTGAAGAGTTAGTCCAATCCAATACCCTGTGGGGGAAAGCATCCACAGCGGAACTCCGACTGTCCTGGGTGCCTTAGGAAGAGTACAAACCCCGTGTATAGCGTAGATCATCCCGGTCCCTCTGGCCATCGCTTACTCTTACCATGTGTCTCACTCTACTCTGTAATAAACCATGTCTGTCTTCTTCGATATACTTCGACTCATCTGAATCCTTTTCACAAAGGTCACAAGGACCTGGGAGATGAGAGGACTGCAGAGAAATGCCCGTGACAAGCTTAGTATAACCACACTATTGATAGAAATCTCAGTTCTACATTATTTGTATGATGTATGAACCAAATACTGCTTTGGGTCTTTGAAGTTACCATGGAAGGAAAGGCCCCCCAAGCAAGCAAGTCAAGCCATGCTTTTAGCTCTGTTTTCTGGAGAAACTGGTGTGTACCCAATGAATCTGGATGCGCTTGACCGGGTAGCAGTCCTGTAGAACGGGGTCAGAGGGCTTGGCTTTAGAGCTTATACAAGGGTTTGGTGCGCACCACTGTTTCCCATCACTGTGTGAACATGCACAAGGAAGACGCCACAGGGCCTGTGTAAGAACTGCATGGAAAAGAGAGCCAGGTTTCTGTGTGGATAGGTCTCTTCTGGTTTTACACAAAACTCTAAAGGGCAATGAGGCCCAGACCAGTTTTCTATGTTCCCGCGGGTGGTTCCACACCATGAGCATGTAGGGTAGCATTCAATGGATTTAGTGGATTAGTTTTAAAAAAAAGAAAGAAAGATGTAAAATGGGGTGGTGCATTCTAGGTGTCATAGGGGGATTGGACAGGGAAATGGGGGTGGATTTTGTCAAAACACTGTCCAAGAATGCAATAACGTGATAATCCTGTGTGCTTATAAGAAAACCCCAAGAGAGCAAGCCAAGTGTCTTGTGACCTCCCTTTCTTCAAGAATTGTTCTTGGGGTGTGCTTTCGTGCCCGTCCCAGGTGTAGTGGGTAGGAGGGGTTTCACTTTAGCTGTTGTGGTCCACACACCTCCATGAAGAGCCATGCTTTTCCACACGTGGATTGTTCTTGCGAATGAACACGTGGAGTTCTTGCATGTGACTCCCCTTAACCCTTAGAATACAAATTGTCTGATGCTCTGAATAAAGTTGGCTGTTGCAAGAGACCTCAGTGTGCCTCATTTTTAGGGCCCTGTCTCCCAGGTTCACACCACCATTACAGCACTAAACAGATATGAGGATGTTCCGCTGGATGTATGCACAGAATTCTCAAGAACAAAGAAAAATCATTTTTAAAAGACCTGGAAACCACAGGATTTAAGAAAAAAATGAGTAGCAAGTAAATATATTACATTACAGATATCTGTTTACATAAACATGATAATGATCTTTATCAGTAATTTGGTTATGCTTTCCCAGTAAAAGGTTCAAGCCACCTCCTTCCAAACCTACGTCTAAAGAGGCACAGTGTGGGCTCTTACCTTGTGGTAACACCTGAAGTACGCGGCCCGCTCATCTGAGAACTTCTCCAGTCTCTTTGGACCCTTGCTCGAAGCTTTCTTGAACACTAACCAGCATCGTTGATAAATCTAGAAGAAAATGCAATATCCGTTCAACATCTCCAGACTTGACTGCCTCTGACATTTACATTTAAACAATTTCCTTTTGGTCTTTTTACCAGTGAAATATTCACGCACTGGAAATGAATGTTGGTTTGGGAAGGTAAGGAGTAGGGGAGGGGGACAGAGGGGGAGAAATGGGCAAACTGTACGTTTCAGACAATTACCGGAATCAAAATAAGTAAATAAGTAAAAATAAGTAAGTGGGAGGGAAAACTCCATGTTTTGATATGGGGAATTATCTATTACATTTCAGGCAAATTTTCCAGAAATAAAAATCCTCTAGTGCCTGGCAGATGGATAAAGCATCTGGCTTGCTATGGTCTAGATCTTGATATACACCTTCCATCCGCCTGCCCCAGGGACTCAACATTTATTAATTGCTTCATTTCGGGTGGAATAGAGAGATAAACCCACTCTTTTCTGAAGCTTAGGTCAGAAATAGGATCCAACAAGTGTCTGGTGCCTCTGGGAAGATAGTAGGATGTTACTAGTTATAACAACAAAAGTTAGAAATGACTCAATCTTCAGCAATAAGGAGTGACCTTGCTTCTATTAAGGATTCTTTAGCCCACCTTGATCATCTAAACAGCTAAAGCAAAATATATTGGCCTCTATTCAGGAACCTAAACAATTCTGGTGTCAGCACGCTTCTAAGTGTTGATAGTTATAGATCTGGGTTTCTCTGCTGTCAACTGTAGTGCAAGACTCGTAGCCGGTCAAATGGCTGAGAAGACAACTGAGTTCCTGGCCCTAACGAGCCATCTGTATCAATCGTCCTGCCCCCACAGGGCTTAAGCAACATCTTGGAAGAGGGGGCGGAAAGCCTGTCAGAGATGGAGCATGGGAGGACTGCTGTCAAGTGCTGTCCTCTGAACACAATGTGGCTACTCACGAGACCTGCCCAAGATCAAGCCAGCAAGACCTGTCAACAGTCTAGCTTACAGCAGGAATTGGGCTCAGAGAATTACAAAAACGAGGAGGGGCCATGAAAGTCAGGGAGGGATATCCTGCAGTCTATCATGGGAAATGGGAGGGGCTGGGGATAGATATGGCCAAAGTACATTATATACATATATGGAATGGTCACGAGATAAAAGATATTAAAAATAGAGGCAGCTGTAGTAATCATACAGGTGTGGAAAATATTATGACATATGATATACATCTCTCACATGTAATGCACGTTAAACATCTATAAGAAAATGCATCATCACTGTATTAGAAACTCCAGCCATATAGATGTGATACATATTTGATAGCAAGTTATGCCACACTTGTCATATTCAGGCAATCTAGGAGCAGATGGCCTTGGTAGCACACTCGAACTGAGTGTCAGAGGCATGTCTAATGGCATGGGAAATATTTATGCTGTGTTACAGGAGTGACAAAATAAAAGCTCAATGTCATGATCATCGTAATATTAAAATGCATGATAAAAGGACAAAGAAAACATCAGGTCATTAAGGATATTTTCTGTGGATCACAAGAATAGGTCTGGGGGTTTTATCTGCTTAATAAAATTTAATATGATGAATTAAATAGAATTAAATAAAATATAAGTGGAATTTATATTTTAACATGTGCATGTAGGTATAGGTGTGCAAATTGTGGAGGCTGGATAGCAACCTTTGGTGTTATGCACTTTCTTTGAGATTCATATATTCTGCTAGATTGCAGAGCCAATGAGCCTCAGGACATTCCTGCCTCTGCCTCCCTGACACTGTGATTACAAGCACACGTGTGAACCGGGATGTGAAGAACCTGCTTAAGCAACACACCTCTAATGTTTAGGAAATGGTCACCTCACAGTCTTCAGCGAGACTGGGGAGGGATGTG
This sequence comes from Apodemus sylvaticus, assembly GCF_947179515.1. Classification (NCBI taxonomy): domain Eukaryota; kingdom Metazoa; phylum Chordata; class Mammalia; order Rodentia; family Muridae; genus Apodemus; species Apodemus sylvaticus. The sequence goes on along the minus strand of NC_067476.1, from coordinate 156,427,133 downwards.
ATGTCTGGGGAGGGACATGATGTCGGTACCCTTGCAGAGTAACTGCTTCACTGCCCAGGCCACCCTCATCCTCAGAACTTTGTTATTCCGATGAATACCCAGACGTATTCATACAGTGCAAGTTGGTTCTACCAGCGTTTCGTCTTGCACAGTCACTGGCTCTTCCAAGGAATACAAAAACACAAAGACAAATTGGAACAGCAACTCAGTCGAGTAAAATAACCTCTCAAGGAAAGGCAAGTGGATATCCATAGGGAGAGAGAGAGGAAAGGGAGAGGGTAAAGGCAGGGGAGAGGGAGGGAGGGCTTCTCATATTCTTAAGCATTGAAACACACACTTTATACAGAAAGTAACTGAAAGCAGACTTACAAATAAAAGTATAAGCTTTTGAAAATATTTTTTCTGTTTATGTATATGAATGCATATGATTATATACGTATGCATGTATATGATTGTATACCACACATGTTCTAGGTCTTCAGAGAAGAGGGAGGGGCTATTGAACCCCTGGAGCTGGAGTTACAGGTGGATGTGAGCCATATTTCTAGCTTAGAATTTTTTACAAAGCTCCAGGTCTTGGGGACCCAGGTCTGTGCAGAGGGTTTGATGTCAGCAAGCCCAGAACACACCAAGATAGAAGAACAGGCTTTGTCAAAGTCAAAACTGTTTGCTCTGTGAAGAAAAAGCCCATTTAAAGGACAAAAACAAGAGCTGGAGACGGAGAGAAGGCATGAGCGTACCATGCCATTGACCAAGAACCGTGTCTGGAGAAGAACAGTAATTCATTGCTCAACCAGCAAACGGCCAGCGATCTAGTGATGTAAAGACAAAAGCCAGATGATGAGGAGACATATAAAGATGTCATTGGAGCAGATATTCAGGCAGCTCAGAAGCACACCAGAAACTGTTCACGTTTTTTTATGAACAGTGGGGGTGTGAGCTGCAAGCACACAGCCATCAGACTGGAATCAGATGGTGATGATGGTGATGATGGTGATGATGGTGATGGTGGTGATGGTGGTGATGATGGTGATGATGGTGATGATGGTGATGGTGGTGATGGTGGTGATGATGGTGATGATGGTGATGGTGGTGATGATGGTGATGGTGGTGATGACGGGCATCGAAGACATAGCCATCAAACCCTCCACACAACATGAAGTCGTTGCTTCAGCAGCACACCACTGATGCTTACAATGAGTTAAAACTGGCTTAGCCACTCTATAAAGAAGATGGTATTGTCTTTAAAAACTACAGATAATATATGGCCAATGCCTGCATTCTTACTGAATTATTTATTTACTCTGTGTAAGTGTGTGTGTGTGTGTGTGTGTGTGTCTGAATTTTGGGAGGAGTTTATTTCCAGGGAAGCTAGGTAAAGGGTAAAGCATCTCTGTATAGTATAAATCTACAACCAAATGTACATCTACCATTATGTCAAGGATAAATGCTGCTGGGCACACTAAAAACCACACCTTTGATCCCAGCACTCAGGAGGCAGAGGTAGAGAGAGCTATGTGAGTTCAAGGTCAACCCGGCCTATATAGGGAGTTCCCTGCCAAGGGGGCTACAGATTGAGACCCTGGGTCAAAACAAGATGTTTGATTGTTAAATGAACCATGTGAAAATGTTTATAGCCTGATCTAAATCTAATAAGTATTATCTATATATTCTTCTTTAATCTTCCTTTTCCCTACTCCTGCACCTCTATTTCTGGCCATTAAATAGCAGTCTAATAGAATACTAAATAACCGTAAAAAGGACAAGGTAAAGCGGCAGGTAAGATTTGTGCACAAAAGTCCTCTTCAGGGTGGAGAGCCACCCATGAAAATTAGCATTCTGAAATGTTGGCAGGAAGTCCTAGCAACGTCTACTTCTGTCTGAAGGGCGGACAAGTCCGCCGGCTCCCTAACATTGTACCATCACCAAGGGCTGCGATTGCAGAGGCTGCAAAGACTTCACTTGCTCGTTCACATCAAGCGCGTGCAGAAGGTTTCTTACTGTCTTTCTATTATTGGAAACCTCCTGGTTCTTTGCACATGCCTCTGAAATGAGCTCAGAAACTGAATATTCTAGAGGGTACGTAAAATATAAACAAACAAATAAATGCTCCCGCTGCAAGCAAAAGATACTTTCAGTATCTTTTCAGTAAGGAGGAGAGTATCCATTTCCTGAGTATGTCTCCACTTTTCAGACGCACTCCTTTTTTCTAATGAGAGTGATTTTAACTATGAAATCTGTTCATTCTCTTCTCAGTCGGACCAGGGTTGGCCTGGATCCCTTCCAAAGACTGTGGAAAGCGGGGGAAAGATCCACCGTTTTCAGCTCATCTGGTGAGAGTGCTGTCTTCCATGCCTTGGTGTGAAGGTTGAGGGACTTTTGTTTTTCACTCTGTGCCCCTCACTTTGTTTTATTAAACACTAAAGGCACAAAAGTACAACATTGTAGCAATATAACAGCATCAATTATGTTCCAGAAGTCACACACAGGTGCTGGAGAAACAGCTCAGAGGTGAAAGAGCTTTCACTGCTCTTACAGAGGACCTGAGTTCAGTTCCCAGTACCCACCCTGGAAGACTCAGGACAGCCTATCACTCCAGCTCCAAGGGATCTACTGCCCTCTTCTGGCCGTCTTAGAAACTGCACCCACCCACACATATCCAACACAGAGACACATACATACACATAATTTTTAACAAATGAAATCTTAAAAAAAATTTAGTGCAATGCAGCTATAAAATAGTTCTGAATAGAGGTTAAAACCCATTTGTCATTCAGGAAATGAGAACCATCTGCCTGTGGAATGAGAAAGAGCAAATTGGAATGACAAATTCTACCCTGCCAGTATCTGACATGTGACTAACCAGACAGAAGGTCACCAGGGTGAGGGCACTGCACAGCCTTCCTTTGCTCTCCATTGTCCCTCAGTGGCTCCATGTGTGTCCCACTCAGAGACACACTTGTTCATGAGAACCCTCAACCATGCAGAGTCCTAGAGATCAGACAGTGTCTGCTTATCAGAACCCACAGTGATGAGATCATGTCAATTTACCCTTCGGTGAGCTCACCACATACTGACTTTTTCATTCCAGGCCAAGGCCAGGAGTTATTTGTAATGTTCTTCCAGCCACGGCCGTGACCCTCACCTGGGACTGACGACATGGAATTTTCCAAGATGGGTTGGTGCTGACAGGATGGCTTGCTGGATAAAGGCCCTTGCTGCCAAGTCTAACCGCCTAAGGTTGACCTCTGGAACCCGTGTGGTGGGAAAAGGAAACCGGGACCTACAAGTTTTCCTCTTGTGTAAGCTATACCTCATCCACTGAATGAATGAATGAATAAACAATAAATAAATAAATAAATAAATAAATAAATAAATAAATAAATAAATATAAAGTCAAATCTTATAAAAAGATGACTGAAGACATATCAGGACTTTGCTGATAAAGATCAACCATTCTGTGATGTTCTCTTAGGCACCTTGGTCACAGCTACAGAAAGGACCCATTCACGCTGCCAGAGGTTAGGAGGTAATTTAACCATCACCTTCCAGATCTCATGTTGGAAGAAGATGAATGTGACGGTTTGAATATGCATGGCCCAGGTAGTGGCAGTCTTAAGGGTTGTGGCCTTGTTGGAGTGGGTGTAGCCTTGTTGGAGTGGGTGTGGTCTTGTTGGGTGGGTGTGGCCTTGTTGGAGTAGGTGTGGCCTTGGAGTAGGTGTGTCACTGTGGGAGTGGGCTTTAAGACCCTCATCCTAGCTCCCTGGAAGCCAGTCTTCTCCTGTCTGCCTTCAGAGCAAAATACGGAATTCTCAGCTCCTCCAGCCCCATGTGTGCCTGGGCACTGCCATGCTCCCACCTTGATGATATGGACTGAACCTCTGAGCCTGTAAGCCAGCCCTAATTAAATGTTGTCCTTCATAGGAGTTGCCTCGGTCATGGTGTCTGTTCACAGCAGCAAAACCCTGACTAAGACAATGAGCCATTGCAAGAATCTTCAAGGACCCTAATTTGGAGAAGCCCATTTGTGAACTCCATAGCATGGGTGCTGGCAACCCAGCTCAGGTCCTCTGGAAGAGCAGAGAGTGCTCTCAACTTGTGAGAGCTTCCACAACTGCTCCAGCCTCCTCACTCACAGCGGGCCAGATCTGCATTGTGAGCCTTGATTTATTAATCTCTCTGTGGTACAGCTTTTCAGACCTTAGCTTTGGGCCATCTTTGATGAGCATAAAGACCTACCAGGCAAGTCTCTGCTTGGGGAAGCAAAGGTAGAAAGGCCTCGTGTAAGAATTCCATTTATTCCTCCTCTGCCGCAAGCTGAAATCCTACGTTATTAAATTTATATTAAAATGTTGGCCTGGGGCTTCTTAAATCCCTCCCATCGAATGGTTAATGTCCATACCGAAGACCAGAATCACTGTCCCAGACACACTGTACACAGCACTGAAGTTAGCCTCCTCCTGTGAATGAAACATAGTTCTTTTCGACACCGTGGGATGTTGCTGCGTTTTTTCATATTTCTTTTGTTCTAGGAGGCTAAATTTAGTTCACACTGTGCGTAGGGGAAGGGGGTAGGTCACAGTTGTTTTTCTTTTTGCCAGCATTTCTTTCCTGTATTCACATCATCTTCCTTTTCCCCAAGCATTATCCTAACTTTAAAGCTACATCCTCAGCCACAGAATCCTGAATTAGTCTCTTTTCTCCTACCCTTACCCATATTCCACACAAAAATCAAGTGTTTTCTTCATCCAGATATGAATGTCAACAGTTAATGGCCTCTGAACAACTCCTCTACCTGTTGTGGAAAGCTGACCCTTCTGGATCCATTTCCTCAAATAATCTTCCTGGCAATACTTTAAGAGATGAAGAGTATCAACTCTGCATCAGTGGGAGGCATGGGGAAGGGGCGATATAGGAATAGTGAAATTAAACATCTACCCAGAGTCCTGAAGCTACTTGAAACAAGCCAGAAGTCAACTTTTAACTGGTTTTCCCCTAAATCACTCATTTATTTTTTTAATTAGATATTTTCTTTATTTACATTTCAAATGCTATCCCCTTTCCTTGTTTCCCCTCCAAAAAAACCCTATCCCATCCCATCCCCACCCCTGCTCACTAACCCACCCACTCCAGCTTCCCTGACCTGGCATTCCCCTCCACTGGGGCAATGAGCCTTCACAGGTCCAAGGACCTCTGCTCTCATTGATGTCCGGCCAGGCCATCTGCTACCCATGTGGCTGGAGCCATGGGTCCCTCCGTGTGTACTCTTAGGTTGGTGGTTAAGTCCCTGGAAGCTCTGGGGGTACTGGTTGGTTCATATTGTTGTTCCTCCTATGGGGCTGTAAACCCCTTCAGCTCCTTGGGTCCTTTGTCTAGCTCCTCCCTTGGGAACCCTGTGCTCAGTCCAATGGTTGGCTGAGAGCATCTTCCTCCGTATTTGTCAGGCTCTGGTTAATGTGGACATCAGGATTTCCCCAGAAAAGTTAAATCCGCAGCAATGTGTAATCTGGTGCAAGGCTCAAACTGTCCTTTAAAGGTGAACATCTCGTTCCAAAAGGAGAAATCAAGTTGTAACCCTGTGTGCTTTTATCTGGACAATTGATTCTGCTTCCATGCACGATTGGAGTTTGACTTTAAGTTCACCTCACCGGCATCAACTTTAGTTTTAAGGGAACGCTTCTGAAATTGAAGTCCTAGGATGTTATTTAATCCAGGACCCCAAAGTCCCCCAGCCATGTGTAAGAAGTGCTTGCTTTGACAAGACGTCACACTCTCTCACGGCTCCCTCTCCTTCAGTCGGGATCCTTGGCAGAAGTCTGAAGGTCCAAGCATGCATGGCTAATGACGCAAGTGGTCGAGAAGTGCCACCAGCAACTTCTTGGCTTTCTGGATCTGCTCTTACCTCACCGACGCTCAGCCTCAGCCAGCGGCTTTTGCAGTCACCTTGGCAACAAGTTTAGGGAACAGGCTGACAGACTCTGCCTACAGATAGTTGATCACGGGCTGCCCAAGAGTACCCTGCCCTTCCCCCTGGCTGATCCTACCCTTCCAAAGTCAGTTCCTCTGTCCCTTTAAGATAGATAAAAGGCTGAAGTCTGAAGCGTCCCCTGCATAGCCCTGGAACATCCATAGATGTGATTGGCCCTACAATATGGAAACCAAGGGAGAGGAGAGTAAGTCAGGAGACACTAGAAATAGGACTGAGCTCAGCAACAGGTTCTCTCCGTCCGTCCTGCTGGCCAGACACTGCACATTCTCCTGGGACAAAATAGCACTGGCCTGAACCGTGTCGGGTACCAGGACAGGAGTTGTTTCCAGACCTGTGGGTAGAAAGCTGGGTCTTGTGAGCATGGCATCTCAACTTTCCCTCCCAGTTTGCCATGAGGACCCTCAGAAGTTGGTACTTGAAGCTTGTAAGAGGGCGGCTCTTCAGTATTCCCCAAGACCTAATTGGTGGGCTGCTACCAATCCTACTTTATAGAATAATGAGCTAGCTCAGAATGGTGTGCTTTTATGGAAAAAAAAATAAAGAACAAGATTTCTTATCCCAGGTATGTACCTATGTTTTCTTAAAGGGGGAAATGCTAATTTAGTGGAAGCTACTATAGGTATCAAGGAACAGTTAAAATTCACTGCAAGGAAAAATACTAGCAATATAATGAGACGGTAAATCATAAAACCAAGTATGGTTTTAAATGAGTCTGAAATACTTAGAAAGCATCCACAGGAAATAAATTAGCAGCGGCAACCCTGGATTGATGGCATCAATTAGCACAACCGTTCTAGGTGCAGAATGATTCTGCTTTGGTCCAGAAATGAAACTTCTAGGACTCCCCCACCCCTAGGACAGAATTACAGAAGCATGCAAACATGTGGACACAGGCTGAGAACATGTGGGCACAGGGGTTCTTTGGTGCAACCATTGCCAACACACAAGTGATACAGACGGTTGCTCCAATCATGACCTCCCTGCAAACTGAAGACGGTTCGACTTTAAAACGATACTCCAACAATACCAAGGTTACGGGAAACATGGTCAGAAAACGCTGAGGGTAAAAACTCTGAAGCCTTAAAAGGAAATGCCTCTTTTAACCCCCCATGATGTACTCATATAGTATCATATAAATTAGTTTAGTAAATAAGTTTCACTCAGCTATTCACGCAAACTTTTAAACACTCAGACTTTTCACACACACACACACACACACACACACACACACACATCAAACCTTTAAAAAGGTAGAGAGCAACACAGGAAGGCATACAACATTGACTTCTAGCATGCACTCATACATCGCACACACGCATGCACACGCATGCACATTCATGCACACACAAATTAAAAAAAACAAAATGATCTCTTTAACACAATACACTGAACCTGTGCGTTTTGCTCGCTAAAGCAGGCCCAGCAGGCCTTTATCTCTCTGCAGGAGTCTGACACTCCACGCTAACCCAGCGGTTTCTGCGATCAGAGTTCTCTATTCTCAATCTAGCTTCTTTGCCCTGTCTCCTACCTAATCGTCTGGGCAATCTTTAGACACTAATGTGGCCACATCTTTGTTCTGCCTAAGGCACTCCCAAGGATTCCTATTGCCTTTAAGGGAAAGCCTGAGATGTAACAAGGTATCCTGATTTGCAAAACTGGCCTTGCCTATTGTGGGACATGACTTCACAGCCGTCTTCAGCACATCGTCCTCATGTATGACTATATATCCTATAGTTAAATATGTACTGTGCTTTTAGTGTAATCCAAAGCAATCAGGTGGCACATTTGTCTATCCTGCAGAGGTGAGACCCTGGGCTGGATCCTCAGTACCACAAAAACACAAAGCTAACAACGGCAGTCACATGTCATTTTGGTAGAGCTTTGATGGTATCAATATCCACACTGCAGAGCTCAGCTCTCTCTTGCTGAATATAGGACACCATTCTCTGGACAGTACACAGCAGATGGGCATCAAGGAAGCAGTAGGTCACTGTGTGCATTTCCAACTCTCATTCCCTTCTGCTCTTAGGTGTACAACTTGGAAAATGAGGACCATGAAGAAAACTGCTGAGGAGGAAATTCAGGATGAGATAGAGAGCTGAGGATGGACGTGGTTGAAGCGCGCCTTTGTGAGGCTGGAGAGGATGCTCAGTGGTCCAAAGCACTGGCTGCTCTTCCAGAGAACCCACGTGGCAGCTGTAACATCCATGTGTAACTCTAGTTCCTGGGAATCTGGTGCCCTCTTCATCCACAGTGGGCAACACGCACACACACATACACACAGACACACAAGTTGCACAGACACACATTCAGGCAAAACAACGGTATTAGTTTGAGTTCTCTAGAGTCACAGAATGTATGGGCAGTCTCTATATAGTTAGGGAATTTGTCGATGACTTACAGTCTATAATCCAACTCCCCAAAAATGGACAGCAGCAGCTGTGGATGGAAGCAGATTAATCATCTGGGATTAAAGGCATGTGCCTCCATGCCTTTAATCCCAGATGATCTTGAACTCGGAGATCTCCTTGTCTTAATCTTCTGGAATTTATAGCCACTGTGCTTCAAGACCTCCATGCCAAGATCCAGGTCAGAAACTTATATCTCTGAGCCTCCAGATTAGGATCATAGGTGAGCCTTCCAATTCTAGATTGTACTTCATTCCAGATATAGTCAAGTTGACAACCAGGAATAGCCACTACAATCCACCCCTTGTCAACTTGACACAAATAATATCTCATGTCCACATGAAACAATAACAAGGTCATGGATACGCCTAACATGATATACCTATTCCTCGTACAATCGCAAACGCATTTGTAAATTTACAAAGGGGCAATGTCCCTTGGGAACATTCTTTTAGTGTCTCAATACCAATTGATGTTAAAGGAATTGGAAGAAAGACAAATATATCTTTAACAACAAATAAGATAGAAGCATTCATATTACTTATAATCCTCGTTTCTGCAACTGGTTACGTGGCCTTAGCTGGTATTTATAACTACCTTCCTCTGCTACCCATTCTGTATTTCCTTCACCTTCCACAAGCACCTCAACAAGTCTTGACTCTTTTCCTGGAGGATTTACCCATACCTTCATTCCTGATGGGTCTGTGTCCTTTGTCATCCTGCTTGGATTAGGCTATTGTAGTTTCCCATTGACTTTAATCACAGGACATGGTAGTACTAAGAGACGCCCTAAGGGATCACCTGCACTCTAGACATAATCCTGCTTACCTCCATTGTGGAGAGGCAATCCAATTTCCCCATGGTAATCTGGATCTATCACCCCTCCTAACACTGTTATTCCTTTCTTAGCCTGTTGGTTTAAGGGCATTAGAAGCCCAAAATGGCCAGGGGGAAATCTGAGCTTCCAGTTCAATGGAATGTTTGTTGTGGCTCCTGGTAGGAGCACTCCCCCCTCTGGAACCAAAACTTCTAGGCCAGCAGAACCTAAAGTTGTGGGGACAAGAAGCAAAAGTTTTCCTAGAGGGTCACTAGGAGTGATAGTGAGTGGAACTATTCCCTTTTCCACCCCTTGATTCCTGGACCCATGGGTCCTGGCTATGGGAGAAACTGTACCATATATTGAACGCTGATTCAAAGCATATACTGCCTTCTGAAGAATTCTGCCCCATCCCTCCATGCTGTTGCCACCTAATTGGCGCTGTAACTGTATCTTCAAAAGGCCATTCCATCTTTCTATCAGACCAGCTGCTTCGGGATGATGGGGAACATGGTAAGACCAGTGAATTCCATAATCATGGGCCCACTGTCGCACTTCTCTGGCTGTGAAATGAGTTCTTTGGTCAGAAGCAATACTGTCTGGAATACCATGATGATAGATAAGGCATTCTGGGAGTCCACGGATGGTGGTTTTGGCAGAAGCATTACGTGTAAGAAAGGCAAATCCATAACCAGAATAAGTATCTACTCCAGTAAGAACAAAACGTTGTCCTTTCTACGGGGAAAGTGGTCCAATATAGTCAACCTGCCACCAAGTTCCTGGCTGGTCACCTCGAGGAATGGTGCCATATCTGGGGCTCAGTGTTGGTTTCTGCTGTTGGCAGATCTGGCATTCAGCAGCAGCTGTAGCCAGGTCAGCCTTGGTGAGTGGAAGTCCATGTTGCTGAGCCCAAGCATAACCTCCGTCTCGGCCACCATGGCCACTTTGTTCATGTGCCCACTGGGCAATGACAGGGATGGCTGGGGGAGGTGGACTGTCCACAGAACGGGTCATCTTAGTCACTTGATTATTGAACTCCTCCTCAACTGAAGTCACCTTTTGGTGAGCATTTACCTTGGACACAAATATCTTCACATCCTTTGCCCATTTGGAGAGATCTATCCACATACTTCTTCCCCAGATGTCTTTCTCACCAATTTTCCAATTGTGATCTGTCCATGTCCCTGACCATCCACCCAATCCATTGGCTACAGGCCATGAGTCAGTGAACAATCGTACATCTGGCCATTTCTTCTTCCAAACAAACTGTAATACCATGTGTACTGCCCGAAGTTCTGCCCACTGTGGAGATTTTCCTTCACCTGTATCTTTCAGGATTGTCCCAGAAAGGGGTTGTAATGCTGCAGCTGTCCGCTCCTGGATGGTGCCTGCATAACATGCAGAGCCATCAGTAAACCAGGTCCTAGTCTTCTCTTCTTCAGTCAACTGGTCATAGGGACCACCCCATGAGGCTATAGGCGCATGCTTGGCAGCAGATGGCTTTGTAACAGGAGTAGAAACCATAAGCATCCGAGCAACTTCTTCATGAAACTTGCTTGTGCCTTCAGGACCTGCTCTGGCCCGATCACGTATATACCATTTCTATTTGATAATAGACTGTTGTGCATGCCCTACTTTATGACTTGGAGGGTCTGATAACACCCAGCTCATGATGGGCAGTTCAGGTCCCATAGTAACTTGGTGTCCTATTGTCAAACGTTCAGTTTCCACTAAGGCCCAATAGCAGGCCAAGAGCTGTTTTTCAAAGGGAGAGTAGTTGTCTGCAGATGATGGTAGAGCTTTGCTCCAAAATCCCAAAGGTCTCTTCTGTGATTCACCTACAGGGACCTGCCAGAGGCTCCAAACAGCATCTCTATCTGCCTCTGACACCTCAAGTACCATCAGGTCTGCTGGATCATATGGTCCAAGTGGTAGTGCAGCCTGCACAGCAGCCTGGACCTGTTGAAGAGCCTTCTCCTGTTCTGGGCCCCACACAAAGCTAGCAGCTTTCCGAGTCGCTGGGTAAATAGGCCTGAGTAACACTCCTAAGTGAGGAATGTGCTGTCTCCAGAATCCAAATAGACCCACTAAACGTTGTGCTTCTTTCTTGGTAGTGGGAGGGGCCAGGTACAATAACTTATCTTTCACCTTAGAAGGAATATCTCTGCATGCCCCACACCACTGTACTCCTAAGAATTTCACTGAAGTAGATGGTCCTTGAATTTTGGTCGGATTTATTTCCCATCCTCTGATACGCATATGTGTTACCAATGAATCCAAAGTGGTTGCTATTTCCTCCTCACTTGGTCCAATCAGCATAATATCATCAATATAGTGCACCAATGTGACATTTTGTGGGAGAGACAAACAATCAAGGTCCCTTCTAACTAAGTTATGACACAGGGCAGGAGAGTTAATATATCCTTGAGGCAAAACTGTGAAGGTATACTGCTGGACTTGCCAACTGAAAGCAAATTGCTTCTGGTGGTCCTTATGTACAGGTACTGAGAAGAAGGCATTTGCCAGGTCAATAGCTGCATACCAGGTTCCAGGAAATGTGTTAATTTGCTCAAGTAATGAAACTACATCTGGTACAGCAGCTGCAATTCGAGTTACTACCTGATTTAATTTTTGATAGTCAACTGTCATCCTCCATGATCCATCTGTCTTCTGCCCTGGCCAGATGGGAGAATTAAAGGGAGATGTGGTGGGAGCCACCACCCCTGCATCTTTCAAGTCCTTGATTGTGGCAGTAATTTCTGCAATTCCTCCAGGAATACAATATTGTTTTTGATTCACTATTTTCTTTGGCAGAAGCAACTCTAAAGGCTTCCATTTTGCCTTTCCAACCATAATAGCCCTCACCTCACAGGTCAGAGAACCAGTGCGAGAATTCTGCCAATTTCTAAGTATATCTATCCCAATTATACATTCTGGAACTGGGGAAATGACCACGGGATGTGTTCAGGAACCCACTGGACCTACTGTGAGTCGCACATCAGTCAAAACTCCATTAATCACCTGTCCTCCATAATCCCCTGCTCTAACTGGAGGGCCACAATGTTTCTTGGGATCTCCTGGGATCAGTGTCAATTCAGAACCAGTATCCAATAGCCCCCGGAAAGTCTGGGCTTCAGTTTGATTTTCTGCAACTTGAGCTCTATGGCTGCTAGAGAGTAGATTCTCTTCAAGGGCACACTTAGCAACTTTTAGATTGTTTACTTGAGTCTGGAGCTCTTCGATTTTATCACACAACTCCTTTCTTTCCTTCATTGTTTTCCCCCCCCCCGAGATGCTAAGAGCAACCAGCCAGCAAAATCATTTTATTTTTTCCCCAATTTGGAGAATGCATTGTATACCACTGGATCACCTAATTCATCAAGATAATCAAAGGCATTAGCTTCTTTAAGCTTGAAATATAGTTTCAACAACAGGTCTTCAATATTCTCTGAGCTCCCAGGAGGGAGAGAATCTGGAGAGGTTTCAGTAGTTGAAGGTGCTAGTGGATCAACCAACCAACTCCAACATTTTAAAACATTCATCCTTATACTTCTGCTCCTCTAGAACCATTCCTGGTACCAACTTCTGTATTAGTTTGGGTTCTCTAGAGTCGCAGAATGTATGGGCAGTCTCTATATAGTTAGGGAATTTGTTGATGACTTACAGTCTATAGTCCAACTCCCCAACAATGGTCAGCAGCAGCTGCGGATGGAAGTCCAAGGATCTAGCAGTTGCTCAGTCCCATGAGGCAAGCAGGCAAGGAAGAGTGAGTAAATATTCCTCTTCCAATGTCCTTATATAGATCTCCAGCAGAGGGTGTAGCCCAGATTAAAAGGCTATAGCTCTCCAGCAGAGGGTGGGGCCCAGATTAAAGGTGTGTGCCTCCATGCCTTTAATCCCAGATGATCTTGAACTCGGAGATCTCCTTGTCTTAATCTTCTGGAATTCATAGCCACTATGCTTCAAGATCTCCATGCCAAGATCTAGGTCAGAAACTTATATCTCTGAGCCTCCAGATTAGGATCATAGGTGAGCCTTCCAATTCTAGATTGTAGTTCATTCCAGATATAGTCAAGTTGACAACCAGGAATAGCCACTATAACAACCATACACATATTTTTTTCTTTCTTTCTTTTTTTTTTAATGTATGTGTCGTAGTTAGGATTTCCATTGCTATGAATAGACATGATGACTAAGGCAACTCGTATAAAGAACAGCATTTAATCGGGGCTAGCTTGCAGGGTCAGAGGTTCAGTCCATTGTCATCAAGCCAGGAAGCATGGTGCTAGAGGAACTGAGAGTTCTCCATCTTGTTCTGAAGGCAAACAGAAGACCGACTTCCAGGCACCTAGGAGGAGAGTCTCAAGACCACCCTAACAATGACACATTTCCTCCAACAAGGCTACCACCCCAACAAGGCCACACCCACACCAACAAGGCCACACCTCCTACTAGTGCCACTCCCTGAGCCATGCATATTTAAGTCACTACAGTATGTGTGTATCAAATTATCAAACAATAAAATGAAAAAATTATTCTTTTTCTGAGAATCACATCAGCTGAATTGATCCAGCTCCTATTTACAGTAAGTTTCATAACAAAAACCAAGACAATGAGCCACTAGAAAAATCTAAACAGTTGGGTAAGCACAGAATTCAAACACTGAATTCAAGTGGATGTCATTCATAAATTTATTCAACAAATCTACATCAGGTACCTGTCAGATATTAGACACTGTCTAGGCACAAGGGATATAAATATAAATAAAATCGAGAGAATCTAATGCACTGATTGGGCTTCCAGTTAATGTGGCCCACAGGTCTGGGTGAGCGTGTTTGTGCGTGGATTCATATATTCATCTTATACTCAACAAACAACACAGCCTGCAGGGTTAGGGGCTATGAAGGAATAAGAGACAAGGAATTGGCTAGTGGCGGGTACCAAGACTCTGAAGAGCTGTCAGAGTAACTCTTAGGGGAAGGCAGTAGCTGGAAAGGAGCTGACAGAGATGATGGTATCAATGGTGGGGGAGGGGAGACAAGTCAGAGCAGAGATAGCACAGTTGCTAAGTGGGAAGAGGAAAGATGTAAGAGGTGCTGAGTGTGGGTTACACTGGTCAGCCTCGGTAGCTGTCATCTTAAAGACTAGGTCTTTTTCTGTGAGTGAGAACTCGAAATGGAAAGCTTCAGTTGGGTGTGACGTAAACCAACATGCTAAAGGCACCATAGTGCAGTTTGATGACAGGCAGAAGTAGAGAGGCTAGTTAGGAAGTTGCTACACATGAGGCCAGAAAGTAACTCCTAGGGTTTGGATGTAAAATGTCCCACACAGGCTCCCGTACTTGAACTTTTAACACTGCCAGCTTCATAAAATCTGGGAAGACGGGGCCTAGATGGAGGAAGTGGATTCCCGGGGGTTGAGGGAGAACCTTGCGTGTTTCCCCACTGGTCCTCTTTCAAGCCAATCTTTCTGCATCTGAATTCACCAAAATGGAAGCAAGCTACTCCATTCTCCTGCCGAGAGCTGCGCCGTGATTGGCTGTACCTTCAGGGTACAGGGAGATAAAACAAATCTTCCCCTCCTTAAGATGCTCTTTGTAAGATACTTCGTCATGGCGGTTAGAAAATGAACAGTTAAAGTGACTTCAACCCGGGTGAATGGAAGTAGAGGAGATTGCAGGGTCCCTCAGAACATAGGGAAGTCATCAAAGAGTCGTCAGCAGGACTTACGGTTGGGGTGGGAAATGAAGTGTGATCGAGGAAAGAGTCAAGGATGATTTCAAGATGTTTAGTCCTAACAAAGGGAACGCTAGTGTTAGCAGTAACTAGTGATATTGAAGGAAAACCAAGTACTCGGTGAGGATGTCAGATTTGATAAGGGACATGCTGAGTTTGTCGTGCTAATTAACCATCTATATAAACTTAATGTTATAGATAACAAATAGGCTGTTACATCTACTTTGCAAAGGTGAGGCTATATATACACAAGATTTTAAAGCTATTGCTGTAGCTTGCTTTCTGTCTCTGTGATACACACCCTCACCGGAAGCAACCTGGGGAGGAGAGGGTTTATTTGATCACTAATTCCTTGTCACGGTCCATCATTGAGGAGAGCCAGGACGGGAACGTGGAGGCAGGAACCATAGAAGAGCGCTGCTCGCTGGACTGCTTCCCTCTCACTCATCCTCACGCTCAGCTAGCTTTCTTACAGCCCAGGTGCGCCGGCACAGAGGATGGTGCCGCCCATAGGTGGCTGGACCCTCCTGCTTCATCAACAGAACAATCCCCACAGACCCGCCTGGTAAAGACAATTGCCCAATCAAGACCCTACTTTTTCAGGTGATTCTAGGCTTTCAAGTTGATGCAAACTAGAACAACTTTGAAAATATATTAGCACTGTTTCCTCTATATGCTGGTCTCAAAAAGTAAATGGATTAGCACTTTTGATGTATTAATAATACACACAGATTTTTTTTCCATAAGAAAGTAAGTCATAGTCTGCCTGGGGTAAACCTCCGGGTGTTTAATGTCATTTACTTCAACCGTTGATAATTGTCTTAAATATTTCCTACATCAACATTTAGAACTACATCAGAGAGTTGTGGTTTCTCCTTCAACCTTCAGAAATAATTTTTAAAGCTTCAGAAGAGAAGAATCAGTTACATCCACCCATCTATTTTCTGACTGGGGTCTTCCCCTTGGATGTGCCCAGATCCCTCCTTAAACTGCTTCTTTCCTGTTTAGAAATCCTCTGTTAATTATTCTTCTGAGGGAGATCTGCTGCTGACAAGTCCTCGTTCATCCTGTCTGCAGAAGCCCTCACTTCTCTTTATTCCTGGAGGTTATTATCCCATTATCCATATTAATGGATCCTTCTCCTTTAGCGCTCGAAGGGTAAATCTCTTCAAGGCTTCCAGCCCTTTCCTCTCATTGGGAGTTAAATATTATGTTTTTTTTTTTTTAATAGTCCTGAGAACGTTTTTTTTTAATTCCATTTCTCTTTGTTTCTCTTTGTACTATAATTTCTATTTTCTGCCTTTCTTCTATTTGCCCCAGCCTGCTGTTGAGGCCATCCGCTACCTTTTCCATCCCAGTGACCTCTTCCTCCAGTCTAAACCTGTATTTGGTTCCTCTTTATGTCTCAGTCCTCAGAGAGCACGCTCTGCTGCCTTACTGAGATTACTGATTTCCCCCATGTGCTCTGGTGTGGCCCTAAGTCTTCACAGGAGCATTTTAGAGCGGTTCTTTTATGTTTTTGTCAGGCATTCTCTCATCTCTGTCATCTCAATATTGATGCCCTTTTGGGCGTTTGAGGCAGGATCTCAGGTAGCTCAGGCTGGCCTCGAACTCACTATGTAACAAACATAACTTTGACCTTCTGGGTCCTCTGCCTCCATGTCTGAAGGCGCGCACCACCGCACCTGGTTCATGTTGATTTTTTATTATTATTATTTATTTGAAGAATAAATTTTGTACTGAAGCATCAATATAGGATTCCGGATCTTAATTAAACTGGATCCAGGAGGATTACTCTAAAGTTGCTGGCGGGGGGGGGGGGGGGGGGGGGGCGAGGGGGGCGAGGAGGGAGGGAGAAATGGGGGGAGGGGGAGTGGAAAACTTGCCTACCCATGACGGATGGATGAATGGATAGAAAGTGTGGACTGATTTATGGAAAGTGCACACCTCATAGCTGATACGGAAATCCAGATTTTCTCCTAGGATCAGTGCCGTGGGAAGACCCTGCTATTAAGGTCCCAGTTCACCATGTACAAAAAACTCCCGAGCTTGGTGCTAAATGGAGGGCTCCCTTCCACAGTGGGCTTCCTCCTCTTTGCCTGACCATATTTGGAGAGCAAGACCACCACATCCTCTACCCCTGGAAAGTCATATGATCCATGACCAAATTACAAGTTCAACTCTCTCCCCCCTCCTCTCCCCTCCCCTCCCCCCCTCTCTCTCTTCACCAGGAATTCCTCTTCATGTAAATGAAGCATTCCCACCTTCACAGCCAATAATATACTCTCATCCTGAAAACCCCTACCCACTCCCCAAGGTTCATAGAGCCCTGGTTCACCCTGATAGCACAAGCTATTTCACTGAATATCATCTAAAAGAGCTGTAACATTGGAAACACTCGAAGCTCCGCCCCGCCCCGCCCCGCCCCCGCCCAGCACTCACTGCTCCTTTTCATTCTTTCCAGTCAGGCTGCTCTGCCACAGCACCAGGACACCCTGAGGAAGTTGAACACCTGAATACCAAAACACACAATGATGCTTAAGGAGGCCGTCAGGATTGTTTGGGGCGGGGGAGGGGGTGGGGGAGGGGCGGGGGAGTTGTGTCTGACCACATACTCTTCACTCTACCAGCTCCTGGCTTTGGGGAGCTGACATCATTTGTAGGTGATTCCGATCGCACTGTCTTCTCTAACACACCCCAGCAGAAGGGCGCCTCTGTTTTGGGGTGGAGTGGAAATCCAGACTCCCCATGTTGTGACCAAGAACACTACAGTATGGAAAGCTTATCACTAACTGGAGGAGGTGACAACCTCAGGTCCCTACCTTCCTGTCATCCATACTACCTTGGATGGAAAATTCATCATGGTCTCACAAAGACTGAAGACCAGGCCCTCACTCCTCTGAGGTAGCTCAGACTGTTTGGTCAGCTGAATCAGACCAGCCCTTAATGTTTTCGTTTTCTTGGTCCCTGGTCCCCTATGTTGGTACATCTTTATGCCTGTGCCTATTGGCATCTTTGGGTTACTGGAGTCCTTAGCAACATGCATGAAGCAGCAGCATGCCTTACTGTCTCCATGTTTCAGAGACCTCTCAGGTTCGATTTCTGCACAATGTCCTGGGTGTAGCCATAGGGAAGATGAGAGAGGCACATCGTTGTCCCTCCCTGTCAGTGAAAGGCTGAAATGCCTTCATAAGCCTTCCTCTGCTAACGCTTGTCTACACAGCTGTGCCCAGGGTGACAGTGGACGATTCCAGAGGAGGTGAGGCCTTAAGAGAGCAGTTTTCAACCTGTGGGTTCTGACCCTTTTGGTAAGATGATTTGAGCAACCATTTTACAGGGGCTACATATCAGATATCCTGCATATCAGGCATTTACATTGTGGTCCGTAACAGTAGAAAACTTATAGTTATGGAGTAGCACTGAAAATAATTTTATTCTTGGAGTCAGCACACCATGAAGAACCGTGTTAAAGTGTCACAGAGTTAGGAATGTTGAGAGCCACTGTCTTAAAGCATCGCCGTCTTCTGCAGTGTCACCTTCCCAGAATCTCATCCCACAAACCACATCCACAGCACCCTTAGGCCTAAATACAGTGATTTCAGAACAATGATGAATGTTGCAGTTACTGAGCCAGCTGCAGCCTCATTTGACTCCCACCTCAGACGATAAAATCATACACCACCTCCTCTTAATCATAGCAAATGCTTAAGGTCTCAGAACACATCAAGTGCTCCCTCCCTCACCCCTCTCCACTCCCCGTGTGTGTGTGTGTGTGTGTGTGTGTGTGTGTGTGTGTGTGTGTGTATGTATGTGTGCGTGTTCCCTCTCTCTCCTCTTTCTCTCTCCACTCCCCGTGTGTGTGTGTGTGTGTGTGTGTGCACTTGTGCGAATGAGTAAATGAACCAACAAGCAAATAAATGAATCAAGAAATATCATATTACAAACTCAAAAAATTCCCAGAATCTCATAAATGATGCTTTTGGATATCAAAGGGCCGCAGGATGGACCCCAGATTTCTAAGCAAGCCTTGACATAACTATAAAAATGGAGGCAGAGAAAGAAACAAGCCTTAAGAGGCCCTAGATATATTCAGCACCAACACTCAGTCATATGGAGAGACACTGCCTTAAAAGATGCATTATTTCTGTATTTTATTTTAACCATGTATGCTATTTTAGCATTATATTAACACCAGAGTCCAATATGTTGACCACTGAGTAGGACAGATTTAAATTAGACCCTTGGCATCTATGGGGTCTCTCCCAGATCCTAGGGATATCAGTGATGGTGAATGTAAAATACAGAAAGTGTGTTGATTGTTTGAGATGAAAGTAAAAGAAAAAAAAAGATGCACTATTTCATGTGACCATAAAACACATTTTGCCTTTAAAAGTCCACTCTGTGAAATGCTGCTTTTTGATATTGCAAAGAAAGGCTTTCATACTGTGGCCATGGTCTTCTGTAATAGTAGCCATTTGTCATAGAGGATTTTCAAATATCAGTCGGTCTCATTCCAAAGCCAGGGATAAATTCAACCTGAATAAATTCTCATCTATGCTGAAACAGACGTATCCCTGTAATTAGAAACAAGTTCTAACCACACCGGGGAACCATCTATCTGCTGTGGCAAAGTGTTGAAATCCCAAATCAGAGAGTTTTCATTTCTAAAAGGTCTTTTCTAAAGCAAAACGGCCACGATGATCTCAGGGAAAATGCCAATGTGGCTCCAACGCCTCGCACCCACATTACCGGAGCAACGCAGAGTAAAAGCCACTAGGTGCCAGGGCTTGGGGTGGAAAATGAGACTGTCACTCTCCAGCAAAGGAAGAGAAATGAATGCCACGCTCGAGAAAACACTGTTTAAATAAATAAATAAATAAATAAATAAATAAATAAATAAAATCCCCCACCAAGAACAGATGTTGCCGGGAAGGGGCAGAAAGGTAAGATGTAATAAGCTGAAAAGATTTCAGCCAAACATCCAAGAGAAGGAACCTTGCACGGTCGCAAAGGCTGCCGAGGATTCTCATGGACGGGGAAGAAGCCTGTCAAAAGTCGGTGCGTGGGGGGGAAGATGGCCCAGCGGATAAAGGAGCTTGTTGACATAGCCTGAGTTTGGTCCCAGAACCCACCAGGTGGAAGGAGAGACCCCTGCGAGTTGTCTCCTGACCTCTCCTGTGTACTGAAGGAAGCGTGTAGGAAACCCATGTACGCAAAAGTAAATAATGTAACTTTTATAAGAAACAATTATTCCTTTTTAAAAATATCTACTCTTGCTTTGAAGGATTGGGGAAACAAAAGCATTGGCAAAGTGATTTTATTTTGCTTCTCAAGCAAGAGAGCAATTGAAATATGTAGACAGTTAATTATTTTTTTATTTTTTTTAGATTCATTTATTATATGCAAGTACACTGTAGCTGTCTTCTCAGACACACCAGAAGAGGGCATCAGATCTCATTCCAGATGTTTGTGAGCCACCATGTGATTTCTGGGATTTGAACTCAGGACCTCTGGAAGAACAGTCAATGCTCTTCAATGCCAAGCCATCTCTCCAGCCCGACACATTATTAATGTTGCATTAATAGATCATGTTCTTCATGATCTTCAGGGACTCTTCCCTGCTTCCTAAACGACACGTGTTTAGCTGTGTGCAGCACACACATGTCTCTCGCTAACATCTTTTCCAAGTCTTGCAAGATTGAAACTATTCATGTCCTCTGGACAGTCAGTGACAAAGACATAAAATTATCACACCATGAAGTCCACATTTGAAGTCAGGGCTGCCTGCCTCCCTGGGCCAAGTCCCAGTTCCTGAGCTCAGGTCGCTAACATTTAGTCCAAGGAAAGAGTTTGTGACCCTGGATTTTTCATGATTAATCCTCCAGCTACTGGTCATATATGTGTGTGTATATGGTGTACTTCCATTAATGTGTGTGTGTGTGTGTGTGTGTGTGTTGTAGTATACTTGTGTTACTGTGTGTGTGCATATGTCTGTGGTATACTTGTTAATATGTGTGTGGTGTGGTGTACTTGTGTTAATGTGTGTGTGTGGTGTAGTATACTTGTATTAATGTACATGTATGTGTAGGCATGTATGTGTGTCTTAATTAGGGTTCCATTGCTGTACCCCCCAAATCATGTGTGCTCATGAGTGTAGAGGCCAGCAGCTGGCCTTGGGTATCCTCCTCAGACACTCACCGCCCTATGTTTTTAGACAGGGTCTCTCACTGAACCTGGGGCTCATTGGTTGAACAACACCAGAGAGCCAACGAGGCCCCCAGAGACCCTCTCGACTTTGCTCCTGCAGCTCCGGGAATACAGATTCATGCAAGTGGGCTTAGCTTCTCCATGGGAACCTGGGTACCGGGATCTGGCCTCAGCCCTGTACAGCGAACACTATCGCACGAAGCATCTTTCCAGCCCTGCAATCTGGTCCTTTTCTCTCCACATCCCTTTTTGGGGAACTGAATCATTCCTGACAGTGAGAGGAAGTTCCACTAACTCGGAGAACAGATGAAATGAGGCAGCCATCAGGGAAGCAATGGCCTGGTCGCTGTGTGCGCTCATATCTGCCTACAAATAGTCATCAGCGTCCGGGGAGAGTACTTTATCTAGAGCTACAATAGTAATCAAAGAATGCAATTTGCTTCTACCGTTGGCTTGTATGTAGGAGAAACACCACATTTCTTGTAGAGTCAACTGAATAATAATCCTCAAAATATAGAAATCTTGTTTTCTGCATCACAAATTTAGTATTAAGAGACACAGCTCAGGAGCTAGGCTCGATGGGTGGAGCACCTTTGTGTTAGCATCTATGAAGCCCGAACACCTTCTTTAGCACCAAATCAAACAGGTGTCCTCGTACATGCCTGTAGTCCCAGCACTTGGATAGAGGCCAGAAGACCAGTTCAAGACATCCTCTGCCACATAGAAAGTTCAAGTACCAACTGAGATTAATGAGACTATGTCTTGAAAAATAAAGGCAGAGAGGGGGGAGGGCAAGGAGAAGATGGAGGAGGAGGGTGGAGGAGGAAGGTGGAGGAGGAGGGTGGAGGAGGAGGGTGGAGCAGGAGGGTGGAGGAGGAGGGTGGAGAAGGAGGGTGGAGGAGCAGGAGGGTAGAGGAAGGTAGAGGAGGAGGAGGAGGGTGGAGCAGGAGTGTGGAGGAGCAGGAGGGTGGAGGAGGGTAGAGGAGGAAGAGGGTGGAGGAGGAGGGTGGAGCAGGAGGGTGGAGGAGCAGGAGGGTGGAGGAGGGTAGAGGAGGAGGAGGGTAGAAGAGGAGGAGGGTGGAGGAGGAGTGTAAAGGAGGAGTGTGGAGCAGGAGGGTGGAGGAGAAGGAGGGTGGAGGAGGAGGGTGGAGGAGGGTAGAGGAGGAGGGTGGAGGAGGAGGATGGAGAAGGGTAGAGGAGGAGGGTGGAGGATGGAGGAGGGTAGAGGAGGAGGAGGGTGGAGGAGGAGGGTGGAGAAGGGTAGAGGAGGAGGGTGGAGGAGAGTAGAGGAGGAGGAGGGTGGAGGAGGGTAGAGGAGGGTGGAGGAGGAGAGTGGAGGAGGAGGGTGGAGAAGGGTAGAGGAGGAGGGTGGAGGAGGGTGGAGGAGGGTGGAGGAGGAGGGTGGAGGAGGGTGGAGGAGGAGGGTGGAGAAGGGTAGAGGAGGAGGGTGGAGGAGGGTGGAGGAGGAGGGTGGAGGAGGAGAGTGGAGAAGGAGGGTGGAGGAGGATGGAGGGGGAGGATAAAGGAGAAGAGGAATGCTTAACAATGATTATTCTTTTCCTGGGTCACCTATTCCTCTCTTAATCACATACTTCATCATTATTAATACTGATACAGTGTGATTACAATAGGGACAAAGCAAGTCTAGACCCTGAGTCACTGAAAGGGCATGAAACATCGTTTTTGCTCTGTACTGTCCAGGCCATTCTTAAGCCCAGTGAGGAGATGTTCCACCTTTAACCCTAGTGCTGGAAAGGCAGAAGCAGAGGCAAATCTGTTCTACTCAGTGAGGCTGCCTCAAAACTCAAAATGTTAAGAGATTCCCTGAGGCCCACACAGTATATGTGTGTGTGGGGGGGGGCACATTTCAGGACTCTTAGACGTCAGCAATCAAAGATGGCACCAAAATCTGCATATGCCCTGCTTGCCTATATACACTTGCATTTCCATGACAGAGTTTCATTATAGTGTAGGCTCTGTTCGAAATTAGGACAATAGCTAAATAAAAGAGAACAGTTGCAGAAATGACAGAATCCACTGCAGTACACGCTCTGTTACATTACTGTGCACCATTTCTCAAAGTCTCTACCTCAGAGGTTGGTGAGATGGCTCAGTGGTTAAGAGCACTTGATCTTCCAGGGGATCAGAGTTTGGTTCCAGAACCTACGTCAGCTGGCTTATAACCTTCTGTAATTCCAACTCCAGGAGATGCGAGCACCTCTTCTGGGTTCTGTGGGCACCACACTCACACGTGTGCACATATGCTCACAGAGTCATGCACACACATACATAAAAACAAATATCATATTGTGCTCTACCTTACCCTTCTGTACAATGTAAGATGGTATCTAAGCAAAGCACCTGATAGCTTTCCCTTGGCAGGTCTGAGGGACAATGTCACTGCCCTTGTCCTTTGGGGCTATGATAAAGGGAGCTAGGGGTGTCTGAGCCCAGGTTCGTCCATACCAAGGCATCTGAGTTGATAAATGAGTGGCTAATGCTATGGTTAATGTTCATTATGAACTTGTCAGAATCTAGAAACATTTGGGAGTGGGAGTCAGACCTCTAAGCGTGGCTGTGGGGTTTTCGTATGTTAATTGAAGCGGGGTATTCGCCCACTGTGGGGGGCACCATTCCCTAGGCTGGGCTCTTGTCTGCATGAAGAGGAACTGAGCAGCACTGTCTTCATCTTATCCTCTGGTCCTTGTGGATGTGATGTGGCCATCTGGCTCCCGGGCCTTACAAGATCTTGTCAAATTACCAAGAACAGAGCACAATTTAAAATTCATGAATGGTTTATTTTTGGAACTTTTCGCCAACTGTTTTAGACTAGAGCCACGGAAATAGAAGGCTACAGTGCATCTGAATGACACGGAGCTGCTGATGAAAAATGCTTTTTTTGTGACTGCAGGAAAAGTATCAAGTAGCAGACAATGTCTGGATACCTACTTGGGTGTGACAAGGAGGGAGGAGGTCCTGCAGGCACCTGGTGACAGGGGTCAGGAATGCTGTGGGACACACACAGGGCAAACCTCACTACAGAAATAAGCCACAGCAATTTCAAGCTTAAAATGCAAACAGCGTCAAAGCCAAGAAAATGATGAACAAAAGATGCCTCCTCCCGGTTAAAGCTATAACCCAGATGGGAGGGGCACACTGGCACGTGGGATGAGGCCCTGGCAACAGACTCCTCAAGTTGAAAAATAAACATCAGGGCGAAGGAGCCAGCTGACAAGGCAGAAGCTGCTTTAAGGTCAGGTTCACACAGACACCAACCTGCTTTCCCCAGAGAAAAATGCTCAAAACTTCAAAGACTTTTCAAACTCAGGTGGCAGCAATTAGTTTGGGCCAGGAGGTTGCCAAAGAGCTAGAGGAAATGCCCTTCAAACCGCAGGTCTCAGCATCTCCTGGAGGTTTGCCCAAATTGGAGAATGGCTAGAAAAGCCACTGCCAGCCATTCCACCCAGACGTGGAAAACAAGAGAGAAAGGTAAGGGTCAGTCGGTGGGAAAGAAAAATGACAGAGCGGCAGTAGCAGGTGCATAAAGTCTCAACGCTTTATGCAACTCAAAGACTTCAGGCAAGCTGTGAGCCAGGACCACTCAGAGCCTCCTATACCATCAGGTTCTCCTCCTCCTCCTCCTCTTCCTCCTTCTCCTCCTCTTCTTCCTCCTCCTCTTCCTCCTCTTCTACCTCCTCTTCTTCCGCCTCCTTTTCCTCCTCCTCTTCTTCCTCTCCCTCCTCCTCTTCTTCCTGTCCCTCTTCTTCCTCTTCTTCTTCTTCCTCCTCTTCCTTGTCTTCCTCCTCCTCTTCTCCTTCTCTTGAAGCAGGGTTTCAATTAGCCTAGAATGGCCTTCAACTCCCCTATAGCAGAAGATGACCTTGAACTTCTGATCCTCCCTCCCCCACCTCCCAAGTTCTTGGATTACACACAAGAGCCGTTACTTCCAGTCCATGCAGCTCTAGGGATCAACCCCAGCTCCTGCTTGATGGGCAAAGGCTGCCGACCAAGCTCCGTCCATCTTCATTCCACTAAAGATGGAGATCTCTGCTTGTCACACCCATGTCAAAATATGGCCAAGTGTGTCATGCTACGCAAGCTGTGAGCACAGCCTGGCTAGTCTCAAATGTTGTTTGTCAAATACACATGCTGGAGCTTCAGAGATAGCTCATGGATAAAGCTCCTGTCTCACAGGTTCCAGGACTGGAGTTCAGATCCCCAAGACCCATCTAAAAATCCAGGGGCCTGCTTCTCACTGCTGAAGAGGGAGAGACAGGAGCGCCCTAGGAGTTGCTGGAGAACAAGATTGGCAGAGAGAGTCATGCAGCTCTGGGCTCATCCTGAGAAACTATCTCAGTAAACAGAGCGCTTAACAGCTGAAGAAGTCAGACATCAGTAGGCTTGGACACATACATGTGAACACACACATACATCACACACATATGCAAGTGCAATAAAATTATAAAATAAAATACATATGCTGTGTGGATCTCAGCAGGTTATCTAATTTCTCTCTCTCCCCCTCTCTCTCCCCCCCCCTCCCTCTCCCCCTCCCTCTCTTCCTCCTCTCCCTCTCCCTCTCCCTCCCTCCCCCCCCCCCTCTCTCTCTCTCTCTCTCTCTCTCTCTCTCTCTCCCCCCCTCTCTCTTTTCTGGGATAGCTGTGACAGTTGGCCCCCCTCCATTATTGGCTGAGAGAATCAAAGGACTCTCAGGACAAACAGCGTCTTAGAACAATGTCGGCTCAGCGGCTGACTAGTTGCTTAATAAGTGTTTGTTCCTCCAGCTCCCCAACTCCAGCCTACTGTGATTCACCCTGTAGGCAGTGGGTTAATATTTGCTGCAGAGACTGTGAGAGGCCCCTGCACTTGAAGAATACTGACTGCTGATCTCCATCATAAAGAAGCCACACCCCCACGGTGACTGCATAATGGCCTCTCAAGACTTTTGGCACTACCAGTGGCAAGGCCTGCTGCCTGCTCTACTCCCACGCAGTAACTGGATGACTGTGGATGGGGAGCGAAGTACCTCCCCGAATGGCCTGGAGAAATTAGAAGAAAGAGGCCTGGAGTAGAGTTGGGCCCCTCACCCCCCACGCATGCGCACTCTCCAGGAGCAGAGTGACCTCCAACTAAATCTGTTCTTTGTGCTTTCTTGGAAACTTGTCTCCGAAAAGTCTGTCTGGAGTTGCCCTTGCCTCCAGAAAGGATGTGAAGAAAGAAAGTGGGAGCCTTTCCACCACACACTAATTGGACCCCGGTTCCCCCATGATGTGGTAGTAGCAGATGCAGTCGAGTTCAGGTTCCTCTGTCCACCTACTGTGGGTGAGAAGCAGCCGAGAGGGGAGCTATTGAAGGTTGCAGGCCCCTGAATGCATCAGAATTCCAGTGTGTTAAGAGACAAAGCAAGCTGGTGCTCCCTGCCCACCAGTTTATCCTTCTGTGTTTCGCCTGCGGTGGACGCCGCTCTCATCCCACCCACAACTTCAAAGTTTCCCTGGCTAGCATCCACGTTGTCCTGCAGCTCCAATCTTCTGGTCGTCTGGAGCACGGAGGTCCTGCAGCTAGGGTGGAAGTGCATTCAAGGTTCATCAGAAGCCCAATGTCCCGCTTGGGTGTAAAGCTTTCCCAATGAGACTCCATGGAGAGATACAACCACAGCAATATCATCTCAAATGCTTGTAACGGATGGGCCACAAACTTGGCTGTAAGCAAATAGTATGATACAGACGTGGTGAGTCATGAGTCATATTCTCCATAAGGTAAAAATAATAAGCAAATTACAGGGGAAAGCCACCACATTGGTTGGGTTAGGCCTGGAGAGAGAGTTGTATCCGGGTCTTTGGAACAGATGGAAACGCGGTTTGGATAAGCTCCGCGGTGTTAGTACCAAGACCTGTGACATCACGTAGGCGACAGTGAACACAGCTTGACCTATAGGCCTGTTGCCAAGGCAACAGCCACCATATACCCAGAGTTCAATGCCTACCTTTACCTGTAATTACGTCATCACCCGTATCTATTTGGGTAGCGTGTCTCTCCTCTTTCTTTTTCTTCCTTCTTTCTGCCCGCTGACCCCTTTGTCCCATCCCAAATAAAGCCCCTTGTGGAACTGTTTGGTCTGGTGTGGTCCCTCATTGCAGCCCCATTTCCGCCGTGCCTCCACGGCCCCGCACAGCGTGCAGGCACTTGCCTGCGTGAAAAAAACAACACACAGGACATCTAGATGTTGTGAAATATTAAAAAAGAACTCCAAGTTCCCGCGCTTCGAAGGGCACGGGCGGGCCACGTGGCTCCAGACTCTCTAGCCCGGGGCTCCTGAGACGTTGCCACCCAGCTCGCTAATTTCCCTTGGCTGGTCGCTGCCAAACCAGCCCCATGCAATGACTGCCCACCTCTGGGTTAGATATCACAATGCCCAGTTAGCCGGTAAGATCAAAACTCTCGAGGCTTATAATTAACCAGTCAGATTTACATAACAATAAAATCTCAATTCACGGGATGCTCACACAATAAATTCAGGGCCAATTGATGATGGTACCTAGATTAGACAAGCTAACCCAATTATTCTATCTCTATATGATATTACATATACCTGTGGCTATTTAAAGCCCCGCGGAATCTGAATCATCCTGTCCGTCCTCCATCTTGCTTACGTCTCCCTACCTGTCTCTTCTGACTCTGCCCCTTTCAAACTGCCTCCCCTTTCCCTGTCCAATCACAGGCTTCTTGTTGTATTAATAATTACATTAATTGGACATGGAAAATCCTACAACCCTGAAGACCTGTTCAAGCTATTCTTCAGATAGAAAGTGTTAGTATTCTGTCTAAGCTCCACCCCACAATTACCTGGCAACAGCCAGGTACGCCCCTCCCATAGTTGCCTGGCAATGGCCAGGTAGACCAGGCCCACTATAAAAGGGGCTGTTTGCCCCTCCTCTCTCTCTCTCTCTCTCTCTCTCTCTCTCTCTCTCTCTCTTTCATCTGCTCTCACCTTGCCTTTTGGCATTCTCACCTCTCTGCCCCTCTTGGGTTCTCCTCCCCTCCCCCTCTCTCCACATACTCATCATACTCATGGCCGGCCTCCACTCCTCCCTCCACTTCTCTTCTCTTCTCTCTCTCTCTCTCCCTCTCTCTCTGCCTTTCTCTGCCTCCACTACCCCATTAACTCCCATCCTCTGCCCTGAATAAACTCTATTCCTCTATTCTATACCATGTCTGTGTGTTCCTGGTCCCTCAGGGGAAAAGGTGGTTGGGCATGGGCCCGCCTAGGCACCCCTCCCCCACACCTCCGTATACTATTCTCTAAACCCCTCTCTCTTTTTATGAACCCATCAGAAAGTTAGTCCTCCTTGTGCACATCAGAATGGTTGTGTTCATTCTACTGATATTTAAAACCGGAAAAGAGGTGATTTAATTGAAATATTTACTAAGAAGGGGGCAGTTGGTAGATAAACAGGTCATCTTGGAAGACTACTCAGGGGTCGGTCAGGAACAGTGGTAAGTTCTATCTGTGAATATGCCCCCACCCCCACCCCCCCACCCCCGCCTCTCTAAATAAGATGACTACATACAAAAGCAAAAAGGAGTTTGGGAGAAGCTCAAACCTGCAGGCAGCACCAATCTGTTTATGCAGATATGCAGAACAGCTTGATTCACAGTCCACAGAAGGTAGAAACAGGCTGACAACCCTCACTCACACACACACACACACACACACACACCTTCCTCACCCCCATGGGGCTGAATGTGAATTGTCCTCCACAGGCTGGTTCCCAGCTGGCCTTGCTGGTGACCACTCCCCTCACAGTGCGGGAGACCAAACTGTGGAAAACCAGACCTTCAACAGTTCTTACCTTGAGAGTCCACTGACCTTGTGGTTTACAGCTGGACCACCCTCTCCTTCACACAAGGCCATAATGAGAATCAACTGATCCTTATCTTGGCCGAACACCTGGGGATGGTCTGGGCAGAACCAGCATTCCAGAAAAGCTGCTGGATGCCACAGCCAGCATCCACTCAGGATGACCTTTCCTCCTTCTGTGCCTTTAGCATCCCCCTCAGCCCCTCCCTACTTCCTCTTACGGAGTGTTCAAAACCAGGCGTTTTGCCTTTCATTAAAGAGGCTTTGACAAGACGCCCCTTTTTGCTTGGCCTCGCTCTGTCTTTCCCGTCCGTTTCTCTCTTTCAGGCTTGGGTTCTCCTCGACTCCCCCAAATAACTAGGTCCTGCAGGACGGGACATCACAGAACAAGTACCATATGAGCGTGTCTCCTGTTGGGCCCGGGAGTGGCTCAGTTCATGGTGTGTTCAAAAGTGACCACTCTCAATAAAGCTGACCTCTACCTCCTTTGAATCCTCACCCAAACCTCCTAAGTGGCCACTGGGCCAGGCAGCGGGTTGGTATTCGTCCAATGGAAGCCTTCCTATTCGTAAGCCTTTCTCTTTTTTCCTTTACAAGTCGACATTCATTTCTGCTGAATCTTGGTCTATATTTAATCTTCTTTGGGATGGGACCACATACATGGAAGCCACTGCTTGGGTGGTTTTGGTGACAATCAGTCAAAATGGCTACACATGTTAAGTACACACACACACACATACACACACACACAGAAAACAATAACCACAAAGACATCTTGTGGCTAGGGAGATGACTTGGTGGTTGAAGTGTTCACTAGGCATATGAAAGAGTTAGTGTCCCAGATCCCTCACGGATGCCATGCAATCCCAGAAGCCCATGTAATTCTAGCCCCAGAAGTGGAAAGAGATCCCCAGGGCAAACTGGCAACAGAGACTGGCCATATGGGTAAGCCTGGGGTTCAACTTAAAGACTCTGCCTCGGAGAATAAGTTGCATGGTGATCAAGGAAGACTCCCAAAGTCAACCTCAAGCCTCCACTGGCATGTGCTGTGCACACACATAAACATGCACACAGGTGAGCCAGTATGCACAGGTACCCACCACATACAAATGCACGCAAAAAGAAGAAAGCATACAAACAAACAAACAAAAATGAATGAATAAAGCAAAGAGATAAGAGAAATTTTAAAGGAATATCCTTTAGTTGACCATTAGAACCAGAACAACAATGGTTCAGATAAGCGAGCCTTCCTCCAGCACAACACCCCAAAATCTCTGCTATCCTGCAGGTTATGACGGCCTTACACTTTGTGGAGAAATATTAATGAGAGGAGCCCTGTCCTTCCTCTGCTTACGGTACAATCATTATCCTTATCTGACTGATACAGAAGGCTCATCTATTGTGAACCACCTCTCAGTAAAATAATAAGCCAGGCAGACTGTGCCTTGGTAAACTGTCTCTGTCAAATCAAGTCTCATTATTTCATAGACATTACCTGTTTGTGGCAAGCAATTGATCCTAAAGCGCCTCTGCTTCTGAATGCAGAATTGTCCTGGCCTTTCAGGGTGATATTTGATAAGAGGGGGCGGGGGGGCAGGCTGC
Source organism: Apodemus sylvaticus (assembly GCF_947179515.1). Taxonomy (NCBI): domain Eukaryota; kingdom Metazoa; phylum Chordata; class Mammalia; order Rodentia; family Muridae; genus Apodemus; species Apodemus sylvaticus. The sequence continues at coordinate 156,396,514 of NC_067476.1, read as the reverse complement.
TTTCCCATCGCAGACAACCCTACTGGGTTTTTTTGTTTTGTTTTTCTGAGAGTTTAGACATAGCCTTGTGTGCAAAGAGCTGTCTATTATTGGAAGATGGAATCGCTCCAGGTAATTCTGGAAAACACAATTTAATTTAATTACACAGCTCTAGGGGACTTCCAGCAATTGGGTGTCTTTTCTGTATTCTCAAGTTGGTTTTGTGTGTGTTTTATAGCCACGAATTCTTGCTCTCTGCCAAGCACTTATTGGTTCATAATGAAACCAGGAGTCTGTGGTAAGAAAGTTTGAACTCCAAGGAGACAATAGTGATGTAAGGTCCTTTGCAGGGGACTCTCTTCCAGGTTTTCAGCCACTCTGCAGCCAGCACCCCAGGCAGCCAGCTCCGGATCAAAGGCACAAATAGATCTCTGCCCTGAATATTTACCGGTTAGAGTGCTCTGTGGACCTGGTGCCAAGCTGTCCGGGACCCATCACAATGCAGAGAAAAGCCCCTCTGAGGCAAGGCTGTCACTAAACAACCTTCTCCATCCAAAGTCATTAGCTGAGCAGAGGGAATGAAATCTGACCCCATCAAACCCAGCGGAGAGGAATGCGGGGAAAGGTTAAAACCGAGCCTGCCTTTGTTTCCGTGCAGGAGACAGATGGGGCAGAGTGAATCTTAATGAATGCAACAATAGAACTGGGGGGTTAAAACCTGGAATGGTGGTGCCTACAGGCTGGAGTCAGGATTAGCACTGAAGAGAGAAATCAGTCAGTGTCTTCAAAAGTTTATTCAGTTTAACCTACAGATAAATCAATACACATTGAGCCTGAAAATCTAAATTCCGCATCTAATGAACCTTTCTGTAATTTCAGCAAGAATGAAATGGTGGCTTACATGTCCAGAAAAAAAAGGGGAAACCCTGTCAAACATGCCTGGGAAATTCTTTTGAGTAGGCTGGCAAACTCAGCACAGAAAAAGAAAAGAAGGTGGCAGCGGCGGCGGTGGGGGTGGGGGGAGGGGGACAGGGGAGGCTTGCATCATGGGTAGAAACTCAAACTGGCCTGCCAGGAAGAGCTCTGCCCCTGCCGGTGAGGGGTGTGTATTTACTCATCTTCATCCTCTGAAGGTTTGCACTGCTGACCTCTATTAACTGTTAAATTAATTAATGGGCTTGTTAACTGAGTGAAGTACAAACGGACTGTCTGTGACATCACCGACATTGTTCTGAGTGGTAAACCAACGTGAAGCAGGCAGACTTGGGTGCTGGGTAAGAACTGTGTATCCCATTTTGTCCCTAACCCCTGGTACAGAGATCCTAAAACTCCTGAAACCACCTAAATGACAGGGGTTCCAAAAGCATCTCTTGTCGTCTATCACAAGCTCATTTTGGCCTCACCTGACACTTGGGGACCAGAGAAACCAAGTACATCATCTGAGGGGTAGGACTCTCAGCCCCAGCAAGGCCTTCCTGGGGGAGAACAAAGAATGGAGATCAAGTTGATCACACAACCACTCCTTCCACCGCCACGCTACCTCTGTGAAACTCTTAAATGACAGGAATTGAGCAGTTTCCGGGTTAGTGAACAGAGAAAGTAGCATACCAGAGAGAACATGGGACATGCAAGGCTGTCAGAACCGGCCCGAGCATTTATTCCGTCTGGCTATACTCAAGCCTTGACCTTTCCAATGATTCAGGAAATGCAGATAAAGAGTGTGTTCTACCATGCCTGAGAGGGGAACCACAAGACTCCCTCAAATGTGAAGAATGCTAACCAGAAGCACTGGATGCCTTGGTTGCTGGAATCTGATATAGGTAGGGCCGGTCCAGGTGTAGGTACCCGAGGCCTGCAAAGCTTGTGACGCCATACAAGCGACAATTAAGACAATGTATAGGTCTGTTGCCAAGGCAACAGCTGCCGTTTACCCAGAATTCCATAGCCTACCTTTACCTGTAATTATGTCTTTCCTTCCTTCCTTCCCGCCCACTACCCCTTCCCTATCTTAAAGTCCCACATGGAACTGTTTGGCCTGGTGTATCTCATTGCGGCCCACAGCTCCACCACATGCCCGCACTGTGCGGCGGGTGTGCACACAAGCGAGCGCAGCAAGCAGACAGGACATTTGCACAGAAACCAACACCAGGGACAGAACTTGTCATCTTTGGGATCTTTTGGGGAACCTGGGAGTCGGTATCAAAAAAGTCCTGGTTGTTTAGAGGGTTCAGGTGCTATAGCATAGCACATGTTTATCATCAGAAATCATGTGCTTGAAAAGGTCACAACTGGTGATGAGTGACACAGTCAGGTGGCAGGGAATATGGGACATTTCAGAGAGTGTGTGCAGAGGTTCTCTGCTAGGTAGCAATGAACCAGTGAGCCAGGTGACAGAAGGAAGTGAAGGGGCTTAAAAAGAGAGAATGGGGGTTAAGGGAGTGTGGCATGGCGACGTGGGGGAAGAGGGTACCCAGGTACTTCTTCCCCCTGAGGGACCACACACACACAGGCATGGTATACAATAGAGTTTATTCAGAGTAGATGGTGGGAGTTAGTGGTAGAGAAAGGGAGAGAGAGAGAGAGTAGAAAGTAGAGAAGTGGAATGGAGGCCAGCCATGACCACGTGGAAAGATGGGGGGAGGAGAGCCCAAGGGGCAGAGAGGTGAGAGTATGTGGGAGAGCAGAGGGAGTAAAGAGGGAGAAGAGGGGCAAGTAGCCCCTTTTATAGTGGGCCAGATCTATGAGGCAGGGCATACCTGGCTATTGCCAGGTAGGTGTGGGGTGGAGCTTAGACAGAACACCAACAGGAAGGAAACTGAGTCGTGCATAGGAGAAAGAAGTTACAAGAAGGTGCAGAGGCAGCATGCACCTGCCATGATTGGGAAGGGGCGGGGTAGTGAAATAGGAGAGAAAACCTGGGAAGGAGTCCCCAACCCATCAGAAGCCACCTACAGACACTGCATTTTACTCTCAAGAGCATGCGAAATGTGTGGCATCTTGAGCAGGGGACTAGACTCATACAGTTTCAAATGTCATCTTCACCTTGTTCAGAATTGAGCACTGGGGGAATACGAGAAGAGAAGTCAACGTTCAGCCATCCATGTAACAAGGTGTGAAGCCGTGCCCCGCGCTGGTGATGAAGGGCTGCCCTGGGCCGAGATGGGAAGGATGGACGGTGAAGGGGGTGGGTTGCACATCCACCTGGCATGCCTTTGGCCCAAACAACGGTGTCAGAAAAAAGAGAGGCCGTTTGATGTGTGCACAGAGAGCTTGTAAGAAGTAGGGATGGGCCAGTTGCCTCAGTAGGCAGCGCTGTATACTACACTAGGAAAAGCATACTGTGCCCAAGACCAGAGCGTTCAATAAGAGTCTCTCCTGAGAAGATGAAATGGGTGTTCCTGAAAGCACTGGGTCAGACCGGCCACAGACAATCTGCAATTTCTAAGGTGTCACATCCTCTTAAAGCCAAAACTGCTATTCATTGGAAAGCAAAAAGAGGAAATTGGTTATTTCACAGCATAGAAGCAAATTCTCCAATATGGTACAAACCCATCATTTATTTGAATCCCATGAGGGTGTTGCAAACTTAATGACATCTATTTAAAGTGCAAACTAGTTATTTGAGAAATCTGCTAACAGGTTACATTCAAACTTGAACCCTGACCCAAATGCAGAGTGTATGCATTCTGCCTTCTGAGAATGCTACAAAAGTATTGCCAGTCCCTTATTTTTGCAACATTGTAACTAGCAAATTTTGTATCCTTAGAGAGAAGAATACATCTCAGAAGCTGGGGGTGGTATTAAAATTAAAAGACAATAACAGAAACAGAATTAATGAAGATTATTATTTATAGATTAAAAGTACATAAATCTAATATTAAATGTTTGGGGTTTTTTCAACATTTACTGTGAAATGGGCACTAAACATCCAATATATAGTATGCCTCCTTTCAAAACAAGTAATATATTTATTCATTTTGGGGACATGGGGGGGGTCAGAGAAAAACATGTGAGAGTCACCTCTTTCCTTCCACCGCGTGAGTCTGAGGGACTGAACTCAGGGTGTAAGATTGAGTGGCAAGAACCTTTAGCCACTGAGATGTCTCACTGCTGATCCCCTTGTGTCTCTTTCAATCTTCACAATATTCACCTTCTTGATATAAAGATCGGAGTGTAATAGGCCCTCACTAAAAAAAAACATTAACTAACACATAACATACTTTGAAAATCTGCCAACTTACATTGGAGACCTGGATATGTTGACTCTTACCTGGGTAGACTCGAACTAGACCCCAAATTCCTCATGGCAAAGTAAGAGGTGGTAGCAGCTATCACAGAGCAGTCACCGAGAACATCAGGGGGACAATCACATGAACAGCTTAACAAAGGACCTAGTGCATACAAAGACCTGGGAGGAGGCCCTTGTCTACTCAGGCTGCCACACCAGAGGCTACGAAAGAGTGGTTTACAGTGAGTATCAGTTGCTTCTCACAGCTCTGGGAAGTGTTGACACATGTGAGAAAAGGTCCTTGAGCTGCCTTCACAAGGGCTGCCGTGTGGTCCCTAAGGGCTCTCTGCTCCTGCAACCTCCCAAGAGCCCCAGCCCCCAACACCGTCTCCTGGATGTCTGGGATTGTAGCACACTCACTGTGGAGGGTTCATTACATCCATCACAGAGCCCTGCAGACCCCCAGGGGCACCTCGGTGTTCTCCCCACACACTCAATACTGTACAGGAAAGATTGCGCTTGTCCTGTTATACCAACAAGGAGATTAAAGCTCCAAAATACAAAATGAATGGCTGAGTCCCCACAGGGTCTTTTGAATGGCAAAGCCAGAATTTAGTCAAAGCCTATGTAACTACACAGAGGCTGAGATATTCAATCTCATGTTGCCTAAATCATACCGGAACACCAGCCTCCCATTTTATGCATATGCAAAATAGCACTTGATACCCATCACAGCCCTCACCTCTATCATATCAAGAGAAGAGAAAAAAAAAAAAAAAAAAACTGAGGCCAGGTTAGCCCAAATGAGTTATCACAGTGGCAGCAGGAGAGACAGAGGGTTAGGAAGCAAATCTTTAAGCTCATGGGCAGACAATATACAAGGGTGGGAAGTCGTATTTTAATCAAGTACACACCACTAAGTCTTTGTGGATTTTAGACACCATGATATTATTTTGGAAGTCTCAAACATAAAGAACTTGGAAGACTTGTATAAACACATGACTCTAGAGCTATGGCAGTATTTAGAGCTGACAATGCAGCTTCGAGACTTGAGAATAGAAGGGACTTTCAAGTCCAGGAGAGACTAGGGAATCACGCTAGGAAAGGCAGTTTTAAATGCATGATACAAGACAATGCAAGGACGGTAAAGGCATCACTGTTAAGTGGGACTCTCTCAGTACTTAGGAAGCAGAGGCAGGAGGATCAAAAATTCAAGGCCATCCTGAGCTTCATGTTTGGCTTGGGCTACGTGAAACCCTGTTTCAAAACTAATAAAGACTTCGGTGTAAGATAAGACTTGGGTCTACGCTAGACCACAGTTCTCTGAGAGAAGTCTGTATTTGCCAGTCTAGTAAGAGAAATCTCGATTTCCTAGTGTGCATACTTTGATTGAATAAGTGAGGACATAATTGTATTGACATTTTCATAATTTACACCTCAGCTACATCCTAAGTCAGTATGAGCATGCACCCAACATCAACCTACCTTAGCCAGACAGTGAATCATCTCTTAAAGGGACCTGGATGTTTGTAAGGATGGAGAAAGCCTTAACGAGAATGTTACAAAAGCAAGATCGGGCTCTGAAACTATTGCACAGTCTCCATCAGATGCAAGTAAGTCAGAACCGGTCTAGTGGAGCTGAGCGTTTCTAAAGGGTTAAGCTTAAATCAGCTCCTTCCCTTTCTGGTGTCTCTCCATCTGCTGCAGAGGCCTCTATAAATAAGTCAGAGCTGCAGAACACACCCTTACTATCTCCTAAGAGGCGAAAATTGAAACAATGTTGCTCAGTTCTCCCTAAGACTGAATTAGAATCCTCATTTGAATAAAGGCAACCCCCGCACCAGAAGCAGGTCCATAGATATTCCTACCGCAATGAAATATGTATCTGTGGCTGACAATGGCGCCCAGCATGCATATTTAAACACAGCTCCTCTCCTAACAGGATTATACAACCACAAACACTTCAGTGCTCTTAAGGAATCACACACTAAGGGAAGTGAGGAGACAGGAGCTGCATTCAAGGCGTCGTCAACCTTTAGCTTGCCGGTGCATGACACATGGCAAGTGAACACTTTACTGTGGCTTACACATCTCTCTTCCCCTGTCCTCAGGAAGCGATGGGTTGTGTCAGAAGCTGCACCCAGACGAAGAAGTCCCCATGAACTTCTGCCCCACAGGACTGCATCAAGTCCGCTCTAGACAAACCCAGCTGACTAGAAGCAGTGCAGGTTATCCCCTGGGCTAGCCTGGGTTTCTGGACAGCTTGGATCTCCCCCAGAGATGCACATCATGTTCAAGTTTCTGCACACACCTTTCGTTGATTCTACCGTTAATTCACCATTGTTCGATGGCAACCAATAGAACAAATGGCTATTCTTAGTGAGGAATTTAACTTTCTGAACTGCGTTAATCAAGAGGGAACACGCACTGACAAATTCACAAGTGGGTCTCTGAACTGAAATTGGTAGGAGACTTCCAAAGATAAGGTTTCAAAGAGCAGTTGAGTTGGGTGTGCCGTGTGGCTGTGAGCACGAAAAGGTTCTTCTCCAAGATGTTCACACTCTAATCCCAGAAGACGGGAGAGTAATGCTTGTCTGTTATTAAGGGAAGGTTCCCTGGAAAAGCCACTTCTGTGCTAAACATTCTGCGTACAGACTGGTCAACATGAACCTTGAGACTGTGGAGAGTTGGAATGTTACAGGTCCAAAGGATTTTGGACCATATTAGTCCCTTAATAGCCATTTATCATTCACCTCTGTATCTGACCTAAATCTTTGTGACCACTCAGGGTTTAGAACATCTTAGCTTAATAGATGGCTAGGTTTCTTCTAGCAACCCCAAAGCTTAGAAGTCACCAGGCAGCATCAACAGTGGAATGTAGCCTCCAAGACAACTAGAATCTGTTTCCAGGCTATGGCCAATCAAATCTGCCTCAGACATATTGCCTTCCACTCAGTCCAATGTGTCTTGCATTGACAATGGAAAATGATGCTTCACGGGTGGGGTTAGGTCAAAGCTGTTGTAGTGGAGATTGTCTAGGGTTGCCTGGCCAGGTCCACTGTAACCATGAGCATTCTTAGAGAAGAGAAGCAAAGATGAGTAAGAAGATACCTGACTGAAAAATCCTGATGAGGATTGGGCCAAAAGCCAGGGAAGAAAGATGGCTTCAAACATCCTGAAAATGCAAGGAAACAAGTTTCCTAAGAATGCCTGGTTGCCTAGTTAGTTGGCATTTAAAAGGTCCCTCTTTCGAGGATGATTCCAGTAGCATTTCTGTTTCGGTAACAAAAACCCTAACCAAAAAACAATGCACGGGAGAAAAGAGTTTACTGGGTTTACACATCTAGAGTGGAGTTTACCACTGAGGGAAGCCAAGATAGGGACCCAAGCAGAAACCACAGAGGTAGGCTGATTGTGCACAGGTTCATGCCTAGTGAGCTCTCTTATATAAGGTTAGACTACTGTGTAGGGATGCCACCACTCACAGCAGACCAATCTATATGTACTGGCTGGTTCAGTGTGTCAACTTGACACAGGCTGGAGTTATCACACAAAAAGGAACTTCAGTTGAGGAAACGCCTCCTTAAGATCCAGCTGTAAGGCATTTTTCTCAATTAGTGATCAAGGGGGAGGCCCCCTTGTGGGTGGTGCCATTCCTGGGCTGGTTGTCTTGGGTTCTATAAGAGAGCAAGCTGAGCAAGTCAGAAGAAGCAAGCCAGTAAGAAACATCCCTCCATGGCCTCTGCATCAGCTCCTGCTTCCTTATCTGCTTGAGTTCCAGTCCTGACTTCCTTTAGTGATGAGCAGCAGTGTGGAAGTGTAAGCTCAATAAATTCTTTCCTCCCCAGCTTGCTTCTTGGTCATGTTTGTGCAGGAATAGAAACCCTGACTAACACACTATGCTAATTAATAATCAAGACCATCCCCCACAGACATGCCTGCAGGCCAACCTGATCTAGACAATTCTTCAATTCTCAACCGAGGATATTGTCTCAGAGGACTCTAGACTGTGTCGGGTTGACCATTAGAGCTAACTAGGACATGAGCATATGCAGCCTTTGAATTTGTCATTACTACAATGTTGCAGTACTTACTCTATTTTAGAGGTATACATGAGATTTCCCTATGCATGGTTTTTTTTTTTTTCTGGAACATTCTATAAAGGATTTTCCTTACAAAGAGAATGCATAGGCCAAGCTGTGAGTGGTGATGTGGGCTGCAATCCCAGTTCACAGGCGTCTAAAGTGGGATTACAAATTCTGTACCTCCTTGGGCCACATAGTGGGACCTTATCTCTAAACAGATAAAAAGAATACACAGTCCAAATGACTGCATTTCTAGGGTTATGTGTATTTATATAAATGCCTAAACATCATCTGCAAATGCATTAAGGAAATTGAGAGCAAACATTACCACAGAGGGTGAGGGAGTGGGGGACACAGAGGCCGAAGGGTATTCCAGAGAGATGTCAACTGTGTCATTTATTGTATTGCTTCAACCTCCACCGTGGGAACGAGCCGCACATTAATTTCAGATGAAGGTTAATCATGACCTATCAGAGCAGCATATGTTCCCAGTGGGAGTGAGGAGACTTCAAGGGGCAGAGCACAGGGAAGAGTCAGAGCAGAAGACACCATGGGCTGGACCAATGACACATTCCCAAGAGAGTTACCAAAGAGCATCTCAGGAGAGTATGGCTTCCCTTCTGAGACAGCAGCTGCCTTTCCCTGAATCATGCTGCGTCTGTCACATGCTCAGAACTGCTGGGATCAGCCAAGCCTGGAAAGCTACCTCATAAAAAGAATAAAATGTAGAGTGTTAAGGTCCATTGGCCTTCTCTTCCCAGAAGAGATTTAACCACCTTGAAAGGAATTCTTCTAGGGTGGGGTCTTCTTGTCCTGTTCCTGCCTGTGTCCCATGAACACATGCTCTGCCTCAGGGATGCAAACCAATCAATGCTTTTATATGGATAAAGCCTAGTAGTGCACCAGTCACACTGGCTTCCTTGGCTTAAGGCACACTCCCTGGTTAGTCCCTTTTTTATGAGTCATGCCACACACACATTCACACATTCACACATACACACACACACACACACACACACACACACACACGATTGCACAAATGCATGCATGCACAAACTCATATGTATACACATACTTACGTACATGCATGTACACTTACACACATACATGTATACCCAAACACACACAAATGTATACACATGTGTACACACATATGCACACATATTCTCACATGCATACACAATTACATACACATGCACTTACAGACAAACATACACAAATGCACACACACATACATGTACACACACAAATGCACACACATGCATTCACAGACATGCACACTCACATGCACACATACATGCATGCACAAATCCACATACACAAGTGCACACACACATATGCACACACACACACATATGTACATACATGCATGCACAGACCCACATACACAAATGCACTCACACGTGCACACACATGCATGCATGCATGCAAATGTACTTACACATCCATGCACACACACTCACATGCATACATATACACAACATACACACACATTGGAAAGGCAGACAGTAAAGAACCACACTCTGTCCTTGAGTGTGGAAAGGTGTCCTGAGTGTTACAGTGGGAGCTCAGGGAACCTGCTCTGCCCCATGGAGCTCTTCCCAGCTCAGTGTCAAATCCCTGAACAAGTAACTTACAAATCTGGACTGACTTTGAAGACAGGCAGAAACAGAGCAGGTTTTCAACTGGATCCCTGGCCTTCCTCTCCCAGTTAAAAGAAGCAAATGTTAAATAAGGCAAACAAGCTGAGTGTTGTGCCTCATGCCTTTAATCCCAGTCCTCTGGGGACTGAGGCAGGGGGGCTGCACTGAATTCAAGGACAAAACCAGAACAGCTTATATAGTGAATTCCAGACCAACCCTGGGTGACAGAATAAGATTCTGTCTCATAAAAAAGAAAAAAGAAAAATCAATAATAATCCCAAATTCAGAGCCTGAAATCCTATCTACAGAACACTGTGTGGCCTGTGACTCTAAGAAAGTGGGAGAGGCAGGAGAGATGGCTCAGCAGTTAAGGCCACTGTCCCTCTTACAGGGGATCCTAGTTTATTTCCTGATACTCAAATAGTGCCTCATAATCATCCAGAACTACATTTAGTTTGCTCTGGCATTTAGTGTACTCTTTGACCTCCCAGGGCAACAGGCATACACTCATGAACATGAAATAAAACAACAAACTCCAAAAAGAAAGGAAGGAAGGAAGGAAGAGAGAAAGAAAGAAAGGAAAGAAAGAAAAGAAAGGAAGGAAGGAAGGAAGGAAGGAAGGAAGGAAGGAAGGAAGGAAGGAAGGAAGGAAGGAAGGAAGGAGATCAAGAGAGAGAGGAGAGGGAGGGAAGGGAAGCAAGAGAGGATGAGAAGGAAAGGGAAGAAAGAAAGGGAGGGGACGGGGTAAAGAGAGGGAATGATGGAAGCAAAGAGAAAAGAAAGGAAGGAAGGAGAAAGGAAGAAGGAAGGAAAAAAGAAAGGAAGAAAGGAAGAAGAAAGGAAGGTGGAAAGAAGGAAGAAAGAAGGCAGACAGAAAGAAGAAGGAAGGAAGGAGGGAAGTTCTTTTCAGCTCACTTCAAACACTGAGCAGAGCCATGATTCACACGGGTCAGAGCTCCTGGACTGCAGTCCTCCTTGCCTCTGACAGAGACAGCATATCAGCGTCCTTTATAACAGCAGTTTGGGGTGACCTCCAGTCCCAGAGAGTCACCCCGTTGTTCTTTCATTTCTCTAGGAACCTTGTCTTCCGTTCTCCTTCCTGACTCCCCTTCAGTTGCAAAAGAAAATGCAAAACTTCTCTCAGAAAGTCACATCACTACGGTTGCCAGGCAATGCTCCCTATATTTTAAAATAACTTCGAATTCTTTGGCAAAAGGAAAAGGAATATGTAAGACTCCATTAGGGTTTGGTTTTTTTTTAAGTACACCTGAACCTAAGTTAGCATGAAAAGGTTTGGCTGCCATTTCTGAAATACTTGGGATTCCTACTCCGCCTGAAAATGGGAATCAGAGCGTAGTCTCTCAGAAATGCCTGCCGCCTCTGACAATGGAAGGGATGAACACTAGTGCTAGTGTAAGTGATTCAGGATAATGAAGGAGGAGGCGGCGGGGGGGGGGGGGGGGGGGGGGGGGAGAAACACCACCAGGACCCTTTGTTCCAAGTCAGGTGTCCCACCTCTGCAGGTCCTGGCGGGCGAGGGCCAGAGCAATCCTCTCGTGCAGTCAGCACCCACAGTCCTGCCACCATGTCCTGTCACACTGTCCACAGCAAAGAGCTGGCAGCCATGAGTAAGGGATCCCACCAGCAGAACTGGGGGTGCGGGTCACCCTGAGGTCACCTGACCCCTGCCAACCCCCTCCTTCTGTGCATCTGCCCTGGTTTGAAAACAAAAATCAAAACAAAACAAAACAAAATAACTGTCAATTTTTAAAAATATAAAGGTTTGGTCTAAAATGGGATGAGTTCTTAATATCCAGAAGATTTTTCCCCATGTTTCTTCAAAATGTTACTGTGCCTCAAGTCTCTTTTCTTTGTAATACTCACAAGGAGACAAGGGGTAATTAGTCATTTTCAGCTATTTAAAGTCCCTCCCAGCCGCCTGTAATCCCAGCACTGTGGGAGGCAGAAGCAGGTGGATTTCTGAGTTCGAGGCCAGCCTGGTGTACAGAGTGAGTTCCAGGACAGCCAGGGCTACACAGAGAAACCCTGTCTCCAAAAAACCAAAAAATGTAAAGTCCCTTCCAATATCTGGACAGGATTAATCAATGGACAGCTCACTCCTCTCCAACCTCAAGAGTCTCTTCCTGTTTCCTTCTTCCTCTGACAAGCGTTTTTGGTCCCAACCCTGTGCAGCTCACTTCTGAATGAACATCAACCTCTCCACAATCCGCCGAATAACCCAACAGGTCAGGTATCACAAGACGGCCCCCCTCCCTGTGGATATCTGGGGTTATTTCCCCTCCCGGAACATTAAGAAAACTTTTGTGTCGAATTTCACATTAAAAAAAAATCAGATGTCCATTCCACTTTTGCTTTCCAAAATTGGAAAACCCGACAAGGCTGAGAGCAGAGCCAAGAGCCAGGGTGAGCGGGTGAGCGGGCCAGCGGGCGAGCGAGTGAGAAGCAGCAGCTTCCGTGCAGCAGTGTACGACTCCTCCGTTGCAAGGCCATCACTACCCAAACCAACTGACAAGGCTGAAAGTATAGCCAAGGACCAGGGCGAGCCAGCGAGTGAGCAGCATGGGACTCCGCCAAGGCCATCGCTACCCAAACCCATTCCTGCCTTTGTATTAGTTAATCACCCTATGATGCTTGAGCTTTTCACTCTCTAGAATAGTCTTCAACCGCCTCATCTCATTGCTGAGCAACAACCACATATCACCACGTGTCAGCCACGTGTCAGCCATGTGTCAGCCATGCAGACTTAGTCCCATCTGTGACGCCGCATCATTAACCCATCAGTTTCTACACTGTTGACAGCAGCCCTACTGGTTAAGGTTGGTGTTCCTTCCTACTTTGTGGAAGGGAGGTTCTGAGACTACAAAACCCAACTAGGGATTTCAGCACAGGTTCTCCAAAACCAAAACACCACTTTTCCTCCACACTGAACGAATGCTCCAACCGGAATAAAGAAAGGGTTTGCCAATGATAAAACCTAAGGTACATCAGTCAGAAGCAGTGAGCTCATCCCAGCCGCTGCTAGGTGAGCGGTCCACAGCCCGATGAATCATGGTGAGCGCTGGGATTGACTCAGTTGAACCCTGGAGGCCACTGTGGGCTGTAGACACTGACCTGTCTGGAGACTGATTGACAGCTCCCCCAGCTGTGAAGCAGTTTGCAGCATTGTGGATGCTTCAGTGTGGGCTTGTTTGCTTAGCTTATAACTCCATTTAATTTTACTTATCTTTGTGACATGAATTCATTATAAAAGGTAAACTTAGACCTTGCTCAAGAATAGGAGCTGTGAGCTGGAAATTTCCTGTAATGGTTTAGCGTCAGACTCCTCGTCTGTAACAGAAGCGGTGTCGCAAGCTTTGACAACACCTCCGTGGCAAGAGCTAACATGAAAAGACAAACACAGGGCATTGAGCTCAAGGCTTGCACATACTCCATGAAGGTCAGCTACCCACCCTTTGTGTCGCTTTACTTGCTAGGAATTGTGTGTACCTAAACATAGCAGAAATGTAATTAATATAGCTTATTAGTTCATAGCCCCAAGGTGGCCCCCCCTTCCAGGTACATCCTCTTGCTACACCCTGGGACAAGACAAAGACATTGCCAGCTATTACATTTGAATGCGAAATGTCTTCAATACACATGTGATATGCAGCTAATAGGGCTGATTGTGAGGACTGTGGGACATTTGGGACGTGTGGCCTAGCTAGTAGAAGCGAGCTGTGCTGGTCTGGTCAGAGAATAAATGACAAGTCTTATAGTCTGGAACAGTCCTTAAAGCAACGGTCTCCTTCCCCAGCAAGTGTCACTCTGGGTAACTAACTGCTCAGCTAGGGGTGTGAGCTGTGTGCCCTCCTCTCTGCGCTGACAGGTGTGGGCCACCGTCTTCACTCATTTTGGCTGTATCTATTGGGCAGAGGAAGTACTTGTTGCACAAACATGAATGAGTTAAATACACTAGTAAAACAGCATCGGTGATGTTTATAACACACCCATTACCCACCAAACACCACCGCAGTCATTTAATACGGCAGCTCTAAGGTGGTCTGCCAGGATCCCATTTCAAACCTGAGTCAACATGAGCCTCCAGGAATCAGGCCCTTTGGTAAGGTCACGGAGCTCAGAGGTCATTACTTCCAGTACTGCTAACCTTAAGGGAGAAGTGTGAGAGCTTCCTCCTGCAGCTGGGAGGAGGCACTGTCAGCTCCCGCAGTCAAGGCAAGGATTAAAGACAAAGCAGATGCTGGTGTCCTGCTCAGCTCTGCACTGTAGGAAAAAAACCTACTCACACAGGCTGCCCGGGACAGACAGCGCCTCTGGGTTACAGTGTGGCAGCTTTCAGTGTCTTTGGACACAGATGCTGTGCACAGAAGAAGTGAGCAGGTCTAAGCTATTCTTTAGCTATCAGGCTATTAAAGCGGTGAGCCCCAAGAAATTGGACTTTCTTCAGAAATCTCATCCCAGGAGAAGAAAAGCCCAGCCAGCCAGAGTGGAACCCTTTATAACGATGGGTCAGTGGTAAGCAGGACTACACCTAGACCAGAACTCCTCAGATGTATGTGTCTGTCTGTCTGTCTGTCTGTCTGTCTCCTTCTCTCTACCCCTCTCTCCCTCCCCCCTCTCTCCCTCCCCCCTTTTTTAGGTTTTTTTATTTTCATTTTATGTGTATGACTATTACCTGAATGCACATATGTGTAGCACATGTATGCCTGTTGGATCCTCTGAAACTGGGGTTGTGGGTGGCTGTGAGCCACTACCTGGAAATCAGACCCAAGTCCTCTGCGAGAGCAGCACCTGCTCCCGGCCATTGAGCCAGCTCTCCAGCATTTCTTTACGTATCTTTTGATGTCACTTTACAACCCCAAAGATGGATGGCACTGGGTCACTGCATCTCTTTGTCCCTGTCCCCCACGAGGCCACACTAAATAAATCTTTTCTCTGTTTTTTTACTATATATTCAGCTGTTCCAACTGGGATCTCCAGGGCAGGAAGCTGAGTGTGGCTTCTTGGAGTCTCGATCTTAACCACAAATCTGATCACCGTGCTACTCTGTCCTTGTCACCGTGGACAGGAATGCTGATCCAGTTTTTCTGAGCCCACTGACTCATTCCATCTCTCTCTCTCTCTCTCTCTCTCTCTCTCTCTCTCTCTCTCTCTCTCTCTGTGTGTGTGTGTGTGTGTGTGTGTGTGTGTGTGTGTCTTCCAGAGGCCCAGCTGTAGAATCAAGTAACTGCATTTGACTGCATTTGGAGTGTGCCCCAAGGGCTGGACAGGGGGAGTAATTCTAGCCCAGTGAGCACATAAGTCCAGGCAGCTTTCCAATCCCATGCAATACCCCCAGGGTGACGTAAGAGTGAGCAAGCCAAGAAGAGAGAGGATAGATGGGCTACAGATCTGAGATTAAGACATTCACTTTGAAACCAGGCCAGGGGGTGCCAAGCTCCCCAACAGGGCACTCCTTACATCATAGTTTCCTCTTCTCCACTTAGTCACTACTATACGCCAGGGGTTTGGACTCAGCCGAAGTTCGGACTTCACACCTTTGGATGACTCAGTGAGATTAGCCACGAAACACTCATTGTCACATGAAATTCAACATGAAATGGCATATTCTCCTTCTTAATCTACTAAACTAAAATGTGTACAAGCACGTGGTTTTGAATTGGCACTCTGCTATGTGGTGTGTGTGTGTGTGTGTGTGTGTGTGTGTGTGTGTGTGTAGGGTGGGCTGATGGAGAATTGGCTCAGCAGTTAAGAACACTGTCTGCTCTTCCACAGGATCACCAATTCAACTCTCAACACCCATGTGGTGGCTCACAACCTTCTGTAACTCCAGTTCCATGGGATCCAATGCCCTCTTCTGGCCTCCACAGATAGCAGACACAATGTTAGACAGACTTACATGCGAGGAAACACTCACATACACAAAACAAAGGAAAAACTTTTAGATATACGTTGTCTGGCATACATGTATTACAAATGTGACTTGACTCCTGAGCGTCTGCGCATGGGCCGATAGGCACCTAGTCCATCTCCCCTCCATTTTAGATTCCCCTCCCCCAAAACACAGTAGCTCTCTTTGTCTAGGAAGGAAAAATAAAAGACCCTCCCACGGGGAAAACTAAATCTCTCTGTTTATCAAGGCAGAGTCTTTTCCAAAGAGTGCAAACAAAGGAAAATATAAGTCAGTCAGCTTAAAAGCATCCACGCTGTTGTCCAGACCATTCCCAGGGACGCTTTCAGATCTCTGTGCAAGTGGACAGTTCTCAATACTTTGGCTCCAGGCAGTGTTTGTCTCCCAGAGAGGGGGCGGCTGGGGTCAGGGAAAGCTGGCAAGCAGTCTGTCCTGAGGTAAATTTCTCCCTGTGATTAAAGCTCGGTCCTTGCCAGCATATGCTTCCAACTTACAGAATTTCATCAGGGAGGATGGAGAGGGCAGAGCAGAGGCTGTGCTGGCCCATGATGAATGTCTGTGTCGGTGTCTCATCTCTACATCGTTCATTTGTTCTCACTCTGAGTGTGTGCAAGGCAGGAAGGATGGGAAGAGGGAGAAGAGCTTACCAAAGCACTGAACACCCTGTCCTGCTTGAGACTCATCCTTGTTAACTCCCATCACATGCAGAATACATGGCTGTCCTCTCAACAGCCTTTCACAGAACCCCGAGATGGCTCAGACAACCCTCACCTTCCTGGCATGCACACCTCTAGAAATTCTTGTGGATCTCCACCCTGACTTGAAACCATCTGCTCTGCCCAGAAAAGTCATTTCCATAACAGAGCTCAGTGAAATGATGAAAATCGATTTCACTTTGTGTGTGTGAGAGTGTGTGAGTGTGTGTGTGTGTGTGATAGTGTGCCTAGCAGAAATAAAAATTTTAAAGAAGAGGTGGCTCAGTTGGCAAGCATAAGGACCTGACTTCCATTCATGCTGGGTCAAAAGAGCCAGGCATAGTGTCATAAACAGGCTTGTGATCCAAGCAGCAAGGAAGTGGAGACAGGCGGATCACTGGAAGGCAGCCTGGGCTAGTCAGCTAGTTCTGGGCCAGTGAGAAATCTGTCTCACAAACCCAGATGGTTCGCTCTTGATAACACCTGATGTTGACCTCTGGCCTGTATGTACTCATGCATACATACACACACACACACATACACACACACACACACACACATACATGCAAACATATATACACACATGTACACATATCTACACACACATACATACACACATATGCACACATACTTTCATACATACCAACATACACATACATATACATATACCTACACTCATACCTATAAACACAAACACTTATATATCCATATACACATATGCACACATACACATACCTACACACACATGCACACATACAAGTATTCATACATACAAGCATATGCACACATACCTATACCTACATAAATACAGATAACATACAAAGCAAGTATTAGCAAAATATAGCCTGTAATGGGTGAACTGATAAATACATATATGCTAAATAAAAAATAAACATATTGTAAGTTGTTTTGGTCAACTGAAGGAACTAAGTTATCAGAAAGACTGAGGGATAAACACCCTGGTATGTAGAGTTCCATCTCCAGCCTGCTTTGCCTGGATGGCTCCAATTTATCACACCCCTTCCCCAGGAAGTCCTTGGCCTTCCAAAGCTGGACCTGGCAAGGGTCTTACAGCGTTCTGCTTCCAGTCTGTCTTTTCACGTCCCATCTGCACAGCAGTCCCTGGGAGTGTAATCAGATCCCGTCTTTATCACCTTCCACTGGGTCTCAGTACACTTAGAATAATTCACATTCTTTGAGGGCCCAGCCATGAGAGCTTTGGAAGCCCTAAGACTGTCTTCGTCATCCTGCATTTATCTTGTTGCTGTGACCTCAGATGACCTCAGGAAGCACACTCCCCCACACCAGGTCCTTTGCCTTTGCTTGAGGATCTACTGTGAAAGGGACCCCCAAAGCTTTATACAAGCCACAGCCTTCTTGTCAGTTTGGTTTTCCCTGACCTCCCGACTTAGATCCTGAGTCCCTTGAGACCTGTAATGCTCAACACGCCAGCTACTTGTCACGCAGATCTTTATCACCAGCAACACAAATTGAGCCGTTAAAAAAAACAAACAAACAAACAAACAAAAAAAAAACAGACTCATGAGATTTCTGAAGACTTAGAGGAAAAAAGAACGTAAAAGCTTTATAATTCATTTTTACAATTCTCACATGCTCAGAGGAAAATATTTTGGCTGCACTCAATTGAAAATGTTATTAAAGTTAATTTCACCGACTTCATGTTGCTTCTAGGAATGCGGAGCTGCACCTGTGGCTCCTGAGTGTGCTTCATGCTCTCTCTCTCCTGGCCATTCCTGCTTCACACTGCGAGCGTTTTTTGATCGTCTATATAATCCTCAGTTCTACCCCCCATCTCTATTTATTACCATCTGCTCCTCCTTCCAGCCCTGCTATGCTATGGAAAATGGGATCTTTTTCTATGGCGTACACACCATCATCGTCAGTGCTTCTGAACTTCCTGGCATGTGGCATGTAGCCAGCAAATGTATGTGAAACTAATAAATGGTGTTAGAGACTCTTTTATACTGAGAATTAATGTCTACTGAATGCCAAACCGCGCTATGCAAATAAAGTCGAGGCCCCTGCTTTATAGGCGAAGGCAGGAATATAGGGAGATTAAGGGGCTGGGGAGACAGTTCAGAGGGTGAAGCATCTGCGACACAAGCAGGAGGGCCCTGAGGAACTATGGAAAGGTGGGTGAAGCAGGCAGTGTGTGTCTATGATTTCAGTGCTCCTGCAGGGAAGAGAGACAAAGACAGAAGCACCCCTGGATGCTCATGGACCCCCGAGCCAGTGAGGAACAGGAGACCTTACTTCCAACAAGGTGGGAGGCAAAGATTGTCCAGGTGGTCCTGTGACCTCTATATACCCTCATCTACACACACACACACACACACACACACACACGCTTGAACACACAAATACAAATACACACACTCGCAATCATACACAAGAATATATAAAGATTAGATCATCTTTAAATGACAAATGTCGAAAGAAAAGTAACGGCCCGGACCTTGACAGCCCACGATCCACCGAACCACACAGCCAGGCATTTACTGTTCACCCCGGGAAGTCCTGGGCAGGACTGCAATCGCTGTTTCATCTCTAGTACTGACTGACGCATAGAAGGTCTTACAAAACGCTGACTGAAGAAGTCCTTGGCATTATCATCTATCATGATGATAAAGTCAGCTAAAGCTGACTGAGCGTTCGCTACAACGCAGGCACTGCCATTCCCAGCAGGCTCAATCCCTCTGCCTCCATTTCCTCATCTCAGCAAACCATCCTCTCCATCCTCCCGCTGACCTAATCCAAGACCCCACCCACATCATCTCTGACTTACCCCTCTTCCTCAAAGCACACTCTTAGCCTGTCAGAAAAGCCATATGTTTACTTTTACCATTGTGTCATCCCTGGTTTCCGCTGGCCACCTCCACCACCCCGACCTCCCTTGAGCAGTCACCAATGTTTACAGTGGCCATGCTGGGTGCCCCCACCCACCACAGGGGCTCTCTGAGAGCAAGTGGTGTTTTCAAAAATACCTATTTTTAAAGTGGTGTCTTAAAATGTAAACTGAGGTATGTGAGTCGCCCCACTCTGAGACATCCAGTGTCCTGTCTGTCACACAAAACAAATTTCACTGAGAGGTCAGTGACTGAGGAAATCCCACCCCCAGAGATAGTCTCTTCAGAGGCTCCCACCCTAAGCTCTGCCTCAGGCAGGTTTGGGTCCCTACCTGCTGTTCTTTCAACTCTCTAGACTCTCGGGCCTCAGCTCCAGTCTAAACCACTCATTACTTTCCCACATGTTTCCATTTCTCTACTTCTTTGAAACATTGTTTCGATGTTCCTCTTTTACTGAGGCGGAGTCCTTCACTACTCCAACCTAGACCCCTTGAGGAGGAAAGGGTCCGCTTAGCTCTCAGGTCACACTCTATCAGCAAAGCTAACGCAGCAGCCGAAGCAGGAGCTCGAATTGAAACCTTGAAGCTTAGCTCAGCCTTCTTCGGTACAGAATCCAGGACCACCTGCGGAGGATTGACGCTGCCCACTGGGCTAAGCCCTCTTCTCTCCATTAGAGAGTCAAGCAAACACCCTGCAGGCCAGTCTGATAGAGGCAATTCTTCAACTGTCTGCCCTTCCTGCCAACATCAAGAGCACAACCAAGACCAGCCACCCCATACATCCCACTCAAAGACCTGAAAAATACTTCGTGTCAGTTTCATGTGCCTCCGCCATCATCTCTAGGGCTGTGAGCTGCGTTCTAATCCGAGGGATTCCACCTGTGCTTCTGTCTGCCTTTCTCTACCCAGCGTCTTGTAGCCAATAAACACATGTGACCTCAGTTTACCTGTTTCAGTTCACCTAATCCAGGATCAACCAGTTTTCTCCGTTTTGCGGGGCAAAGGATGCTCGCCACGGGCATTTAGGCCAGGGACAGCTCCTAGACAATATGTAATGAGTGTTGAGGCTGGACTCCATTGGAGGATCACCTGCGCACACAGGCAGGGGCGGGGCCAATGGGTAAAAGCAGCCTTTGGAACACAGTGCTTCTCACAACTACCACCTGACTGCAAGAATAATATCCCATCATGAGACAATCTCAGTGGTGTATCTCAAATCAGACTGCTGATAAATTGCAGGGCCAACTCCGACCATGCAGCCGGATGTGGGGGAAGTGCAAATTCAAGGTTCAGAGGACTCAGAGATGCCTCGTGCAGTGCCCGGGAGAAATATGAGAAAGAAGAGTCTGGCAAATTCCCTCCACAAACAGAGCCCAGAAACTCAGAACCATGACAGCCGCACAGCAGCCCTCAGAGTCCTTTCATAGATAAGAGAGAGCAACAACCTTTCAGAGATACAAGCCAAGCCACGCTTTTGCATCCCAGCCATTTCTTCAAAGCCCACAGATCTTTGCTGCAGACAACCTTGGTCTTTGATGTGTGGCCAGCTGAGTCTGCAGTCAAGTGGATCTGGAGAGGGGCATGCGAGCATTCCAGGGCTGTGATCTTCCCTCTTCTGCTGATGTCTTATTCTCTGCCTTCTCCTTCCTTCATTAAAAACAGGAAATGGCACAGGAAACCACTCAAAACACCACACGGGTCTCATCTCCACCATGCAAGGAGGCAGTGACTCCCGTAGGCCTCACAGTGAGTGCCAGCCCTGGGGTTGAGCCAAGGAGAACAGTCCATCCACTTGGTAATAGTAATTTAAGAACCCCTGTTTCCAAACCTTGCCAATATTCTTTTACAATAGTGGGAAGCTTGAGATTGGGACCTTCACTAAGCAATGCATCTAACTGGAATCTAATCACACAGTTTGGTTTTCACTGAACATGTATAGTTATCTACTGTGAAAGATTTGTTTTATGTCGTCTCAATAAAAGGTGGAACTACGCCTTTGGAAGAAATGTCTTTCCTGCATGGGTCAGAGTATCCCACACAGTGCAGGAAGTGGGAGAAGAAGTGGCGACACCATTTGCACAATTTGAGAGGTCCTCTCGGTGCACACACCACAGCTGCTATTTGCATTATCTGGTGTGAGGCTTGCTAGGTTGCCTTGGCGCTGCAGCTGTTCCAATGCCTGCCATATTCCCATCAATCCCTAAGAAAGCTGAGCCAGGTACCTCTTACACTCCATACTGACAAGCCCCCTCTCTCCGAAGGACATTGCATTGCTCAAGCTGTTGAGTCGGAGGCTCTGAGAAATGGGCGCTCGCAGCCATCCACACAGACTCCAGCTAGTCACCACAGCTTCCTCTGGAGGTCTCTGAACTTCCAGTGTTGGACCTAACACTAAGTACATCTAGATTCTAAGATGATCCTCACTTCTCCCCAAGCCCCAGCCTGACTCTATGAGCCAATGCCCCCGCCCCGACCCTCCCCCTCTGTCAAGCTCCCTCACTAAATATTTCCAAGTCTCTAGGCTTTTCCAATGAAACCTCACCTAGCACAGCTTCAATAGCTTGGAAGTATCAGGCTGTTTAACAGTCCTATACCAAATATTGTCGTAAATAAAGGCAAAGCATTTAAACAAAAGGAAAATCAGCCTGTAGACATCAGCTAAATGGAGCTGAGGTGGGAGTTACTGGCAACTGGGAGAAAGGTGCTGTTTCTCCATTATCTGCAGAGAAGCAGGGCAAAAAACAATTAGAGCCAATCGATGTTCAATTCCCATGACTAGGCCATCGATACTGTATGTGTGTGCATGTGTATGAGTGTGTGTGTGTATGTGTGTGTGTAAGTGTACATGTGTATGAGTTTGTATGTGCATGTGTGTGTCAGGGTATGCATGTGTGTGTGAGTACATGTGTATGCATGTGTAAATGTGTGTATATGCATGTGAGTATGCATGTGTGTATGTGTATGTGTCTGTCTGTGTCAGGGTATGCATGTATGTGTGTACATGCACATGCATGTGTGAATGGGAGTGTTTATGCATATGTGTCAGTGCTCATGTGTGTGTATGCATGTGTCAGTGTATGTGTGTGAGTGTGTATGTATGTGCATGTGTGAGTGCATGTGCATTGTGATAGTGTGTATGTATGTGTGTGTACATGTGAGTGTTTGTGTATGTGTGATGTGTACCTACATTCAGAAGCCAGAGGACACCAGGTCCTTACTCTGTTTGCCTGCATATCATTCCTTTGTGACAGGGTCTCTCTCTGAGTCTGGAGCTCACCATTGCAGCCTGACAAGCATCTGGCAAGCCCCATGGAATCCTCCTGTCTCCACCTCCCACAGTGCTCAGGTTGCAGGTGCCTAAGCGGCAGGCTTTGCCTTTATATAAGTGTTGAGGGTGGGACTCAGGTCCTCACATTTGTGTGACAAACACTCGCCCGTACCCACCAGGCCAATCCCTTGTCTGCTTTCTGATGGTCGCCTTCCTCCTGATGCTGCTCTACTTCCCAGTACCAGCTTCAGAAATAGAACCTTAAGCTTTTTAAACCATAGATCAAAATGGCAGTATAACAGTAAATCAAATTTTAATTTTTAACTTCATCATTAAAGAAAAAGAAAGCTTTTTAAAATTAGTAGAGTCAAATAGTCTGAAATTAAAATTTACTTCAGAGGTCTTTCGAGTCTGGTTCCCACTGCTCCATTTCTCACCTCCATACTAGTGTCTCTCATTCAGTTGTTCTGCATTTATTGGTTTCTTTGTACAAACGAGAGTGCACACACACATACATATATATACACACATACATATACATCCATATATACATACACATACATACACACACATACATATACATACATACATACATGCATACATACAAATATACATATATACAAACACACCCCTGCATCTTACTTTTTACATGAGGCACAGGTGTCACAAACAGTGTAGATCAATACCACCAGACCATTATTTAAAACATATTTTCTAATAGTCATAAAAAGTCACTCCATTTTAAACTCATAATTTCAGTTATTAAAGAAAATTATGCACAAACATACCTATTCCAATACTTTGTTCAATAAAATGAAAATCAATAACATTCAAAAAGATTTCAAATACATATAGTATTTAATATAGTTAAATACTATATGCATTTGAGGACAGGAAAAGGATGATCTATAACCATGTGGAGAAATCTGTGTAGAGTGAAAAATAGAATATATAGTGTGTATCAGTACATGTCGCTGAAGAAAATGGAACACATGCCACACACATGTAAAAACCTGCAGACATATGTGTGCATGGATAGACTGACATATGTCAGCAGTATGGATGGGAAGGTGTACAGGGGACTAACGGCCGCTCTGGAGGGAGCTAAGTGGCCCTCTGAGAGAAAGATGAGGGAGAGTCTTTTTTGTTGTGTACCATTTTTAAACTTTTAATTTTAGAACCTAGAGCCGTGAATGCTCTTGAAATTGTATCAGTTGTTATGGAAACAAAAAAATGATTGGTTAAATGAGTATAGATCACAGGACCAACACTTACCCTTCATCTATTTGCTGCTTTATTCCGAGTCTAAGTTATCTGGGGTAGCAAGATCTGAGTCAGAAATAGTACCTCCTCAGTGAACAAAGGAGGCTGAATAAATGAAAGAAAAATGGGCAAATGAGTGAGTGACTGAGTGAGTGAGTGAGTGAATGAGTGAGTGAGTGAATGAGTGAATGAATGAATCAGCAAATGAGTGAGTGAATGAATGAGTGAATGAATGAGTGAGTTAATGAATCAGCAAATGAATGAGTGAATGAATGAATGAATGAATGAATGAAATCTATGGCCCCACAAATGGAGCACATTACCAGTCATATAAGTGCATTAGGTATTATAAACTACTAGAACATTCGATTGCCGGCAGTGTGACTGTAAAATTGATCTGTGGTTCCTGTGGTTTCTGACAGTGCCAGGCATATCCCACAGAGAGTCAGAGATGCCTGCTCACCATGTGCAGACCCGGGGCACACTCTGCTAGTGAGCCTTCCCAGACATTGGTACACACACACACACACACACACAGAGAGAGAGAGAGAGAGAGAGAGAGAGAGAGAGAGAGAGAGAGAGAAGCGCATTATCAACGGGGCGTAAGCCACAAAGCCAAACCCAAAGCCCCGTCGTCTGCAAGCCCCATGAGAAAAACTGTAATAATGGCCTTCAGTCAGGATTCGGGATTGGCTCAGAATTCATAAATCAATACCACGTGTCTTCTTCCCAGTTCTGGAATAAATGAAGTCAGAATGTTCGCAGGAATCATTTGAGGTCGATTATCGATGTGTGGGAGATGGCTCTGCTCACTCTTGAAAAGTGTGTTCTTAATTTTTCTCTGATTATAGTGAAAACCGTAAATGAATGGAAGAATTTACAGAGGCTCCCCAACACAGATGTCACAAAGCCCTGTGTGCGCGTGCGTGCACATGTTCGAATCATGCTAAGATCTAAAACATATGAGAGGATCATGAGGATGACGTGGTAATGTTACTACCCGGGGATGAGGACAAAACAGACGTCAACTTCACCAACAGGTTGGGAACAACGGTAATGATAATGGTGTTTGTCTTATTCAGTCTGTGCATTCTCACGTAAATGCCAACGATGCCTCCAAAAGAGAAACATTGCCCTAAACGGAGCTTCAGTTTGAATGAACTCGCTGGTCTGGGTTTTTTTTTTTTTCTCTAAATTTCTGGTCTTTCTTTGGGGTAACCGAGAATGGACTTGAAAAACAGTTCAGCCGTATTTTAGGAAGAAATATGTCGCCTGCCCATTTCATGGCCCCCGACTGCAGGCTTACTTACTTCATTTCCAAGCACTAGGCTTTGTGTATTTCTCACGATACCCCATTGCATTCCACACAACCACTTGAATGGCTCAGCTGTCTCCTAAGGCCCTCAGGTTAGCATCTTAAACATCGATTTTACCCCTTCAGACAGCAGGCAGGAGTTTAGATGACCCCAACGGAAGCTAACACAACATGTGTCAAGGACATAAGATATCCGAACTCTTCAGCCCCATGATCAGACCATTCCAGGGAAATAGTATACACCATGGTCAGAGTTGAACAGCCTAGGTGTCCTTTCTCATGAGGGACAATTTCAATGCTCTAATTATCAAGTCAGCATAGACATCATAAATACAGTCCTGAAGATGATGCGAGCATCTTTGGAAGTGTTCACTATAGGACACAGCAACGACTGTCCTTCAGCGTCCACAGCAGACAGCCCCTAAGGCCCGTATCTCTACAGATACGGAGGTCTGTGGATGCTCATGTCCTGGGACGACAAAGATGGAGAACTTGCATCCTACCTGTGCACACCCCCCTGGGTACTTCAAATCACCTCCGGATGACTCGGAGTACTCAGCAAAATGCAAATGCTGTGTAAATAGTTGTTATCTTGAGTTGTTTTAGAAGGAATGACATGAAAACATCTGTACCTTTCCAGAGCAGGTGCGATTTCAGGTGAGGATCATGGTTGGTTGGCTCCACGTGTGCAGAACCTGTGTATGAGGTCAAGCTGTACGCGTTCAGGCAGATATTGCTGCAGGTGATAGTTTACATATGTGCTACTTACAGTCATATCAAAATTTTAATGTTTAGGAGATAGATGGGATAGACTAAAATAATAATTTCATATTAGTGTGATAGGTTTATATGATTTTTATATTGGTGTGATAGATTTATTTTATATAATTTTTTAACAAGGGAAATGCGTGCATACTGTTGGTCTTTACCTTCTGTCTACAGGAGCCCATGAATCCAAACATGAATCTAGCTTTCCTTCCCATGTAGTCTGGGTCCACTATTGCTTCCTTGATGAACACAAGGAAATGGTTCTGTGTTCCAGCTGATGATATTGGGAGAGATGTCATTGAAAGCCCAAGCTATCTGTGTTCTTATTAAAACAGTATTAACAATGCTAACATAAACACTAAACATAAAATAGTAAACGTTCGTTTCAATCGTCAAGAGATCTGAAAACATTTTACACTGAGTAATTATGGTGCCTGGTCACCTTTCCTGCTAAGAAAAACATACGAAGGCAGTGACAAATAGGTGTGGGGGTACATATGAATGAGCACGCCCTGTCCCTGTCCAAGGTCCCAATTGATAAAGGTCAGTAACATTATTGGAGGCACTCTTTTCAAACAGCACAATATATGATTGAATATATGGCCCCCTTAAACACACACACACACACACACACAGAGAGAGAGAGAGAGAGAGAGAAAGAGAGAGAGAGAAACTTTTAATGCATTCTTGAAAAACCAGGCTTACTAAAAAAAAAAAAAGTATCATGTCTCAACACATGGTCCTCATATTTACTTTTAAGACCCTGCAAAGGTCGGCTGTGAAAGCAGGTAAGAGGTGGCGCAGTGGTGAGGAGCACTGGCTGCTCTTGCAGGGAAACAGAGTTCTGTTCCCAGCTTCCCAGTCTGGTGGTTCACAACCTGCTCCATAGGTTCTGATGCCCTCTTCTGGACTCCACTAGTAACTGCACTCATGTGCACATATGCGCGCGCGCACGCGCGCGCGCGCGCGCGCACACACACACACACACACATACACAATATATATATAATGATAATGATGTTCCTGAGAACCACCGCAGAGCTTACAGAAGTCAGAAGGTCTCAACCTCAGCTTCTGTAGCGCCTCGTATCAAATCTCTAAGAACTGTGCCCATTTCCGCTTTGCATGTTTCCTTGACTTCGAAACTTGAACTACTAGCATTATGTTACCCTATCATCCTCAAACCTAGTAGAGTTCTCATGACATGTGTGCAAAAGAGCAGTAAGAGGCCCTTAAAATAGCTCTCTGTCAGTACTCAAATCATACGCCTGCACATTTCTCAGCAGATAAAATGAGAACCTTTATTTTTGAATTCATATGCCTGGTGCTAATCTAAAATCAAAATTACAGATTCTCTGAAACATATGACCTTTACACACAGGAAGCTGACCCATTTGTTGAGTTAATATTGGAGCAATAGACCAATAAATTTTTTTTCATTTTATATTATTCAACTCCATCTTAAAAAAAAATCTCTGGAAATTAAGCTTCAATATTAAAGGCCAACAGAATATCCAATCTCCCTTTCACACACTTGATCCTGTGTGTGACTTTCTCACTAAAATGAATTTAACTTCAGAAATGTATTTCCATATGATGAAAGAACTTCTTTAAACCAAAAGGCCAATCTCCTTAAAAGGCAGCCCGGCAGCCTGGGGGATGCTTGCACCTAAATCCTTAATCTATATCAAAATAGCTTCTGGTCAGCATATGTCTGTAACTCCATCTCTCTAGTGAGATACTAAAGTTTCACCCTAAAAGTCAGAGCCACCCAGTGCACCCAAAGTTATGAAGAGAAAAAGCCTAATTCAAATTTTCTCATCTCAGTGGCCGGGCTGCTGTCTGGAGGAAATGGGATTAAATCGATTGGACACAGCATCTTCCATCTCTTGGGCTCCCGGCAAGACTGAATCCCTTGTTGTGAATACTCATCCACAGGTACTGGTGGGGAAAGCTGTGACCAGGCTCTTAATGACAAGAGAGAGGTCCGGGTGCCACATGGGGAAGCCTCACCTATTGTTTCTTTTTGTGGTTTCTTCCTCAAAAGGAAAAGCAGTCGATACTGATAATTTTCTCTGTACAAGTCAATGTAACAAAGTAGTTCAAGAAGGCTCCTCATTTAAACAGACGAACGTTCACATTGTGAGGGTAACTGGGGAAGAAGTTGCTTGCTCATGAACCTGAGGACCTCAGTTTGATCCCTGGAATCCACAGGGTGGAAGAACTGAACCATCTCTCAGACATTGTCCTCTGGCCCCACGGGCACATCATGACACACATGTGTGCGCACACACAAACACAGTGAATGATTCTTTAATAAAGAAAAATCTAGTAAAGAGGCTGATGTGTTTTAACCACATGGTAAACAAAATGAGCCTTTTTATTTCCATTTTTATGAAAATTGCAGAACTGTTAGCCGGCTTGTTGACTGATTGCAGGGTTGGAGGCCACTGGGGCTGGACTCTTCCTTATGACCAGTAAATTCAAAGACAAAGCCTAATTGCATGTCTGTAATCAGCCAGAAGAAAGGGCAGAGAGTGGAACCGTGAGCTCTGAACTGCTTAGGAAGCCATTAACAGATAGCTATCTAAATCTCCTGAGATTACCATCTAGCTGGGGGCTTTCGGGTGGAACGGGGACATACTATCATTTCCCTCCCCTAAAAGTCAATCAACTGAACCTGCCAATCATCTGGACAGGAAAATGCTCCTCGAGGGAAGCTATCTAAAGACTTTGGAAAGAGTAGAAACCCCTCCTTAACATGCAGGCTGGCACAACAGTCTACCTGGCCAACATCTACTCCCGACCCCCCTGAGAGCTTCCACTCTCCCTTGTGAAGCTCCTACCCATCCTCTGCTCCATTCCACTCTGCGGTCTTCTGACAGAGATCAGTAGGACTGAATAGCTACGGGGATTCCAGAGTGACAGAGCCACTTCAGTTGTAAGAACACCCTGTCAGATACAGGGGGAAGCCACAGACCTACAGGCCGATGGGTCCTGAAGCCGGGGTGTGCTCCCAATGCCTCTGCAGGAGCCTGAGCCTGAGCCTTGTTGGATGACTGATCTTAGGAAGCAGACAGGCCTGTGAGGCACACTCTGGGGAACAGATGCAGGACAAGTGCCTTGGAAGGAGTTGGATGCATGACACAGTTGTCAGACACTCTCTACTGCTGTCTCCCAAGATCCTGTACTTCACCTGCAACTATGCATGTTGACAGAGTTGCACCTAACTGGAGCTGTCATGGATGGAAGGGGTGAGTGTCCTGGAGGCACACTGTGATACATACCCCGTAGGTCAGGGCTAGTCGTGCTCACTCTTTGCAGTTAGACAATGAACTCTGCGATGCCAGCCTCATGGAAAGCTTAAATATTTCCAGGTGATGACAGTAACAGAATTAGTCTTTTCCAACCAGAATATGAGAGAGAACATGGGTAAAATTATGGAGTGATTGGTCCTTCTGCAAGCCCCTGCTGAACACTAAGGGGCACATGACAAAACCAAGCACTAGAGAGAATTCTTCAATCCATGTATGCCCCCTCCCTCCTCATAGATTCATCAATTAGCTACTGAGGGACTACATGGGAATAAAGAAGTTAGTGCCAACCCTGCTGAGCTCCTGTGGGGATCCCAGCTTAGTGAAGCTAAAATCATCAAAACATATCATTTAAGCCATCCATCAATGTGATACGGACATGACGCAGGCAGCATTGTCCAACAGAGCTCATTCAGTGATGGAATTATGTTATATACATGGTGCTGCTGTGGTTTCCAGGAATGAGCTTCTGTGACTATTTATAACTTCAAATGGTTCATGTGCCAAAGGATTTTTTAAAATGCTTTTTAAAAAATAGGGTGTGTGTATGGGGGGGGTGCCTATGTGAGTTTTAGGTGTTCTACATGTATATAAGTGCCTCAGAGGGCAGAAGAAGGAGTTGGAGCACAAGGAGCTGGAGTTACATATGGCTGTGAGCCATTCAGTCGAGAAGCTAGGAACTGACCCTGGGTTCTCTGCAGGAATAAGCAACCTTAACAGTGAAGTTAAGTCTGCTTCAAATACAAAAACAAAACCCAAACCATGTAACTTTAATTATTTAAATATCTACATGTGAGAAACTACCCCCACTGAGGTGGTGGGTGGTGTCTGGGGGCACCATCACAACCCAGTGGCGTGCAAGCTGGGATCATCAGGATGAGGAGTTAGAGAAATCAAAAATGGAGAGAAGAGGTTGGTAGTCAAAAGAAATGAAGAGAAGTAAGGCAGAGAAGACCATTTGCTCTCTGTGGGGAACGGTTTCCACATTGATGTTGAGGATGCATGGTGACACTTGGCAGGTGAGGCCACCACATCTGTCCACACAGTGTCTTGATGACATGTGTAAGGGGAAAGAATTAGGAGTTTTAAGTAAAGATGAGAGAGAGAGAGAGAGAGAGAGAGAGAGAGAGAGAGAGAGAGAGAGAGAGAGAAGAGAGAGAGTGTGTGTGCACGCACTCACGCACTGGCATACATATACATGCATGTGTCCACATGTATGCACACGTGAATGTGTGTGCGTGCATGAGTATATGTGAGCGTGCATGCATATGTGCATGCATGTGTGTGTATATGTGTGTTTGTGTGTATGTATTTGTGTGTGCACTTGCATGTTTGTACAATAGTGTGTGTGCATGCTTGCATGAGTACATGTGTGTGCATGTGTGCATGGAACATGTGTGTGTGCATTTGCATGTATGTACATGTGTGTCCATGTGTATATGTGTGCGTGCATGCATGCATGCATACATGTGTGTGTATGTGTGTGTTTGTGTGTATGCATTTGTGGGTGTGTGTGCACTTGCATGCATGTACAGGAGTGTGTATGCATGCATGAGTATATGTGTGTGCATGTGTGCATGGAGAGTGTGTGTGTGTGTGTGTGTGTGTGTGTGTTGGGGGAGAAGCACACCCTGAGCCACAGCCTTATATTAGTAAGGACTGATGGTCATTCCTAGGTACAGTGCAGGCCCAGTGCGGTCTGGTGGCACTTCGGCTCTATTCATACAGTTTGTAAATGTGTTTGGCTTTGTACGAGCATCCTCTGCTACCCATTCATCATCACATACCCCAACATACCACCCTCATGGCTTAAACGGGGAAATAGGAAGTAGCTGAAGACGTTGGTTATTGGTGGAGTAATTAAAGAACGGTGGCAGAGCAGGCTGACAAGAACACTCAGGGGAAAAAGTGCTTGCAGCACAAGCTTAAGGAACAGGGTTCAATTCCCATAGCCCATGTACGTGTAAGAAACAACCTGACAGCAGAAAGTGTCCTCTGACCATCACCTATCACAGGCATGAAATGGCATGTGCACGAACGGGTGCATGTCATGCACACCCATGCATGACGTGCACACCCATGCATGTGCATACATACACACACTAAAAAAAAAATGAAGAAACCGTAACATAGTCAAATAAATGAATGCTGACACCCACAACTTTTTGAAGTGTGCTCCAGTATACGTAAGACATGAAGGGAGAATGATATAAACGCTGTATTAAGAGGGACAGGAACATACTCTGTGCAGAGCAAACTTTAAGAACACACATTATGTGTATCTATGAACAAAAATCTCTGTACAAGACTTTGCTGAGTCCGATGTCCTGGGAGGTGACACAGATTGGGGGCGGGGGGGTTGGGGGGGTAGGGGGTGGGGGTGGGGGGATGTGGGAACGGAAGGGATTAGCTTTAGCTACTTAAGCATAACATTGCCATGTAAAAGGTATCCATTCTTCCCGGTAAAAAGAACAGAGTCTCTCTCTCTCTCTCTCTCTCTCTCTCTCTCTCTCTCTCTCTCTCTCTCACACACACACACACACACACACACACGCACACGCACACACACACACACACACACACACACTTTCGCCTTCCATACCCTACTTTCTTACTTTTTATCTTTTATGTCTCAGAATCCATTTCTTCCTCATTGTAATATGAGGTCACTTAATGAATTCAAAATAACCAATAAACCAAGAGTTGTCAGCTCTTACATGGGGTTGAACACAACTCAACTATTTTGGAGAAAAAATTCCCAAGATTTCTGTGCTATTTTGCATACGTCATGGTACAGAGACATCCATACAGGCAAAACACACATGCACATAATATAAATAAATGAATAAGTAGTAGTTAAATAAAAGTCGATGAGAATTCATTGAGTACCTACTGTGAGCCAGGCTCTGGAGTAAGACAGACAGACAGACCATTCTTTAGTGAGAATACACTGTCATGCTTATTTTTGTATCTGAAGAGGCTAAATCAGACAGAAATTATGTGATTTGCTTCAGAGTCAATAAGTAGCCAAGTTGAGATTCAAAGTAAGAATCTGGGTACCAAATATGTCCTATTGCCATCCAGAAAATAAAACCATGCATCCCATGAAGATGTGTAAGAAAAACACGCTGCTCCCAGTAGGCCTCCTACTTGTAGACATATTTGAAAATGTATACGGAAAGATAAAAAAATTAAAGTAGCTAACTATTTTTTGACAAAAGAGCAACTTCCCATACTGTATGGCTGCCACTCAGACATGCGTAGACACCCCGAGGTGTGTTTGCATGTCCACAGAACGACGGGCAGGGCAGAGGACTCACAAGGAGACCCAAATAAGTGCCAGTGGAGAAGACGGAAATTTCAGCAGATGGTCCTAGAGCAACTGGACATCCATGTATAAAAATGAACCGTGCCCTGCATTTCACTGAATTGTAAAATCTGCCCTATGAACGGCCGTCCTACGGGCTGGCCATATGGCTTGCTGCAGGAGGAGGCACTTTCTGTCAGGCCTGATGGCTGATCCATCCTGGGATCCACGGGGTGGAAGAAGAGAACCGACTCCTACAAGTTTACTCTGACCTCCATATGTTCACACACACACACACACATGCACAGATACACATAGACAGACAGAGACACATACACACAAGATACACACACAGATACACACACAGATAAACATACAGACATAGAGACATACACACAGATACACATACACAGACACACACAGACACACAGACACACACAGAGACATATACATATACAGACACACACATAGACACACAGGCACATACCCACAGATACACATTCAGACACACAGACACACACATACACACAGAGATACACACAGAGTGATACATACAGAGACATACAGACACATACCCACACACAGACATATACAGAGACACACACAGACACATACAGAAAGAGGCACAGACACACACCCACACCCACCCCCCCCACACACACACACACACTTAAGCAATACAAGGCTCTGGTGATGAAAGGGAGCACTGTAGACTATGAGAAGCTATCTGCAAACCACATGTCTGAAAAGACATTTGTATCTAGAATGGATGAAGCTCTCTCCAAACCCGGTGCTAAGAAGACAAGCCAGGCATGCTACTTACATGTGTACATGAATGGGCAAAGAACATGACTAGAAGATCAACAGTACTCCCCCTCAGAGAAATGCACGTGGAAGCCACACACAACACCTCCACACACCCACAAGGACAGTCAGAAGCAAACTGAAAGCAGCATCAGCTCCTGGAGATGCTGCAGAGAAATCAGGTCACTCAGACACTGTTGGTGTGAACATAAAAACAGCAAGACTGCTTGGTATTTGGAGAGAACTTAGAATAGCGTAGGAGACTCTGTGTGTGTGTGTGTGTGTGTGTGTGTGTGTGTGTGTGTGTGTGTGTGTGTGTGTGTGTATGACTGTATGTCTCTCTGTAGGAGTGTGTGTGTCTGTGTGTCTGTGTGTGTGTCTGTGTGTGCGGGTATGTGTCTGTGTCTCTCTGTAGGGGCATGTGTGTGTGTTTGTGTCTGTGTGTGGGTATGTGTCTGTGTGTCTCTCTGTAGGTGTGTGTCTGTGTGTCTGTGTGTGTCTGTGTGTGGATATGTGCCTGTGTATCTCTCTATATGTCTGTCTCTATGTGTATGTCTGAGTGTGTCTCTGTAGGTGTGTGATTCTGTGTGTCTGTGTGTGTTTGTGTGTGCGGGTATGTGTCTGTGTCTCTCTGTAGGGGCATGTGTGTGTGTGTTTGTGTCTGTGTGTGGATATGTGCCTGTGTATCTCTCTATAGGTCTCTGTGTGTATGTCTGTGTGTCTCTCTGTAGGTGTGTGATTGTGTGTGTGTGTGTGTGTGTGTGTGTGTGTGTGTTTGTGCGCAGGTGCACATGCTCATGTGCAAGTCTATTTCCAGAGGGGTCTGACTGGCTAAGGGAGCCAGCACTTCCAACAGGAGATCCAAGAGTAAAGGCGTTTGCCTGGCGGCTTGCACCACTCCTCCTCCACACATGGGGACGTAGCCACTGCTGCTGCTTCCCAGTTACTGCCACCAGTCAACTGCTGCCCCTCTGGCCTTCCAACTTGGATTGATCACCAGTCTCTCTCCAGGGACCTCCAGACCCCCAGCATAGGAATTGCTAAGCCATGCAGCACTGCGTACTGAGCAAGTTACCAGGTTCTCTCTGTTCTCAGCACACAGACTTTCCATTGTTGGAATCATAGCCCCTAAGAAGTAGGCCAGAGTAATGACACTTGGCACACACAAGCCATAATATACACATTCCATTTTATTCTGCGCTAAAGAACACGGCCTAATAGTTTCAAGCAACTAAACCCACAAGTACCCTCTAAACCAAGCAATAGTACTCCTGAGTATCTCAACAGTTATGAAAACTTATATTTACACAAAATTCTGCACACAAATGTCACATCATCCCTCTCTAACAGCCCAGTCTGGACAGAACCCAGACATCCTTCAATGAGTGAAAGGTTCCAAGAACCTGGGACCTGTCCAGGCGTTGCCAGAGAGCACCCACTACCCAGCATCCAGCAGCACCTGAGAAACCTAGATGACTCTCCAGAGAGTGGGGGTGAGTAAAACCAGGCCCGTCCCCACAGATCCACACGGTTTCACTTATAGATACTCTGCAAGGGACAGAATTCTAGAACTGGAGAACACGTTAGTGATGTCGAGAGTTGGTGAGTGTGGGGAAGTGAGGGACAGTGAAGGACTCCGCCCCTGGCCTGGAACTTCATCACAGAGTGAGTGTGCAGGACTCCTCCCACCTGCGCCCCCATCTCAGAACATTGGGGTTACAGGCATGAGGCACCACACCTGGTTTTTTTTGTGTAGGTCTTGGGAATTCACATGTAGGCCCTCCCTCTTGCAAGCAAGGTCCTCTACTGAATGTGTCATTTCCCCAGGCCTCCATGTTCATGAGAGTCTACAATTACATAAAAATAAGTTTCCATCGAAAACACATGAGATCATGATTCTTTTGGACACGGTCTGGAATCAGCCTAGGGCAGGAAGGTTCACAGGTGCGAACTGTCACCACAAAGAATTGCTGTCCCCTAAGGCTGCCTGAGAACTGGTGCCTGAGCTGAACAGGTACCTAGCCAGAGGCGAGGAACTCTAGTAATGTAAGAAGGCCCACAAATGCTCCCCAAATCAGCTTCCAAATCCTTATCCAAACACCGCCCAGCTGCATGTTAGGAAGACACTATTTTAGTCCCTGCATTCAAGTACATCTTGTGGCATTTCAGAATTCACAACTTCATTTTGAATCTCACAAGGATGGGGGGCGGAAGAGAGGCCGCCTCATCTTTTCCTAGCCTAGACTCTCTGAAGGTTTGGTCTTCATCCAGCTGGAACCAAAATTCTTGAGTAAAAGGAGATACAAGCACAGCATCCCCCACTCCACAGGTGTGGGAAAAGGAGCTATCTCCAGCTATCTTTCCCATCCTAGATGAGTTGTTCATTCCAGCAGCTGACCTTTGACCGCTGTGAAAGTATAAATGACCAGTTAGCAGCACAGGTATTTTCTGTCAGATTGTCAGTTTACTGAGGACGATGGCTGAACTGTCCTGTTTTCTGTACTTTGCATGGAGCACAACAGTAAGAAGCATTCCTTGGACGTTTGACAGACAAGGAAGTAATGACCACAGATGCACCTCACAGTGAAAGCAAATTCTTAAGGTACCAAAGGTAAGTGACTCCTCACCCAAACTGCCCAGGCTGCCTAAACATACATACTTCTAGTCGCCTAATGAATATAATTTAGAACCCACACTGGCAGATGTTGGGATATCATCGTATCAGTAATTTGGTTTATGCCTCCATACAAAGCCATTAAATTGGCCGTTCGTTGCTAAGTCGATTTGGGTGATCATAATTAAAAGCAGAATACATGCACAATTAATCATATCCTCCACGAGGACCGACGTATCAGCTGGAAAGTTATTCCTGGTGTGGAAATCACGTCAGTGAGGCTGAGCTGCAGGGAGCCAGGACACTAAAGGATTTTCACCACACCACATGCCGTGGGTCTACCTGGACATCCATTTCACTACTGACAAGCAGACATCCCCCTCTGTCCTGTAAGGAGGGCCAGCAGTACTTCATGTATCTTACTGGATGCTGCTTATCTGTCTGTGACCTTGCCTCAATCCCCTCAAGAATGGCCTAAGATGGCCCTAGTCTGCCGCACGACTTTTATAGAATGATCCTTCCTTTTCAAGTATTATAGTTTGAATATGAATTTTTTTCTACGGGCTCATCGGTGAGAACAGATGCCCCAGCTTGGAGCATTGTTGGGGGAGGTTGTAAAACCTTTGGGGCTATGCTGTCACTCAGGGTGACCAATATAGGCCAGCTCCACTTCCTGACAGAGTCGCTTGCCCCCTGAAACTGCATCGGTGGATGCCTGATTCTACAGGCGGCTACCCCCAGCTGCCATGCCTGCCTTGTCACAGTGGACTGTAGCTTCTGACCAGTGAGCCTGAAGAGATACTCACTCCATTAAGCTGCTTCTGCCCTGGATCCGGTCACAGCGGTGAGAAAGGCATCAGCTATACCTGGGCACTGTAGCAAATGAATCAAAATCTAAAAACGTAAATGAAATATGAAATCCTCAGTGGGATATTGGGCCAAGTGGAACAGGGAAATGCTTCTCCCTAAACTCTGTGCACTCCTTGTCTGCTTTTCAAGACATCTAAATTAAGAGGAAAACCTCCTGGACCAGCAGGTTCATTTAAAGTGTCGTTTCACAGAGATGTGCATCCCTTCGGAGGCATTACGAACATTTATGCAGATAATGTGGAAAGTCTTATAAAGGCGAATACTCACTCTGTCCCTAACATCAGTGGCCGATGGTATTTTTGTTTGCACATAAATTATCCGCTGGACATTAAGTGTGTTTTTCTAACTAAACAGCAATTGCTTTGAGTTAGCACAGTAAAGGCTGGGAAAATAATAACCAGCCAAGTACCACCATATCTACCGTCAGTAATTGTAGAACCAAGAACAGAGCAGTAATAAATATTAATTGGATTTTCTCTGTGCTAAGCATTGTGTTGAGCCCCTTATAATGATCATGTATTATGTGGATATCACGATCCTCTCAGTTCTTATAGAATAATCAGGCTGGTGAATATTTTAACACTCATACCAAGCCATAGTCATCATGCTGGGATTTTTTAATGCACCCTTATATCAGAGGAAATGGGGTAGGAGCCTTCTTCCATCCATTGGCTGTACAAGTCTTCATTGAGTGTCTACTCTGGGCACTGCTGGAGTGAAAAGAGAGAGGAATCCCATGGGCATCCCATGTTCCCTGGCAGGGGGTGGGGGATGTACAGGAAATAAACAAAAATACAGTCTAAAATGTACAGAGTGGTAAGAAGTCTAGGGATACAGGAGCGGAAAAGAAAAATCAAGGATGTTTGGAAAGGTCCCACTGAGATGGTGAGAGCTGAGCCAAGGAGAGGAAAGAAGCGGCGTGAGCCAGGGGAGGAGCAGGAACAGACACAGGTCGGCTGCTCAGCGGAGGACCCAGCAATGTAGGAGATGGTGCTGAACAAGAATGGATGAAGGCGTAGGCTGGTGGGGGTGGTTACTCCAAATCTACAAAGCAGAAAGAACGGGGCATTAACCGGAGTGGTCCCAGTAGATGATCAGGGGATAGGAGATGGTCAGATTCAGATGGAATGGCTACAGTGGTATGAGATTGGGAAGGGGAGCTACGATGCCAGTTTTGCTTGGTTTCTAGCTTAGGGTTGATTTTGCCCGGGCAACCAAAATGCTGTCTAATGGCTACGATGAAGATACTGCTAGCAAGAGCCAGCATGGGTAAGTCCATTGAAGCTGCACATGCGTTGAGCTTGAGATAGCTATCCTGGGCTTTGAGCCGGGGAGGTGGGGAGTTGGAGAACTGGCCAGAAGGGAGCTCACGTGGTCCACGCCGATAAGCTGTTAGATTAGAGCAAAGAAGGGTTATTTAAACACCAGGTCATTGAGGAACGATAAGGAAAATGGGTCTAAATTTAAGCTCTGAGAGTTGCATTTTGCATCAGTCAGGATAATTATAGATAGAAAAATTCTCCTCATTGCAAAGAAAGAAGCCAAATGAAGATCCGAATGTGATCCATCTAAATAGCGCACTTAGCGGGTTAACGACGCAGGCACCGCCTACTCCACTCATCCAAGAAATCTCCAGTGTCTTTTGAGAATTAGATAATTATAGATAGCTGCTCCCCTCCTCCCCATAACTCTCCAAATAGAAACATCAACATTCCTGAACAAATATTGTACCCAGGGCACAGCCTAAGACCTGGAGGAGCCAGTGTGGACAGAGACATCGCAGTTAAATGAGTTGAATTTCATTTGGCTTTCTGATGTTCAAAGCTGAGTGTCAGTTTACACCAACTTTGATTGCTTAGGGCAAAGATTAGGACTTTCATTGAAGGCGACCTACCTGTGACCTGTCTGAATAGAGAGGGGTTCCGAGTTTACTTCACGTCTATTGACAAATTATCTAAGTATCTTAGTTACAAAACTACATTTATATACAAATCTTTTGTAAGAACCTCATCCAAAGAAAAGAAAGACCTAAAGCAAGATAACTATTTCTGCCTCAAAAAAAAAATAATTTCACTAAGTGAGGATAAAGATATTACCCTGATTTAAGCATTTAAACCATGCACACACATCAAAGCACAACTTGGTACCATGTTTCATGTTCTGATATGTTTAACCAAAGTAAATTTGAATTTAAATAGAAATAATGATAAAATCTGCCTTTGGACACATACGGACACAAAATACGATCACAACCCTGAGAAGCATCGCCACCCTTAGCTCATCCTTGATCATGTTAGAGATAAAACTGCAGTAAGAATCAATACTCTGTCCTCTCTCTGCATGTGCACAGATATTATCTTATTAGACGCCATAAGAAAAATCTTCAAATAGCATACACTGCATAGACACCGGAAAAATCGAAGCCACGAAGGTCAAAGGTCATAGGCCTTATGAGTCAAACAGGCAGAGTTCAGTCCTATCTTTTCCCAAACCTGGGGACATTCTTTGACATAACAGCTGCTTACCGTGAAATCCAGTTTACTTGTTTAATTATAAATACTCCCAGACGTGGCTCTCCTCCACAGACGCTTGTCTGGATGCCATTAATAAAGCCATTGTCATATCACTTACCAGTCACAAGGTCATCCCTCACTCTGTATGATTACTGGGTGTGTCAATGTATGTGCTCTGTCTGCTGAGTCTGACAGAACCACTGCGTTAGCTCTCTGGGCCTCAAGACAGGGCTCAGAAAATACATGTTCCATGCTATATACAGCCCAGATTAACACCAGACATTCCTGACCTCGGACACTGAGTATTACAATCACTTCCCACCTTTGCAAGTCTTCTACCAAAACTTCAGTTGGCATTCAGCTCTAACAATGATGGAATTGGCCTTCTTTATAAATTATAACACAAGTGCATCTTAACAGATTGATCTACTGCTAGAACAAGATTGTCAAATAAGGCCAGTTTTATATGGTTGTAGATTGACTTTTCTATCTGCACGTGATTACCATAATTCAATGAATATTCTTGTGTATGTTTATATAAACACAGACAAAAAATGACTATATCTTGAGAAACTGGACTATCCAAAATACTATAAATATGAAACAAATGCAAACTAGACTCTGTTTCCTCTCCGTTTGCTTCTAAGGTCTATCCAAAATTTGCTGGGATTCACACAAGACTATATTATGTCAATTATAATAATATAGAGAAAAAAAAAAGACTTGAAAGTGATGTTAACCAGTTTTTCCTATAAATCACCCTTGTCAGGATTTGGCATCAACTCTGATCCTCATGAATAATTCATATTCAGTGCATTAATAATGTATGTCCTCTTCCTGTTGGAATGCTCTCTAGCACAGAATGAATGTCTAGACCCAATCCCTTCCATTGACATGATGGAGTAAATGCAAGATTAGAATGCGACTTTCTAACACTCTCTTTAAAAGTGTAATTCATGATCACCACAAGATAATAAAAGGTGTGACACTCAGGATTTCTTCCTCGGCACATGGAAGTCACTGGATTGAGGACCTCGGGGAGAAATTGTAGTGAGTCCAGGAAAGTTGGTTAGTTTTGTTACCATTATCCTTCTCTGTGTTTACAACAGTCCCAGACCTGAGAACTTGACTATTCAAACATAGCGGCGGGGAGGGAGCAAAGAAAGAAATAGGCCAATGGAAGCACACAAGAGTTTTATAACAACCCAGGCTGCTTCTCCCAGCAAACACTCCTCTCTAGCCACAGTTACTACTGAGAAATTTCTTTTATTCCCAGTCAAATTAAAGGGACATTTAGAAGAAGAAGAAGAAGAAGAAGAAGAAGAAGAAGAAGAAGAAGAAGAAGAAGAAGAAGAAGAAGAAGAAGAAGAAGAAGAAGAAGCCAGAGACCATATAAAAGACTCGTAGCAGATACAATATATTTGTGGACAAAGATACTCATTGAATCACACAGCCTAAGGGAGACATTGACCTTCTCACCAACACTAGCTTTCCTTGCTGAGTAAACTTATGTCTCAGCCCTGCCTCATCACCACCACCTCCACCACTTCCACCACAACCACTGCTGCTGCCGCCGCCGCCACCCCGCCCCCAGCCTCTGGCAAACACAAACCAACAAAAACAGCCACGGTATTAAACACATGGCAAGAAGAAATGGGGTAGGCTGAAACGCACACATATATTCATATGCATATATATGTATACACACATATTCATATATATATATATACATATATATATACATATATATGTATACATACTCCAATATCCTCCCCTCCCTAAAGACTGTACTGTCACTTAAAACCCAAAGAGGCAGAATGGTTCTCTCCTAAAGTGGCCCCAACAAGAGAAAAGCAAAGCAGCCTTAAGAAGGAAGTCATTGGGATTCTTTCTTTCTTTCTTTCTTTCTTTCTTTCTTTCTTTCTTTCTTTCTTTCTTTCTTTCTTTCTTTCCTTCTTTCTTTCTTTCTTTCTTTCTGCTCGTATTCCAGGAGCTCCACGCAGGCACCATGCTCCACACGAAATGATCGTCCAGTGGGACTCAGAAGGTGGAGTCTAAAAAACAGAAACCCACTACCCAGGCTCAAGGATAGGGAGTTCCGATTTGGGCTTCTACCAGGGAGTTGGTCCTGTCCGAGGCCAGCTCTCTCCACCTCTGCTAACCCCTGAGCCGCAGAGCAGAGTCCCTGGGGCCAGACAGTCACTGACCTTGATCCCCCACTCAGAGTATCTGCCCTGTGTCCTGGCCTCCATCCATCCCCTGGAAAAGTTAAGTTGACGCGAGTGGGATGCCGGCTGGGGACATCCGGCAGGCTCAGCACCATGCCACGCTTTCCAGATTCAGCACCCATGGCTACCGGGAAATATTTATTCCGAGTCAATGGGCTCCGGTAGCCACTGCTAGAAAGTCAAGCCATCCGAGAGATAAAGATAGCTCCGTGACCTACTGGATGCTGGCGTTAGCGCCGCAGCCGCCTTAGCCTGGGATGTGGGCTGCGAGAGAACCACCAAGCCAATCTCCAGCGCCAGGAACCGGGATGCTGGCCGCCGACACAGACCCTGAAATCGCGAACACGGATCACGGAAAGGTTGATACGTACCCCTAGGCGTCTGCTCCGGATCCTCACGTACCCCTGCTTCACTATGTCATTAAAATTGGAAGCCATCCCAGACAGACAGTGACCCTGCTGCCCCCAGCGTGCGCTCGGCACCCTGAGTGGCTTCGAGGAGGGATATGTGTGTGTGCGTGTGGGGGTGGGGGTGGGGGGTCAGGACCGAGACTGGGGGAGAGAAAGTTGACAAGGTGATGGTGATGCGGTGAAACCAGGC
Source organism: Apodemus sylvaticus (assembly GCF_947179515.1). Classification (NCBI taxonomy): domain Eukaryota; kingdom Metazoa; phylum Chordata; class Mammalia; order Rodentia; family Muridae; genus Apodemus; species Apodemus sylvaticus. The sequence goes on along the minus strand of NC_067476.1, from coordinate 156,354,225 downwards.
GTCAGAAGGCGCACATCGCTTTCCCGTCTCCCCAAAGCCTGAAAAAGTGGGCGGCCCGCCGGCGCCCAGCAGCCACTTTGGGGGAGAGCGGCGGGGAGGCGAGACCGGAGCGCGGCGTCAGCTGACTGGGCGGCAGCCAGCCAGGAGGAGGAGCCGCTCCAGTCCCCAAGGAGGAGGAGGAGGAGGAGAAGGACCAGAACGGAGGAGGAAAGAGAGGAAGGGGAAACAGAGAAGGCCCAGAAGGAGGAGCACATGTGTCCCCTCCCCCACGGCCTCCGCCCACCTGGCCCCCAGACGCCCGGATCCCACCTCCTCTCCCCAGGGGCGGCTGCGCATCCCTGTACAGAGCAGACCTTCGCGAAGCTCCAGCTCCTGCCTCTGTCTTTTAGAGAGAAGGACATCGGACTCTTTTTTTTTTTTTTTTAAAAAAACAGCTGTGTGCCCCAACCCATCCCTTCAGCCCCATCTTTTTCACATAAGAGGTAATTAAGGGTGTGTCTGTGGCCAGGGAGACTGAACTGCGTGGTTTACCTGTGACCTCCACATATAAAGAGAAAGCCATCTTCAAGGTTTATGCTCAGCTCTTCCGCGAGGACCCCCTGCCCTCAAGCTCTAGGCTCCTATCAACTGTCCCTTTTCTGGTCTGAACCTGTCAGGCCAATAAGACTGTAAGCTTCCCCAGAGCTGATTCTTGGCCTGTCGCTGCTTTGTCCTCCCCTCCCCCCCCACACACACACACCCGCTCTGTATAGATGATCAATAAATCTCAGGACTTTGTCAAGGAGGCAACTTGTACTGGGCACTGCTCTGTCCTTCGTATGCACTGACTGGGTTGAGGTGTGGCTTCTTTGTGTAATTAGCAGGCTCCCATGTAAGCCGCCATAACCGACAACATAGCAGCCACTGGCAAACATCATGCTCTGCCTTCCTTAAGCAAACTTATATTTGGATCCCCTTTGCTACAGAAAGAGTGATGTTGATGTTAGCAGATTTTAGTGTTACAGAGCCCAAAGCTGAAAAGAAGCAGTCCCTGGGGACTTGCCCACCATCCCACAGCTGACCAGCACAGGGCCAGGATTAAGGGATGACTATTCTGTTGTGTTTGTTTTCGTTGTTGTTGTTGTTGTTGTTTTCGAGACAAGGTTTCTCTGTATAGCCCTGGCTGTCCTGGAACTCACTCTGTAGACCAGGCTGGCCTAGAACTCAGAAATCTGCCTGCCTCTGCCTCCCAGAGTGCTGGGGTTACAGGCGTTCGCCACCACCACCTAGCTATTCTGAAGGGACAATCCAGGACTGATGTCATAAACACAAGGTTACTTCTTGAACTCCATAGTAGGCCTTAATCTTCCTTTACTCAAAAGTTAGACCATTCTCAGTCAACAGAGGTGACTCCAATCAGACAGAGCTAATGAGCTAAGTGACCTTCAATGAAAGTCACAGAAAAAGAGTCATCTATTTCACAGGTCCTTAGATCTGATGACACTGAATTCCTCTCATCTCTAATATCATACAGGACTTCCTTTGTCTGTTGGAACACTCATTTTAGTCATCCTGGCTTGATGGGTCTTAGTCAAAGAAGAGAAATCACCCAAGAATGTGTCATAGAATTGAGGCTAAATTGGGACAACCAGAAAACAGAGATGCCGATGAGGAGAACTCTATGCTACATTGTAAGCCATCTGCTCTGTCTTCATGTTTCCGTTCTATGAAAAATGATGTTGTAAGTGTCAGCCTTTCGCCCAAAGAGGAGGAAATGGTGAAGTCATTTGGAAGGCTGCTTTAGAAGAGCTAGCACTATTAACCAACCCTGCCCGTGGGGGCTGGGAAACAGGTGTCTGTGAATGACATCTGTCCAACGCTTCATCTGTAGACCGATTACAGTGTCACAGGAACAGAGAATGAAACGCTTGCATAAGAAGCTAGAAGTAGGTGGCTGGCCCACAGTACCAGAAGTCATAGATGAGGGGAACACGGGCCTAGAACTAAGGATGGGCAAATCAGACTAGAGAATGCCAGTGGGGAGAAACAAATACTTTTTCAAGTGCAAGGTTGAATGGAATATATGGTTTTATTTGGTTGGTTAAAAAAACAAAACAACCTGATCACACACACACACACACACACAATAGACTGTGGTCTACCAATCACAGGACAACGTCTAATTCTTCTATAAATTAGGCAATTCCCAATGATGTCACGGAAGGAGAGACCCACAGGGATGCAGAGTTCAGCAGTGTCTGCTGACTTCCTGAGGATTCACTTACCGTGCACAGCTACACACTGCTGGTTGCATCCTCTTTGTCTCTAGATAAATCTTCCACACACCAGCAACATTGTTTTAATTCCTGCTGTTCATTCAGTTTCAACCCTTACTACTTGTTTTTATGATACACATTTGTCTTACCTTCCTTAGAATCCCTTCTTGTGTTTTCTGAGTGTTTCTTACCGTGTCATGTTTGTTGTTTGCCTTTGAGACCCTTTTTGATCAGCAGGTGAGCCCCAGAGAACAGGCCATCTCCACTTTCCGGCAGTGTTTCAGGCTAGTGCCCCTGCACCTTTTCTTACGTGGGTTTAAGGGGTTGAACCCAGGTCTTCACACTCGTAGTACAGCTCCTGGGCCATCTTCCCAGTTCTATATCCGCTTCCTTGGATGACTGGTGTTTTCTTCAGACGCGGCAGATGGTTCCAGTTGGCTGGTCGGAGTTAATTGGCTTGCATTTAGGAAGCATCCCCTTGACTACAGCTCTTTAAACTTGGCAAGCTCTTTTCTGGATCTCAGCCTTTTAAAAAAAAAAGCCAAAAACCAAAAAACCACACGTTTTGTTTACTGCTGTGTATCTCGGAGTCTCACTGTATTTCAGGCTAGACTCGTTCTCCCTCTTTGTCTTAGTCAGGGTTTTACCGCTGTGAGCAGACACCATGACCAAGGCAACTCATAAGGACATTTAATTGGGGCTAGCTTACAGGTTCAGAGGTTCAGTCCATTATCATCAAGGCAGGAACATGGCAGCATCCAGGCAGGCATGGTGCAGGAGGAGCAGAGAGTTCATCTGAAGGATACTAGTGGAAGACTGGCTTCCAGGCAGCTAGGATGAGGGTCTTATAGCCCACACCCACAGTGGCACACCTACTCCAATAGGACCACACCTTCTAATAATGCCACTCCCCGGGCGAGCATATATAAACCATCAGACTCTTATAGACAGGGATAAACACAGGCTTCTGATCATCCCTCCTTTACCTTCTTAATACTGGGATTATAGTTGAGTATCACCATCCCTGGTTTACTCAGGGATGGGATGGCGCCCAGGGCTTCACAAGGGCTAGGCAGTGAGTGCATCACCCACTGAGCTGCATCCTCCGCCCCCATCTCAGCCTTTTGAAGCATACTGTGTTATCTAGAACCTCTCAGACAGGTCCTTGCTTCCCCTGATGCATCCCACAGAAGAATCTCAGCTTCAAGCAAGACATCTGCTGTGCCCCTTTCTTTCTATCTTCCTTCCTTCGTTCCTTCCTTCCTTTCTTTTTTCCTTCTTTCCTTCCTTTCTTTCTTTTTTCCTTCTTTCCTTCCTTTCTTTCTGTCTAAAGGCTCTCAACTAGTCTCCACGTTGTCTATAGTCAATATCTTATGTATCAGCACCTCTAGACTCTTAATTAGTTCATTGACAGTTTTGGTTTATCAGTATGTACATGTGCATGCATGTGGAAGATGCTGTGGGTGACCCGGTGTACAGCGTGCACTTTACACACACACACACACACACACACACATACACACACACACTTGTGTTTTGTTGTTTTGATTTTACTTTTTATTTTAGACACACACACACACACACTCATGTATATATATGAGTGTTTTGCCTGCATGATGGTGTGTGCCCCAAGTGTGTGCCTGGTGCCCACAGAAGTCAGAAGAGGATGTCAGAAGTCCTGAAACTGGAGTTAGAGATGGCTCTGAGTCCCCATGACTGCACATGCTTGCTGGCCACAGGAAGGAAGGACTGAGAGCAGAGAGCACCTGGAAGGCAGAGCTGTCCCGTGCTTTCTTCCACCTGATTGGGTGTCACTTCCAAGTCACCTATCTTTATTTAGTGAAGGCTGGTGGAGCAATGACCTGCTGCAGAGCAAATCCCCTTCCTGGTGACAGCCAAGTGACTTTCAATACGTTACCTCACCTACCAGAGAAGAGGCTCTGAGTGTTTCTGAGGCTCCTGTGACACTCCCCCTGGAAGCAGCAGGGGTGGGCGGGAGCTTAAGTTATTTTTGGTAAAGGCACTGGACAAGTGCCACACTGCCTCAGCATTGGTACTTAGCAGCACTTGATTGAAAGTGTAGAACTTAGAGGAACCTATCACTTGTTCTGGAAAAGTCCAGGACCCTCTGGATTTCTGCAAATACTTCTCTGGCTTAAAGGAGCTCAACAGTAAGAACAGAGGCTAGAGAGATGCTTCAGTGGGTAAAGAGTCGCTGTGCGGCTCCCCCGACGGGCGACCGGCATCAAGGTCACCGGTGCCCATAAGAGCAGGAGTAGAAGTGTGGCTGTTTGTGCTGGGGGCGTGGGGAGAGACCAGAAGACCTGTGCCTGTCTAGCCAGCCTAGCCAATCAGAGAAATCCCAGTTCAGTGAGAAACCCTGCCCTAAAACATGAGGCATAGTGAGTGCTAGAGAGATGGCTCAGAAGACCACTTGCTGCTCTTTCAGAGGACCAGGGTTCGGTTCTCCTCCACATGTGTAAGTCAGCTCACAATTGCCTGTAACTCCACTTTCAGGGCACCTGACTCCCTCTTCCGGTGTCTTCAGGTTCCTGCACGAATGCGATGCACATAAACTCATGCTGGCTCACTCACACACATTAAATTAATTAATTAAAATAAATACATACATACATACATCATACAAAAATAATGAGGCGGGGCACAATTGAGAAAAATTCCCAGCATTGACACACAATAATAATGGTCATAACAGCTGGTCCTGCCTGCACAATGCCAGAGACCCGACAAGAGCTGCTTATGTCTTGTTACATTGTATCTGCTCTCAAGCAGCGAACCACCTGACCTGGTGTTGACATCTAGCTCTGAAAGGCTGCAATTAGAAGTTTCTATTTTAGTGAACGTCTGCTTTGTATTGTATCAACAAGTTGTCCATGCCTGGGTCAGTGAAGAGGACTGCTGTCTGGATTTTTTATGGAATCCAGTAAAGACTTTGCTCTACAGGCAGTAGAAACGACCTATGTGATTTAAGGAAGCATGTACTTCCAGGGACTTGCTGATAGTAGTTCATTACTCACACAACTCTGACATTGAGAGCCTCCTTAAATTCTTTGCCCTAGAACCTCATTTTTACCCCTACTGCCAGATCTTAGGAAGGAGCTCTCCATTCTAACTAGAATAATGTATGTGTTCCCAGGAATGATATGAGACACAAGCGTGGCTGGCAGGACTGGAATCCACGAGGTGGTTTTAGGTCTGGGACTTTCTCCAGCCTCACTCACTAGTTTTGTTCTCTGCTCTCTCCTAGAATCTCATTTACCAAAGGACTTGAGTCCTGCATGGGATTTTCTTGGGCCATCTGGGATTACCGAATCAAGTTCAGTTCAGAATTTTGAAGCTTCTAGTCCAGTGGTCCTCAACCTGTGGGTCACAACCCCTTTGGGTTAGGGAGGAAAAACAATATAACACAGTAGCAAAATTACAGTTATGAAGTGGCAATGAAAATTATCTTCTGGACGTGGGTCACCACCACATGAGGAACTATATTAAGGGGTCATGGCATTTAGAAGGTTGAAAACCACTGATGTACTCACAGAGCACTGGTGCCTCCAGGAAAGACTCCTTTACACTAAGCAACAGCCTCAGCATTGGGCTTCTATAAAGGACAGAAGTGACCCAGTGTTCTAGACATTAATGGCAGGCCCATTCCTCCGCACTGTGTGTTGTGCTGACTGAGAGAGACGCACATGGTGAAGGACTATTGAGACTTTTCCTAAAAGGCTCTTTCTTGTGCTGGAGCTGAAGTCTTCATATGGTGGATCAGTCACTGGGAACAGCAACAGGATCATAAGAGCTCTGGTTAATCCATGATGGTTTTGTCATTCAGCTATTGGAAAATGCTAGAAACTTTTGGGCCCTGAATCTGGTTGGAGAGAGTAGGTTCACATGATATGGCTAATATCTTGACCCAGCCCCTTCCTTTCCTCTCTGTCTTTCTCTGATGCCTGCGGTAAGACAGTACAACCCAAACCTGTGGAAACACCAGACAGCAAACCTGTCCTCAGACACTAGTCACAGTGATAAAGGGCTGACAGAGGACCTGCACGTTCTGTTTCCCTTGGAGCACCTGTGGCCCTGTGGAACACACTGGTCTGAAGGATGCATGAGAAAGATATTTGCAACACTATGGCCACATTCTCCATGAGGCTGTTTTCCCGCCATGTTCTCCATCCTTTCTTGCTTTTTTTTTTTTAATAATTTTTTAATTTCAATATTCTTTGTTTACATTCAAAATGATTTTCCCTTTCCCGGTTCCTCCCTCCCCATAAGTTCCCTAAGCCCTCTTCCCTCTGCCCATTCTCCTATCAACCCCCTCCTACTTCTCTGTCCTGGTGCTCCCCTACAATGCTGGAACAAGCATTTTCAGGATCCGGGACCTCTCTTTCCTCCTTCTTGGGAGTCATTTGATATGTGAATTGTGTCTTGGATATTCAGAGTTTCTGAACTAATATCCACTTAACAGTGACTCTATTCCATGTGTGTTCTTTTGTGAATGGGTTACCTCACTTAGGATGATATTTTACAGAACCAACCATTTGCCTAAGAATTTCATGAATTCATTGTTTTTAATTGCTGAGTAGCATTACATTGTGTAAATACTGGGATCAGAAACTAGACTCAAGGGTGGATGGAACCCATGGCCTGAGGAGTCAGAGGAACACAGGGATCAGTCGCTCAGTGTTCTCATAGGACCACACTCGCCATCTTCCAGAGACAACTTGACCAGTTAGAGTTGTTACCTGAGAAACAATGAAACGTTTACATAACATAAGATATTAGATTTTGAAGTCTGTAACAACAGCTGGAGTCCCACTCCAGTAGCACAGCATATTCCTCTGATCCTGGCTGAGTGGTGTCTGGCAAGTCTTCACGATTGAATCTGCTTCTCCTTAGCTTTTGATTCTGTTTCTTCTGCATCCCCCGCCCCTGCCCCCTGCACACGCATACAACACACTTACATGCTTATGCACACGCATGTCCACCTCTGGGGTCTTATGATGGCGCCTATAGCTTTTAACTGTTTTTTCATCCACAGTATGTTTCCAACCAGTAGGGTAGGAACCTTTGTCCCAGAGAAAACAGGAAGGCAAATATATTCTGGAAGCAGAGGGGGAACATTCTCCTTCCCTGGAGGCAGGGGAAGGAGATGGAGTTTCACTGACTCCTTTAGCCTGTCCTAAAGGAGTGGCTGATCTAATTATTAAAGCATTAGCCTAATAAGAAAATAATTTAAAATGGTCTTAACATATTCTTTTTAAAAATTAGTCATTATTATGTGTGTCTGTATGTAAATACACATATGTATACATACACATGTGGGCATGCATACTATGATATAGATGTGCAGAACAGAGCACAGCTTGGGGTTGGCTCTCTCCTTTCAGTTTTATGTGGATGCCGGGGGTGGAACTCAGGTTTCCAGGCTCAGGCAGTGAGCCCTTTACCCTCCGAGCCGTCTCACAGGCCCCTCAAAGGCTCCTCCAGTGGCAGTTACCCAAAAGCCTTTAGAAAAGAGGACTAAACGTGATTGAGAAGTTGAGTCTGGATTCATTGCTACAACTGAGCGCACATGTCACCAGCTGCCAAAGAGAGACATCCCTGATACCCCCTGACCCTTGACCCCATGATACCTGCTGACCCTTGACCCCAGCAGTGACTGCTCCAGAAATGCATCTCAAGGTGCAAAGGTTAGAGTGTGCACACTACCCTGGCACTAGCTTCTTTTCCTTCTTCAGCCCCTTTAGCTGCTATGCCACAGGTGGGCTAACTGTGCGCCCAACCTCCAAATAGAACACTTTTGACATCTTCTTCCTGAAAATCTTCCACAGATGGCCCAGCTCTTGGCTGTGGAATGTTCTCTAGATGTTTTCCACCCCCAGACCTGAAGTCGTCTTCCAAAACGAAGCCAAGAGAAAGTCATTGTGGCCATCACTAGGAATCTTCACCACAGCAGCCAAGATGGATACAGTAGAGCTCACCCGTTTGCTCATGGGGCAAGTTTTACTTGAACCAAGCATGGGAACTGGGGAGATCCGACAAGGAAAGCAGAGTCTCTGTCCCGGTGCAGGGGGAGGCGGCCATCAACAGGAGCCAAAGATGTTAGAAAACGGATTAATGCGTGTACAACTATTCACAGAGAGAAGTTTTGTGAGGCTGTGTCGAGCAGACGGAATGGCTTTGGAAGGTGGGAAATGGAGAAGTTAGAAGGCTGTGATGAGATAAGGGAAGTGCTGTTGTGCCCAGGCAACAGCGGACAGGCTGGAAATGGGCACAGAGCAAGCTGCCACTCAGAAGAGCAGGGTGCAGCCAAGTCAGAAGAAAGGCCAGGGTGGGGTGCAGAGAACCGGAGCATGCTCTGTGCGCCAGAGGCCCTAAGGGGGCTCCGTGTATATCAATCAACGTGGCATGGGCTACCTGTCTTGCTTGTTAAACAACAGACAGGAAATATCTACACCAAAATGTTGACCATGGTTATTATTCGTAGCTAAGAATACAAGAGCTTTTTGTTTTCTCCTGCTTTTTTTTTTTAAACCAATGTATTACAAACACAAAATGACTTTTTTTTTCCTGTGTGGATGATTGTCAAGTCTTAAGTTTCATATCTAACGCAAAAGGAATCACACCTCTAGTTAGCTTAATGGTGGCACGAAGAGAAACAGACGTGTGATCACGAGTGCTCCTAGATAGTTTCTGGGGAGTGTTTGGTTGTGTTTTGGTGAGGGGAGCCGTCCTTTCCACAGATCTGGGCAAAGCTGAGTCAGTCGGGAGAGCAGAGAGAGTCATGTGGGTGATAGAGGCCGCTAACACTTCTCACACTGCAGCATGCACCTGAGACCTGGCAAGACCGGAAGTCAGTCTTGCAGAGACAGCGCCTGGCTGCCCCCGCCCTCGCTCACTGAGTGACTATGGGCAGGCCACTTGCTTCTCTCTACCACAACGGTTCTCAACCTTCCTAATATGAGACCCTTTAATACAGTTCCTCAGGCTGTGGTAACCGCCCTGCCCCGCTCCCCCCCCCCCCCATAAAATTACTTGGTTACTACTTCACATCTGTAATTTTGCTACTGTTATGTTTTGTAATGTAAATATCTGATATGCGACCCCTGTGAAAGGGTCATTAAACCCCTAAAGGGGTCATGACCCACAGGTTGAGAACTGCTGTGTCTACCTCACAGGTTCTACCTCATAGCCTGAGGTGGAAACAGATTGACGTGCCCGGAAGCAGCGTGCCAGGAGAGCAAAGACTTCTGTTCAAAGCGATCTGCCAGTATTACTGAGTCCACATTTCACAGTGCAGGGACCTCATATAGAAAGACCAAAAGACTTGCCTGATGACACTGAAGCCTGCTTCTGAGCGCGGCTAGCAATTAAGACTAAGTATTTCAACGTCGCTCCAAAAATACCATGAAATTCTGTCTGTAAGGGCTTTCTTTTCAAAATTTCGTCTTCGTGTTCATCAATTTTAGAGAAAGGAAAATAAACAGCCGTATTTACGAGATAATAAGACAGACCCATCGGCGATGTTGGGCGCTTTTTTGTGAATTCAAGGCTGTAACGTTACATACATTCCAGTTCCAGTTTTAGTCCGTGACTATATCCCTTCACAAACACCCTTCACAAACATGCAGGCTTTCTGAGATGCGCCCTTCGGTTGGGTATCTACCGCAATGGAAGATGGGATACTGCGTAGGAATTGAGAAGAGTCACGACAGGCTAGAAAACCACAGGGTTTCATGCCAAATCCTAGAATGGTTTAATCTTGCTTTCGAAACCTGGGGATAAATCCAGGGACTTACACACTCTAGGCAAGTGACCACTTTGTGCTTTTTACATTGAGTAAGATTCAAAGCTATCTATATTGTCTTTAAACGCATTGCTTAAAGTTTGGGCTGGCCTTGAACTTGTGATCCTCCTGCTACGAAGCCAGGCACCAGAACGTTCTGATCTTGATACATCTAAAACCAATTTCTGCCTTCCAATCATTACTCCACAGGAGTCTGCCCTGTTGTAGCTCGGTCAGCAGAGTCTCATGTCAAAGACATTTATCGCTCTGTTTTATAACTCTAAGACACTAGGAATTTTAAAATACAACCACGTTTCACTCAGGTGGGAGGAATACAGTAGCCGCGGCACTTTTTTGTATCAAGTAGCAATCACATATTTTAAAAAGCAGCTTTGCGAATGATTGACATCACCAGTCTGCACACATAGAAAGTATAAGATACTGTTAATTTCAACGTAAGTCTAGGCCTTGGAGATCAGGAGCACACCCTGAGCACACCCATCTCCCTCCTTTTAATCTTGCCTCTGGTCACTTGTAACTCTACTCTCTAGTACCCAGTCTTCCTTGTGTCTATATATGTTACTGATCCGTATTGTTAGTGTAGCAATGGTTCCTTTTTAACTGGGTAGTAGTATCTTATTCCAGTGAATGGATAAACCATAATGTGCTCATAATTGTTCCTATCAATTGAAATTCAGGGTATTTCCACTGTGGGCCATTATTAACTGTTCTCCCTTTTCCTGATTTATTGATTTATATACTTGCTTTCTTCAGATCACCCTTTTTTGTTTTCTCTGTATCTCTATACCCGTTTTCCCCTCCTGTGTCTTCTCAGTCTGTCTTTCCGCCCCTTTCTCCTCCCTCTCCTCCTTCCTTCCTTCCCTCAACATGGAAGCTAAGCTGCCTACGTATAGTTCTTTTTGTCTGCTTTTAAAGGTTTCTGTAAATTAATTTCACGTGTATGGTCTGCCTACATGCAGTACCGACAGGGGCCAGAAGAGGGCATTAGATCCTCTGGAACCAGAGTTACAGGCGGTTGTGAGTCTCCATGTGGGTGCTGGGAATCAGACCCAGGTCCTCTGGAAGAGCAGACAGTGCATGTAACTCCTGAGCTATCTCTCCAGCCCTGTTTTTTCTTTCTTATATCAGCTTGAAAGGTTATCTGTTTTCTTGCAGTTAGTGCTGGAGTGCAGTGTTATCTAATGCATTTCAAATGTTGCATTTTTTATGTTAAATTGAAAATCTTTCTCTTTCCATTTATTTTTGAACACTGATTTAGCAACAGTTGGTTGCTTGGTTTAAAGACTTTCCAAGTATCTTTTTGTTATTAGTTCTTCCTTTAATACTATCACGGTTGAGAACAATTTGCATCTTTGAATACATTTTCTTTACTGAGACCTATTTTCTGGCCCAAAATATAATCTGTGGTGGTAGGAACTTGTATGGCTTTGAGAGGAATGTCCCTTCTGCTGTTATTAGAGACAGAGTTCTAAAATATGAAGCCAAATCAATGTTCCTCTGTCTGCTTGATTTATTAACTATTGGGAAAAGAGTATTTGAAGTTTGGAAATAACCTGAATTTCACTAACTGTGCAATTGTCTGGCTGATATGTTTGCTCTATGTAGTTTGAAAGCTGTCATGGGCTACATGAACATGCTTTAGATGGTAATGTAACATGATCCCTCAAGTGTCTGATTTTGGGTCTATTATTCAGTTCTCCTATGTGCTTCATTCACTTTTCTCTCATTTTTATTATCTTAATGTATTTATGATCCTCTTTATTTTCTCTTATGGCTTCTCAGCTATAAATATCTGTCTTATTATTTTAGAGATTGACACTCCCCTTTTAGTTGAAAATGAGTATATCCCCATAAGGCTTCTGATGTCTGCCTCTTACGTATGTCACAGTCTCTGGCTATGGGGCAGGGGTAGAGAACTGACTATGTGGCTGTATTTTACCTCCATAATTAACAAAATTTGCATTAGGTTCTGGTTTTGGTGAGGCTGGGGGTGACTCCGTTGGTAGACTGCTTGCCTAGCATGTGTGAAGCCCTGGGTCTGATCTTCAGCTCCACATAAACCTGGTGTTGTAGTGTAAGTCTGTGATCAGAGCAGGCGGGAGAGAGAGTGGGGAGTCAGAAGTTCAGGCTCAGCCTCTGCTCTGTACTGTGTGCAAGAGCAGCTAGGAATAGATGAGGCCTTGTTTGTTAGATTAAAGGAAGGAGGGAAGGAAGGAGGGGAGGAAGGAGGGAGGGAGGGAGGAAAAAAGGAAGAAAAAAAGAAGGAAAGAAAGAAAAGAAAGAAAGAAAAAGAAAGAAAGAAAGAAAGAAAGAAAGAAAGAAAGAAAGAAAGAAAGAAAGAAAGAAAGAAAGAAAGAAAGAAGAGGGGAAGGGGATGAGGAGGGGAGGGCAGAGAGAGGGAGGGGAAGAGAGAATGAGAGAGTAAGAGAAAAAGAAAGAGACAGAGACATAGAGAGAGAAAGCAGAAGAGAAAGGGAGGGAAGGGGAAAGACAGACAGACAGAGACAGAGATAGACAGTAGAGAGAAATCAGAGCAGGCTGAGCAGTAGTGCCGCCACTGTCCAGCTCCTCACACAATCCAGGAAACTTAGGAAGCATCCAGATGTTTGCCTTCCTCTAGATGATCACCATCAGATTTGTCATGGGGTTCTTCCCTGTAGCCCTCAGATATTCCTTAGATACCTGTGCCCTGGTCCCTAGGCTTCCGGCCCCACCCACTTGAGTCCCATGCCTGCACCTATTGGCTGAACTAATGATGACAGCCCACTGATCTGACCAGCATGAACTCCACTCTCCACGGACACTCCAAGGATCTGCCTTTCAGGCAGTAGGTCTAACCACCCCCTTGTCTCTAAAGTGTACTATTTAAGGTGTTTTGCCACCGTGATAACAAAATAGCTAATGATCCTTGCTCTGACCTGCATCCGCAGCAGGGAATACAAGGCTTTCCTAGGTCGGATCCCTCTTCTTCCTCTGTCCCACCTCACAGACCTCTCTGCAGTTCTGCACTTGCCCGACTCCTCTCCGTAGCAGGCCTGTGGCGGCCACACTGCTGGCTGCTGGGTCATCACCTTACAGCTGTCACCCTGTAGGATCTGCAGTGCTGTTCACAGCAGTAACACTCTCCGTAAGCTGCTCTAGCCAATAGGAAAACATGGCTGCAGTCGGCCTATGCTGCAGGGACCGCCTTCAGCCTGATGCGTTCTCAGCTCTCTGCTGAGTCTCCAACCCTGTCCTCCTTCCCTCCTGCCTCCTTTTCTTGCAGATGTTTGAACTTGAAGCTTCTCCCAAGATCATTCTCCCTGGTTCCTGTGGATGGCTCATTATATATGTCGACGTACCTGGACCTTAGCATGCCTGGACCTCAGCATGTCTGGACCCTTGGTTGAGCATTGCTTTGAACGCAGCTAGATAACATGGAGTCCACAGTCTGGGCCAATAGCCTTCGTAGGTGTAGATATCTTCAGCCAGTCTGTCGAACATCTAAAAAGGACAAGAAAGGCAGAATGGGAAGAGCTTTTCCTGCCTACTCAGGTACCATTTATGTTTCTCCAGCGTTCAGGCTCAATCAGGTTCTTGAAAATGTAAGATTTGCTTTTCTGGGTGTCCGGCTTGCTGACTACACACCCTCAGACTTGCTGAGACCCCGAGTCATGTGAGTCAATGCTTATCATAAATTTAAATATGGATAAAAAGAGGCTCTGTTTAGTGCTGTTCCTCTGTAGAACCCTGACCAGTGTTTTCTGGACTGTTTCCCAGTGGCTCTTCGTGGTCTCACCTGCTCCTTGTCACGGCTTCTGGTTCTCAGCTCTCTCCCTGTCCCTGTCCCTGTCCCTGTCCCTGTCCCTCTCCCTCTCCCTCTCCTTCCTTTCCCTCTTCCTCTTCCTCTCTCCCTTGTCCCTCTTCTCTCTCTGTCTCTCTCCCTCTCTCTCTCTCTCTCTCTCTCTCTCTCTCTCTCTCTCTCTCTCTCTCTCTCTCTCTCTTCTCCCTTCTCCCCTTTCCTCCCCCTCTCTACATCCCCCCCCCATATCTACTTTATTTTGTTGTATTTGGATTGAAGCTAGAACCCTGTGTATGCTAAGCACGTGCTCTACTGTCAGGCTATACCCTGGCCCTCTGTAATTTTCAGTTTGAGACAAGCTCCCTCTAGCTGCCCAGGCTGCCCTTGAACTCACTCTAAAACCCAGGCGATCCTTGAATGTGTGGTTTTCCTGCTTTAGCCTCTCAAGTGGCTAAACTGCAGGTCCACACTGTGAGGCTTAGACAGTGATTCTGCCCTAACCCCATCAATGCTCTAACGACATTGCGTGGTATTAATTACCTCACACCTCTCCCTGGTGACACTTGACACTGACATGGGCTCTATGGAAGGAGGTAACTACATATTGAAGAAGTTTCTTTCTCACTAAACTCTGCACAGCAGGTTGTTTTTGTCTGCTTCTTGGTTTAGTTTTAGTGAACTGTGATGATTAGTATATATCATCCACTTGACAGGATTTAAAATCACACAGAAGACAACCTCTGTGTATGTCTGTGAGGGTGTTCTCCAAGAAGAAGAAAGGAACATTAAATGTGGCCAGTTCCTGCCTAAGAGCTGGAGTGCCCGGCTGGGCATGAGGAAGAGAACAAATTATTTAAAAGATAATTTTATGCACATTATTATATTGCACATTATTTAAAAAATAAATGTATAATAATTAATTATTATTTTTATTATTAATCAAATAAATGCAGGCCAGAGGAAAGCACTATATACCCTGAAACTGGAGTTAAGGATGGTTATGAGCTACCATGTAAGTTCTGGGAAACGAACCTGGATTCTCTGCAAGGGCAGTACATGCTTTTAACCAAGCCATCTTTCCAACCCCTGCACCACCTTGATAAAAGCAACTAAAGGCAGACAGGGTTTGCTCTGGTTCTCTGCTTGGGATACAGTCCATCTAGGTAGAGAAGTCACAGCAGCAGAAGGGCAAGACAGTCAGACATAGTACATCACAGCAAGGAAGCAAAGAGAAGTGAATCCTGTGCTCAGCTCAGTTATCCTTTATACACAGCCGAGGAGCCCACCACGTAGGGAGTGGTGCTGCCCACAGTGGGCCAGTCTTCGATCTCAGTCCTTACAGACATGCTCAGGAGTCTGACTCATGGGTGAATCTAGGTCTCACCAAGTCGGTTGTTAATATTAACCATCACACCAGCAAAGTTGAAAACTCCTTTAACCTTCTCTCTCTTTCTTAAATAGAAGCCATTGGGCGATTATGCCTTCCCAATGCATTCTACTAGTCAAACTATATATGGTTAAATCTTTCTGTATCTAAAAATTGTAAGTTTCTATATCTGTTTTTGTTATAGCTCTTTTCTCCTGTTTCAATTTTGCAGAGATATGGACAGATTAATACACGCAGATCTAATTTATTAAACTGCCGAATCATGGTCCATTGCATGACAATAACATTTTATTTCTTCTTTCTTCATTGATGGACATTTAAATCATTCCCATTGTATCCCCATGACAAGGAAATAGACTCTGAGTTGTTATGCCTACACTGAAATAAGATCACCACTGTAATAATGTCTTCTTTTAAAACTACCTAACACTGCTGGCAATCAGAGCTACTCAGGATCAGAATTCTTAAGGAATCCACATGCTCCTGGGCTTCTGGTAAAATGAAGTAAAATACTCCACAGACTTCCTAAAGAAATATTGCAATAAAAATAGTCTGTCTCACAGAAATTCTGTAGGGAGAATCTAACCCAAACTAATATAGTTTAAATATTTCTTTGATTTCCCATGTAAGCTTCAAACTCTACTTTCACATCAGTCTATTTAAATAACCATAGAAATAAAACTGCTCCTGACAGAAGCAAGAGCATTTTGGACCTTGCACTAGAATTTTAGCTGAGTGAAAGATAATATTTGCTCTTTCTTAAATGTATTTTTTATTTATGGATATATGTGTGTGCCTGCGCCCATGGAGGCCAGATGAAGGTGTCAGGCCCTGGGGATACAGGTGTTTGTGAGGTACTCAGCTTAGGTACCAGAGCCAAAGTCAGGTCCTCCAGGGGAGCAGCACATGGCCTTAACCACTGAGCCTTCTCTCCAGCCTTAAGCGTGTGTTCTTTTGTAATTGGCCTGATGAGATGACTCAACAGGCTGATGCATTGACTGACAAGCCTGAGGACCTGAGTCCTCTACCTGGAACCTACGAGGCAGAAGCAGAGAACCTATACTTACAGACTTCCCCCTTGTGTGTCATGGCACATGTGTGCATGCATGTGCACACACACATACTCTATACACATACTCACATTCACATTCTCACACAAACTCACACACACATGCACACACATTCACACATTCATACACACTCACACTCTCATACATACAAATACATACACTCTCATACATATAAAAATACACACACATTCACACACTCATACTCTCATACATACACATACTCACACATACATATACACACAAATACACACTTACACACACAGGCACACTCACACTCATACACACTCATACAAACTCACACATACATACACACAAATACACACACATACTCATACTCTCACACACTCACACACTCACACACATACACACTCATTCACATTCATGCACACACTCTCATACACACTCACATACTCACACATACATACATACTCACACACACAAATACACTCACAAATACACACACAATGCAGACATATATACTCATACACACATATAAACACACACTCATATACACACATACACACACTTACACATTCACACACTTACACACTCACAGGCATACACACAGATACATTTTTTAAATGTTTACTATGCTAATATCTGTGTCACACGTATGTGTGGAGGTTAGTTAGCACACAGTGTTCAGGAGTCTTTTCTCTCCTTCTACCATAGGATCTAGGGACTGACCTCAGGACACCCTGAGTTTTGTGGTGAGTGCCTTTACCTGCTGGGTCATCTCAGCAGGCTCCCTCATACTTCTGAAGTATCAGGATCTAGCTTTTGTTGCCTGGCTTCCAGCCATGCTGCAGTGCTATAGATTGTAGGTAACTGACTGATAGGCAAATGCATCCCCTCAGAGTGTCCACTTGTCTCCCCACCCTCCCCCATACTCCACCCAGTGTAGAAACCAGATTTGTTTTCCTCCAGGCACTAAAAATATAATCAACAACCTTAAGAATGTTAGGGTGTGCTTTTACACTCCAGCCTGATTTCTGTGCTGTTTTGGAACTGATTACAATATCAGCCTGCATGCCTGCTTACCAGTGAAATAAAACCATCAACAGTGTTCATTTGACATCTGTCTACATGAAAATTATGGTTTAATCCTTTCCTGAAAAGTGTTCTTTTACAAAGGTTAAAGTCATTTACACACACCTCTCCACTTTGCCAGAGGAAGGTTGGCCTAAAATAATTTTTTGTTTCCTTATAGATAACTTGATTATTTTCTATACAGAGTTATTTTTCTTCACCCTTGAAGACTGGCTAGCCATCATAAATGAATATTAGTTTTTTCACATACTGATAATTGAACACTATTAGGCTTTTTTCTTTTTTGCTATATAGCAAGAATTTAAAATTATGATAGGTGGCCATTAAGACAAAGGCAAAAAAAAAGTTCTAATCATATTCCTAGTTTTGTTGAATGAAATTTGTGGATATTATCAGACAATATTAAAGCTGCAACAAAATATACATTAGCACAACTAAGTGATCAGGATGGAGAGTCTAGGAGGCATCTTCGTGTGTATACTTGTCTTAATTCCTGTCAGGTCAAGAGAGATTCCAATTGTGCAGCTATTATCTCAGATCTCAAGATGAGAGTTTGATGTCACAGTGTGTTATTTTTGTCTAAGAGCTGTCCTTCAGACACTTCTACGCGCTCTGTAATATCATCACAGCTCGTGTGTCTCGGAATGACGCTGCTTATAGCGGACCACGGTTACAGCATCACATACGTGGCACGTTCAGACGCTAAGTTTAAAGGGATGCTTATTTTTAGAAAACAGATGCAGCGCCTCAAACTTACTGCTTTCTTCTTCCAGTCAGGACATTTCTGTTCCCATTTGTCACTTAAAATTACCCTTCGTAAGACGGCAGCGGAATGTTTATCTCTATGCGTCATATCATGTGCCAAAATACACAGAGATGAAATTATTCCGGGGCTGCAAAAGGTGGGAATTCACAAGTGTCAGCAAAATCTATCTTGATGGGACCCACGACTCTGGACCCAGCACCTCGCCATGTGACATCACTGAGAAACAATGTCGCCGTGGAGGCATGGAGGAGCCTGCCTAGAGAAAGCTGCCTCCCACATTCCTGCAGATATTAATAGAGGGTAGATAGCTGGCCTGGATTTTTAATGGAAGCTTTGAAAAAAACTTTAGGAGGAGAAAGAAGGGTGTGGGTGTGGCCTGTAAAGCGTTGGCCTTGTGAGTTTGAGCCCCATAACCTGTGGAGAAAATGCTGACAATGGGGGTACACGCTTGTAATCTCAGTGCCAGGGAGGTAGACGCACGAGTCTCCCACGGGCTCACTTACCAGATGGTCCTAGCCTAGTGAGTGAGCTCCAGGACAATGGCGTGCCGTCTCACTGCGCACATGAGCACAAATGCACGTACACGCATGCGCATACCATGCATACAAAAAGAGAGGCTGGAGAGCTGCGCATACCAGACCATGACTGCAAAGATCTGTCAGCAAATGCCAGAGGTTAGAAAAGGCAAGAAGACTGCAAGGAAAACAGGTCTCTGCAGAGGCCCTGGCACTCGGAACTGCAAGATAACGAGTCTGTTTTGCTAAGACCATCCAGCATGCAGTGCAGTTGTATATTATTTAAGGATGAAACATTCAGTGAGAAACTCATCACTGGGCTAGCCTGTCCTCATTAAATGACAGAGAGAGTGGTGACACCGTTCTATACATACAGTGGAGCGCTGTTACGATAAACACATAGGTGACAGATAATAGATATGAATAGGTTGGAGAGAGATGATAGGTAAATAAACAATAGGTAGGTACACGACAGATGATAGATAGATAGATAGATAGATAGATAGATAGATAGATTATATATAGATAGGTAGGTAAATAGAGAGATAGATGTTCTATAGGTAGGTAGATAGGTAGACAGGTGACAAATAGATGATAGCTAGCTAGATTTAGAACATAGATGATAAATATAGAACATAGATGATAGATAATATATAGATAGGTAGGTAGGTAGATAGATGAAAGATAGATATAAACATAGATGATAGATAGATAGATAGATAGATAGATAGATAGATAGATAGACAGACAGACAGATAGACAGACAGGTAGATAGATAGAAATGATTATATAAGGTCATAGATGCAGGTAGAGCACGGGATGGTCGATGCACCCCATTGATGACTAGATAACGCTCTTCAGGTGTGTCATGGCCACACCCTGGAGTCATCTTTTCATTTCTGTTGTAGTTCAACTCCCCCAATTAAAACAATGTAAGGAAGAAAAGAGTTTCCCTGCCTCACAGTTCCAGAACGGAGTTGGTCACTGTGGGAATTCGAGGCAGGAACTTACCGTCTCCTATCACAGTCAGGAGAGGAAAAATGCCTGTTATCCTCGCTTGCTCTCAGCGAGCCTTCTCCGCTGTTAAATTGTTGAAGACCTTCTGCCCAGGGAATGGTGTGGCCTACAGTGTCCACAGGTGTGCCCACAGACCAATCAGATCTAGATCCTTCTTAATGCTCTCTTCCTAGGTGATTCTTCTATAAGGTTGACAGTTAAACTTAACCAGTAACCTTTCCAGTCACAACACATAGGTAAGACACCCTTGGCAAACCATTCCCCAGGATTTTATACCCACCTCAGTCAGAGTCTCCTGTTCCCCAGGTCAGTCCCCTTTAAAAGCTGACTGCAGCTGTCCTGTCCTCAAAGCTGTAGAGCATGGGGTGTAAATTTATAGAGATAAGGACTCACTTTTCCTTAATCTTCATTTAATCGTTCCATTGATCATGGAGTCAAGAGCACAGCCAGCGGGTTAAGCTAGGCTATAATTTCCCATTACCTCTCATAGAGTCATCCATCTGTCCAGCTGTACTGTGAAGGCAAATGTCTGTTTTGTAACCTTTCCACAAAAGCAAGCCTGACTTCTTGACTAGGAGCTGGCGTATTAGGGACAATTACCTTAAATGACTGTGCTTTTCACATCCAGGAGGCTGGCCCCGGGAGTGACTTTTCTAGGTGGTTAAGCCCGTTACCAGAAAGAAGGAAGAATGGACCCAGAGTGAATGATGACCTAAAGAGAATAAAATGTCTGGATCTAAACTATACATGGACTCGGAGGCTGACATGAGATCAGCTTACCTCGATCACAGAACACAAACCCTGAAAGATTTGAGTAAAGGAGAGGCTGGGTCTAGAGCCAGATACGGTCATTATCAAAAGACTGGCTCTGCCTTCACCCAGCTCAGGGTCCAGGTAATACACATGCCTGTCTGTCTACCTGTCTATATGCCCATCTGCTGATTTTTTTTTAATCTATCAAAGTATATTAAGATGGCCTCCTTGGTAGGACTGTGGTAAGCTTACAACGCTGTTAGAACCAGAATTGGGGGAAAAATTGCTTTTTCTTTGCAGTTCATCCTGTCAAAACTCATTTCAAATTCTCCCCCAGATTATTACAACTCACTTTTATGAAAGGCAGCAGCATCCTAATGCCACCAACCAGGCCCCATGGCTGACGGCCTGCAAGCCCTTGCCTCTGTACTCCTGAGCCCCTCCCCTCCCCTCCTCACACACACTCTTTAAAGGCTACGGCTTTCCCACACTGTAGCCATCAGCTCTGTCTTGGAAGTTTTTGTGGGTGATGGGGGCTCCCCATGCTTAGCAAACTGTAAACTCAGCTTTTTGTTGCAGATCCTAAGTGGTGGGTGTCTTTTCTCAACATGGGAAGACTAGATCACTGGATATTGGCGGATGATGATGATGGTGATGGTGGTGGTGATGATGATGATGATGATAGTAATAAGGGAAGATAGATAAGATAGACTGATAAAGTTAATGCATGATAAATAAATAAATGCTAGATAAAAATAGATCTGAATAGGTTGGTTATAGATGGTAGATAGATACATACATAGATGTGTATATATTGGTAAGAGATGCAAATAGATCATTTCTGGAAACTTAAACACATGACAGCTCTACTCAGATGACAGATAGCTAGATAATAGATAAATGATGATGATAGATAGATAGATAGATAGATGATAGATAAACAGATTGAAGAGAAATGATAGATTATAGATGATAGATTAATAGATGATTGATAGAGGATAGATGATAGATAATTGATAAATGATAGGTAGATGATAGATGGATAGATAGATGATAAATAGATGATAAATAAATAGATAATAGATAGATGGATAGATAGATAGATAGATAGATAGATAGATAGATAGATAGATGAATGATAAATCTATCCTTAGTGCCTGGTATGTATTAATCATTCAATTCACATTCATTATGCTTATTACACAGCACAGTGACCTTGATCTCCTAGATGGGCCAGCAGTGGGAGATATGAGCATAGCACTGAAAATCTAGGCTTCAGGGATCAGGACAATCAGTTCAAACTCTAGCCGTACAGGAGGTGTTTACAAGCAGACCTGTGCCCCGCCCTCCAGGAGAGCCACACCACACCACGCCACATCACGCCACGCCATACCATGCCACGCCACATCACGCCACGCCACATCACGCCACACCACACCCCTGCACAGCCTGGCGGGTACAGGCTAAGCATTGCCCTTGCTTGCCTCTGAGACAGAGACGTGGTAGTTGGTCTATGCAATGCCTGCGGCTACTCTCGAGCCACAGTCATGGAACTGAGTTGCAGGGCTTCTCAGAAGCCAGAGCAGAACGGATGGGGTTAGCTAGCATCTGCCATGTATGCGACTGTACCCTGCCGTCTAGACACGCCTAGAGAGAGCACAGTGCTGAGTGTGGGATCCTCTCAGAAGAAATCCACGTAGCTGTTAGGCATCAATGACACCAGTCACTCTTCCTCTGTCGTGCTATTAACTGAAAGAACACAAGGGAGGCAGTCGGAAACCCCCTGGCAACCCCTTGCCTAGGGTCAGACCTGCCAGCCATGTGGGTGGCAGACGCTCTGGGTTTTTTTTACATTTTATCAAATCTGAGCTGTTTCAGTTGGGATATGGCTGCATTTTAGCTGCGGCCCCAACCTGCTTTTTCTTCAAGTTGACTTCCGTCTGCGGGGCTTCGAGCCGAACGAACCCAGCTTTCCTAATGCCAGCTGTTTCTTCTTTCGCTTTCGGATGCTCACCTAAGAACTCATTAATAATCACTTGGTTCTGTTTACATACATCAATTTCTTTCTAAGTAACAGGACACTTAGCACAGAGTAGCGCAGCGTAGCGGTGGTTTAAATTAGCTCGTTGCCAGCACGGTTGTGGGCACGTGTGAAGGAAGAGTAACTTTCGCTGAGTGGGTAGAGCAGCCTAACTAAAAGGAACTATCTGAGCTGAGCCACCGGTGAAAGCAGAGAGCATGCTGGGTAAGGTGGATGCCTCCAGCGGAGTGACTGGGGCGACCTCGGTTCCTGGCTGAGTGGGGCGCCTTCAGTTCTGGGGATGAGAGAATGGACTCCCTCCACTCCGCGCTGAGCAGATTGGACTCCCTCAGTAAGAGGCAGCAAGCCTGGTAGAGTGGAGTCAGAGCAAAAGAGCGAATGACACAGTATGAACCCCGGGCCTGTGCACTGAAGAGCGCACCGGGCTTGTCATGGTCAGGGTTTCCACTGCTGTAAGGAGCCGCCATGACCACAACAGACAGCTCTGACAAAGGAAACCATTTCACTGGGGCTGGCTCGCAGTTCAAAGGTTTAGTCTGCTACCATCTGGGCAGCATGCAGGCAGGCGTGGTGCTGGAGAAGGAGCTCAGAGTTCTACATCTTGACCCGCAGGAGTCAAGGGAGAAGGAGATTCATTGGCCAGACATGAGCTTCTGAGACCTCAAAGCCAGGCCCGAGTCACCCATTTTCTCCAGCAAGGTCACACCTCTTAATAGTGCCACTATGGGGGCCATTTTATTCAAACCACGAAGGGCTTCATGGGCTCAGCATTCTTCTAGGAATGGGGGTGAGGTAGGGTGCTGCTCCTTCTGAATGGAGGAGTGGACCCAGGGCTGAGGGAGGCTCAGCCACTAGGAGCACCTGCTGCTCTTGGAGAAAACCAGAGTTTGGTGTTATAAAGACCTCAGGCTTCTCACAACCACCTGCAGCTCCAACTCTAGAGGTCAGATGCACTCTCCTGTGGCCTTTTAGGGTGCCTGTTCACTTATGCACACACACAGACACACAGACACACGATTAATAATAAAAGCAAAGAAGAAATGGATTCCACTTCCATGTGTATGCATGTATGATGTATGTGTTCATGTATATGTGTACTTATGTGTTACGGTATATGCTGACACATGCATGTGAATACACATGTGGACTTCAGAGGCCAACCTCAGGCATCATTTTTCCTCAGGCATGGTCCACCTTAGCTTTTGAGACAGCGTCCTTCTTGGTCCTGGGGCTGGCCAATTAGGAACTACTTATCTGTGCTTCCCCAGCATGGGGACTACGGAGACTACGGGCACAAGCCACCAAGCCCAGCATTCTTAAAAGTGCCTCCTGGGCTACCTCCAGACCTTCTCTGTGTCTGTGACAAGCACCATGACAAAAGCAGCCTGGGGTGGGGGGAGAGTATTTGTTTCAGTGTCTAGCCTAACATTAAGAGAGGCCAAGGCAGAAACCTGGCGATGGAAGCAGAGGCCACAGAGGGAGGCTGGACCCTGGCTTGGCCCATCTACCTATCCCATAGACCGCAGGTCCTCCTGCAGAGACATGGCACCTCCCACCGCGGGCTAGGCCCTCCTGCGGTCATCAGCAATGAAAACAAACTGTCCCGCAGACACGTCCAAAGGCAAGCCTGAGGGAGGAAGTTCCTTGATTGTGGTCCCCCTTCCCAGGTGTGTCCAGCTTCGTGTCTTTATTACGTTGACAAGACTATAACCCAGATCCTGACTTATTTTCGACAAAGGTCGCTTTTATGAGGAATGGCTGAATGAATTAGTGAATGAATGAATGAATTATGGTAGTCTTCCTTTGTGTTCATTATTGAAAGTCAACATGGAAGGGGTGGGCGATTCAATAGAAATCAGGCAGCACGAAGAGCCCAGAGTGGACATTCTGTGTGGGCAGAGCTGGCTGTGTGCCCCCTAACAGGTCTGCTGAGCACTGCTGACCTAGGCACAGAACGGGCCTCGCCCACTGTGTGAGGAACTGATCTGCAATGACAGCAGATACTAGAATTTTACTCCCAGAATGTTCTTTAAAAAAAAAAATCTGGTTGGGCAGTGGTGGAACACGCCTTTAATCCCAGCACTTGGGAGGCAGAGGCAGGAGGATTTCTGAGTTTGAGGCCAGCCTGGTCTACAGAGTGAGTTCCAGGGTAGCCAGGGCTACACAGAGAAACTCTGTCTCAAAAAGCCGAAAAAAAAAACTGCTACACAGATATTTATCTAAACTTGGTGACTCAAGCTAGAAATAACCAGGTCAACATTCAAACATACAAATATATTACAATCTAGTTTACAAGAATCCAGACAAAAGATGTTTTGCTGTTCCTGTGGTTTTCAGGGTTGTTCTGTCAGGGTGGGACTGCTTGTAAAATCTTTGACTCAAAGACCCTATCTCCATCTCTAACGTTAAGTGGCCAATGAAGACTTCAGGTCTTCGGCTGCGACCAGACGTGTGGTTGGTCTAGGCGCACTTGACTTGCTGTCCCAAGTCATTCACTCCATTAGTATTAATTTGGAAATTGCATGCTTTAATGTATAATGGGGCACTGGAGGGATTAAGAGCCCTTGTTTTTGCGAGAGACCTGGGTTCAGTTCCCAGCTTCCCCACTGAAGCTCGCAATCATTCATTAACTCTAGTTGCAGTGAATCCAATGACTTCTGGCCTCTGTAGGCACTGAGCACACACTGTACACACATGGACTTGCAGACAAAACATCTATACACATTAAAAAATGAATCTGAAAACAACAAATCCTTGTAAAACACATCTTTGATGAATATAATATTTTCAATTATTAGTAACATAAAATGAGTGAGTTTAATCCAAATGGATCAAGGACCTCCACATAAAGCCAGACACTCTGAAGCTAATAGAAAAGAAACTGGGGAAGACCCTTGAGGATATCGGTACAGGGAGAAAGTTTCTGAACAGAACACCAATAGCGTATGCTCTAAGAGCAAGAATTGACAAATGGGACCTCATAAAATTACAAAGTTTCTGTAAGGCAAAGGACACCATCAAGAGGACAAATCGGCAACCAACAAATTGGGAAAAGATCTTCACCAATCCTACATCAGATAGAGGGCTAATATCCAATATATA
Source organism: Apodemus sylvaticus (assembly GCF_947179515.1). Taxonomy (NCBI): domain Eukaryota; kingdom Metazoa; phylum Chordata; class Mammalia; order Rodentia; family Muridae; genus Apodemus; species Apodemus sylvaticus. Next base: position 156,328,663 of record NC_067476.1, on the reverse strand, counting down.
TAAAGAACTCAAGAAGTTAGACTCCAGAAAACCAAACAACCCTATTAAAAATGGGGTACAGAGTTAAACAAAGAATTCTCACCTGAAGAACTTCGGATGGTGGAGAAGCATCTTAAAAAATGCTCAACTTCATTAGTCATTAGGGAAATGCAAATCAAAACAACACTGAGATTTCATCTTACACCAGTCAGAATGGCTAAGATTAAAAATTCAGGAGACAGCAGGTGTTGGAGAGGGTGTGGAGAAAGAGGAACACTCCTCCACTGCTGGTGGGGTTGCAAATTGGTACAACCACTCTGGAAATCAGTCTGGTGGTTCCTCCGAAAACTGGGCACCTCACTTCCAGAAGATCCTGCCATACCACTCCTGGGCATATACCCAGAGGATTCCCCACCATGTAATAAGGATACATGCTCTACTATGTTCATAGCAGCCCTGTTTATAATTGCCAGATGCTGGAAAGAACCCAGGTATCCCTCAACAGAAGAGTGGATGCAAAAAATGTGTATATCTATACAATGGAGTACTATTCAGCCATTAGAAACAATGAATTCATGAAATTCTTAGGCAAATGGATGGAGCTAGAGAACATCATACTAAGTGAGGTAACCCAGACTCAAAAGGTGAATCATGGTATGCACTCACTAATAAGTGGATATTAACCTAGAAAACTGGAATACCCAAAACATAATCCACACATCAAATGAGGTACAAGAAGAAAGGAGGAGTGGCCCCTTGTTCTGGAAAGACTCAGTGAAGCAGTATTTGGCAAAACCAGAACGGGGAAGTGGGAAGGGGTGGGTGGGAGAACAGGGGGAGAGAAGGGGGCTTACGGGACTTTCGGGGAGTGGGGGGCTAGAAAAGGGGAAATCATTTGAAATGTAAATAAAAAATTATATCGAATAATAAAAAATTTTTTAAAAAATAAATAAATGAGTGAGTTTTTATTTTGTTTTTTAGATTTATTTATTATTACTGTATTACGTGGGTGTTTGTTTGCCTGTATGGATGTATATTACCCATGTGTACCACAAGAGGGCAGATGTCCTGGAACTAGAATCACAGACAACTAAGAAGAGCTATGTGGCTGCTGGGAACTGAACCCAGGTCTTCTGAGAGCAGATTACGTGAATTTAGCTGCTAAGCCATCTCTCTAACCCCCTAAATTAGTAATTAGTAAGCAGAAGGAAACCCTGAGGCTGTGTTAACATGAATGAAACTGGAGGATCATGGACCCGAGAGTGGGTAAAATAAACCAGCATAGAAATGACAAATTCGGGAGCCAGGCATGTTAGTACACTCCATAATCTTTGTACTTGGGAGGCTGAGGAACAAGGGTTGTGGGTTTGATATCAGCCTCGTTTACAGAGCAAGATCTTATCTCAAGACAAAACAAAAATACAAATACTGTATCCTCTCATATATGGAGTCTTTAAAATATCAAATTCACAGCAGGGACAGAATTGTGGTGGCAAGTGGCACAGGAGAGAGTGGCCAGGCAGGCCGTCAAAGCACAACATCCAGTTAAGTGTGGGTCTAACAGGCAGCATGGTGGCCACAGGAAACAATGCTGTACTACATATGTGGAATGATTGAAGAAGGCAGACCTTAAAAGCTATTACCAAAAGGGAGGGAAGAGGAGGGGGAGGAGGGAGAGGAGGAGGAGAAGCCCTGATGGTCATACATTCCTATAACCCCAACACTCAGGAAGCTGGTTCAAAAGCTGGCCTGTAGAACGAGACCATGTCGTAGGCAAATTAGCAAGCAAGAAAGAGGTAGAGATGGAGGGAAAGAAGGAAAGAAAAATTAGAACAAAAGGAAGGAAGAAAGGAAGGAGGAAGGGAGGGAGGAGGGAGGGGAGGGAGGAGGGAGGGGGAGGGAGGAGGGGAAGAAGAGGGAGCAGAGAGGGAGGAGGGAGGGAAGGAGGAGGGAGGGAGGGAAGGAGGAGGGAGGGAGGGAAGGAGGAGGGAGGGAGGGAAGGAGGAGGGAGGGAGGGAAGGAGGAGGGAGGGAGGGAAGGAGGAGGGAGGGAGGGAAGGAGAAGGGAGGGAAGGAGGAGGGAGGGAGGGAAGGAGGAGGGAGGGAGGGAAGGAGGAGGGAGGGAGGGAAGGAGGAGGGAGGGAGAGGGAGCAGAGAGAGAGGGAGGCAGGGGGAGGGAGGGAAGGAGAAAGGACGATCTTAAATTTGGTGATTATCAACTAGTAGAAATATGGAGAATGAATGTTTAGCATTGGTCTTAAACAGGACATTGTATCATACACACACACACACACACACACACACAGAGAGAGACCCAGGTAACATCTAGAAAAGGAGGGGGGAATAAACCAATTGAAAACACAGATGCATATATTGCTAGAACAGAACTATTCTCTGAGTTGCTTTAGTGAAAACAGATGTACCTGCTCAGTTAAAGGAGTCGATAGATATCACCCATGCAATGTCAACAAAAGCTTCATAGAAGAAAATTGTTACTATGCAAAGCGATAGCTGATTAGTTTGTGGTAATCATTCAACAGTGTGTGCATATATCAAAGTGTAAGTTGCACACATTCAACAGATAACTAACTTTTATTTAACAGTTATACCTCAATGATGTTGGAAGACTGTTAGCTACGTGTCTATGGCAAATGTAAGGAGCAGAGACAGTTAGTTCTGGCCATCTCCACCGTTAACTTGTTATTACTAAAGTTAGCTAGTTAGCTCTCAACCAGAGCCTCAGCTCTGACAGCTTTTATATCTCTGTGTACACATGTGTGAGTGCCAGGGCATGTGCGCTGCAGTGTGCATGTGGAGGTTGGAGGGCAACCTCAGGTCTTGGTCCTCCCCTTCCACCTTGTTTGTTGTTTGCCTGCATGTGGTAAGGTAACTGGCCCATGAGCCCCTGGGGATTCTCCCATCTGCTACTCCCTCTCATCTCCCCACAGAATACTGGACTTACAGGCACATACAGGGTCTGGGGAATCAAACTCAGGTCACAAAACTCACATAGAAAGCACATTGTCTACTGAGCCTTCTCCTCAGCACTGCTCGGAGAAATTTTAAGCAGTTCCCTATATAGATATCACTTTGATTTTATATGTATATGCGTATGTGTATATAATGTGTGTATATATATATATATGATGTATATGTATAATTCCTACATGCAAACACACACAAGTCATCCTCATACACACATGCATACACACCTATGCAAGCATACACACACATGCACACACCCATGCACACACAGAGTTATCTATATAAAAAATACATCTGTAGCTCCAGTTACAGCCAGGATCTCTAGGAAAATCTCAGTAACTGATTCTTTACATGATTAATGAGCAGTGCCGGGCTATGAAACACAGCCAGAGTTTCTTAAACCTTTAAAATAATATAGACCTAATAGCGCAAAATAAATCTCCGTGAAAAATATCCCGTGATTACGAATCTGAGGCCTAACAATAAATTTTTCGACGTTGCCGCTTAGGATTTCAACAGGAAGGCGCTTCTGCACAGGCAAAGCCCATGAGACATTCACAGACATCTCCTGATTAATGCTCACTTTTCCATCCTTCAGGAGAAACATGTGCAAATGCTGAAACCCCTGCGGAAGACCCACAGACTGCGGACTATGGGTAAATGGAGGCAGCAGCAAAGACCAAACCCGTGAGGAGGCAGCACAAGCGAACACAGGCAGCGCAGCGTGGCCGGCCGCTGAGAAACACAGCCCGCACCCTGCTGCTGGGCTGGGATTCTCAGAGCGGCCTCCAGGCACAGAGCAGCTTTCTCTCTACCGCCTTCTGCTTGCACTGTCAGCTGCACAGGCCACGGAGAGCTCAGGAGAACACATGGCTCGAGTGTGATTATAAAAGAATCCATACAGAGGCTCCTGGAAGGGCAGCTCTCATCCGGATTAAACAGCAGGCTCTGCCTTCATCACCGTGCCAGGCTGCACACATAGAAGTCCAGAGCCTTCCTCACCATTGCCTGAGGAGACAATGTCCTCCAAATGACACTTGCTTAGGGATTGTAGCAATCCTGTGATCCTTCTTCCCTCAGAGGCCTTGTCTAGGGACCAGAGGGTGACAGGAAAGAAGCATGCCGACATCAGGACCAACAGTTTCTTATGTGTGTATAATTGTGCATGTGTGCCCATGTGTATGGTGCCTGTGTATATTTCTGTGCATAGGCATGTGTATGTGTGTGCCCATAGGTGTGTGTGTGTGTGTATGTGTATATATGTGTATGTGTGTATATGTGTATGTGTGTATATGAGTATGTGTGTGTATGTGTCTGTGTGTATATGTATGTGTGTATGTGTGTATATGTGTGTATGTATGTGTGTATATATGTGTATGTGTGTATGTGTGTGTATGTGTATATGTGTGTATGTGTGTATCTGTATGTGTGTATGTGTGTGTATATGTATATGTATGTGTGTATGTGGGTATATATGTGTGTATGTGTGTGTATGTGTATATGTGTGTATGTGTGTATGTGTATATGTGTGTATGTGTGTGTATGTGTGTATGTGTGTGTATGTGTGTGTATGTGTGTGTATATGTGTATGTGTATGTGTGTGTATGTGTGTGTATGTGTGTATATATGTATGTGTGTATGTGTGTATGTGTGTGGGCGCGTGTGTGCTCACGCGCGCACGCGCACACACACACACACATATAGACCAGAGTGTGAGAGAAAGGGAAGATGCAAGCACTGTTTACTACTAATCAACTTTAAGTATCACTCCTTAGGTACCACCTGCCATTTTGGGGGATAGTATCTTTCATTTGCCTGAAACTCTCCAAGGAGCCTAGCCTCACTGGCCAGTAAGCTACAAGAATCTACCTCTCAGGCTGGAGAGATGACTTAGCAGTTAAGAGCATTTAATGCTCTTCCAGAGGTCCTGAGTTCAATTCCCGGCAACCACATGGTGGCTCACAACCATCTGTATTGGGGATCCGATGTCCTCTTCTGGTGTGTCTGTACTCACATACATAAAGTAAATTAAAAAAAAAAAAAACCAAACAGAATCTACCTGTCCCTGTCTCTTTGGTGTTCTGCCTATAAGAACATATCACCATACCTGGCATATTTTACATGAACACGGTTCTCAAACTCTGATCTCTGGGTTTACACGGCAAACAAGTTTACACACACACACACACACAGACACATGCACAACTGAACCTAAGTAATATTGTTGTCTGATCTCAGAACACTGTGCTCTGAATACTGATATACAGGTTCATATTCAGACTGTCTATGCTGAACCCCATCACCACCACAATGATATGATGCCACTTGGTCGGGCCTGCAAGTGATGGGTCCCTGCCTAGGGTGAAGCTCACGAATGGCATTGGCATCCTTCAAAACATGTTAGTTTCTCTTACTGCCTCCAGCAAATGGGGGCACAGGGAGACCTTCTTTGAACTGAGAGGCAAGCTCTCAGCGCATACCAAATTGACTGATGCTGTGAACTTGGACTTAATCTCCAGAACCACAAGAGGTAAGTCTGTGTCACTTCTAAGTAGTCCAGTTATGATGACTCAGCATCATAGTCCTAAGGGGTAGAACCTTGGTCTAGTCCTGTGGCCTGCAGAGACCCTAGGAAATACAAAGAACCTATGAGCTGAGTGACCCCCACGTGAACACTGAGAAGGAACTTAACCTTTCTGGGTGGGGGGCTCTGGAAAGGTGAATTTTTTCTGCAGAGGGTGTGGCATTGAGAAAAATGCAGACAGACATGCTCAATGCCTCTCATCCTTAGCGGAAGCTGTTGGGAAAGGATGCTGTGCTTGGAAGGGAGGTAGAAAGAGCTTCAAGGACGTTGACCTGTAGCCCTTGAATTGTGGAACCACTGAGTCACCATCAGAACAATCACTTCTCTTCACAGATTCACAAGTCGGGTGGTGGGAGAGATGTGAAGCCCTCCAGAGCCCGGCAAGGGACGATTCTCTTACAGAACAAAACGTTCACCCTCCGTACCAGCACCCTGATTTTGCCCTCATTTCCCGGCTGCCTCATAAAGCAGTGTGAGAGTTGCGATGGATCTTGTATGAGGTCGAAGGAGATGACTTTGCAGGGACGGTCAGTGTGCCTCCTGCTGGAGAAGGCTGGAGGTGTGGGGTGGAGCGGTCAAGGTCGTGACCCTGAAGGCTCTCCCTGGGCACAGCGTGAATGCAAAGTCACCACTGACTGCTCTGTGCCCACGTCACTTTTCAGGGCTCTGCTTGCAGGGAGGGGCTCTGAAGGATGGGGTTCCATTCCCTGTCACTGCCACCCCCCCAAACAGTGAGTATCCTTGATAGGCACTCACTGTTACAGCAACGAAGACTTCTCTGCAACTCTCCCCCATGTGGTACAACCTGGCCAAACCCCCATTTTCCCTGCAGTGATACCCGGAAAGCAGTAGAAGCCACAGGCTCCTGAAGTTCAAGCTTTGATACATGTGATGAAGGCCTTTGTTTCCAGCCCAAAAGCCTCCTGTCTCCTGCTAGCTACAAAACATGGTCAAGGCCACAGAGATGGCCCTGTCGGTAAAGTGCCTGTCTTACATGCACAAGGACATGAGTTCAATCCCAAGGACCTTGTGAAAAAACAACAAGCAAACAAGCAAACAACAAAACCAGGAGCATGCTCGTAACCCTGGCGCTAGGTGGAGACGCAGAGAGACAGAATCTTCCTCCGAGCTGGCTGAGTCGGCCAGTCTCGGCTACTTGACACATTCCAGGCCAATGAGAGAGCCTCTCAAAAATAGGGTGGGGTTAGAAGATGCCCAAAGAATGACACTTGAGGTTAGCCTCTGACCTCAACACACACACAAGCACAGCTGCACACACATTCACAAATATATACATATATGTAAAAGTTCACAGACAAGCTAACATCTCAGACTCTAATGGGCTTAATAGGATCTGGAGCAAAATGCCTTCCCTGTTACTTGCTCCCATGAAAACCAGCACTAAGCCCCCAGAAGTCATGATTGTGACTTTCAAGAGCACGGTCCCTAAGGATAGACTCAGTCCCTGTTGAGTCTGCAACTACGGAACTCTGTGTGACTGTTAAAACTCGTTTTGTTTTTTCTTTTTCTTTTTAAATTGGATATTTTCTTTATTTACATTTCAATGGAAACTCCGTATCCCATTCCCCCTCCTCCTGCTTCTATGAGGGTATTCCTCCACCCACCCACCCACCCACCCATTCCCACCTCCCCTCCCTTAATTCCCCTACACTGGGGCATCTATCGAGCCTTCATAGGACCAAGGACCTCTCCTCCCATTGATGCCTTACAAGGCTGTCCTCTGCTACATATGCAGCCGGAGCCATATGGACTCCTTGGTTGGTGGCTTAGTCCCTGGGAGCTCTGGGGGCAGGGGAGGGGGTCTGGTTGGTTCATATTGTTCTTCCTATGTGGTTGCAAACCCCTTCAGCTCCTTCAGTCCTTCCTCTAATTCTTCCATTGGGGATGCCGTGCTCAGTCCAATGGTTGGCTGTGAGCATCTGCCTCTGTATTTGTCAGGCTCTGGCAGAGCCTCTCAGAAGACAGCCATATCAGGATCCTGTCAGCAAGCCCTTCTTGGCATCCACAATAGTGTCTGGGTTTGGTGACTGAATGAGGGATGGATCCCTAGGTGGGGCAGTCTCTGAATGGCTTTTTCTTTCAGTCTCTGCTCCACAATTTGTCTCCATATTTGCTCCCATGAGTATTTTGTTCCCCTTTCAAAGAAGGACCAAAGCACCCACACTTTGGTCTTCCTTCTTCTTGAGCTTCATGTGGTCTGTGACTTGTAGCTTGGGTATTTGGAGCTATACCACTCGTGGACATATAATACCCAAAATATTCTCCAACATATAACAAGGACACATGCTCCACTATGTTTATAGCAGCCTTATTTATAATAGCTAGAAGCTGGAAAGAACCCAGATGTCCCTCAACAGAGGAATGGATACAGAAAATATAGTATATTTACACATTTTACTACTCAGCTATTAAAAACAATGAATTCATGAAATTCTTAGGCAAATGGATGGAACTAGAAAATATCATCCTGAGTGAGGTAACCCAATCACAAAAGAACACACATGGTATGCACACATGGTATGATAAGTGGATATTAGCCCCAAACTCTGAATACCTAAGACTATTGAACCACTTAACTCCAATGCCTTCCCTTGGAAAACAGAAACAAGGACAGCACCTTTCAGGGTGTAATCAGGAGTCATTACATTCCAGCAGCACAAAGATGAGATCTGTAAACCTAGTGCAGGCTGTGCAGCTGAACTTATGCAGTGTAAGCCGACCGTCTGCATGGGTTCTCCAGCCAAAGAGCCATGATCTCTTTCCCAGCTGATTGTGGAAATCGTCTCCTAATAGCTTCCCTGATTGCAGTCTGCCTCCGTGTTGATTCATTTCCCACAAGGCAGCCAAATCATCGGTTCAGAAATCAGAGCGTGCCTGCCTGCCCAACCCTGGTGCAGGGACAAGATGGCAGGGCTCGTAGGTTCCACCTTGATCTCTCTCTTTTCTCAATCACAGATCTGCCTGTGTTTCATGTCCTTCTTAGGCAGGTCAACGAGGCATTCCACCCGCCATTCATGCTCCGGAGCATTCTGTGCTTGCGTGCTCCCTTGGCTGGACTTGGTCCCTCAGCTAAGCTGTGCGCGATGATCAGCTCCATTCTCCATGGAATTACCTTAGACTATTTCTTTTTGCTTGGGAATATTTCTTTTTTATTTTTCTCCTTTTTGTTAAGATATGTGTTATATATATATATATATATATATATATATATATATATATATATATATACATTTTAATAAATTAGTATTTATTTGTTCACTCACCCAGTTATCTAGTGTTTTCATGTATGTGTGTGGATGAAAGCATACCACAACATGTGTGTAGAGGTTAGAGGGCAACTTGCAGAAATCCTTTCTCTCCTTCATGTGGGTCCTGGAGCTTGTCCTTAAGTTGTCATGTTGTGGGGCGGTGAGCTGTGATAGGCAGCCTGGTCCCTGGTCAAGCCCGGGCTTAACCCCCCCCCCCCCCCCCCCGTGACCCAGCAGGTGACTGTCGCCTGCAAGGATGGCAGGCATTTTGGCCACTCTCCTTGGGCCCCTGGCTCCTATCCAGTAGCTCCAGCCTCCCACAACCCCTCTCTGCCCCCAGAGAGGTCTGTGGTGATCAGTCACAGAGGAGCAGCACCCTAAGCCCTCCCACATGCAAATAAGGTATCTCCAAGCTCTCAGCCCAAGCCAATGAAAAGTACCTGTTGTCAGACCCTGACCCCCAGAACTGTATATAAGAATCCTATCCAGAAGGACTAAAGATGTGTGAGAGCTACTTCCTCATCTGAGAGCTTCCATCATAAGAGCTGTACACCATTGTTCTCCTGAGCCACCTGAAGCTCCCCCTCCCCCACTCCCACACTCCTCAATGGCTAGTCGGCCTCTCATTGGAGCAGCCCATCCCGTGGAGTAACTGGGACAGCAATGGCAGAGACAGAGGTGGAGCCAACTGTAGCAAAGGAAGCAGCGAATCCACTCCCCCTCCCTGCTCACACTCACTACCCATTGTCTGAGCCCTCGCACCCAGCGAGAGATCCCTGGGGAAAGCCTCCAGGACACAGGCCCACATCAGGTTTGACTATAAGTTCCCTTATTCACTGAGCCCCTTGATGGCGCCCTGAGTTCTATTTTGAACCGCTCCAACTTTGACTTTAAAGAGAGCATCAATGATACAGCTGTGGACAAATCAACAAATGACTGTTCCACTGGCAACAGTTGTATCCACAACTGTAGGAAACAATTCCCAGGATTCTCCAAACCCAGGCTCATTTCCCCAAAGCCTGTGCCTTGAGAGCAACACTGTATCTTAACCAGTTTACAACATTCAGACTGAAAACGGCGTGTAGGCGGTCTTTCAACTTTTAAGGATAACCCCGTGACCTTGGCAGAGAACTCTCTGGAGATGAGGCGGTTGTTAACCACAGTCCTTGACTTCCGCTCCCATCAGGACTCTGTGATGGACGTTAAAACAGCATAGGAGGTAAAAAGGAGAACTGCAAAGTGCAGACAAATACATAAATGAAGGTGTGCTGATGGCTTTCCGACTAATGTGCTTTTGAGATGCGCCCACAGATGTTGATGGTTCCAAATGACATTTGTGATGTATAGTAATATATTCCACAGAAAATGACCCATTTGGGGACAATCATCTAAAACACACTTTCTCAATTGAAAATGGATTTTTTTGTAGTGGAAGAGGGGCTTTTAAAAAAATCATGATGCCCTAATAGGAGCATATTTTAGGCCCAATTCCCACTAAGTATGAATTGTAAATAATGTCACTAATATCCTGGAGGAACCCTACTCAGGTGTAATACTTCTGCACTATCCAGACTGTGGGTGCTGATGCATAATCTAATGGGACCATTAAACTGAGACTGGCTGGCAATTTATACACAGTCTAAAGGAATCACAGTCTTTGTTACCTTATTTATAACATTCTTGATGATGTCACATGTTTATAAACATAAATGGGCATGTCACTTCCGGAGGATCCTGCTATACCACTCATGGGCATATACCCAGAGGATTCCCCAGCATGTAATAAGGATACATGCCCCACTATGTTCATAGCAGCCCTATTTATAATAGCCAGAAGCTGGAAAGAACCCAGGTATCCCTCAACAGAAGAATGGATGCAAAAAATGTGATATATATACACAATGGAGTACTATTCAGCCATTAGAAACAATGAATTCATGAAATTCTTAGACAAATGGATGGAGTTGGAGAACATCATACTAAGTGAGGTAATCCAGTCTCAAAAGATCAATCATGGTATGCACTCACTAATAAGTGGATATTAGCCTAGAAAATCGGAATACCCAAGACATAATCCACACATCAAATGAAGTACAAGAAGAGCGGAGGAGTGGCCCCTGGCTCTGGAAAGACTCAGTGTAACAGTATAGGGCAAAACCAGAACAGGGAAGTGGGAAGGGGTGGGTGGGAGAACAGGGGGAGGGAAGGGGGCTTATGTGACTTTCGGGGAGTGGGGGGGCCTGAAAGGGGGAAATCATTTGAAATGTAAATAAAAAATATATCAAATTAAAAAAAAGGAAAAAAGAGCAAAAAACCCATAAATGTATTAATCCAGTTAATTCACTAATTGAATATAAAAGTAAGAAAAATATTTTGCTATGAAAAATAACATTAATATTAACCAATCCAGTGGGAAAATAATTTTTCAGTGCAGGTGAGAGCTGATGACAGAGTCTCACTCTATATCCCAGGCTGGGTTCAAAACTGACATCCTCCTGCTGCAGCACTTTTGAATGCTGGGATTACAGGCCCGGGTTCATTATGCCAAGCTTCAGGCAAAATATTTAAAGTTTAAAAATTTTATCAGATCAGAAAGATAAGAGCTGGGGGGCAGCCAGCTCTCCCTCATTCTCACCCCTGGGGCGGGTCCACCTGCACCCGCTCCATCAAGGCCAGCCATACTGTGTCCTGTGCTGCTCAGGCAAGGTGCAGGCCCACTGTTCCACATGCTGCGGCCGGCAAGCTACAGAGTCAGCTTACCTGCTCTAACCACCCCAGGGCCAGCTCTCCTAACTGCAGCAGGTGCTGAGGGGCAAGGGAGGGGAGGCGCCACCCCTGTACCCACGCCATCTCACTGCAGGCAGGTCAGTAGCAGGGCCAGCTCTCCCTAGCTCTCTTCTTCAGGGCCAGCTTGCCTGTGCCCCTACCACCATGGTCAGCTCCGCTGTGCTGCCTGGGTGAGGGGCAGGACCCACCCAAACCCCAACCCCCAGTACTGCCGACAGTGAGGGGGCAGGGCCAGTAATGCACAGCTCCTGACCATCCTCATGGTCCCTGGTCCCAGCAGCTGTTAGTGGTAATATGAGCCACAGACATCATGGACACCAACCCCTGCTGCTGCATAACCATGGACCCAGAGATGGCCTTCATCGGCAGCTCAGACCAAGACTTCGCCATGGCGGGCCCAGCCACTCACAACAGGCTACTCCTCTCCACCCTCGAGTCTCCAGTTCCATCTCTCTTCATAATGCTCAAGCTGTTCTACCACACTATTGTGATGAGCTGGCCACTGGCCCCTGGGTAGCTGCTGCAAGCAGGTGTCTTTGGTCCGCCTGTGCTGTGGGCAGGTCCGTGGGTGGTATGGTGCTCCAAAGTCTTTTTCTTCCTCCTCCTTGGCTGTGCTGGGTGGTGGTAGGTGGCACTCTGTGTGTCTATGGCTACCTGCATCATGGGGACAAGGGCGGGTCTGTGGGCATCTTTCCCCACCTGTACCTCGTGGCATGACAGAATACAGGTCTCTGTCTGTCTTTCCCTTCCCACACTGCGCTGCCTGGATTGGATGGGACTTTATGTGTCCTAGGCATAAAACAGCTTTGGTCACCAAGCCAGACATCAAGCTAGGATGAACAAAGGACCGCCATCTGCTCTGACTCTGACTGATATAAGAACAACACCACCAGGGCTGGAGGCATGGCTCAGCAGTTAAGAGCACTGACTGCTCTTCCGGAGGTCCGGAGTTCAAATCCCAGCAACCACATGATGGCTCACAACCATCTGTGATGGATCCAATGCCTTCTTCAGATAGTTACAGTGTATCCATACAAATAAAATAAGTGAACCACCACCAAGGTGTCTCTGTATTTACTCTTGATACTCCTAAATTCTATGATTCTTGAGAAAGTCCATACTTATTTAAGCATATCATTTCTGTAGTTAAATCTTTGTACACACCCTTAGTTATCTTAGGTTAAAAAATTTGTCAAAGTAGGATTATAATTCTGAAGGATATGTGTATCATTATAGGAAAAACATTGAAACAAAATAAGTTTTAATTAGCATTCCCAGCCAGGCGTGAGGGAGCATGCCCGTTCTCCCAGCACTTGGGAGGTTGAGACAGGAAGATCAAGAGTTCAAAGCCAGCCTGTGCTGCACAGTGAGACAAAGTTTCAAGAGAAAACCAGGCAAGGATGTGGTTGAAGAGATGTCTCAGGAGTTACAAGTACAGGCTGCACTTCCAGAGGACCCAGGTTCAGTTTCTAACACCTCATGCATGACACCTTACAACTATTAATAACTCCAGCTCCGGGGGATGTAGCACCCTCTTCTGGCCTCTGGGCACATACATGCATGTGTTTTACCTAAAACATTCATCTACATAAATATAATACTTTAATAAATATTTTTTAAAATTACGGAGAAAAAATAAAGCATCCACCAAGAATTATCCTTCAGAGACCGTCTCTCTGAAGTCACACGGAAACCCAGCATGATTATGAAGTCTCCTGACTGCGTTCATTAGCTATTCAGCCCCGGCGGTGTGCCGTCCTGACTCAACATGGAAGCCCCTCCACCAAATGTCCACCAGCAAAGGTTTGCTGTCCACACCAGTCCCTATTTTCCTCTCTGCTTCCATGGCTGCCTGCTGGCTCCGTTCTCTGCCATGGCCCTTCACCGCTTTCCCGACTCTCTTCTTCCCTCACCAGCAGTGAATCTGTAGCTCCGCAGTGGACCGCAGGAAGGGACTTGACTTTTCCTTCACCCCACCGCTTGCACAAGTCCAGGGAACATCCTGATGGTATCTGATTAGCTCTGTCCATCCACTGCGTTGTGTCCCAGTAAACAATGCTCTACTTTCTGGGAGTGGCAGCAGCCTCTTCTCCCTGTACAACTTTCTCTGCTTCTCTCCTTGTCTGTACCTTTGCCTGGCCTCACACAGAAGCCATGAGGGCCGTTTCTTAGAAGTACACAAGCTGGATCACACCACTCTTAGTCTAAACCCAAAGAAGCATCCTGATTTCACAGCAAGTAAACTCAACCGCGGACCTGAGACGGCCACACACTTATTTTTGCTGCCTGCTTCTGGACACATAGACAGCACTGGACATGTAGACAGCAGCCTCGGGGCTTGTAGGGCCATCTTCTGAGCCACCCTCCCCTCTCAGCCTCACTTTCCTGCCTTCTTCAAATCCTGGTGGCACATGCAGAGGCCTTTCAGGGCCTTCTCCTCCTCCATGTTGATTTTCTCCTTCTTTGGAGTCCTTGTGTCTGCTGCTGAACTTACAAGAAATGGCATGTGCCTGCTGGGCACGCTGGTTGACCTTTCAATTCCAGAATTTTAGAGTCTGAGGCAAGAGGATTGTCACAAGTCTGGGGTCATCTTGGGTTCCACAGTAAAGTTTAGGTTATCCTCACAGAGGTTTTAATTTACCTGTTTAAGAGATGGGGAGAAAGAAAAAGAGGAGGAAGGAGAAAGGGAGGGAGGGAGGGGGGGATGGAGAAGAGGGAGGGAGGAGGGGGAGGGAGAGAGAGAAAGGGAGAGAGAGAGAGAGAGAGAGGGAGGAAGGGAGGGAGGGAGGGAGGGAAGATAACCATCCATGAGGCAGAGGCTCTGTATTTGGTTCAGGGGTGACCACGGCTGTCAGTCTCTGACACCTAAGACCTATCAGATGACCCTGTGGAGAAACAGATGAGGAACTGGCCCTGTGCTTTGCTGTGAGCCCTCCCCTTTGTTCACCTCAGGCACTGACACTCCTGGCCTCTCCTGGCCTCTGTGCAGTGGTGGCCATCAACTGATTTTCCTGCCATGCAGAACACACCTGTGACCTCCCACAGACAAGAATGCTCCCCACTTCTCCCTGTCCCGCTCCTTCTTCACAACTGTCAGCTGAGGACTTGGCATTCAAACCACCGTGAGCCAATGGGAGACGTTTCAGATTCAAACTCTGCTGACCCCATTCTGGAGATCAGAAACAGCAGGGTTAGAGAGACACCTCTAGCGGGCAACGGCTCCTTCATAGCCTGTGCTTCTACATCTCCTAAGCCGTGAGCTTTCTTCTTATCTCTGTCCCTTATTCTCCTTTTGCCCTTCTTCTTGTCCCCGTCTTGAGTGGAGACATGCGGCCATTTCTAGCGTTAAGCACATGCTGTGTTAAGCTTGGGACCCTGGGATCTTTTAATTCACCAGACTTTTGGAAGAAAAATATACTGTGCTAGTTATAGCACACAGATGGCTCCTTCAAAACTCACAAACTATGTCAATTAACAAAGCAGAACAGAAAAGAAGCATGTTCTACAAAGTGCCCTTTTTTGTTAAAACAGAACTTTTATTATTATTATTGTGTGCAGTGTGTGTGTGTGTGTGTGTGTGTGTGTGTGAGAGAGAGAGAGAGAGAGAGAGAGAGACAGAGACAGAGACAGAGACAGAGAGAGATGAGTTGGGGAGAAAGGGGTGGGGAGACACATTCGTATCACGGAGTGCATGTGAAGGTCAGAGGACAACCGTGGAGTCAGTTCTCTCCTTCCACATTATGTTGGCCCCAGGGATCAAACTCATGCCATCCAGCTTGCGCAGTGAGCAGTGTGACTTGCTGAACCATGCCACCAGCCCAATCTTAGGGGATCACGAGGACAGAGAAGTGGGAGGGGGTTGATTGGAGAATGGGCAAAGGGAGAGGGCTTATGGGACTTATGGGGAGGGGGGAACAGGTAAAGGGGAAATCATTTGGAATACAAACAAAGAATATAGAGAATACATTTTTAAAAAGACAATTTTTGTGAGTCATATTTGGGGAGACACAAACAGAGTGCTCTCTCACTCTTGATATACGAATATATACAATAAAGGCATGGGGCATGCTGGCTCTGGTGATTTAATGATCCATTAGGAAGAAATGGACACTTTTTAAAGTGGACACCGTGTTCAAGCTTTGGCACTAAATTATTGTTGATTACATGCACCATGGATCTAACTCCAGATACACCCTTGCTGGATTGTACCCCACATTTCCAAATTCTAATTACATTGTGATAACATTAGTGCTACCCCCTGCAAATGCTTAACACCTCATGAATCAAATATGTCCATGGGGAAAATTCTAGAAGTGGGAGAAAATATGACCGAGGATACATCCTGAAATCAACAGAAATCTTTTAAGAAACAAGTTCTTGAAAGTACAAGGATTATAACTAAGAAACGTCTTCCCCACATCCCTTCTCCCTCCATCCATCCTTCTTTTGTTTCTTGTTTTGAGAAAAGGTCTAATGAAGGTCAGGCTGACCTTGAACTCACTGTGTAGTGAAGGAAAAATCTTGAATTCTTGGCTTCTATCTCCCAAGAGCTGGGATTGCCACTGTGCACCACTACAGCTGTATTCCTCCTCCTCCTCCTCCTTGTCTTCTTCTTCTCCTTCCTCTTCTACTACTACTACTACTACTTCTACTTCTTCTAATCAACTTTCTACTCTGCCATTTTCCCCAGAGTATTGTAGATTAAACAGTAACTGCAAACCACAGAAGGAAATACATTGTAACAATTGACCCAAAGTTATGTACAAAGTGTGGGGGGGGGAAGGGGTACAAATGACCAGATAATGCAGGGAATGAATGAATGAAAGTATGAATGAATGAATTCCACAAGTATTTACAGAACACTGAGATCAAAGACCCCTCCTTAATATAGTGATTAAGATAGGTTATAAATTTGATGAGAGTATAGAGTAATTAGCAGGATCTACCTATGATTTACACTGGGTAGCAGGGTATTTAACTAAGCCTTCAAAGCCCACGGTAGAGTGAAGAAAAGAACTTGTCATTCATTCATTGTGAACTCATTAATGTTTCCTAAAATGCAAAACCTTAGCTATGGACTGACTGAAGAGATAAGGTCTTGTCATGTTGCCCAGATTGACCTGTCAGTCTTGGACTCAAGTGATCCTCCTGCCTCAGCTTTCTGTGACTGAGGCAAAATACCTGCACCACTAAACTACTCTAGACATAAAATAAATTTTTAAAATACATCTATGAAAAGGTACTTTTTATTCCTTAGTTAGTTAGTTGTAGTCTCCAAGGCTCACTGCCTCAGGCTGCTAAACTTAGGCCTAGTCTTGGAAGCTTCTAGCCTCTGTACAATCTAGGGCTAGAAAGTTTCAGCTTCTGAGACTTACTGCTGAATAAGATCACCTTTCTGTTCTTTCTGAACTCGGGCTGGCTGGATCAACTCAACTGTTCTGGCTCCAAGTCCTCGCCAAGCTGACTGCTTCACCCTGGCTTCTCTTAGCCTCTCCTGAATTGCTGTTTGGAGCCCTTCTAACTTTGGCAATCTTTTCTAATTTTCTGGCTCCTTCTCATTCTCTGGCTCCTTCTGTCTTCACCCATGTCTCGCTTGTTCTCTCTCTGAAACCTGTGTCTGTTCAACTGTCTCAGTAAAACTGCCTCTTCTTTCTTCTCTCTCTGTGCACTGCCCTTGAATAGCTTCTCTTTCTTCTCGTGAGAGTGGGGCAGATCCTATTCTGTCAAATCTTTCTCTGATTCGTCACTTTGTCTGCCACTCAATTAGACATCACTTTCAAACATGGGTGCTTCTTTCTACAAACTAACTTTACCTTTATTGTTTGAAGTGGGATTTAACTCCAGGGGGATTAAAGGTGTGTATTAAGGGCTGAGCCACACCACAACTAGAAACAGTTTTTCAGTAAATAATACAATCTTGGGGTACACAGTGTGATCAAATATACTGCAACACATCTATTTTATTATGCATTTCTCTGAAAACATTTCTACTTTATGCCAGTGACACATTATATGTTTGTTGTTTAAATATACCTGATATAATTAAATAATACTGCATATTTATTTATTTTCAATTTCAAGAAAACTATGAAATAGAAATAAATGATATATGATTATGATAAAATGCTATAAGGATAGCACTTAAATAATACCAAAAAAATCCAAGCACTAATTGGTAAGTGATTTTATAATGAATCATAATTCCAAACTGAATGTGTGTAAATGCTTAATATTAGGAAGACTTGCTTACCAAAGGGGGAAAAAAAAAAGCCGGACAGTGGTGGCATATACCTTTAATCCCAGCACTTGGGAGGCAAAGGCAGGAGGATTTCTGAGTTCAAGTTCAAGGCCAGCCTGGTCTACAAAGTAAGTTCCAGGACAGCCAGGTCTACACAGAGAAACCCTGCCCCCCCCCAAATAAAAGGAAGAATTAACTCTGTGGCTTTCATTCTACCAAACATGAGTTTATATATGTGTGTATATATATATTATATTCTATATATTCATATATATAGAATATATATATATGTGTATTCTATATATTCATATATATTATACATATTTATATATATCCTCTATATATTCAGTAACTGCAATATTAATTGGGGAATTATTGCAATCTAGGCATGGTTCCAGGCATTTTACATATTTTATACCACTTTATGTGCACAATAAAATTATGAAGTAAATAATAATTACTGTTTTCATCTGTGGCTTAGAAAATTGTGGCACAATAAGAAAAAATGATTTTTTAAAAAATAGGCAAAGCTATGCCTACTTTGAGATGACATATTTATATATTTGGAAAAAAACTAAAAAATCCTTAGTTGGAGATGTCTATGAGTGGTTAGACCACCTAATAAAATAGCAAGTATGAAATCAATATCCCAGGGCAGTGGCCTTTAGGCATCTGGTTCTTAAGGATATCAGGTTCAGATAAGAACTCGAGAGGACAGGGATAAAAATGGGTGCATGGATCAACACGAACTTGCTAAGAGGTGGGCAGGCACCATCAAGAACACTACAAAGCACTCCCAAGAGATGCAAAGATGAACTTGAGCAAGAGAAAAGACAGGGGAGGCACCGTGTCATAAAAATATCCATTCTCAGTGACTTCATTAATTAAACACTGATCTGGTGAGTATTTTTTCCCTTAGAGCTTAGACAAGGGCATTGCAACATTGATGTAGCATAGATAAAAAGCAGAAGGGATCAGAATGGTAGAGAGATGGAGAATGGTTGGTCTTATCACACACTGAAACTATGTTGCTCTCTGTTGCTATGACAAACAGCATAACCACAAGCAGCTTGGGGATAAGGGCTCATCTCCCCTCTCAGGTTACAGTTGCCATCAGGAAAACTAAGCAGGAGCTCAGGGCAGAGCTTGAAGCAGAGACTAGAGGAAAATGCTGTTCACTGGCTCGTTCCCAGGCTCATGCTCCACAGCTTTCCTAATGCATCCCAAGCCCATCTCCAGACGGATGGCACCACCCACCTATGTAGGGATGGTGCTGCCTATGGTGGGCAGGGCCTTCTGACATCAGTCAGTTCTCAGGAAAATGCCCATAGATATGCCCACAGCCAATCTAATGGAGGAAGTTCCATAGATAAGGCTCCCTCTTCCCAGGTGTGTCAAGCTGACGGCCAAATTTAGTCATCACATCTACATAAGACATAAAATAAGATAGCATGGCATTGTTATGTATAGGCAAACAACAATGGACCCTAGAAGGAATGCAAATATGAGTCCAATTATTTAGGCTAATTTGAATGCAAAAACCCTCAGTATTCACAGCATTGGGCAAAGGTGACCATTTTAATACCACTGTTGAAATAGCTGCATTGTAATAAAGAGAAAGAGAAAATTAACTTTAATTCTCATGCTGTACACAACAATTTCCAAATGGTAGGTTTATATGTCAAGAAAAAATGAGAAAGACAACTATTAGGAGGAAAATTTGGAGAATGTCTCTACAACCTGCAGCAGGGTTTTGCTAATTTTAAGTTAAAACCCAGACACACACCAAAAGGCAATGCCTGGCGAATCTGACTACTTAGAAATAAATGCTTGCACTACAAGCAAAGTAAAAATAAAAATGACAAATCAGGGGAGTTGTGAGCAAATTAGACTAAAGAATTAATCCCCTAAGGCGTAAGTAGAAGCAAGGAGGGGAAAAATGAACCTTCAACAATCCTACTGAAAAAAGAACTGGCAGAGTCAAACACATGGCCCACAGGAAGAAGGGAAATACACTTTAAATATCACATAGCATGCTCAACATCGACTGCTAGGGAGAGCGAGGCGAGAGGTGGGGCTCAGTGGTACCTGGTGCCAGGGCCTCGTGCCCAGCGTGGAAGAGAGAAAGAATCAGCAGGGCATCTGGACTCTCCGACTCTTAGCTGTGGAGAAGTTCTTCAAGCACACTGCCTTTTCACTTGCTTACATTTATCTACCTATCATCTATCTATCATCTATCAATCTATAATCTTTTATCTATCATCTATTTATCTATTGTCTATTTATCTATCATCTACCAATCCATCTACTGTCTACCTATCAATCAACTATCTATCATCTACCTATCTATCATTTATTATGCTTGTGTGCGCATGACATGGTGTGCACGCAGGAGTCAGAAGACAACTTTCAAGAATGTCTTTCCTTCCACCATGTGTTTCTGGGGAACATAACTCAGACGTAGCATCTTTACCCACTGGGCCATCTTCACAGCCTAGATCCCCTTTTAGAGACAGCACTCTGATGCCATCACAAGTGTATGCCTCGTTTGTTTAGATTACTTATTTAAAACAGATGTGCTATGCCATGCTATGCTATGCTATGCTATGCTACGCTACGCTACGCTACGCTACGCTACGCTAGTCTATGAGCATACTGAGCAGAGCGAGCTGATAAATGGAAGTTGGCCTTTGTAGATTCTTTGCCCATGACTAACAAACTGCAAAAACTCAGCTGCTCCACTCGCGGCTTCCTCGGAGCTGGCTGGTGTCACACACATCAGCAGCAATCGTCCTTCCCTAACATTGAAACATGTTCCAGGGGAAAAGTCCAGTTTGGAGAAGCCACCTCTGATGGTCTAGGGTCCCTCCAGAGAAGCCGTCTGAGTCTACCGCCGCCGCTGTGTACTTTTCCAATAGGCATAGCCTGGTGTTCCGTAAGAGCTCTGCTTTGCTGAGGCCGCTCTGACAATCTGACATACTCTATTAAAGAAGTATTGCTTGAGTATTAGCGTAGCGGAAGTGATCTCTTGGCCGCTCGGTCTGTGTTTCTGTGGGGAATGAAGAATGTTGATAAACCACCGGGTGGAACACAAAATGGTCTGTGAAATGCAGCAGGGCGGCAGTCAGATGCGGGCGCACCTAACCTTTGACCTGGCTCAGCGTCTTCCGGGAAACCATCTGAAAGGGACAACCAACGAAACAGGACAAACTGTGCAAAGGCAGACAGGCTTGGGACTTTTTGGTTTGTTTTATTTGTTTTCATTTGCTGTGACAAAAAAAAACACCCTGATCGAAAAAAACCTGAAGGAGAAAGGGGCTGCCCCAGCTCACCGTTCACACCCCATCCCAACAGGATGTCAGGGATGTCAAAACAGCTGGGGCTGAAGCCTCAGGCCAAGAAGCAGACAGTGGTGAGCAGGTGCTGGTCCTCTGCTCAGCTCACTCTCTCTGCCTTTGCGGTCCCGGATTTCAGAACAGAGAGTGGTCCCACCGCCAATGATGATGATGATGGGTCTTCCACAGTAATTAATGCCACTCTAAAAATCAATCCCTCGCAGGCATGCCCAGACACTGTCAGTTCCCTCCCAGGTCCCTCCCAGGTGTACCTGGAGGCTTGCGTCTAGATGACTCCAGACCCTGACAGCCCCCAGCAACATTCACTACAGCCCTATTTGCAAAGCATTTTAAAGTGGACAGCTTATTTCATAAACAATGGAATGTCTGCACTGTGTTATTCTGGGTGAGTTTCTGAAGAATATATCAAAAGCAAGGTGTGGGATGAGTGTTACCATCCATGCTTTATCTAAGGAAGGGACCTTATAAACGTGTATGTCACATGTGCTTAGTGTATTAGTGGTCAGTGGCAAGACAAACCGGGACACTGGAAAGTCCATGCGTAAGACAGGACAGGAAACAAATCACAGGCCAGACGGAAGCTAAATGAATACTTGATTGAAGTTTCATCACTATAAAACAAACAAACAAACAAAAATTTAAGAAAATTCAAACAACCTTTAAAATGAAATGAACACATCCGCCTAGCAGGTATTGTTTGGTGGCTTAATAAAGAAAACTTCTTTTACATTCATTTGTTGTGTGTGAGAGGGGTGACAGGCAAGCTGAGGCGTTTGTGTGAGGATCGGGGACAGCTTTCAGGAGTTAGCCTCTCCTTCCAGTTCATGGGTTCCGAGCATCAAACTCAAGCCTCCTCCCCACCTCTCCTGAGAGAAATTATTTTAAATGATTTTAAAATGCAGTAACTGAGCCATGTACCTTGAGTAGAACACATTATAAAGGCAAAAGACTCTAAAATCATTGGTACTATATTTTCACACATACATGTTTTCCAATATGATTAATAATAATGTATGCATAAGAATAATGTATGTGTGTAAAATGTAAATGGTAATATTTAGATACATGCATATACATATATTCCCAATCACATTCACTCATTTGCATAAATATGAATAAAATTATAGCATAAGGTCTGGGGCTTGCTCTTCAGTGTCTTGACTAGAGTTAATACTAACAAATTGTTTATCTTAAATTTGATAAAAGTAGATCTCAGGGGGCTGGAGAATTGGTTCAGTGGTTAAAAACTCTTACAGAGGGCCTGAGTTTAGTTCCCAGCACATACACTGGGTGTCTCAACATTTACAGTGCAGGAGGGGCGTGTACAGCGCCCTCTTCTGGTCTCCTCAGACACCTGCTTGCACAGGCACACACACACATGTACATAAAGGTAAAACCTTATAAAATTAGATTTCTAGTGGTCTAACCATTGAAGAAAAACAAACATAGTCATTGGAGGGAATGGCACAGTGTCAATTTCACAAGACACACATGTCAAAATGTCACACTTGAGCTGTGGAGATGACTCAATGGGTACAAGCATGAGGATCTGAGTTCAAATCCCGAACACATACGGCAAGATAAGGTAGTGTGCACCTGTAATATCATGCTCGTGGGGGAGACAGGATATGGAGACATAATGCTCACAGACTAGCTAGCCTGCTGCATGCCACCATGGCTAGAAGACAGGAACCAGTATCAAGACTGTGCCCCGACCTCCACACGCTTGCTGTGATGTAGTCATGTACACGTATGTACAATCACACACAAACACATGAAGACAAATACAGACAGATCTTTAAAAAAAGAAAACCATCATGCACACTCTAATCTATAGTTTTCATTTGCCAATTGCACATCATTAAAACTGAATAAGCTAAATATGTAATTATGTTGACACAATTAGAGGCTAAGGTATAAAAGGTAGATTCGAATGTTGAATCAAAGACGTTAAGCAAAAAAATCTGTGACCATCAATGTAAACGGATGGTGGCTGTGCAAAGCACTGTGGGTGTTTTGGAACAGGGCAAACATGTACTGTCTCTGTCTACTGAAAAGGGGACTTGGAAAAAGCCGGCCTTGTGCAGCTAAGAACCTTATTCCCAGTGTTCCCTCTCAGCTCCCAGTTTCTGCCCTGAAGAGCCAAGTCCCGGGAGAAATGGCAGATCCCAGAAGCTTGAAGGAACTCTCTTTGGCCAAAGACAGAAAGAACTGAAAGAGATGGGGCAGGGCATGTTCGCCACTAAGTAACAGAGACAAGCACCTTTAGGGATAAACTCCTACCCTGACATACCTTGAAGCACCCCTTCCTTTATTTCTAGCTAAAGTGTATGGAGCAAACCGAGAGTGCCTGGCACTTTAATCTTCCAAGCGTGTACTCCTGGGTGTTAACAGAGCATGCTCAGTGCGCAGGCCTCCTGAAGAAAAACCCTTCGGAAATGACTTCATGAGCTCTTACCTGCTGCAGGCATTAAAAAAAAAAAGTTTCTCCAGTCAACAAATTGCAAGATTGGGAGGTGGGGGAGGGGCGTGGACTTATACAATTAAACGGATTTGGAAGGCATTGGTTAAATTGTTGATGTGGGGATATTTTTGGACTCTGATTTGGGCAAAAGAAAAGTAACCAAGAAGAGGGAGAAAGAGAGGGAGGGGAGAGAGAGGGAGAGAGAGACAGAGACAGAGATAGAGAGAGGGAGAGAAGAAAAAATAAGTCTAGTGTAGTAGTGCCCATTTTGTAATCCCAGAAGGCAGAGGTTGGGGACCACAGCAAGTTCAAGGTCACCTAAGTCTTCAGATCAAGTTCCTGGCTAACAGACTCTCATCTCAAAGAAAAAAACATGTATCAAATAAACACTGGTAGTTTGTAAAAATTAAAGAAGTTTCTGTTTTATGTCAAAATGAGTGTGCTAAAATTTTGACATGCAAAAAGAAATGCTGACAGGTCGGAGTAACAAGACACGCAGGATTAATTAAAAATAGCACAATAGTTAAGGAAGAAAAGGAAAACAACTGTGTTATATAAAAATCTCATTTGATCATGGGTGCTGAAAACTGAGTCTGGATTTGACCATGGGTGCTGAAAACTGAGTTCACATTCTCATAAGCATGTGGAGTTTGGTGTACTATTCTCTGTGGTTTTGAGTATGTTGGAAGTTTTCTGTAATTAATGAGAATTTGTATACACACACACACACACACACACACACACACACACACACACACACACGCACGCACACACACACGACTATGTAGCCCAGGCTGACCTTGAACTTATAGCAATCCTCCTGCCTCAGCCTCCTAGGCTGCTAGTATTTCAGGAATATAACACCATGCCCACCTGAGAAAGAATGTATCCAGCCATTTCTTTTTTAAGTCTCTAGGTCTTCACAGGGTTTGCTGTATTAAAGTAATCCATCCTGAAAACACCAATCATTTTCCCCTGCCCTGGCAGGCAATCCTATAATAGTGCTCTGCTTTCACATGGAGCTGGATTTAGTCATTTGTTCAGGAAAACATGTTCAGGGGATCTGGTTTAGAGAGCTAATGGAGGGAAGCGTTGGTGGTTCAGGGGTCTTCCCACACAACCATTTCTTCCACACACTGTGGAGTGCACTGTCTTCCAGGGAACTGCAGTTACAATCCTGAACTTGAACTACAGCTGACAGAAGTGGAATACAGGGCTGGAGAGAAGACTCAGCAGTTAGGAGCTCTGGATGCTCTTTCAAAGGAGTCGAATTCTGTCCTGAGTACCCACTCCTATCTGTAACTCCAGATCCATAGGGGCCAATGCCCTCATCTGTCCTCCACAGGCACCTTCATGAATGCACACACACACACAAACCCCACACATACATACACACCACACACATAAGCACACACCACATACACACATACACACACCACATACATACACCCCACACATACACACACAACACCACATACGTACACACTACACATACATACCACATACATACACACTATATACACACACAATACCACATACACATGCATACCATATACACACAACACACATATATATACACAACACATATACTCACACACCACATTCACCCACACCACACTTACATACACAACACCACACAAACACCACACATACACACATGCCACATACACACACACCACACATACACACAGGCCACACACACACCAATCAATCAACTAATTAATTAATTAATTAATTAATTAAAATCTTTAAAGGTGCAAGATACAAATTAGTTCATTCTTACAAAACCAAACAAGCAACAAAAAGATTGGGGGTTTTGCATGGTGCGTTCTCCATGTGGAGGTCAGAGGACAACTTGTGGGAATCAGTGACCTCCTCCCCCCATGTCGGTTCTGGGCACTGAACGAGAGTCCTCAAGCTTGGCCAACAAGAGCCTTTATCTGCTGAGCCAAATCCTACTTGACCTTCCCTGAGCTCACAGCCTACCAACCAAGTTCCATAGCTATCTTTCTCCTATGGGGAGGCAGATCTGACTGAGCACACAGTAAAGTAGCCCCAAACCCCTATTTTGTGAAGTCCTCATCACCCCACCTATGTCCATCAAGACAGACTTTGGTCTTTTTCATCTTTCCGTTTCCTGCCTTGCCTCAGCAATGCTGACAAGATGGCCCAGGCTCTGATTATAGGGATAAGCCCACAGATAGTAGGTAAAATTAAATGCAAACATACCAAACGCGCACCGAGAAGAAGTAATGACCAGGGTGGCAGAGACAACTCAGAGGTTAAGAGCAGGCGCCTCCTGCTCATGCAGAGGAACTGAGTTCCGTTTGGTACCCGCATCAGGTGGCTCCCAACCCCACAAGCCTCTCCTGGTACGTGCAGTTGCTAGTGATGCTGCCTCGTGTGGATGCTGGGAACTGAACTCGGGTCCTCAGGAAGAGTAGTCTGTGTGCTTAACTATGAAGCCATGTCCCCAGCCCGCTCCACAGCCTGACTTATGTCATTCAGTGCCCAGGCTGCACTCGAAGCTCCCTAGTTGTTTCAAAGTTATGCTTTTCGGTTGACTTGTTAAAAATGGTACTAAATGAAGGTGCACAGTTTGCATTTGATTATGTCCCTTTAAATGTAGAAAGAAATCCCCTCCCCAGAACTCCCCTTTCTAAATAGCACCATAGCTGGGGTCATGGGTCGGATTGCCCGGAGTTTTCATCTTTCTCACTGTTGGTTCAAATCCAGGGCCCATTGACTGGGTGGCTATGGTTCCACGTGATCATGGCTTTCTCTGTCTTGATCCCTGATGAATCCTAGCACCTGACAAAGGACAAAGAGATGTTTCGTGCTTCTCAAGTGACTTAGCGATGACATAAATAAATGAATGAATGTTTATAAAGACGGCCAGGACTAAGAGCTGAGAGAACACAGGTCACTTGTGTATGGTACCAGGGGTTCTTATTTCTACAATTCTGTTTTTAAAGGAGCAGCTTTTCAAATGTAACTAAGCCACTGTCTGCATGTGTGACAAGTGTGAGGGGCAGGACCATAACCATCATCATTGTGAGACACATCATTATCACTGTTGATTTTGCTATTGGCTCAATGGATGCAGAAATAGAGGCTCTGAGAACTGTGTGTGTGTGTGTCTGTGTGCTCACACACATGTGTGTGTATGTGCTTGCATGTTCCCATGTGTGAGTGCTGGTGTGTGTGTGTGTGTGTGTACTTGCATGTTTCCATGTATGAGTACTGGTGTGTGTGTGTGTCTGTGTGTGTGTGTGTGTGTGTGTGTGCTTGCATGTTCCCATGTGTGAGTGCTGGTGTGTGTATATGTGTGTGTTTGCACATGTGTGCATTTTAAGATTTCCTATAAGCAAACACATATGTGTACACACACATGTATTCACGCACACATACACACATGCACACACACACACACATGCACACACATGCACACAAATCTACAGATCTATCCAGATCCAACTTCATTAAAATCAGACCACAGTATTACACTACAAAGAGCCCCCTCTTTGACAATTGGCAAGTCTTCCTCATCTTTCCTAAAACCTTCTCTCCAAGGACAAGATGAAAATCCCAGCACTAAGGCACGCGCGCATGCACGCACACACACACACACACACACACACACACACATCCTTGGGCTTTGAAAGAAACCCCATTTGCTTCAGAAGCGTGCAGTGTCCTAAAGGCATGGCTCCCAACTGTCCCTTTCTTCTGCCGTCCTCCTCACCGGTGAGGCCTGGCAGGTCCACAAGGGTTCCCGTGGGTGTCGGGAAGAATTTAAGTCAGAATGAGCTCACATTACAAGCTGCAGAGCCTTCCACCTCCTGACAGCCCATTTCCCTGACATTAAAATTTAATGTGGCCATTTCTCCCCTCAGTTTGGTATTTAAAAATGTAACCACTCTGATAGCCAGACTCTCTCTAAGCAACCCTGCAATCTGTTCCACTTCCAGATGCTGCTGTGAACCCTGGAACTTTCTATTTTTCTAGAACATATCAGGATGACTGGTGCTTTTCAGTTTGACAAAATGCACTGTGCCTCTGGCTCTTACAGGGTACCTGGGTTCAGTGCCTGCCACTCACACAGTGCCTCATAGTCATCTCCAACACCAGTCCCAGGACATTCAATGACTTCTTCTGACCTCCACAAACTCCTGCAGGCCTGTGATGCACATATGTACACTCATACGCAAATATGTACACATACACAGACATATGTACACATATAAGCACACACATACACACACAAGAATAATTTTTAAATACTTATTTTACAAGGACTCTGTAGTGCTTTTCGATCAGAGTTATAACATCCTGGGTTGAGAAGAGGGCCCCATTTAAAGGAATGGGTTAAATAGCCAGTGCTCAGGGGGGTGTGGTTGGTGAGAGAGGCATTTGTGCAGAGTGGGGAGGGAGCTGTAAGCAGAGAAGAGGTGTGAGTTCCTTTGTGTTCTTCCCCAGCCACCAAGCTTGGCAACCTCACTTGAAACATTACCAGAGAGCACACAGAGGATACAAATGAAGGTTGATACCAGACATCTTCCCATCCCGAGCCCCAGTAGGAAGGTGTGCTCTCTTGGTTGTTCAACTGGCTGGTTTTTCCACCCATTATTCATTCAATACTCTTTAGTAATAATTGTCCCTTCTTCTTTGGAATGAAATCTGCCTGAATGTAGTCTGTGGGGGTTATACACAATGGACTCCATTCTGTTGCTTCTATGAAGTCATGAGACTAAGGCATAGCCAGTCTGGGCATCTCCAAATATGGCTACCATATTTGGTTCAGAAACATAGACGCTGGCTCAGCGTGAGTTCAATTCCCAGAGCCCATATAAAGACAGGAGATATCTGACTCCAAAAACTTCTCCTCTGGCCTCCAGATGTGTGCCAGGGCACATGAAAACAACAATAGTTTTTAAGTGGGGGAACATGGATAAGCCAAACCAAAAAGACAACCTCAAAAGGGACATATCCTGAAAATGTTGGGTCAAAAGCCTCAGTTAGATGCACGTAGGAGAAGGCAGGGAAGGGGGTTCCAGTCAAGCCCCTTATGACGTGACCTGAATGCCGGGATTATCCACGCCTGAAGATGACCTGAATTTCTCATGCATTAGCTGACCCGTTGAACATGCCGTGCTGAGGACAGTGACGTTCGGCATGCTCATGACCGGATCTCATGGTGATCTCATCACTGGCCTAACTTACAGAATTTAGGAATATATCAGGCAATCTGTAGCTACCTCCTTAAATCCTTTAAAATAAAGGATTTGTTCCCCAGAAAGATTCATATAGAATTTATTTTTAGTTGTGGCTGTAGTGCGTTTGCCTGGCACGTGTTTAAAAGCACAGGATTTGTTCCATGGGGCTGAACAAAAATAAAACTTCAACCGCTTCAGAGCAATCCCATCCTAAGAAAGAAGACAAAACAGGATGCTGTCTGTTTTCCTCTCGAGCTGAATTATTGATGGGCATTCGAAATGAAAACGTAAGTCTCGGAGTTGTTTTTAATGGAGCCAATCCACACGCAGGCCTATTTATCTTCTTTGCTGTTTGCTGTTAGCTTTCACTTAATTCCCACTTGCAGGCTCAAGCCAACGTTTTTGCAGATTTCAGGGATGACGCAATACACAGAGGAGTGGTCCAACTTTCCGTAGCGTGGCTGAGGAACCATCTGCTGTAAATGAAGCCGACTGTGTCCTGGGCGTCAGAATCACAGGAGGCCAAGGTCTGGGAGGGTGAAAAGCAGCCCAGACGCTTGCCCTCCCCCCAACCGCTCACATTCGTGGGCCAAGGAGAAAAAGAGAAGAGGACATCACCTCTCAGTGACAAATAATCCACGCGGCTCGCACATTCAGCGAGGCGACTAATCTACTACCTTTGGAGATGATTTCAAGGAGTTACTGAACGAGTTTGCCCATATTTCTCATTCACTAGGACACAAGGCGATAAATTCTGTTATATGCTCCATCACCCTGTAATAAGTCACCCAGTCACATGACCCTCAAACTAGCCGATTACCTATCAAATGGCTGCATGTGCATGATCTAGACTGCGGATACCCTCTTACCTGAGCGTGCGCACTGGACATGTTTTCCTAGCAAGAAGACTCTGGAGATGCAGTTGGGAGTCTCTGAACTCTGACCTCAGGAGAACTGACACCATTGCTGTGAATCACAGCCCATTATGTGCTGTATCGCTTGCAAATCACTTCAAAACATGTCAAGAACATCCACATTGTATCTCACTGGTGTCCATAATTTCCCTGACTGGGAGAGACAGCAGGGATGACTGATAAGTCTGACCCAAATCACCTATGTTGTATAAATGAGGAGACAACACAAAATAGTTAGGTTTGCCCAAGGGTGATTGCATCAAATTCTAAATCATATGTCTGTGTAGCCCTGGCTGTCCTGGAACTAACTCTGTAGACCAGGCTGGTCTCGAACACAGAAATCTGCCTGCCTCTGCCTCCCAAGGGCTGGGATTACAGGCGTGCACCGACCATCGCCGGGCTCCCTGATGGCTAATCTTAACTGCCAGCTTGGCTGGATCGAGAATCACCATGGACACATATTCCTGGTTCTGTCTATGAAGGTGCTTGTATATCCATGAGGAAAGAAAAGTTGGGTGGCACCAGCCCATGTGCTAAGGTATGCATTGAATAAAAGGGAGAAAGTGAGGAACGGTGCGGAAGTCATTCCTCTCTCTGCCTCTTCCTGAAGATTCAGTGAGACCAACCACTTCCTGTTCCTGTTGCCCAGCCTTCCGCCCCATGGTACAATGTATCCCTGTAAACCGTGAACCAAGATAAACAGTTCCACCTTCAAGTCATTACTTGTTTGGCATTTGATCACAACAACAAGGCAGAAAACAGTGATGGATCTGTCCACTATCGGTGGTCCTGACCCCGTACCACATGTTAAGCATCTGTTCTCTGGATTCCCAATTATGCAATTTAATGAGGTTTATGTTCTCATCACCGGGTCTGTGATGGAGACTGGGAAGGAGAAGACAAGGACTCCGCCCTCCAGAACCTACCTCTTCATGTGCTGGAAAGGATACAGTTCCACACGCCAAAAGTAGAGTCCATCATGTAAAAGTCGAGTCCATCATGTTAGGCATAGGAAGCCTGAGCAAGATACAGCTGGACTTGCAAGAGTCATGGTTAAGTATCTAAAAGTTAAGACTCAACAGATTAAAAATTGGATACTATTTACCTCAAGCGTCATTTCTTCCATGTAAGAAATGAAAACAAAACCAAGAACAAGAGCTGGGGAGGTTGCTCAGTGGTTAAGAGCACTGACTGCTCTTCCAGAGGGCCTGAGTTCAATTCCCAGCAACCACATGGTGGCTCACAACCATCGGTCATGGGATCTGATGCCCTCTTCTGGTGTGTTTGAGGATAGCTACAGTGTATTCATATACATAAAATAAATAATTCTTTAAAAAAACAAGAACAAACTTACATCTAGTTTCTAATTCTAAATATGAAGCAATATTATAATCGGACCAATACAAAACATTACCGTCCTCCTTCTGTTTTTAACCAGTGTATACAAATCTTTGGATATGGTTTTGTTTGTTAGGTACCACTCTGCCACGTAATAAGCTACATGTTAAACTTGCTCTTTTGGTTTAGTACCGCTGTGGACAGCCCGTTATAAACAGAGAAAACTAATTTTAGGTAACTGGAGAACATTCTTCACTATGAATGCACCACACTGAGTTCAATAATCTCACCATTAGTGGGCGCTGTGGTATTTCTTGTGGGTTATCCCTACCCCCCCAGCCCCCCCCCCCCCCAGTGATTGGATTGACTCCTTTCTCTTTACTCTCTGCCTCCAATTTCTCCCCATTCTCCTCCACAAAGAGGAGGGTAAGTATAAGGGGAGGGGCTGATGCTAACCCTCTTCCCCCATTGGTCCTTGATTTGTCAATAAGAGGCCGGGATCCAATCGTTGGGCAGAAGATACAGGCGGGACTTCCAGGTCCCAGGAGGACAAGGCAGACACAGGGAAGGAGAGGGACTTTTTCTGCCATGCCCTGGAGGAAGAAGGATGCAGCAGTCATGTAAGGCCTCAGGGGAGCTGGGGTCTGCGGCCTCCGCTATGGGAGGGTGGCCAAGGATGTTTGGCAGGGGCTAGGTGGAACAGGCCACTAAGATTAGGCTGGGAGGAGAGACGGGGATAATAAATTGCTAAGGGCACGCTTTTCCAGGTGGGAGATAGCTGTGCCCAACAATTGTGCCTAGTAGGCAAGTTAAAGTAACAAGGGCGAGAGAGAGAGAGAGAGAGAGAGAGAGAGAGAGAGAGAGAGTCTCTTATCCTTGGATTCAAGGAAGGGGCTGGTAGCGTGACCCTTCCAGGAGCTAAAGGCAGGAAAATCAAAGGGAAGCTCGGTTAGGGCTGGTGGCAGCCGATCCCGGAGCTAAGCCGAGTGCAACAAAAGAGAAGTTGAGAGGGGCCGCTAGCATTACCATGGTCCCCGGCAAAGGCAGTAGCATTTTAAAACTACATGCAACAGGTAAGAAACTGTACTTAACAAGTTTACTGCTACACTAATAGATATAATGTATATATTATATATATTAATGTATCTTGAGAATTAGGTATATATATCTAAAAATGGCATTTCAGGACAAGGCATACTTTAAACTTCAACGTCAGCGTCTTGAATTAGGATTTCCTCTGAAGTCCACTGCAGCAGTGTTAATCTCATCTTGTTGTGAACGGCTTGTTTACATTTACATCTCTGCTTTTATTGAGTGACTCTCAGGATGAGGAGAGCCTGCTGTATATGAAGTATTGGAGTACCAGGATCATATTTATCTTGCTTTGAATGCACCAGCACCTAGCCATTGCCCCAGCCCTGTCTTGACTGTTGACTGTACCCATCAGCTCCTTTGATTTGCAAAAGCCTAGGTGCTATTACTATCCCTATTTTTTTAATTATTATTTTTAAGTATGTGAATGTATGACTGTCTATGTGGGTATGTGCACATGGGTGCAGTTTCCAGGGGAGGCCAGAAGAGGGCAGTAGATTCCCCCCACCCGAGCTGGAGTTAGAGGCAATCATTGGCTGTCGAACATGGGAGCAGAGAACTAAACCAGACCTCTATAACAAGTGCTTTATGGTGGTTTGAATGACTTGAATGAGAAATATACCCCACGGGCTCAGGTATTTGGAGATTTGGTCCATAGCTGGTGTCACTAAGGATGTTCTGGAACCTTTAAGAAATGCAGCCTTCCTGGGCAGGTACATCACTAGGAGTGGGCTTGGAGGGTCTATAGCCTCACCCGATTTCTAGTTTGCTCTCTCGGCTTCCTAAGTGACAGGATGTTATCAGTCAGCATCTTGCTCTCTGCTGCCTCCTTCCGTGCCATCCTCGCCCCTTCAGATTCTTCCAAAATTAACTTTCTTCTGTGTGATGCTTTTTGTTGTGGCACTTTATCACAGCGGAATATCACAACAATGGAAAATTATCGATTATGTGTTCTGCATTAACTGAAGAGCTGAGCCATCTCTCCAGTCCCTAGTGTCTCCATTTTACAGAGAAGGGAACACAGAGACAGACAGACAGACAGAGGCAGAGACAGAGACAGACAGAAACAGAGAGACAGAGACAGAGACAGAGAGACAGAGGCAGAGACAAAGAGAGGCAAAGAGAGAAAGAGAGAGAGAGAAAGAGAGAGAGAGAGAGAGAGAGAGAGAGAGAGAGAGAGAGAGAGAGAGAGAGAAAACACCTGAATAAATGGACCGCAGTTCAAGAGTCAGAGTTAGCATTTGTTATAGAGCAAGGAGTTTGGACTGAATGCACACATGTCACTCTTTTGCCATAGCATTTTCTAGTAACTACAGAAAGGTCCTCACACCTTGCATAGCTCTGTCATCGTCTCAG
The DNA here is from genome assembly GCF_947179515.1 of Apodemus sylvaticus. Classification (NCBI taxonomy): domain Eukaryota; kingdom Metazoa; phylum Chordata; class Mammalia; order Rodentia; family Muridae; genus Apodemus; species Apodemus sylvaticus. The sequence goes on along the minus strand of NC_067476.1, from coordinate 156,295,086 downwards.
CCTGAGAAATCATGTATTTCTTGTGAACCGTCTTTCATCTTTCAAATGGACTGATAGCTCCCATTTGTAAAGATTGTAACCCAATGAGGTTATTTGTGAGTTACCGTTGCATGGTTGTGGCCAAAACGCCCGACAGAAATGACCAAAGGAAGGAAAGGTTTATCATGGTTTCATAGAGATTTGATCCCATCCTGATGAGGAGGGCATAGCCACAGTAGGGCTTCAATCTGGCGGGAGCTTGTCTAGGGCTCGTCACATGGTGGACAACAGGAAGCAAAGAGTAGATCAGAACCAGGGCAGGCAGCCCTAGCCTCCAGTGGTCTTCTAGTGCCTACTTCAACCAGTCAGATCTCACCTCCACACTCAGCATAGCTTCAAATTCACATCACCAGCTGGGAACCAAAGTTCAAAGCATGAAGTGTGACAGATGCTATTTGCAGAGAGTCTAAAACAACACAGCCACCGTTTGGCTGTCCCTGTCTTACCCCCTGACCCTCCGTCGTCTCTCTTCCTCCACTTGCTCTAGTAACTTTAGACTCTTGCTGAGTCTGATATAGGGTATTCAAAGACCACACTATATTCCTCTTTCCTCTTCCTTGACCATGTTTAATGGCCCCGAACTATTCCTTGACATTCAAAGGACACCAAGAAGTAGGGATTGAATTTAGCAAATTCTGGATTAGCAATGAATCACATGGAGAATTTAGAATAACAAGCATCTATGTGTTTTCTGATTAGAAGAAGACATGCCTCATTCCTTGAGAACTGACTGAGCTGGGAAAGGTATCAAGAATGGCTATGAAGTCCCTTAGGTGTTTGCGAACAGGGTCTTATGTATCCCAGGCTAGCCTTGAACTTGTGTCATGGCTGAGGATGACGTTAGACTTCTGCAGCTGGGATTGCTGGTGTATATCAGAACATTACCTTGCCTGCCGAGCTAAGGATGGGACTTAGGATTTTGAGATGGTTTCTATGTACTTGGTTCCAGGGAGTAGCAGTATAAGGAGGCGTGGCTACTGATTTGCCTAGGCTATGTGTAGACTGTCACCTCACCCTGCAGCTCTCAGGCAATGAAAATGAATTTCCCATCATCCTGGCAACAGTGCTCAACTCTTCTGTCTTCCACAGTGCCTCCACCCATCCACTTTAGCTTAGCAGGTGTTTGATGGTGTGCAATTATATCTCACTGCGTTTTGGGATGGGGGAATTAGGAAGCCGATTTGCATTTTTGGAATAATTTGGGAGCCTGAAAGCTAATTATCTGAGATCGGATTTGGCCAAATAGAATAAGCAGGTTATCATTTCATGATAAAGTCTCCCATACACCCAAATACTTACAGGTATAGAGGCAGAACCATCTGCGAATTAATTATTTGAGGGGCATGCTCTTGCTAGAGGTAACAATGTCAGTGACTACCAATGTCTAGTCCCCTGTTCCCACTGAAGGTTCTTTTGCTCCCTTTGCATGTGGGCTTGTCTGTAGAATAACACTGAGGGTTGCAATCCACAGGGGGTGGCTCCTTACACCACCAGCCTAGGAAAGCTAGCAGTTGCTTCTGCATGCTCTGTTGTAGTATTCTCTCTCTCTCTCTCTCTCTCTCTCTCTCTCTCTCTGTGTGTGTGTGTGTGTGTGTGTGTGTCTGTGTGTGTCTGTGTGTGTGATTGATCTCATGTGTATATCAAGCACTAGTGGGAACTTCCTTTCTGAATTTTAATTGTATCCATTGATAAAAACAAATAGGAGAAAATGTTAGGCTGGGGAACGTCTCAGCGGGTAAAGCGCTCACTGTGTAAGCATGAGGACCTGACTCTGAATCCCCCCAGAACTCACATATAGCTGGGTACATATCGCCATCCCAGAACTCCCTTGGTAAGACAGGATGAGAGAGGAGAAACACTGAAAGCTAGACAACCCCTACCCTGGAGTGTACAGTGGTAAATATCATGAAAATATTGTTTCAAATAATGCAGAAGGCAAGGGCTGATACCCAAGGTATCACATGACTTCCACATGTGTATTGTGTGCACTCATTTACCCACATGAACACACACACACACACACATGCACACACACACAAATAAATAAAATGTTGCAAACATTTTGACTCCAGGTCACTCCTGAATGGCGTAAGGTGGTTGCTGATCCTCCTGCATCCCTGATCCAGGGCGCTGCCAGAGCTGGGCTGCTTCCCAGCTCTGCGACTCCTCCTCCTCCTGAGACACCACCGCTTCTCACTGATTCCTTTTTTGCCTGGGCCATGTTTGGTTTGCTGCTGCAGCTATGAAACCCTCCCTAGCTGGGCTCTGGCCCCGGAGAGCTTGTCTTACTGATCTTTTTTCCTTCGCTTTTTCCCTGGCCAACTCAGTTGCGCCATTAACTGGGACTTTGTCTTTAATTACAGATTTAAATATTTAAAAGGAAGAAAGCATGTCTTTTATAGTTTTACCCTTAGTCCTTCCATAGCTTTCCTTCCACGTGTTACCCTCACCCAAGTTTTAGGGTGACTTATTTTAACCAGCCGCAATGATACTGCTGTAAGAACTGGGCGCTGGCTGTGGAGGCCATACACCCCTGCAGTCAAACAGTTGGGAGGCTGAAATGGGAAAGTTGCTGCATGTTCACAGCCAGCCTGGACTGCATGGGAAGTTCTAGACTAACCAGAGCAGCACAGTGCATCCTTTTCCAGAAAAACAACAATAATACACAAACATACATATACACACATACATATATACACAAACATACATATACACATATATTTACATATAAATATGCACATACTCCCACACATATATACACATACATGCATATACACATAATCTCACACACATATATACACACATATACATAATACATACACACACATACTCACATACAAACATACACATACACACATACATCCATACATATATACACATACATCCATACACACATACTTCCACACACATATGTACACACATACATACATTCATACATTCACATACATACATATACATATATATATACATATACACATATTCCCACACAAATATACACATACATGTATATACGCATATTCCCATACACATATATACACAAATACACAGACATACATACATATATATACGCATACTCACCCACACACATACAATATATACACATATATCCATATACACATACTCCCATACACATATATATACCCATCCACATACATTCATATATTCACATACATACACAAACATACATATACACACACACGCACTCATACAGACTTTTTAAAAAGCAGAACACAGCATATGCATAGTTACACATCTATAAGCTGAATGCTTGAGAGTCTGAGACAGGACACTTGCTGTGAGTTCAAGGCCAACCCAGGTTATGAAATGATTACCAGACCAGCCATGGCTATGTGGGAGATGCTATCTCTAACTAATTAAATGGATGGATGGATAAATAAATAAATAAATATGTAAGCAAATAAATGAATAAAGCTTGCACACAGTGTTAATTATTGAAACCTCATGGCTCACAGTGTTTCTGCAAGAATATTTTTATCTACATATCAATTGTCCTTCAGAGTATTGGGTGCATTCTGCATTCCATGAGAAACACAAGACTCTTATTTCTAGAATAATATCCAGGATTAATATCCAAGTCAGTGGAACAGAGCAGAGATCTGTCCCCTGATCAAGGCACATCTGTGTAAGTGGGGACTTATTTGTTTTTGTTTTGTTTTGTTTTGTTTTGTTTGTTTTTTGGATTTGGTTTTTTGAGACAAGGTTTCTCTGTGTAGCCCTGGCTGTCCTGGAACTCACTCTGTAGACCAGGCTGGCCTCGAACTCAGAAATCTGCCTGCCTCTGCCTCCCAGAGTGCTGGGATTACAGGCGTGCGCCACCACCGTCCAGCTCGGGGACGTTATTTCACATAGACATTTGAAGGCACACTAAGAAGCACTAGGCAGCACCACACCTTCCGTAACCACCTAGAAGGTGGGGTTTCAAGCTGCTGATTCCTCTGCTCAGGGACACTCAGGGTCAGCTTGTCAAGCAGCATGAGTTTAAATTTTCACCTATTTCATCTAATGGGTTTTAGGTGGTTTTCCTGCATGTGTGTATGTCTATGCACCACATGTGTGCCTGGCGCCTGCAGAGGCCAGAACAGGCAGTTGGGTCTCTTGGAACTGGGGTTATAGATGGTTGTGAAGCACCACACAGGTGCTGGGCACTGAACCCTGGACTTCAGAAAGAGCAATCAGTGCTCTGAACTGCTGAGCAAACACCCCAGGCCCCAGAGAACCAACATGAATCTAAGAACACGGGCTTTGGTCCAGCCAGATCTGCACAGTGCATGCCACAGTCAGCACCTCGAACACACTCTATCCCTGCAAGTTCCATCCATGTCCATCTCATCATGCATTCGAAGCAGACAGCGTCACCAGTGAGTGTGTCCTATAAAGAGGGCTAGTAACCAGTGCCTGGGGCACTACTGCAGTGAGCTGCAAAGGCTTTCTACTCCTCAATGCCTTGGCTGCGCTGCCTGCATGGTTGCAGCTAGAGCTTAGGAATGCAGACTGTAGTAACATACTGTTGCTGATGTCTTCATTAAATAACTGCGTTTAGAGATGGCGACAGTTTGGGGAGTGTGTTAGCATGGAATGCCAAGAAAGCAAACCCAGGAATTTCCAAGCAGTACATGTGTCTAAGCTACTTGTAAGATGACTGCCAATCATATGTGGAAACTACATAGACATAGGAGACATTTTGTTTTCAAGTTGTAAGAGAAGGCAGAGTGTCTTTGGGTTTGTAGGAGGAGATCAAAAATGTCACAGACAAATCTGGCCCCAGACATATTTTTGTAAATAAAGATTTATTGAAACACTACCATGCTTCTTCATGGTTGTTGCGGTCTATGATTGCTTACCTGTGAACACAGCTATGGAGACAGAGTGTGCAACCTACAAATCCTAAAGTATTTTAAAGTATTTACTAACTGGAAAAGTCTGTGCTCCTGGAGTCCCACTATCACCCCATTGGTGACATTTCAACAGCTACAAAGTCCCAATCTTGTGAACTACCTCATGTCTTGGTGTAAAATGGCTCTCTCTCCTTTGGCAGTATTCTGCCTTTCACACAGCCTATGCAACATGCTTCTCCTCATTCTCACTATAGCTACGTTATCTTTGTGTGTGTGTGTGTGTGTGTGTGTGTGTGTGTGTGACTGCGTTTATGTGTGTGTGTGTGAGTGTATGTGTGAGTTTGTGTATGCATATGGATGTATCTCTATGTTTGTTCATGTATGTTGAGTGTGCGCATGTTTGAGTGTATGTGAGTGTGTATATGTGTGTGTATGTGTATAAGTGTATATGTGTGAGTATATGTGAGTGAAAGTATATGTGAGTGTGTGTGAGTGTATATGTGTGTGTATGAGTATGTGTGTGAGTGTGTATATGTGTGAGTGTATATATGTGAGTGTGTATGTGTGAGTGTATGTGAGAGTACTGTGAGAGCATGCATGTGTGTATAAATGTTAAGTGTGTGAGAGTATGTGTGTGTATGTGTGTGAGAGTATATGTATGTGAATGTGTCAGTGTGTATGTGTTTGAGTGTGTGTTTATGTGTGAGTTTATATATGTGTGTGAGTGTATATATGTGTGTGTATGTGTGAGTGTATATATGTGAGTGTATGTGTGTATGAGTGTGTGTGTATGTGTGTGAGTATATGTGTGAGTGTATATATGTGAGCATGTGTATGTGTGACTATATGTGAGAGTGTATTGTGAGAGTGTGTATGTGTGTATAAGGATATATGTGTGTATATGTGAGATGTGTGTGCGTGTATGTGAGGATATATGTATGTGAATGTGTGTCAGTGTGTATGTGTTTGAGTGTGTTTATGTGCGAGTTTATGTGTGTGAGTGTGTATGTGTGAGTGTATATATGTGTGTGTATGTATGAGTGTGTGAGTGTGTATGTATATATGTGTATGAGTGTGAGTATGTTTGAGTATGTATATGTGTATGTGTGTGTTTGTGTCACTTTATCTCTATGTGTTGAAACACCACATAATTGTGGCTGGAGAAAATAAGTAGATTTGCAAACAGATGTAAGGAGAGAATTACTTCCAATGGGCATTGTTAGCCAAAGACATTACATGTGTGTAATTCTGAGTTCTGAAAACGGTCAAAGTCAGGTCTCCAAAGAACTGACAAATCAGAAAAGCCCGTTTTAAACTCCTGCCACACTGTAAATGTTCTGAGGGATTGTGGCTATTTCAGACTAGGTTTTTGAGCCCAGGTTTAGAGGGCTTATCTAGAGGTGTACTCACAAGAACAGAAGGAACCTCTTCTCTATCTCCATATGGATGTTTTGAACACAAACAAAATGACCTTGAAGAATACTGACCTTCAGAAAAGACTGCAGTAGTTAAGAGGCTCAAATGACAACGGGACCACTGCAGGTCGCCCCACCTTCATTAAAAAGTCAATATGGCAAATAACCAGCATGCTTCAAAACTAGGAGAAATGAAACACTATCAAAAGAATTTATGGTGGCTTCCTACACTTCAGGGCCTCCGTAGGAACCCACGCCCTCCCTGATTGTCCAGTGGGAATGGGTACCACTCATGACAGTGGGGTTGTGGGTCAGCAAAGCCACTGACAGGATCTTCTCACACATGGCTCAGGACCACAGTGACCGAACAGAAGGCAGGCCCGGGAGTTTATCTTGCTGGTGCTTAGAAAGATTGACAGGGTACTCATGACAATGACACGCCACTGTGACAGTTTCCCGCACTGAAAGACAGCGACCATACCCACTACCCACCATGATATAAGATTAGGGTAAAGCATACAGAAAAGTTGTTAAAACTATCTGGCAGGACACAAGGCACCTGTGACTTGCTCGTAGAAACAACTGGACCTCTGAGATCTTCTGCTGAAAATGGTAGCCATGGCATTTTTATACAGCTGAAGGGTGCGTGTCCCCAGTGAGTCTCCAGGAACCAAAGGAAGCAATTTGGGGTAAGAAGTTCAACAACTCTGCACTGACCTCAGCAATATGAATTTTGAATGCTTAGTGGGTGTGGCCCCCCTCATTACCATGTCGCGGTGCATCATGGGATTCAGGGAACGCGCTCCTTACACAGCTGTCTGTCCTTCCACTAATGGTGATGGCGTGCTCTTACATCCCAACTGAAGGCTTCTACAGTCGCGCTCGAGTCTCTGCTGGAGTGTATGAAGATGGTATTACCACCTGGGCAGTGCTAAGGAAATCGGTCGCTGGGGAGGGGGACTGTAACGGCTTGCAGAGCACGGGAGTCCGGAGCTCAGACAACAAGGCATTCACAAGAGTTCCGTGGTGCCTTCTTTTCCCCTAAGTTCAGCATGTGACAAGCATCTGTTTAATGAGTACATACCAAGTGCCAAGCACTGTGCTATAGTGCTTAGGTGTGGGATCTCACTTGGTTTACAACAGTCCCTCTTCGTCAATGTGGATTGAATGAGACTGTCCCTGACAGGCTTGGCATTTGAACACTCGGGCGCCAGTTGGTGGCAATGTTTGGATGGATGCTATGAACCTTCATCATCATCATCACCACCACCACTATCTTTGTCAAATATATATATATGTATACATATGTATATGTATGTGTATATATGTATATATACATATATATACATAGTGTATATGTATATGCATATTATATATTATGTATTGTGTGTTATGCATTACATATTATATATTATATATTTATTACATATTATATGTCATGTGCCATATTATATATTACATATTACACATTACATGTTATGCATCACATATTACATATATATTATTGTAATATATAATTGTATACATATTACAATTATATATTATATAATATATAATTGCATCATTTCCCTTCATTCCCTTTTCTTCCTCCAACTCCCTTAAACTTCTTCTGCCCCAGTTCCCTCTCACATTCCTGGCCTTCTCTTTAGTTGCTATTGTTACACAGATGAGCTCATAACTCTGTAAATGCAACCTGCTTAGTCTATTCAGCATTGCTTGCATGTACATGCATTCAGGGCCGTCTACCTGGGACTCTTACCCCACTGGGACAAACTCTAGGTCCACTCCTATGGCACATATCTGGTCTAACAGCAGTGATTTGTCTAGCCCCGGGGCCCAGCTCCTGGTTCTATGTCATTAAACTCCAGACTCTTTAATAATTTTCGTCAATGGAAAGTAATAAATACTGCTGTCATAGTTAGGATTTCTATTCCTGCACAAAGATCATGATCAAGAAGCAAGTTGGGGAGGAAAGGGTTTATTCAGCTTACACTTCCACATTGCTGTTCATCACCAAAGGAAGTCAGGACTGGAACTCAAGCAGGTCAGGAAGCAGGAGCTGATGCAGAGGCCATGGAGGGATGTTCCTTACTGGCTTGCTTCCCCTGGCTTGCTCAGCCTGCTCTCTTATAGAACCAAAGAATACCAGCACAGGGATGGCACCACCCACAAGGGGCCCTGCACCCTTGATCACTAATTGAGAAAATGCCCCACAGCTGGATCTCATGGAGGCATTTCCTCACCCGAAGCTCCCTTTTCTGTGATAACTCCAGCTTATGTCAAGTTGACACACAAAACCAGCCAGTACAACTGCTATGTGGGAGTTGATAAACTATAGTTGCCAAACCAAAACCTAGATACGGCCTGATAAAGCTTTTGAAACAAGCTGAACTGAAGGGGTAGTGTAGAGACTGTATAGTTAGTGTGGTGGTTTGAATCGGTTTGCCCACATGGACTGGTGTTTGAATGCTTGGACCACAGGGAGTGACACTATTAGGAGGCGTGGCCTTGGTGGAGTGGGTGTGGCCTTGTTGAAGAAAATGGGTGGACTTTAAGGTGTCAGATGCTACAGTTAGGCCCAGTGTGGCATTCACATCTGCTGCCTGTGGATCAAGATGCAGAACTCTCAGCTCCTTCTCCAGCACCGTGTCTGCCTGAGTGCTTTCGTGCTTTCTGCCGTGGTGATGATGGACTGAACCTCTGAAACTGTGAGCCAGCACCCGTTAAATGTTGTCCTTTCTGAGAGTTGCCCTGGTCACGGTGTCTCTTCACAGCAATAGAAACCCTAACAAAGACAGCTGATAATGCCAAATTTACTGTTTTCAGATTGCTGTCTTGCCCAAACTTGTGCTGTGAGTCCAGCTGGGCACCAAACCTTCAGTCAGCTATTTACAGTAGTTGAGACCAGGAGAAAGGAAATGCTAAGAGTAACTAAAAGAAAATGTCTTCCCACCTTTCTGAGGCCAGCCAAGGAGAGCGCAGAGGCTGTGGCTGGCCAGCTTCTGAGTCACAGCTGGCTTTGTCATTCCCTCACTTCGCGTTTAAAAATATCATTCACTTCGGTTGGTAACCCAGACAGGCACAGAGGCTGATGCTCCAGAGGTCCTGTTGCCCAGACTGCCGTGGGAGAAAACAGTGTAGTCGCATCCTGATCAGCCCCGCAGCACAACTGAGGGGAAAAGCTAATGAATCGACCGGTAATGACTGACTCATCCTACAACAGGCATACCAGGGCAGCTAACATCATTGTAAGAATATTTCCTATCCGTGAGCATGAAAATCCATCTTTGGGGGCGAAAAAAGAGAGTTGCAGCGTTCATCCTTGCGTATGTGCCTAAGCGCATGCGCACATGTGTGCGTTTTCCTGCGACTATGACTGGACACACAAAATCGTGATCTGTAAAGGAAGTCACCCGTTTCTTGCAGGTTGCTGTGCTCCATCAGCAACCCTTCCCACACCTTCCCCTTGTTATCCTCCTTCCAACGTGTCTATTAACAAACTTGTAGGTACCCTGGGAATTCACTCAGCCCGCAGCCCTGATAAACAGAGCCAATCAGAACCCGGGTTTTAATGAGTAGGGAATGACTTGGATCACCATTATCTCATTTTAATTTACATTAATCCAACAGCCCCGGCTCGCCTTCATTCCTGTTTTGCTTTGTGTTCCTCTGGAACATCTTGCTTTTTTTTTTCCATGTTCAGTTTGTCTGCCCTGCCTCTCTCTAAATTTACCTGTGTGCATTAATCTCTCCTCTGATTTTTATATCATTCTGAATTGGACTTTGCTCTGTGGAGTTGCTTTGTTTTTGTTTTCTGAGAATGTGGTATTGTTTTCAAACACCATTTTTAGCACACAGAAAAGCTACTGATTTTGGTCATCCTGGTTTACTGGAATTTACTCTTAAGTTCTGCTTTTTGCCTCACTAGAGCTTAGGAAAAATGAATCTGAAAATAATTATGATTTTTATCTTTTATATCTTAATGTTGAGATGTGTTTTATTTTATTTTTAAAAGTTTGATTCTGTTATACAAATCACTAACTTATAGAGTTTGGTCTGTGTGTGTGTGTGTGTGTGTGTGTGTGTGTGTTTATTAAGTCAGACAAAAATAAATGAGCAGAATCTGCTGTGCAAAGACATCTAATCTGCCTGGAGTCTTTTTTGAGTCTCAAGTTCTCCATTTGTGAGAGGATGATGAGAATCCATTCATTATATCTTACTTCTCAGGCTTGATTTCACTACTAGATGCTACAAACTAATAAATAGATACTCACTCAATAAGGTTGTCAAGGCATTAGAGGAAACATACAACACATGTGCACATTTAAAATGGTGCTATTCATGGCTGCACACGCCTGCAATGTCAGCCCATGGGAGACGGAGGCAGAAGGATTGCAAGCCCAAGGCCTGTCTGTGCCACAAATCCTATCACTACATAGAGAGATGCTGCCTCGCTAGCCCCTGCAAACAAACGAAGAAGTTTTTTTGAAGAAGGGTACTACACTCTTAGAGATGTTACCCCAGCTTTGCCAGCACAAGTACAGAGCTGGCAACACTCACGAAAACTTTCTGAAGCCAATAATATGCTAATTACCTTTTTATCATGACAGTCTTTCTTTAAAAATTTTGCTTGTTTGTACATACTCAGAGGCCCCTTGGGTCTTCCTAGATGGAGTCTTAGTTGAAAGCAGGATGTCTGGTTAGAAGTCCCCTGCAGTTCTTGGCCCATCGTTTTACCCACCGTGTTCATTCTTTTCCACAGCCTCCCACAGTCTCTGGGTGCCACCCACATTGGGTATCATTCAGATACTGTACTGGCTGGTTCTGTGTGTCCAGTGACACAAGCTGGAGTCATCACAGAAAAAGGAGCCTTCCTTGAGGAAGTGCCTCCATGAGATCCAGCTGTAAGGCCTTTTCTCAATTAGTGATCAAAGGTGGCAGGGTCCCTTGTGGGTGGTGCCATCCCTGGGCTGGTGCTCTTGGGTTCTATAAGAAGGCAAGCTGAGCAAGGCAGAGGAAGCAAGCCAGTAAGAAACATCCCTCCATGGCCTCTGCATCAGCTCCTGCTTCCTGACCTGCTTGAGTTCCAGTCCTGACTCCCTTTAGTGATGAACAGCAGTGTGCAAGTGTAAGCTGAATAAGCCCTTTCCTCCCCAACTTGCTTCTTGGTCATGATGTTTGTGCGGGAATAGAAACCCTGACTGAGACAGATACCTAAATGGATTTATGGCCTAAGAGAAGCCCCAGACCTCCACCATGTCTTGTTGTAACTGTCTATCGTGGACTCTGGCTTTGTGCCCACCTTGAGTTCTCTCCCACAAAAAGTGAGACTAGAATCAAGGACAATATCATGTATAGCTTCAAATCTCCCAAACTGAACCTACCATAATTCCTGACCAGAAACAAAATCAAGTCATTGCTGATTAAATAAAACCTACTTTTCTGTTGACTTTGTTGGTTATGAGGAAGTGAAAAGCCATCAGAAAATAAAAATAAAAATAAAAATAAAAATAAAAATTAGGGATTGGAGATATGGCTCCATAGTTATAGCACTAGAAGCTCTTACAGAGGACCCAGATTTGGTTCCCAGAAGCCATGTGGAAGCTCAGAAACATCTGTAACTCCAGTTCCAAGGGATGTGATCCCCTCTTCTGATCTCTGTGGAGACATGTAGGGCAGACATACATGCACGCAAAACACCCGTGCACATAAAAATAAATAAAACTTTCTAAAAATGAAAAGAAAAACAAATCAATTGTATCAAAACTATGACGAAGGCAGATGGCACACACTCCCATGAGATCCTAGAGTTATATTTGAAAGTGGTGCAAAGTTAGCTTGCACAGGTTGTAGCCCACTAAGGATGTTTATGGTCATTCTGAGTAACCTCGTCAAAAAAGAAAGTCCAAAGGAACAGACGAATAGCAAAGAAAATACAAGATCAAATATGTACTTAAAGGCCTATGTCTGGGCTGGTGAGATGGCTCAGTGGTTAAGAGCACTGACTACTCTTCCGTAGGTCCTGAGTTCAAATCCCAGCAAAAAGAAAGAAAGAAAGAAAGAAAGAAAGAAAGAAAGAAAGAAAGAAAGAAAGAAAGAAAGAAAGAAAGAAAGAAAGAAAGAAAGGCCTACGTCCAATTCAAAAGAAAGTTAGAACTTTTAGAAAATGAAATCAGAGAAAGGAAAAGAGAAGCAGGCCAGGAGACGTAAAACAAACCACGCTAATAGTCGCTTTATGTAACGCTACCAAACTAGACACGTTGGTTGGACAAAGGGAAAGGCTTCTTAGATGACGTCTTATCAAAGCAGGGCCCAGCTCTGTGGATACTAATAAAATACAAGGACGGGAAAATACGATTCACCAGGCCAGTGAGACAGCTCAGCAAATGAGATGCTTGCTGGCACTGAGCACCTGAACTCAAGTCCACTGGGAAGCAAGCATACGCTGGAAGATGAGACTCAGAGACTGCACGGTGTCCTCTGATCCCAGGTGCCACTGTTGTTGGTCTATGCCTGCCTGCTCTCTCTCTCTCTCTCTCTCTCTCTCTCTCTCTCTCTCTCTCTCTCATACACACACACACACACACACACACACACACACCAATAAGCACATAATCATACTATGTGTATTCATCAGGAAAGCACAGAACACAATCACAGCAAGATGTCCCTGTGTGAATCCACCAGTGCAGAAACAAGGAAGACTGACATTGTCAAACACTGGCAAAGCTATGAAGCATCTAGAATTCTGCCACACTGGAGGTTGAGGTGGGTGTGGAACATCTAGAACCCTTTCACACTGGAGTCTGGGGTAGGTGTGGAACACCTAGAATTCTTCCAGACTGGTGTCTGGGTGGGTGTGGAACATCTAGAACTCTTCCACAGTAGAGTCTGAGGTGGGTATGGAACAACTAGAACTCTTCCACACTGGAGTCTGAGGTGGGTAGGTAGATTTTTAGAAATTTAGAATTGTTTTAGAAAAATAATCTGCATGACTCCCAAGAATTTGTGTGCATCTCCACCATGAGACCAGGTAATTCCACTTGTATGCATTTACTGAGGTAAAAACACACACTTGAATGACTCTTCTAGCCATGTTCCCCCAGCATCTTATCTATAGCAACCTTAAACGGAAACAGCACAAAAGTAACAGTCCATGCTACGAATAGAACAGAAGGAACAACCCCTGCACTGTGGCCCTTCAGTCAATGAGAAGAACAATTGGCTGTTGTGCGCACTCGCACTTTAATCTCAAAACAGGGCATGTTCACTGAGAGGATGACAACAGAGACGAAAGAATGGCGTGAGTTCTCTCTGCCAGAACATTCTGGAAAGGGCTGAAGGGTGACACGCAGCTGGTTTTGTCTGTTACAAGTGGAGTGTGGGGAAAGGGAAAGAACTTGTTTTGGGGGATGGTGATGTCTGGGAGTCTGATATTCTTAATATCTAATCATGTCCTACAAAGTCCATTAAGTGTTATTGTGTGGCATTGCATAAAAACACACTTCCTGTGTGTTCCCTGATGCTCCTAATTTTGTGAGGTCTCTTGCTAGCTCGTGAACGTTAATTATGAATTATTTATTCTTATAATTTATATGGTAATACAGACATCGTTATACATAATTACAATGAGCCCCATTTTAATCCTCTAAGTATATGTATGGGTAGCTGATATATCTTACGAACACAGCCCAAGCTTACCAACGCATGCTCAACTCACCACCTTCATATTTCCTGAAGAAAACACTCAGCAACAAACGATCAGCATGCATAAAAACTGCGCTCCACTCCGCACCACTTCTCTAAGACCCACAGGATTCCGTTCATCCAGATGTTGACTGAGTACTCTCGGTTAACTTTGTTAACGCCAGTGAACAGTTAATTTGATAACAGCGCCATGCGTCCCCGAGAGTAGTGTAGGTGCTGCCTAGCAGTGAGTACTTGCTGAATAATGGACTAGAACTGAGCCCCGGAGGACGAGTTGTGATATCAATTCATTTAAATCACACAGCTTTACATTTCTTTTTCATGACGTCATGAATCACACCCAGGGCCATGCACGTAGGCACACAGCAGGCAAGAACTCTGCAGTCGAGTGACACCTGGGCATGGATTTTTTTGACACTGGGTCTTGCTTACAGTCCACTTACAGTCCACCTACCCCAAACTCCTGATCGCAAGCCCAGCTCCTCATTGTCCATTCACAGCTGTGGTGTGCCATGGACACATGTGAGAGTGACAGAATATTCTAGGGTAGCTAGCATCTCCCATCATAAATTATTTCAATGTTAAAATTTATGAGGCGGTTCAAATCCATATTTATAATTCAAAGAAAATCAAAAGCTACAGTAAGGCTATAGACTAATCATCACAGACATAAACGGAAGGGCTAACAAAGAACATTTTGCTTGGGTTAAATTCCAAGTAAACATGGACTATAAATCTAACGGGGACTGTGTGTTTAAACAAAGTGCCTTTAGCTCAGGAGCTGGATTCAGAGGCTGTCATCCCCCACAGTTTAACAGCATTGTGTGCTCCCTTGGGAGGTTTTAGGAACATGAGGCAAGACCCCTGCCACAGGATAGGAGTTTGAGCAGTCAAATCGAATCCCTGGGCATCACTCTAAGCTTTAATGAGCATGGCTTTATCTGTGGCTAACAGCAGGAGAATTAGTTTCCTCACTCCCTGCATTGGTGACAGCCTGATTTCCAGATGTTGAGCCCTGCTCAGCAGGGTTCTGGCGGCTCCACACACTTCTTACAGATAGTTCTGCTGCTGCTGCCTTATGGGGAGACAAAAATGAATCCGTAAATTCGCAACACCATCTTTTCAAAGGAACTGAGGAAGGAAAATGGCCTGCATATTTACGAAGGTGTTGGTTACAATTTCCCTCGTTTTTTTATTTGCCGTTTTCAAGAGCTTGCCTCGCAGGGGAGACAAAGAGGGGAGAACAAAGGGAACTGGGATCGACAAAGACCCGACAAAAGTCGTGGGTGCGCGTGGTTCCTCTGGACTCCAAGCCATCAAATGTAAGGTGACTATTGTGCTTTTCCTAGGAGAGAAATCAGAGCCTGAGAAATCGGAGCCTGGCTGTTTATCAGGGGAGCCATATGCCGGCTGTAATGGCACTGGGTTTACCTGAGAGCTGTTTCTCTTTGCTTTCCAGAACCCTATCCCACCACAGAGTTGGCCTGGAAGCAGTAATGGAATCTAGCTTCCTCTATCTATCTCTCCTCTCAGCCTTGGTGTGTGTGTGTGTGTGTGTGTGTGTGTGTGTGTGTGTGTGCTCGTGTTTGCACAAACATGCAAATATCCACTTTTATCCTCGGTGACCTTTGGCAGTATCTAAGGGACCTGCTGACTTTCCAAACGATTGCTGAATGTGGTGTGTATGGTGTGGCAGGCATCATGGGTTCTAAGATGTGACCCAACAGCATCTCCTGCATGCACACGACAGGATGCCAGTGAGCTCTGCTATTTCAACTAAATAGTGTGGGGAGAGCTTGAAAAGCACTCATCTACATTGCCTTCTCCTGGCTTCAAAGACTGAAGACCCCCTGTGTGTGTGTGTGTGTGTGTGTGTGTGTGTGTGTGTGTGTGTGTGTGCTCGTGTTTGCACAAACATGCAAATATCCACTTTTATCCTCGGTGACCTTTGGCAGTATCTAAGGGACCTGCTGACTTTCCAAACGATTGCTGAATGTGGTGTGTATGGTGTGGCAGGCACCATGGGTTCTAAGACGTGACCCAACAGCATCTCCTGCATCTTTGCACACGACAGGACGCCAGTGAGCTCTGCTATTTCAACTAACGTGTGGGGAGAGCTTGGAAAACACGCATCTACATTGCCTTCTCCTGGCTTCAAAGACTGAAGACCCCCTGTGTGTGTGTGTGTGTGTGTGTGTGTGTGTGTGTGTGTGTGTGTGTGTGTTTCAGGCGGTGTTCCTGAGGTAACATGGCCTTCCATGCCCTCCAAGTCCACCAAGGCCGGGAAACAAGGATCGAATGAGACTTTAAACATGACGACTGTTAGGTCAAAAGAAGGGACACTGTGGTGGTGAGAACCAGGACAGATTCGCCATGAGGGGACATGACAGCTGCCATGTGTCCTGGCTGGTTCTGTGTGTCAACTTGACACAGGCTGGAGTTACCACAGAGAAAGGAACTTCAGTTGGCGAAATGCCTCCATGAGATCCAGGTATGGAGCATTTTCTCAATTGGTGATCAAGTAGGGCAGGGCCTCCTGTGGGTGGTACCACCTCTGGGCCAGTATTCTTGGGTTCTATAAGAGAGCAGGCTGAGCAAGGCAGGGGAAGCAAGCCAGTAAGAAACATCCCTCCATGGCCTCTGCATTAGCTCCTGCTTCCTGACCTCCTGACCTCCTTTGGTTATAAACAGCAATTTGGAACTGTAGGCTGAATAAACCCTTTCCTCCCCAACTTGCTTCTTGTTCATGATGTTTGTGCAGGAATAGAAACCCTGACTAAGACACCATGGAAATTAGAGACAACAGGGACTAGTAACCACTGAGGGCATACTGTGTGCTGGCTATGAGTGTGATGTCATCAGATACGCCCAAACTCTCAACATTGCAGCATGGCGTTGGACACTGCCATATACAAAGCCCAAGTGTAGGACTGGGAAACTGAGTCACAAGGTAGTAACACAAAGCTTGGCTGTTCTGTAAGCATGTTTATGATTCTGTTTATGTTGAACAGCGTTCACAGCTAGCGTCAGGTACATGTGACCTAAAATCTGGTCTAATCCCAGCACTCAGGAGGCAGAGGCAGGTGGATCTCTTTGGGTTTGAGGCTAGCCTATGCTAGAAAGCAAGTCCAGGTTAGCCAGAACTCTGTCACACAGTGAAACCATATCTCAAAAAACAAAACAAAACCAAAAAAATCCCAAACAGACAAAAAAAAAAGTGTTCAAATTGAAAAATGATGAAAAGGGCTTGTTTTTTTTTTCCTAGTGTTTAGGAAATTTATAAAACATTAAAGATATTAGGAACAAAATGGGCACCATCAGTAGCCCACCCGGAAGGAGTAGCTGTTAATTTCCTTGACTCTCTTAATCGCTGGGTATGCTTGGATTTTTAAACACAGGCCGTGCAGGCTTAATTTTATTCATTTTGTTTCTCCTGTGATGAGCTGCATTGTTAGTTGCTATACCAATTCAGCGGCTGCTTAACAACTGCATCAAAAGTGATTCCAACCAGGCCTGGTGACACACAGCTGCCATCCCAACACCCCAAATAAGGCACGGGTACAAGAGGGTCAGAAGTTCAAGGTCATCCTTAGCTACTTAGTCATGCAAGGCCAAACAAAAGGAAAAGACTCGACTTGTTTATTTTAGGTTTATTTTAGGGTGCATTTTGTGAAGAACAGATTAATCTCTCGGTATCTTTTATAGAGAGTTCATAATGTAAGAACTGGAATGGAGAAAAAGGTTTTAGAATGTTCCGGATTAATCTCCTATGATGTGCCTACCCTCAAGCGATTGCAGGAGCAGAAAGGCCAGGTGGCAAAGCCACTTGGGGGCACAGTGAGAGCTAGAATTCTGGCCCCCCTCTGCTCCAACTCCCCTTCTTTGCCTTACTCTGCAGCTCCTTTCCAGATGACACTGCTTCCTCAATGAATTGACCCAGCCCAGGCTTTATTCAACTCGTTATTCTAAGTATTGATTTAGCTCTCCACACAAACAAAAGCTAGACATTCAGCAGGGTATGCCACTAAGAGGCAATGCTTTCTACCTCAGGACAAAGCATATCTAGCTTAAAAAAAAAAAAAAAAATGTCCTCCTGCCCGCTCCCAGCCGGCCACAGCAGGAGTTCCTTGTCACTAAGGCTGAATTACTCTATGATTCCCAGAAAGTTTTATTACCAGAGGCATGCAAGAGCATTGATTTTATGCTAGATCATTCTAAGCCATAATAAGATAATAGCAGCTTGGCTTCAGTGCGACGTGTAAATACAAAACTCTGCAAAGGACAGCCAGCCTGTGTGTTCCATGTGGCATATCCCACGATGCCAGTGGGTGATGCCGACCTCGTCTACGGCCTCTCAAATATCAGTGTAGGGGATGCAGATGCACCGTGGGATGTGTTCTGGAAATGGTCATCACAGCCCAAGCTGGTAAGGGATACATGAGCAGAAAAGATGGCGCATGCCGGGATTGGTCCGGGGGACATTCGAACCATGCTTACATGTAATGGCATCTTCTTCTCTCTGCCCTCACAGCTACTATAAGCGAAATGGCGGGCATCGTACTGAGAGGCTGCCTGCAAATCTGAAATCCCCTCTTCAAAAGAGGTGTGCCAACTATCCTAAGGAGCTGGGGCTATGGGTGGGACATCCTGTTCAATGGGTGCACATTAACTGAAGAAAGAACCTTCCCTTTTTCCTCTGCCATTTGCAAATCAGAGACAACAATTGAATACAAGCATGTGCAACAAGAGACCTATCAATTAATGCTGTTCCCCAACCTCTACGCACACTGTCACCCTCTGAAAACTGCAAGAAATGACCCCACTTTGTCTCAGGGACCTGAATGCTCCTCAGGGTCCCTGGGGATTCGTTCTTTCCGTGTTGTTGACTCCCCTGATAAATCTCAGACCCAAAGAATGATCTGTCTTGGTGTCCTTTTGGGAATCCCAAATCTTGAGATCCATATATTATGTGGGTTTTTGAGCTGAGGCGGATCAAGAAGGAGACTGGCAATCAGTGACAGCTCAGCAGAGGCCAGAACTTGCACTTAGCTAAGGGAAGCCACCCACTATAGAAACCCCTGGGTTACAGGTTGCAGATCAAGCCTTTACCACTCTGTAGCTAATGGTTCAGAAGCTGCCTGGCTCAGCTTCCTGCCTCCATACTTGTCGTCCATGGGAGGATGTGTTAGGGCATAGGAAACCGGTGTATCAGAGTCAATGTGTCCTCTGCTTCTGTCTCTGCCTCAGGAACCTTGGAGACCCTGTCACTCAAGCGGAGGACGCCTGCTAATTGGCATTAGACTGGGATATACTGAGCACACAAACTTGTATCATGTTCCAACACTTGAGCTCTGTTGGGGTTGCATAATACTCGTCGTTGAAGCAATGCTGAGCTTATTCTGACTAATTTAGTCATTAAGTGCCTGCTAAACCTTGATGAGGTTAGGATCCTATCCTGAGCCCTGCGTTTAGTTTGAACTGATACTCTGTTCTGTAAATAGTTTAACACAGACCTAGAAAAAACGACCCCGCTCCTGTGTGACCCTAACGCTCGAGGCCTTAAGATTGAACCCTAGCAACCTGTGTCAGAAAGCTGGGTGTGGTGATACATGCCGGTAATCCAAGTATGGGGGAGGCAGAGACGGGAAAATTCCTGAAGCAGGCTGGTCAGCTGGTCTTACTGCATTGGTGAGCCCCGGGTTTAGTGAAAGATCTGCCCCTCCCCCTAAAATTGACGCAGAGTGAGAAAGACATCAAATGCCAACCTTTGGTTGTCACACACACACACACACACATGAACAAACCACGAGGGGGGAAGAAGGAGGGAGAGGGAAAGAAGGGAGGGGGAGAGAAAGCTTGTATTTGTCTAGGGAGGTGTATCCAATCTTGTACATTTTTCTTGGTGAGTCTATAGATGCTATTTGCAGGGCCCATTGAAATTCAGCTTTGAAGGAAAGATGGTTTTGTTTGACTGTTTCATTAAATATTTTTCCCCTCTAGGAATTAGAAAGAAAATCCAAAGACACACGCTGGTTAAGATGTTTCCCTTAATTATTGATGGGTGCTGCTAAGGCCATGATCAAACAGCTGAGCTCAGCTCCTCTAAGGAAGGAGCCCACTGCAAACCCGAGCAGGGACTTCTCTCTTAATGTAGGTTAAGTGTGAGCATCAGGGCTGACCCCCTGGGGGGCGGGGCTGACCCCGGGGGCGGGGCTGACCCCGGGGCGGGGCTGACCCACTGGGGCAGGCTGTGGAGGAAGCAAAGTAGGCCGGCTGCTGGGCTGCTGTGGGTCCTGCACTGCCACCTCACTGAGAGAGGATAAGAGGGGGTCCCTGTGGGGATCGAGGGAGGGGATGCGACCATGGTCTGTCAGTCCTGGTCCAGTGATAGTTTGTTATTTAGAAGTAACAGATATAATATCCCCTTTAAAAAAAACAAAAAACCTTCAGAAGCCGGGTTCTGCCTTTACGATGTGTATTGCGGCTCTTCAGAAGGTCTCCCGGCCTTCAGTAACTGATTGGAAGAACCAAGACAGCCACCTTTCAGACTGAGCAGCTGCTGGGATTCTAGATTCTCCGGATGTAGGCAGGAATTGTTGGGCTAAGCCAAATCAGTAAATCCCTTTTTGTTATACACACACAAACACACACACACACACACACACATACATATAGGTGCAGGCACACACACACACATATATACACACACATTCTATCAGTTACGCTCTTAGATAACCCTGATATATGTATGTATATATAATATCGCATACAGACACATACACACACACACATATGTGTGTATATATATATATATATATATGAATAAAATATATATCCTTAATGTACATCCTGTATGTATTGAATATCTACTATGGACTAGGGAGTGATTTCATCCTGGAAACCGAGCAATTAAAAGAAAAAATTTTAATTGTTAAAAATAGAAAACACTAAATATTTGTTTTCTAAAACTAAGTTCATGAAACAACATTGTAGCAAGGGGGACAAAATAATCGGGTAAACACTCGAGAATGTGGCCATTTTTGAAGACATGTTAACTGCCAAAGCGGGACAGAATCAAAGAGGAAGTGTGCACTTTGAAACAGGACCACTCGGAAGGTCTCCGGGAGAAGGCGGCACTTGCCTCGGCCACAGGCGGGAAGGAGCGGCCGCTGCAGGGCTGACACCATGGAAGCTGGCGGACTGAAGCAGAGGTCCTGGCTAAGGGCACGACCGTGGTCCGTGTCTAAAGAAGAGAACCGGGGAAAGCCATGAGCTTCCTGGGAAGACGTGGGAAATGAGAACAGAGCCAGCCTGAGACTGACATCCGGGGTTATGTGGTTATGTTTTTTTCTGGAAGAAGTTGGATGGTACAGGTTTGTGGCATTCTGGGCAGGACACGTCTCTTGACTAAGACACCTCACTCTGCCACAGCAGCATGGACGCAGTCGCAGAAAGCACTGAGCATGGACAAGTGGCCGCGTGCCAATAAAACTTTATGTAGACGCCAGTATTTGAATTCCATATCAGTTTCACAAGCTACAAATGTTCTCCATTTGAGGCCTTTCCAGCCATTTGGAATGTGTAAAGAATGGTTTTTGAGCGTGCCAGCTGTACTGAAACGCGCACAGGCAGGATTGGACCGGCAGGCTGGCATTCCCCAGCCTGGATCCCAGGGGCCATGCTAATCACAAGGCAGCTTTGTTTCCATTCTGAGTGATGAAAGGTAGCGTTCGGGAGGCTCAGCAAAGAGAGGAAGGGCCTGACTCAGATGTGTGGAGCGCCGAGCAAGTCGCACCAAGGGCTGAAGGACCTGACAGCATCAACAGGGTTAGACTCACCAAGAGAATTAATCCCTGGTGTCTGTGGAGAGTTTTCTCAGGTAGGAAGAGCCACACCGAATGTAAGCACCCCTGTGCGCTGGGCTGGGTTCCCAGGCTGCAGAAGCGATGATGAACTGTGTGACCGTCATTCGTCACTCTCTGCTCCCTGACTGTGCGTGAATGTGACCAGCCCCTCACTTCCCCCACAGTGACGGCGATACACTGTATCCTCCGGATTGTAAGCCCCAAATAACCCTTCCTCCCTAAATTGCTTCTTGTTGGATATTTAGGTGCAACAAGCAAAGTAACTAATTCAGGGCTGGAGAGGTAGCTCAGTAGTGAAGAGCGCTGGCGGGTTTTCCCAGAGTCTGGTTCAATTCCCAGCATGCTCTTGGTGTTTCACACCCACAGTTGCATCCAGTGTGAGGGGGGGGTCCAATGCCCCCTTGTGGCCTCCATGGGTACTGCATACACATGATGTACAATACACACATATAGCAAACATTAATTCACATAAAATATTTAAAAAACAAAACACATTACGTTAAAACTACATTCCCAAATCTCATTGTTAAGGCTGGAATGACCATTGCTAGTTGCAAACATACCTTGTCAGTTCCCACTTAAAGGACAATGAGCATTTATGATTACATCCGTGGGTCAAGCTAGAGATACAAGACAAACATGCCTCATTTATTTACGTTTCCTTGCTTTGGGGACATTGTCTTGGAGGAGGAGCGCACACGTTGTGGGGAAGCCATCCTGAGCTATTCGGACTATTGCTTACTCATGGCCCTAAGGTGGTGGCTGCTAAAATATAAGAACAATTAACTAGAGCCTCTCCCGTGGGCATTGGTTTAGTCATTGTCTCGAAGATAACTACAGAATGATCCTGCCTGCACCATCACCCACCAACTCCGGTAATTGCGATGGAAGGAAGTCCTGAGATAACTGCGGCAGGCTCCGGCCTGTGCAAACACCTGTTGTCTCCACCGGAGGACCCTTATCTCCTCCTGCTGAAACTGCTAATTGCCCTTCCTTCCTTTGTCCCTACCTTGGGGTACGCCCCTCCTGAAAGCCTTATAACGTGGGTACCCCAGAACATTAAACGAGGCTTTGACACAACTCAGAGTGGCTTTTCATTCTTGGTGCTTGGCCTCCGTCTCTCTCCCCCCCCTTTTGACCCGCAGGTAGCACCCCTTCGGAACCCTGGAATAACTGACCCGCGGGACGGGTTACAACACGTCTCCTCTCTATTTGCTTTGTATCTAACTGCAAAGGCAGGGCTCTTGGGTAGTGTTTTTATTGTTTGCATTTAACTAAAAATCAAAGCTGACAGGAAAGCCCCAGGTTCATTGAAAATGTATCTCCCAATGCTCACATGCTCTCTCCCTCTGTCTCTCCCTCTGATCCTCTCTCCCCCCACCTAAATAATTCTATATTTTGTATTGAAAACTGGGAAGGCTAATGCAAATATACGATATATATGTATATATATATATATATACACACACACACACATATATATACAATAAATGTGATGATATATAAAACAATCGCATTGGATATGATTGATTGATATATAACTGAGTGATTTCAGTCCAAAACCAGCATCTCCCGCACAGCCGAGGAAACGGTGCTATTCAGGCAAACTGTCAGAAGATGATTAATTCTTCTAACTGGCTATCATTTCTTTTAGTCTTCACATCTGAGGAGGCCATTAATCTGAAACTGCTACCAATACAAGTGTTATTTGCCGTGTTTGTCTATGGAGACCAAGACGTCTTTTTCAGAAAGGGGAAGGATTAACGAACTGAGGCTAGGGTTCAGGCATATGGCGGCGGAGTGGTCAGGCTGTGCGTATCTGTGTGTGTATAGGTCTGTCTCTGTGTTACATGTGGGGTGAGTGTATCCATATGAGTGCTTGTGCACTTCTGTGTGTCTCTCTGTGTGTGTATAGGTCTGTCTGTGTGTACATGTGGTGTGTGTCTGTATCTGTATGTGTGCTTATATATGTGTGAGTGCATATGTGTGTATATGTATGGTGTGTATCTGTGTGTATGTCCGTCTGCGTGTACATATGGTGTGTGTGTATCCATGTGAGTGCTTGTGCACTTCTGTGTGTCTCTGTGTGTGTATAGGTCTGTCTGTGTGTACATGTGGTGTGTGCCTGTATCTATATGTGTGCTTATGTATGTGTGAGTGCATATGTGCTTATATCTGTAGTGTGTATCTGTGTCTGTCTGTGTGTATCTATGTGGTGTGTATCTATGTGAGTGCTTGTGCACTTGTGTGTGTTTATGTGCTCATGTGTGTGTTTGGTAAGTGTGTGTGTACCTGTGGTGTGTTTGTATCTGTGTATGTGCTTATGCATGTGTATGTGTGAGTACACATGTATGTATGTGTGGTGTGTATCTGTGCATGTGTTTGTACGTGTGTGTGTCTGTGTGAGTATCCATGTGTCTATGTATATCTCTGTGTTTGTTTATATGGTAGATGTGAACACATGCTTATGCATCTGTGTGTTTTGTCTGTGTATGTCTGTGCATGTCTATATGTCTATGTGTGCGTGTGTGTGTCTGAATCTCTGTGTGTGTGTGTGTGGTGGGTATGAACTCACACTTGTGCATGTGTCTGTATGTGTTTGTGTTTCTCTGTGTGTGTATGTGTGTGTTGTGTGTTTGTGTGCGTATGGTGGGTATGAACACATGCTCGTGCACATGTGTGTGTGTTTGTGTATGTCTGTGTATGTCTATGTGTCTATGTCTGTGTGTCCGCATCTGTGTGTATGTGTGTGTGTGTGTGTGTGTGTGTATGCTGGGTATAAATACACACTTGTGCATGTATCTGTATATCTTTGTGTATGTCTGTGTGTATGTGTGTGTGGTGTGTGTTTGTACATATACGGTGGGTATGAACACATGCTTGTGTATGTGTGTATGTCTGTGTATGTGCCTGTGTTTGTGTATGTCAGTGTGTGTGTGTCTCTGTGTGTATGTGCGTGTGTGTGTGTGTGTGTGTGTGTGTGTTGTGTGTGTGTGTGTATGGTGGGTATGAACACATACTCGTGCATGTGTGTGTGTGTTTGTGTATGTCTGTGTATGTCTATGTGTCTGTGTATGTGTGTCTGCATCTGTGTGTGTATATGGTGGGTATGAACACATGCTTGTGCATGTGTGTATGTCTGTGTATGTGTCTGTGTTTGTGTATGTGTGTGTCAGTGTGTGTCTCTGTGTGTATTGCACGTCTGTGTGTCTGTTTTGTGTGTGTATGTGTATATGTGTCTGTTTTGTGTATGTGTGTCTGTGTATGTGTCTATGTTTGTGTATGTGTGTGTCAGTGTGTGTGTCTCTGTGTGTATGTGCATATCTGTGTGTCTGTGTGTGTCTGTTTTGTGTGTGTCTGTGTGTCTGTTTTGTGTGTGTGTGTGATGTTCTACAGGTGGAATTATTGCAAACCCCAGCGCGTTCTCTGCGTGCTGTAGTGTTGGATGTTTCCTTGCTGCACTCAAGTGGAATGTGTCTTTCCATTCCTTCTCATTGGAACAAGAATTGAAAAACATTTTCAAGCACTCAGCCCGTGGTCATCAACATTATTTTTCAATCCAGAGTGGGTTTAAAAACATGCACTTTATTTAAATATATATGTTTACTTCCACCAAGAACTTTATTAGTAAGGACTTCCTGGGAGACTGATCCTAAATTGAAGTTAGGTAAGTCTGCCATCTCTTCTTGTCCCTGTGCTTCTTGGTTGGCAGTGGTAGGGTTGTTTTGTTTTATTTGGTTTTGTGTTTTTTGGTTTTGGTTTTTATTTAAATGGGGATCTCCTAGGAGATACAAGCTAAGACCAGTCACTGCCTGTACTGGTTAGTTTTTAACTCCTTGACATAACTGTCAGTCACCTGGAAAGAGGAGTCCTCAGTTGAAGAACTGCCTCAGTAAGACTGGCCTGGGACCACGCTTGTGGGAGATTGTCTCGATTAGTGCTTGATGTGTGAGGGTCTGGCTCACCGTTGGCAGCACCATTCCTCAGCAGAGGGACTGTGCTGTAGAAAGAGGTTGGCTGAGCTTGAGTGAGCTGGTGAGCTAGTCAGCGCTCCTCTGTGTTCCTGCTTAAGCTCCTGCCAGTGACTTCTCTCAGTGGGGGGGTCGTGACCTGAGAGTCCAAGGCAAATAAGCCCTTGCCTCCCTGTTCTGCTTAGGTGTATGTCAACCTAACTCCAGCTAGAGTCATCTGGGGAAAGGAGACTCAAGTGAGACATCTGCCTGTAGGCATGTCTGGAGTGTATTTCTTCAGTGATGATGCTGTAAATGGGCCTCGCTCACTGAGGGCAGTGCCTCCCCTGTGCTGGTGGTCCTAGATTGCATAAAAAGGCAGGCTGAGTAAGCCATGGGGAGCAAACCAGTAAGCAATCCCCCTCCATGGCTTCTACTTCAGTTCTTGCTCCCAAGTTCCTGCCCTGACTTCTTTCTGTGATGGAGTGTAACCCTGGAATTGTAACCTGAAACCAACCTTCTCTTCCTCAAGTTGTTTTGGTCATGGCATTTATCAGAGCCACATAAAGGGAACTAGAACAACACCACACTCTCATGGGATGTCTCAGGTCCTCAAAGCAGGCCCGAGGACAACGAACAAATGACCAGGACATGCAGAGTCTGGTTCACCAGAAGAAATGTCACCTTGTCAGTGCTTCTTGTCCAACTGCAAGAAAATTTTTAAAGAAAGAAACCATCCCCGGGCAGAGCTACTAAAACAGACTCCCAACAAAACAATAAAACAAAGACAACAGAGCACCGACATCCAGTCCCTGCCCCGCTGCTGTGTTAGCTCTCCAGTGCTCTATTTCTACCCCTTCCCCATCGATGCAGGAACGGGTGAGGAGCTGAGCTGATTCTAATTCAGGATCTCTGCCGAAAAGATGCCCATGGCAAACGGCCTCATCAGTGGAGCAGAGTCAGATTCTAGAGACCGCGGGATGCAGTGGTGTGGTGGGAGCTGGACCTGAGCCCAGTTTCTTTCTGAAGAAACACTTCAGTTGTTTATAGGGCTGAAAACGAAATGTTAAAATTAGCGTGGCTCTCCTCCTACGGCTTTGGCTAGCTGCTGGAAGGAAATGGTGAAGGGCAGCTCAGGTGAAAACATCCGGGAAAGGAAAGGAGAGGGGAAGGAGCCATAATTTACCCGGGCAGGGGGGTCTCTTGGTTTGTTTGTTTGTTTGTTTTTTGATATGGCATCAAAGTACAAACAACGCAAGCTGGAGAGATGGCTCAGACCAGCCCATTAAGCCCTCACATGAGAAAAGATGGATGTCTTGACATGCTTGTTAGCCTGGGGAAACAGACAGGCACATCCTGGGCACTGGTTAGCTCTGGAGGGTCCTCGGCTAGTGAGTGCCTGTCTCAAACTGGGGGTGGGGGTGGGGAGGGGAGGTCTGTTTTCTTCAGGGATGTAATTTCTAAGTGGGTATGTGTGCACCAGT
The DNA here is from genome assembly GCF_947179515.1 of Apodemus sylvaticus. Classification (NCBI taxonomy): domain Eukaryota; kingdom Metazoa; phylum Chordata; class Mammalia; order Rodentia; family Muridae; genus Apodemus; species Apodemus sylvaticus. Next base: position 156,267,770 of record NC_067476.1, on the reverse strand, counting down.
AGGTGGCCCTACTCACAGTAGCATCTGTGGACTGGGTGGGGGTGGAGGGTGGGGGTGGGGTCGTGGATGTATGAAGTCAGGAGGGGTGGAGGAGTTGAAGATGATGGAGTGGGGTGGATTTGATCAAAGCACAATATGCATGTATGAAACTCTCAGTCTAAAAGCAAGAAATGTGGGGCGAGTGGAACTGTTATCACCAGACAAAGACTTGGAAGGTTGAGCGGATTCAGATACCCTGGTATTCTCATATCTGAGACCAACAGGGTGTCATCTGTTCCTGACCCAGTACCTGTCCTAGAACACATGGCCATGGCACCCCATGAGAAGATCGAGACCACAAGTCACGTAGCACGAGAGTTCTCCATGCCAGTGAGGTATCTGGACGGGCCAGCCCTGGCGGTTTAACCAATAAGCATTCCTTCCTGAAGATTCCTTCAGGCAAAGGGTGTTTAATCTCTGGTCCACCCTGAGGAAGTTGTACGTACCCGATGAACAAACAAGGATTGTCTCTCCCTTTAACGCAGTGGGGGAAGCCTCCGTCATACACAGCCACAAGCTGTCTTAAGTCTCCCATAAGTCCCTTGGTGCTCCCAGACACTCACTGCTAATTAGAGCCAGAGTTCCCCTCCCCCTCCCAGCCCCAGGTCGTCTGCCTGTGCAGAGTTCACACACCCCAGCTGATAGACCGAGACAGAACAAGGGACATGAAACCGCAGAAGGCATCCAGGTTGTCCTTCAGCCTTCGCATACACACCCTGTGCTGCTGCATACACACCCTGTGCTGCTGCATACACACTTTGATCATTTAGATCAGCTGCTGAGTATGACTGAGAGATTGATTACATTGATCAGTGTGGGAAGACCCATCTTGGCTGTGGGTGGGACTATTCCTTAGGCAGGAGATCTTGGACTGCATACGAAGGGCAAAGGGAGGCAAATGTGTTTATCTCTCCCGTCCTGTTTCTTGACCGTAGCTATGATATGAGCAGCTCCCTTGAGCTCCTGTTACTGTGGCCGCCCTACCACGGAGGATCATGGTCTAGATCTCTGGGTCGGTTCAGCCATTTCCCCCCTTAAGTTGCTTTTGACAGAGTATTTTATCAAAGCAACAGGAAATGAAACACACATGAACATACATACACATGAACACACACATAATCACATACCTGAGTACACACAAACATACACACAAGAACACACATATACAAATACACATATACACACACATGAACACACACAAACACATACATAACACACACAAACACGAATATGCACATATGAATTCATACATGCACACACACATAACACACACGAATAAACACAAGAACATGCACACATGAATACACTCATGCATATATACATAAACACACATACACACAAACACACACATGAACACACACAAACACACATACACACGAACATACATATGTTCAAAGAACAAAAGCAAAGCCACAGGCCCCGATTTCCTCTCTCTGTGATTCTGCCACCACGCTGTTGCCTATCTGTCTGTCCACAGCATCAACAACTCTCTTAATAAACTCTTTACCCACCCCCAACAATTCATCTCAGGGCTCCCTTGAACTTTCAGAGACCTCTTAATATTTTGGAGAAATGCACACTGAAAATGGCGCATTAATTGTGTCTCCGGGTAAAAGACAGTTGTCCTGAAGAAGCGCTTATTTAGCAAATGATCTCATTTCTAAATCAATACAATCACCCTGAGCATCCATTAAACAAGCAGAGACAAAGAAGCAGTGATCGATTCTCTGCTATGTGCAGAAATGAGACTCTGGCAGGGCCGGCTTCACCTGTTCTCCACAGAGAGGTGATAAAAATCCACCTACTACTAACTCTGAACCAAAAGCGTGCAAGCTTGATCGAGGTTTGGCCAGTATGGTGTGGAAGTTCCCCGAGTGCGGTCGCATAGTTCCAACATCAGTGAGACATCGCGAAGGTAAGCTTGAGGGATGGAACCCAAGACTTGCACAGAGATTAAAAAGGTTTTATTAAGAACAGATAATTTTTTTAATTATCGTGTTTGTGTATGCGAGCATGCGTGTGCGAGCATGTGCGTGCGTGCGTGCGTGCGTGTGTGTGTGTGTGTGTGTGTGTGTGTGTGTGTGTGTGTGCTTTAGCACTTAGAGACTGGAAGACAACCTGCGGGGGTCAGTTCTCTCCTTCTGTCATGTGGACCCAGGGGATGGAACTCAGGCCGTGAAATCCGAGAGCGAGCACGTTGACCGCTGCACCACCTCGCCAACCCGGAACTTTTAAAGTATAAACAAAGTTTAGCAATCACTAGGGCTTGCATTTGTAGGCAGGTGGGATATGAAGCAAGTGGACATGCGTACCGTGTGTTTCAGGCAGTAGCGAAAACCTCAGCCGCTCGGTACCTAAGCTTGGCGGTCACTCGCTCAGAGAAGCCCTCTCCGGCCATCTTGCCTAAGAACAAGACCTGGGGCTCCAGCAGTGTTTCCTCTATGCGTCCCTCGTTCAAAGAGAGTAAATAAATAAAACCTTCAGGATATTAAATTTCAGGGCTTATTTGCACAGAGAATGACTCATGAATCAGGCCGCCCTGAGAACCAGAGAGGTTGGAAGAGTGCGAACGGTGACCTTCTGTAGGCTGGACCCAGAGCCAGAGTGCAGATGCCACTTGATTGGTTGCAGCTAAGCATCTGAGAGTGGAGTGATGGGCGCTTGCCTTATTTAGGCGTGGTGTGGTGTGACGTTGGCTGTCGTGATTGGCTGAGATGCAGCTTTTTGCTACTCTCCTAGGTTAAGCTTCAGTATGTCCCCACTGAGGCTGCTGTTGACTGTAGGAACTTAGAATACGGAACCGGCCTCAGGCTACCAGACTCTACACTTCTACGCTAGATCGCGTCATCATCCGTGGACTGTTTGCCTCCCCTTCTGGAATACTGAATCAGAAAGTGCTCACTGTTAATGGAATGGATGGAGAAAATTGAGAGATGCTAAAAATAGAAACCACATACATACTGAATAGACAGCATCTTGCAGCTTTAAACATCGAAGGATGAGTTAAGAAGTGGAAGTCAGAGTACAGAAATCCTAGAAAAACATGTTTTTAAAGAACTAAAGCTATAGCCCCAGAGGAGAGTAAATCTCTGGTGTTTAGCTCTTCCAGATAGGAAGAAAAACTCAAGAAATGCTTGAGTAGGTGCTGAGGGGGCACGGCCACTGTATGAAGCTGCTCCTTAAACGGGGGGCTTCAGCTGGCAAGGGAACAAGCCATGGGTGGCCAGCGGAAAGAAGACAAGCAAGAAAAGTGGGGCTCTACAGTGGCACGGATTTCACCTGGAAAAATCCGCAGAGGACACTGTCTGGGTCAAGAGAACAGGCTGCAGCAACTGCAGAAAAAGCAAGAAAAGACAAGGCCACTGAAAAGTTTCTATTTGGGCCCCAGGTGGGTAGATAACCACCTCTTGTGATTGAGGGTTAAGAGGTTGGGGAGTCAAGAGATGAGCGAAATGAATGCGCTCCTTCTGCAAATCAAATGACTGTAATTTCTAGAATTCACGATTCAACCCAAATGGAGGAACTTTACAAAATGATGTAGCTGGGGCTAACAGCTAAGACCCAAGGTCATGATAAAACTTGAAGATGAAATTTAAGGTGCAAGTTCAGAATTAAAATATACCGGGAAAGTTAACCATCTTAGTAATGAAGCCAATTGAATTAGTGTTGAAATTCAAACTAAAAAAAAAGCTATTGCGTATGAAGGAGAAAGCAGATGGAAGACGGACACTCTGAAGCAATGGAATCTGATGCATTCCGTTATCTCCTTCAACCCATGTATAGACGGAAGTGGGGGATTCAATTGAAAAGATCAGTAAAACATAGATCTTACAGATGTGCATGTGTGTGCTTCTGTGTGTATTCATGTGTGTATGTAGTGTATGTGTGCCTCCGTATCTGTATATGTATGTGTGTTGGAGGGGTATGTATGTGCCTATGAATCCATGTGTGTGTGTGTGTGTGTGTGTGTGTATCTGTGTGTATCTATGTGTGGTATGTATGTATCCATGTGTGTGTGTGTGTGTGTGTGTATAAAACATCTCCATTGTGGGGAGATGATGAAGAAAATACTTTAATTCAGGGTGTAATTCTCATAAGACACACATAGATACATAAATTTTTCAATAGAGATTGTGAAGATGGGAACGATGGTGGAGTTGGATTGGAGAGTCGTCTACCAGTGTTCCTTCATTGTGTTAAAGGATTGTGGAAGGAGGGAGGACCAAAGGGTCTGAAGGTGAATACACCAGAAGAACTTTATGGGAGGGAAGGTACATTTACAAAGAGCTCAAAGGAGTTCGTCAGAAGAAGCAGGGAGGGCATCCCTCCTCCAACCTCTGCAGCCCAGAAGACAGAGGTTGGTTCTCCTTACTGCCATGAGAGTTAGAATGATGAGGTTGGGCAAAAGAATGGCAGATTGGGAAGACAGACAAGGGGATAAAAAAACTCCACAAGAGGCTTTTATTTGGGAGCAAAACCTAGAGGGTGGGGTGCTCTGCTGTAGGAATCAGAGCCCAGTGTCTGCTTACGGACCAGGATATTACAGGGAAAGGAAGAGGAAGGAAGGACTTTAGTTGTTGTTGTTCACAGTTGGCCATTGCTAGTGGTAATCAGGGAGTAGTGAGTTAAAGAATGCAGAGTGATTGGTAACGATCTCTCTTGGCTGCCCATTGCTGGGAGCCCCTAAAACAGGGAGGGAAGAATCTAGAGGAACAAACTGCTTTAATCCTGGAAACCAAATTATTGTAATTTTCGGAATCATCGCTGTCCAATCAAAATGGAGGACCCTCACAAAACTGCATGAATGTGGCTCACATACATTAAGAAGGTCACTTTATCCCAGTGCTACAATGACAAAAGACCTCAGATTTAAACCTGTGACATCACATCTCCAAATGAGATGTGGTAAGCCATGGCCGTAATGTGCTTGCAGCACGGAAGGAAGATGTTTATCTGCATTATAACGGATTATAACTAAACCAACCTGTGCCACGAGCTGAGATTTTATGATCCTGTCTACAATTCTGAAAGCTGCGAGTGCCTTGCATCATACCCCTATGCCTTAAGTTCATTTGCAGGCTATTAAGTATTCAAGATATAAATCACTTTTCATAATTCTGATATAACCGTATTTGTTTCTAACACAGTAGGTTTCCTGGCATATTATTACATCGGCAGGATATTTCACAGGTAATTCCCCAGCTCTGTCCAGATAGTTCACAACATCTATGGAGTTTCTCTGGGGTCTTTGATGACCTCCCTCACAGTCCTAAATCAGAAAGTAGTGCTTTACACTTTTCTATGGCATTGAATTCTTTAATCCTATGTCCTCTAGAAGACAATAAACCTTTTTCCAATGATGTATTTTCCATTGAATTTGAGTCACCTGTCTCCAGTGGATAGGTTCACTATTGTTTCTGCTGAACTTTAGTAAATCATCTCCAAGGTCAGAAAGAGAAAGAACATCCTCTACTTGTAGGTACCCAAGGCCTGCAAAGCTTGTGACACCATACAAGCAACAATTAAGACAATGTATAGGTCTGTTGCCAAGGCAACAGCTACCGTTTACCCAGAATTCCATAGCCTACCTTTACCTGTAATTACGTCACCACCGGTATATAACCAGGCAGCGCTTCTTTCCCGTTCTCTTTTCTCTTCTCTCTTTCTCTCCTTCCTTCCCGCCCGCTACTCCTTCCCTATCTTAAATAAAGTCCCACGTGGAACTGTTTGGCCAGGTGTATCTCATTGCGGCCCACAGCTCCACCGCATCCCTGCTGTGTACGCGGTGTGCACGGGAGCGAGCGAGCGAGCAAGCGAACATGGTGAGCAGACAGGACATTTGCGCAGAAACCAACACTACTGTAGGTGGAGTTTTAAAGCATGGCTGTCTTTCTGTTTCTACACCTCTTGCAAGCAACTGCCCTTACAAGCAATAGAGTCTCCTCCGGCCCATGAACCTGAGTTAGCTCTGTGGTTCAGCTAGCGGGAACATCATGGATGTGCTTCTAGATGGGGATTTAAGTAATATTCACTCCCCCCCCCCCCGGGCATCCTGTATCCTTTATTTAAACAAACCTGGATCAGACAGGCAGCAAATAAGGCCTCCTATGAAAAGAGGGGGAGGAGCTGTCATTGAGGTCAACTCCATTTTGGACTAACATAAAGCCAATGACTTCCTTAAAGCACTGGGAAAAGTGATTGAACAAAGCCACTGGGTAAGCATATGGTCAACAGAGAGTAAGGTCAACTGAGGTTCACTAGGCTCCCACAGTCCCCTCCGAGACACTCGGCTGACTCACAGAGCCGTCATTAAGAGATGCATCTTAAGCCACAGAGCGTGAAAGAGGAGAAGAGTTACCAACTGATGTATTTGGATACGGCATAAGCCATAATAGTGAGTGCATCTTAATAAAATTATCTGAGCTATGGCACACTCCTCTACTGCCTCTTAAGCCGCTCAAAAGAAATTAGGGAAGAGGTACGCGGGCCATTTAGGATGCGTCTTTCCAATTATTTTCTCTTTGGTAGCATTTAATAACATTGACGAATGATGCCGGGAAACTATCTTGTGTCTTTGTTCAATACTATTTGCATACTATTATAAGCCATCTTGCTTATGTCTAAGGATTAGTGTGAATGACATGTTATAAATTCTTCCAAGTCTTCCAAGTGTAGGACTAAAAGCAAGGCATCTTTCATAACGAACATCACTTCATGGACCAGCAGGGGTTTATGGGGGATTCAGATTTTTTTTTTTTGAATAGCAATGTCCAGAAATGCTTTCTTCCTTGGATTGCGTTACTACGACAACCGTCCCACATGGCTCTTTAACTCAAGTTCATTCTTTTAATTAGAAGACAGAATTTCCTCCACCACCACCACCATTTTCCCCTGGGAAATTTCCCAAACATCTCTGGTTCTTCCCCTGCCTGCCTTCCTGTGGAGGAGGCCAGCGGGAGCTTGCTAGGGAGCTTGCTAATTAGAATATCTTCCGGATGGCCTCTGTTACTAAGAGAACACGTGGAGAGCGGATCCTTCTTAGAGGCCCTTTCCCCCAAAGGGGGTCCCTTAGTGCCTGTCTGAAAGCCACTCTCATTTCCCAGTAGGGAAGAGAGGCTGTCCTGGGGGGTCGGGGTAAAGATGGGGAGTCAAGCTGGTAGAAGGGCTTGAGATGAATTCATGCTGAGCTGGGCTGCACCAGTAGTGCTGAGTATGTCTGGGTGACCTTTATTAAAGTCACGTGAGCATCTACATGTGTATACATAAATAGCAACTCTGAAATGCAACTTGCTGAGATCATGTCACCAGGACAAGCATATCGAGCATGCATGTATACACACACACACACACATCTCTGACTCATACACTCTTCCTGCCTCAGTACCTCAAGTTCCGAGATTACAGATGTGAATCACCAAGCCTGCCCTACCAATGTAAACTAAGGCGATATAAGGAAGAACTGGAGACTGTGATAAATAAGGCCCTCTCTTCGTAGAGCTTAAACTGTAAAGTACAGGCTGGAGACTCACTAGAAAGACTAAATACATAGAATAAGGACATCTCCAACCTGCTTTGCAGAACCAGAAACTAAGACAGTCAATGAGACCACACCTTGGCCAGGACTGGTTAACTATGCATATGTCTTGTTCTCCACCCCAGCAAACCCCCCAAGTCTTCCAGTGTGTAGGCCTAATGCCCGTGTCAGTATCCCAAAGACAGACCTGGACTAGACCAGTTTGTCTCTCCTCTTCCCAGTGTGGCCACGCTGGCTAAATCTCTTCTCTGTTTCTTGCATTTACTCTTCTTGCTGATTGGTATTTTAGAACTGGAGGCTGCACCTAGAGGATTGGATTGGGGCTTTTGCCCTGAAATCTAGTGCTGCTATAGGCTAAGTTGAATCACAGGGTCTCTGATGGCAGTAGGGGAAGCTGTAGGTAGAGTTACACAGCTGTCCCAGCCCCTGAAAAGGAAAGTTAGAAGTAGATGCTAACTTTGCCTACCTACTGTGTTCCCTGGAAACATTTTACTTCAGATGAGAATGTAGTTATATACCCAATCTTTATCAATTTCTTCTCATTTTACTGAAGTTCTAAACACAAAAAGCATTTTCTAGATGAAATAGTCTGATGCAGCCATCCAGGAAATTAGATTTTTATTGACCCAATCAATTTGGGATCAGCCGGCAATTTCCTGGGCCTGAGCATAACTGGATTTCTAAAGAGATTTTTAAACAAAAGGGCAGCCATATTCAGGTGTATCTAAAAATGTCATTTACAAGAAAAAAAAAGTAATGGTATGTATAGATTAATGGCCTTAAATTTGCAGACTGGACTTCGTAGAAGCTTCTAGAATGCATTGGAATGCTGGAAATACCCCGGTGAGACCTTTATAAGTTTGGGTCTTTGTTTACATAACATCTTATTTAAATTAATATAAAGAGCTCCTGTATTACATCCATAATATCTGTGTTCCTGAGGACAGATTCAATTATGCTGCTGTGACAAAGAATTTTGAAATCCCAGTGTGTCACAGTAGGCCATTGCTGGCCCTGTGCTGAAGGTTGCAACACTCAAAGATGTCCACCCCAGTCAGGACAGCTGGGAAGGGACAGGAGCACGTGGTCTGATTCTGACATTTTTGTTGATGACTCGTTTTTCCGTCATTACACTGAGCTCCACGTTGAGGAATTTGGTCTTCCTGTACATTTCCGGCCTGGGACTGAGACTGAAAACATGGCGGCCACGTCTACGTCACTGCGGGTCTGAGCGCGATCTCCTCTTCAGTGCCAATGTATGCCTGAGATGATCTTGAAATCAAGTAACTCTGTTTTCACCCTTTACAAAAGGAAGAGAAATGGAAGGGGCTGCGGAGATGGCTCCGTTGGTAATGTGCTTGACGCATCAGCCTGAGTACTTAACTACTCCCGCTTCCCCACACCCCACACCAAAAGCCAGGCTCGGTACTTGCACCTTTATTTCCAGCATGGTCGCAACAGAAGCAGGCTCCCTCAGGCTGAGCTGGCCAACCACTCAGGCTAAACAGCTGGGCTCCAGGATCTCTGAAAGACTTTGTTGGAAGAAGTTGGAGCTTCGGGATTGATTAGCAATGGTTTGTTTCTCAACTATCATGAGAACCCAGAAGAGGGCGAATGAAGCGAAGGGCTCTTAGGAGACGTTGGTCCAGCCTCCCAAACCACCCTTTGTCTCTTCTCCATGTCTATCTTTTAGAGCCGGAAACGGGACAGAATTCCATTTAAATACATAAATATTTATGGTCCCATGCACAGAACACCATGATGATAAAATGTAAGAGCGGTTTCTAAAATGCCAACAACTTTAATTTGAAATTGACAATTAGGACTCCAAAACACAGAGGCTCTGAATATCTAAGAGTGCAAACCGATCTCAACCGGCCTCTCCCAGCAAATGCCCCATTCAGGCTTTGTAAGCAGCAAAGGCCTTGCGACAAGCCATAGAGCAACGGATAATTCCCCTTTTATGCCATTTTCTTGTCGCCGGGGCCTCACATCATAATGTAAGAGCTGACTAGTGAATTTTGTCCCCAGGTTAGGATTTTTTTAAAAAAAACTTTCCGGATCAGGAATTTTGCTCGCCATGTTGGAACCGGGATAATTTTATGAGTAAACACAGCCTCCAAGAGGAGTAATTGGTAATAAACTCGGCAAATGCTTTGCATTGTCCCCAGCCTAATTTTCAAATTTGATTTTCCAATGTAAAACTCAAGGCGCAACAATAACAAATCACCCAGCTAATTGCTCTGAAAGACGGAGGCAGCTTTCCACCGATTTATTCTGTAATATGATTTGGTTTTATTTACCTTCTGATGCACTCAAAACATTACGACTTGTTTATTCCCACAAAAACGAATGATAAACAGCCCTAATGTGGCGGCTAGAGAACCGTACTTCTTTTGGCTTGTTTACAAAATGATCTTTCCTCCTCCCTCCAGCAGAAGCAAACACACAAACACAAAGAGTGCCAAATGTGCTCTTAGGATAAAAGGTGAGTGGATAGTGCCGGCTGGGTTGCAAGCCGGTGCCTCACAGTTGAGCCACCAGCTGATTCTGAACGCCCGGTTGATTTTCAGAAGAGGGGGGACGGGTCAAAATGGCTTCCACTCGGTATTCAGACTTCTTTCTTGAAGCTTAACCAACTCAAAAATTCTAATTGTGCTTTTAAAAAACTCTCTCTTGTTCTTAGCCACACATACTCCAGATTCCTGATTTTCTTTAAAAATTAATTTCAAAAGACGTCTAGGGCCAACTAGGAAAACACCCAAGAGCCTATTTCTTGCTGGGCTCTGTAAATGCAAATGAGAAAAAAAATGATGATGATCGCCTCTAAAGTCATTTAAAAATAGAAAATCCTTAATGAGCTCTTCTGGGAAGCTGCCAGTCAAGAAACTTCAGTACTTCGTGGTTACCAACACCCTGTTCAGAGGCACACGCAATTTCTAAAGGTACTACCTGTCTGGACCGTGCTTCTATAAGCTCGGTCATTTCCACTCAAAGGCTGGAGGATCAATGTCTGCTGTGCTGTAAGACAGGTTTGTAATGCAAACTCCCATGCTGTAGAAGATAGCATGCCTATTAGAAGACAATGGCAGTATATCTCAGGAGGTCGTAAGCCCTTCAGACAAGGACAGCACTTATTCATCCTGGCCCATCTAGGCTCCTTCTGGCATCTGGAACAAAAAGGGAATTCAAAATGCTTTCTCTTTTTATTTCCAACTACATGTGGCTGGGCAGTGGTGGCACATGCCTTTAATCCCAGCACTTGGGAGGCAGAGGCAGGTGGATTTCTGAGTTCGAGGCCAGCCTGATCTACAGAGTGAGTTCCAGGACAGCCAGGGCTACACAGAGAAACCCTATCTCGGAAAAAAAAAAAAATCAACTACATGTGCATGGGGGATGGGCAGGTTCCGGGCCTGGGTGAGCGTAGGTGCCCACAGAGGCCCGGGAGTGCAGCTCAATGAATGAGAGTTACAGGAGGTTAGAAGAGTAATTTTCATTCTGGGGTGTTGGCCCACCCCCTTTTACTCCTTAATATCTACTGGGGGTTTCTACCCCACTTCTTGTTTGCACTTTCCCGAGTGGACAGCAGAAACACTAATTTATTACAAAGCTGTTAGCACTGAGCTGGGCAGGCTCTGAGCTACACCAAGCCCTCTACCCGCTAAAACCCCTGAATACCAGTCACTTGCCAATCTGTGCCCCGGGCTACTTTTGTGCCATCAGTCTGTCCTCAGGGTACATTTCTCTTAACCATTTGCTTCTGGTCCATCCCATCTAATGGTGACCTCTCGCCCTCTCCATCTTCTTTCTCTTCCTTCTCTCATGGTCCCTCTTGAGAAACCCTACTCAGTTCTCAAGCCCACCTTCCTACCCTTTCTGCCCCATTATAAGCCCCAGCCATTTATTCGCCAATCAGGAGTTAAACTGGGGGGGTAAGGTTCACACAACAAAGGCTGGCATATGTGAGAATTCACTCATTGGGATGACCACCAGATCTTGGGGCTCCGAATTTATCATTTGTATACATAGCACCAGACCAACCTCAACCAGGAGTGGGGGTATTGAGGAAGGGGGGGGTGCTCGGAACTGAATCCAGATTTTCTGCAGTAGCAGCAAGTGCTTTTTGTTTGTTTTTGTTTTTTGTTTTTTGTTTTTTGTTTTTTGTTTTTTGTTTTTCGAGACAGGGTTTTTCTGTGTAGCCCTGGCTGTCTTGGAATTCACTCTGTAGACCAGGCTGGCCTCGAACTCAGAAATCCGCCTGCCTCTGCCTCCCAAGTGCTGGGACTACAGGCGTGTGCCACCACTGCCTGGCTCAGCAAGTACTTTTAACTGCTGAGCTGTCTCTCCAGCCCTGAAGGATAGTTCTTTTGAACCAATAATTCACAACCTTTTATTGTCAACTCTGAAGATGCCATAGAAACCAGTTAAAGGGTTTCTTGATTTCAGAGAGACTATATTCTCGCTGAGATGATTTTGTCTTTTTTAGAGTAGAAGTTTTGTTAACAGGGTCTGGACATAAGTTTATCACATTTATGAAAGGCACTATTTTTATTATCGTGTATTAATTATACATATGAACTGATTTTATTGTAATATCTCCAATGTATTTTGATCATAATGTATTGATAAAAACATATGATCAAAATATTGTATTGATCATATGTATTGATTGACCCCTATTACCTTCTCTTGCCTCCTTCTCATTACTGCTAATTGATCAATCCCCTTATACTTCCAACTTGTTCACCTTACAGGAACAGACGAATATTTAAAGAGAGAAGAAAAATATTAAATAATGCTAATCATCATTCGGAGAATTACCAGGACGGCATGGTGGGACAGGCTTTTCTGGGGAACTGACTCCAAGCCAACAGCACAAAGATCACTTGGAACAAAGGCTCAGGGCCCTAGGCCCTGCTACATCAGAAATGCTGGGGTTAGTGAGGATACACAGAGTTCACCCAGAGTGGCTCCTTCACCAAGATCTGTGAAGGTCTAAGGACCTGAGTGGAGATCCTCCGGCACTCCACTAAAAACAAAACAATACAAAGCCAGGCAGTAGCCCTAGTGTGTAAGGGAGACAGGCATTCTCCATAGCTCACTAGCAAGCTGTGAGGCTGGATCCAGGGACCGACTCCGTCTCAGGAGAGAAGACGAAGATCAGTGCTCAAGGACACCTTCATGACAGTAGCTCCGGCCCCTGCATGTGCACACATGCCAGTGTACTTGCACTATACACGCAGTGCAGAGGCGGTCATGAAGTCACCGGGTGGGGGAGTACTCCAGGACGAGGAGCCAGATAGTTCAAAGCTCAGAACAGGAGCACAAAAGAATTCAAGGAGAAGCCAACAGGCCATAGTCTCTGCTGAAGGAGGGCCAGGAGAAGCCAGAGGGCAGTGTTAGTGTCGGGACCACCAATGCCTGTGACATCACATAGGCGACAGCACGATCTATAGGCCTGTTGCCAAGGCAATACCACATGTGCCCAGAGTTTACTGGGCCCACCTTTACCTGCACGCACGTCACCATCCGTATAAATATGAATAGCGCCTCCCCACTTCCCCTCTTTCTTTCTGCCACCACCTTTGTCTCTCACCCTCATCCCAATAACCCCCTCACCCCATGGAACTGTTTGACCTGGTGTGGTCTCTCTGCTGCTGTTGCGGCCAGCGTCGCCCACTGCCCATGCGTCTCTGCTGCCAGGCAGTCGCCCGCCAGACATAACAGGCAGCGCACACAGGGAGTCATGGGGGAAGCCTCTTTACCGACCCACATTCCAGGCCACGGTGCTGCTTTGGCTCTGACTCTCATGAGGATGAGATGCCGGGAACCGTGCTAAGTAGAGGAATGGCACTGGATGAGAACACGGGACTTTACAATGCATATGGAGACCTACCGTGATGCATGTGTACTCTGTGCGTATAAAGCAAGACATACCAGTAAAATTACATATACACGTAAAATTATATTCAATAAATTCTTGATCCAAAGAAATATCTCCAGGGGTATTTTTCCCCTTTCCTGACAAAACACATTGTTATTTTGACGGCTTCAGTTGGTAGAATTATCTGGGATTCCAACTTCGCATGCAATTAAAGGAGAGGTGTTCAGTGGACGTTATTCCTGGGTAAAGTCCTTATTCTTTAGACAGACAGATAGACAGACAAACAGACAGATATCACCAGTTGATTGCCATTTTGTTAAGCATATATTCACCTATGCTTGATACGCTCAGCCCCATCTTAATGGAGAACAACCCAACATATTTATTTGCTGCGAGCAAATTTGCCGTAGCGCTCAGCGCCCTTACGTCGCTCTGCCTCCTGTAATTATATTTCATCAGGGCGTTATTCTTCCGAAACACAGCGTCTCTTACACGGTAGAAGACAGAACGGGGACAATTTACAGAGCTGGAAATTCTCGTTTTGTTCTGATAGTCGCGTTAATGAATATTTTACATACTAATGTTAATTGGGCGAATTAATAATTTTTCTCACTCGGCAAGATTATTATAAAAATTGTTCATCCTGACGATGTCGGCCCATTTCTTCATCTCTCAGGCCCGCCGTGTGTCAGACATGCCATCAGTCTGAGGTCTGACACCCATTAAAAATAAATCCAGGCGTACATTCTTTGCCCCCATACATTTGCATGTAAATTAGAGCTTTCTTTTAATTGTAGAGAGCTCCTCTCCTCTGTGCTCATTCACCGGCCTGCTAATAGGGTCCTGGATATTTGTTTCTCAATCCAAAGTTCTACTCAGTAAAAAGAAACCACAAGATTGCATCTGGCCAGAGATAATTTCAGGGAGGGGGGAAACCTGTGAAAATAATGTAAGCTCTTTAAAAAGATGGTTTGCTTGATTGGAAGCCTTTCAGAATTCCCTGCTTTTAAACAAAAATCCAAAAACGAGCATGGAAACCTACCCATTAACAGGCGAGTTTACCTATTGCCGTTACCTGCCTTCTTTGGCTAAGAACCTCATTAATTTCAGTAGTTTTTCACACTGTCTCCTACAGTCATCCTAAAGGGGAGACCCATGCATCAAGATTCTCCATTTACCAAGCTTCCCTTTTTGACAAACAACTGATTTCTTGGTTACCCTAATGATGCCGATAACAACAATACTGACTCTGCGTTGTGTATAAGCTAATTAGGAAGCGGCTGTAAATTTAAAATGGGATAATGAATACCACAGGGGAGGGGAGATGTGCTGGCTATCAAATAAACAAGGTTTCTTAGTGCTGGTTTCTGGGTGTGGCCAACTACTGGAATGAGAGGAGAAGGTCCCGAAAAACAGATTCCTAAGCACCCTCACCCCATAACTTAAACCTGCTAATGATGCCAAAATAGAATATCTAGGAGGTCAGCTCAGGAGTGCATGCCTTTTAAAAATACTATTTTGTAAGTATTTTGCACTCAACCACATACTGTTACAAAGTGACCACAGTGAAGCCTCAGGAAAACACACACACACACACACACACACACACACACACACGAACATGTGTGGACACATGCATGCACACATACACACACATGAACACAGGAGCACATGCACACATATATATACACACACACATACATACACAGACATGCATATGCACATACATAAACATGCATACATGCTCAAGTGCACACATATATGCATACACACATGAACACATGAGCATATGCACACACATACACACATGTACACACATACATACACACACACTCACACATACATACACACATGCATATGCACACACATACAATGCATACAAATACACACACATACACTTACATGCACATACATACATAAACATAAACACATGTGCACATGCACACACGCATGCACACATACATGCACACATGTATACACATGTGTGCGTGTGCATATGCATGCATGCATACATACATACACACTCACACACATACACACACATGTATATCACACACACATGCACGCACAGCATTTATTGTTTCAATTTCTTTTCTATCATTATATAATTTCTTATCCAGTTCTGGGCTGAGTGAAGTTTTACCTCAGAAATAGAGCACTTGCCTACAATGCTTAATACCCTGGGTTCAACCTCCCACACTAGGCAAAAAAAAGATTAAACAGGCATCCAGTCCTGCCTGGTCCATGACCCCACTGTCCTGCAGTTCAGTGGAGGTAGAACCTCACTCCCAGCAGAAGCAGCCCCGGAAGTCTTTGCAGACATGCTTGCCTTCTGGGAGAGCTCTCCTTCGAGGAAAGGCTCTTACAGGAACCTCACCTTCCACTGAGACTTCTGCAAGGCTGAGTGACTGACTAGGGCTCCAGTGACTGTGGAGAAGTCTGAGCCCAGTTTTACAAGCACCCTTAAGAGCCATTTAGTGACCTCCTCCTTCCGTGACCTTGCCTTTGTGACTACTGGGCAAATGCTCTGGAACATACAAACAGAACACTGGCCTTCCCCCCACCAATCAGCTGGGAACCCAGACACGCTGCATTTGATGGTTTCCACAAATGTTTGGAAAGTGTCTTGATTTGTTATTACCTTTGATCTGTTACTATAAAAATTTCACAAAGCCATTACCACACTGGGACACAGATGGGAAGAAACCTATGTCTGTGTTCCTGGGCCACGGTCATTCACATGTGACTCCAAAATGAGTTCTCGTCATCTCCTTGGAGAGAGAGAGAGAGAGAGAGAGAGAGAGAGAGAGAGAGAGAGAGAGAGAGAGAGTGAGTTGGAGGAGCATTGGTGTGACCTGGCTAGCACAGATGGTGCTAATTGTCAGCAATGACAGGCAGGGGCACACAGCTTGGCTCCTTCTTTTGGCCTGGAAGCTATGGCACTTAACTAGTAATGCTTATTTTGTTTAAGCATGTATTTAACTTGAGCATATTTCTAATTCACGCTTACAATGTAAAACTCAGACAAAGCATAGAGAATACAAACAGTTCCCATGATCCATGGCTCAGGCACAGCCACCATTACTGTTCCATTGTGCCCTTGTGTTTAAATATAAAGAAAGATGAGATCATAATTATTATCATGAGACTATGGGCATGTATATATGTAAAGGTGAGTGTGAGATCATCGACTGGGTGGGACTGCCTGGCCTGTAACTCCTTTCTCCCCCAGGGTTCCTCCTGTCCCTACCCCTGCCCAGTGCACACCTGCCCAGTGCACACCTGCCCAGTACACACCTGCCCAGTGCAGACCTCCCCAGTGCACACCATTATCCACAAAATTTTTCACGTGGATTCTGGCACCCACCTCAAGCATTTCTGCTTGTTCAACAAGCACTACCCATTCTGCCACCTCCCTGGCTCTATGGATACCTTAATATAAAAAAAACAAAACAAACAAACAAAACCTATGGTGGCATTATTACTGTTATATACTTTCAATCTCTGCATAATCAGAATGTATTAAACAAACTCATATTGATGAGCCGTGGATAAATATGAACTAAAAGTTTCATAATAGGAAAATTATGCCTAGATAGAGCTAACTTTTAAAAATATGTATAGATTTTAGATTTAATGTGTGTGTGTGTGTATTTGTGTGTTACTTGTATTATGTATATGTACCAATGGTGTGTCTGGTACCCTCAAAGGTCAGAAGCAAATGCCAGATCCCCTGGGATGGCAGTAATGGACAGTTGTCAGCTGCCATATGGGCTCTGGAATTGAAGCTGGGTCCTTTGGAAGAGACTCCAGTGCTCTTAATACCTGAGCCAACTCTCTAACCCCTAGAGTTGACTTTAAGAAAAATGACTAATACATTTTTCAAAATACAAGCAAATATTCTCAAATGTAAATTTGTGACTGTGAAAAATTATTTCATGAGAACAAATTCTAAAATGAAGTCTCTGAATGCATATACACATGTGCCAAAGATTTTTCTTTTCTCCAAATTGTAAATTTCAGTTATAAATAGTATGAAAGAGGCTGGAGAGATGGCTCAGTGATTACGAACAGACTGCTCTTCCAGAGGACTGGGGTTTGGCTCCCGGAATACACAGCACAGCTCACATCTGTAACTGCAGTTCCAGGAAACTTGATGACCTCTTCTGGCCTCTATCGGTATTGTGTGCACAGACACACATGCAGGCATAACAGGCATAAAATAAAGTAAATCAATTTCTAAAATGTTATGCAAGGAAGGATTAATTCCTGCTATGCTCAAAAATTAGCAAATAAATACATTTAAAATTATTCTCAGGCAAATCTGAAAAGACCCTCAAAAGGAGTCTACAAGCCCTTCACATAATCCAGCCTCTATAAAGGTTTCCTGTGGTCCCTGTACATAAAGTCTCACAAATACTGCTATCCACTGACTTCAATATACTAAGACTTTTCAGCTCATGGTCTTGTCTATCTGGTGTGTAGGAGAAAGCCATTACCTTGTGCACTGCAAACTTTTTAATAAAGATCACCTGTGATCTCTAACCACTAGAGGCCAGTCCCCGTAGCTCTGATGTGACTATCAAAACTTATCTCAAGCTTGTTAACAATAAAACAAACAAACAAACCTCTGTCAAGACGCTTAAAAATGTTTGCTGCTCTTTAGGACAAAAGCTGGATGTCTAGGACCCAAGTCAGGGGGCTCACAACTGTCTGAAATTCCAGCCCTGGAGAACCTGGTGCCCCCTGCTGGCCACAAGGGTACCTGCACTCATGTGCACATGCAGTCTCAAACACATAAATGAAAGTAAATTTTAGAAAGAGCAAAGCTGAAAACTGCCTATTTACACCATTTACAGTCTCCATTCCAATAGAAGGTGTCACAGAAAGAGAATTGTTTTCAGTGGGAGGATACAAGCATGAATAACTCCCTCTTGGTTGGCGACGGGCTCTTCCAAACGCAGAGGAATACATGTCACTTGGTGCTGGGTTTTGTCACCAGTGCTCTTAAGCAAAAGAAACAGTTGCTGGCATGGTGTGGCAGTCTCTAAATTGCCTGATTTTGAGTATTTAACAGTAAATAAATAATTAAATCGCTAGATAGATAAATAAATAAATAAATAAATAAATAATAAATCTGTCATAGAGGGCTCTAACTTAGCAAATAATTACAGAGAAACTGTCAGTAGGCCCAAAGAGCATGACAAGTCCCATTAGCCTGGAATCTCTGGCTGTTTAAAATCTATTCAGAGTAGGAAGGTAGCTATTTTTATCCACTTCATGTTCAGAAAAATGTCAAGTGTAAAGCCCAGATTTGTTCTTGGACATGACAGAATACTCTGAAGTTTGAAGCTGTGCTGCACAAAAGAGAACTTTTGCGATATGGACAAGGTCTAATACCACATTTGATCATGTTAGATGAGACTGACTTGGGTCTTTGACACCGACATCTATCCCTGGTGACACCTTATCTATCTAGTGACGATGACACCAGTGAAAAATCTCACTGAGGTGTCACACAGATCCCACCCTGCTTGGCAGAAGCAGATTTACGGGCCTGGAAGTGGTGCCAAGACCTGTACAAGCAGTTCTTCCTCCTGCCTGGAGCCTGCAAGGAGTGATCAAGGTCTGCTATCCCAGAGGCTGTCATCATAACTCAGAATGGGCTGTGGTGGCTCATGCCTGGAATCCATTACTCAGAATGAGAGCAAAGCATTGCACTGAGTTCAAGTCTACTCTGTACTACATAGTGAGTTTGTAAGACTCTGGTGAGCCCTAGTTTACCAGAGACCTCCCTGAGTGAACAACTTGGAGTTGGGAATCAATGCAAAAAAAACAAGAGGAATTTATTGTTCCAACATGTTGGGGTCACCCTGAACATGGAGAGAAAGAACTGCACTGCACAGCCCATCCAGTGAGCTTTTATACAGTTCTCAGGGCCACTGCCATTAGACACAATGTGATTGGCAGAGCAGTGTGACTTTTAAATTGATTGGTCTCTAGGGAATGAGGTGGGTGGCCAACAGTTAGCTCTGGGAAGGTGGTCCCTCTTCCCTGTGGTCTAAGGAATGTAATTTAGTCCCTCCCTTCCAGAGGGGAGGGGGTCTGGTGGAATTTTCCAATGTTTTGAGCTGACTTCTTCAAGTTCAGGGTCATTCTCAAGTGCAGAATGGGAGTGTGTCTAGAAAGCAAACAGAACACATGTCTGCTCTGCGGGTGCCAGCCTCTCTTAAGCCATTTTGAAAAATGTGTTGACTACTGTTCGTTAGCTCAGTGAGTGAAGACACCTGCTGCCAAGCCTAAAGACCTACGATTCATCCACCTCCACCAATAGCCCCAGGATTCCCATGGTAGAAGGGGAGAATACACGTGTAACAACAAACACACACACACACAAATAAATGTAATAGAGCAAAACGTTTTTGTAAGTATTCAAAGATAAATATTTGTCTCTCAGATAATACAATCCCCAACTACCTAGAGACCCTTAGCCCAGCCAGGTTACAGAAATTAATTATATATATACATGTATTGTGAGACAATCTAGACAAGATGACCCAGTGACACCCTGTCACAAAACAAACAAAATCCACAGAAGTACCTAAGTTTCCTCTGATGGATGATAAGAATTTTAGCACTTGCTTTGCTAGGATTTTTACTGCTGTGAACAGACACCATAACCAAGGCAACTCTTATAAAGGCAAACACTTAATTGGGGCTGGCTTTCAGTTTCAGAGATTCAGTCCATGGTCATCATGGCAAGAAGCATGGCAGCATCTAGGCAGACATGAGACTGGAGGAGCCTGAAGTTCTACGTCTTGATCCAAGAGAAGACTGTCTTCCAGACAGCTAGGAGGAGGGTTATGTATGTGTGTGTGTCTGTGTCTGTGTCTCTGTGTGTATTATGTGTGTCCGTGTATTGTGTGTGTGTGATGTATTTGTATATGTATTTGTATATTGGATAAGCTTCCAGTTCGTGTATAATCCTTGATCTCTCTATCAGCAGATACCTAGACCTGACCTTTCCTCCTCTAACCTGCTCAGCTGTACCCTTACCCCCAGCCTTGAGCAGGCTAAATAGTCCTTAAGTGTTTATCACAGTTGGACGCTAATGACCCAAGTGAAGTCAATTTCCTACAGGAGCAGACTGTGCGCTGAGCTTGCTTTGCAACTCAATCCAGCTGAAACAAAGGGCGGGTCTGTGGGCTCTCTCTCCATATAAACAGCAGTGCTGACTATTAAACTTCGAGCCTTGATCAGAAACTTTCATCTTGGCTTCATCCTTCTCTTTCCTGCCTGTCTGTTTTCATTTCCAGCCTCCCTTTCAGGTAGACCCAGTTCACCCGTGGCTGCTGGACAGGTACACTCCGCAAGGCCGCCCACCACTCTCTGTCTGCTGAGGTCTACAGTGTCCTCCTCACTGCCGTGTCTATAGTGTCCTCCTCGCTGGACCTCCATTTGAGGCTTTGCTTCTCTGTCCCCTGTTTCCTATTCTGCTGCCCTTGGTGGTCTGATAAGATGTAAATCAGACGGCTTTCCTCCTCTGCCCAGAACCCTCCCATTCTTTCTCATTTCACCCCAGATAAAACCCAACAAGGGCCAGACAATCCCTGCCTTCTTGGTTCCACTTCCCCTGCCCATCAGTTTTCCAACCATTATTTGTGTTTGTTTCCTTCTGCACATGGCTTCCCTGCCGTTCCTTCAACACGCAGGGCCCTGTCTGCACCCAGGGCCTTTGCCACTGTTCGTCTCAATACTTCACCTCCAGAGCTCTTAGGTCACAACCACTTCCCATCCTTCTACTAGTCTTTCCTCTGTGAAAACCTCCAGTACAGCCCTTCCCTGACAACTTCATTTTATATATCTTTATAAAATGTTTAATTCGCTTCTCACCATCTAACATTATTTATCTTAATCTTCCTGCTGATTTCTTGGCTTTCCTGGCAAAAACACATGTCAAAAAAAGAAGTGGAAGTAAAGGAGGAGGAGGAGGAGGAGGAGGAGGAGGAGGAGGAGGAGGAGGAGGAGGAGGAGGAGAAATAAATTAATAAATGATAAAAATGAATGTTTAATTCAGTTTAGTTCTAAAACTGTGAGGCAGCTGAAACCTCAGTGCTTGAGATTCAGGGTGAGAGTGTCACAAGTCTGAGGGCGTCTGGGACCTTACAGAAAGCCCTGATTGCAATTGGTCTATTTGAACAATGAGTTGCAGATAATGGGAGAATGGTCATCCCTAACATCTGTCCTCTGGTTATCTGCTAGACATTCCTTTTTCTGATACTGATACTCAGAACTACTAGTTTGAAAGCAGACAGGAGTTCCCAGAATATAAACCTCTAAGAAGCCAATAGCAACAATGTTTCAAAGCAGAGAATGAACCAGAAAGCCTAGGGCCTGGAGTAGTCAACAGAATGGGTACCAGTAAGGGGCTCAGCTTCTGGTAATTGCATCAGAAAATGCAACAGAATCTGCCATCTGCAAAATGCTAAGAAATTCAACAACAGTGTCTCTGGTGTAGACTCCCCTTCATTTACCATCAGAGGAGGAAGCCAGGAAGTCAACCAGAAAAATATTGAATGGTTAACAAAAAAAGTGTACACAGTGGGAAACAAAAAGTAAAACTGAAGCATGCACGGTCTTATGGCTGGGGCTGGCACAGCCCAGCGATGCTGTTACGATCAGCCCTGCAGCCATCATGAAGGTGCCAGCAGAGAGTCCTCATGAAGTAGGCACCAGCCACACATATCGGCTCCCTTCATGTCTCCATCCTGCCCAGCTGGGAGAGAGGACCCAAGCCATCAAGCCATCCATTTCAAACCAGACCCAGTGTCAAATTCAGGACTATGCAATTAAAAGTAACTAGAGGAACGCAACTCCAAGCTAGTCTGATTCCACTGTCAAAGCCATCGAAGCCATCAAGTGCTATTACATTTGTTAGGACTTAAATACATGAAGAAAACAGATTCAGTTCTGTAACCAAAACATATATCCATATACACACACATATATGCAGACACCTTGCATATATAAATATGCTCCAAATTTGCTGGACTACCTAAAGTCTCTCTCTGGGATGCTTCAACCATAGCTAAAGTACAGTCATGAGATCCACATAGGCAAGGTTCTGACAAGAGTTGTGAAAAATGAACCCTTGCTATTTCTCCACAGGCAACTGCCCAAAGTTACACTTGCCATTTCTTTTTTTTTTAATATTTATTTATTTATTATATGTAAGTACACTATAGCTGTCTTCAGATGCCAGAAGAGGGTGTCAGATCTCTTTACGGATGGTTGTGAGCCACCATGTGGATGCTGGGATTTGAACTCATGACCTTTGGAAGAGCAGTCGGTGCTCTTACCAGCTGAGCCATATCTCCAGCTCTACACTTGCCATTTCTATCCTTTGAATTTTGTAATGTCTACAGCAGAAACTTGAAAGCTCTAAGTTGCCTTTCAAGATGAGAAACAACGAAACCAGCTTCAGGGAAGAGATCGCCTCATTTTATAGTCAAATGGGTCAGAACACACCACCCCAGCACCTATCACTTTGGCATGAGGGTTGTTTTGAGCAGAAGGTGATTGAGAAGCTGTGGGAACAGAAAACTAAGTTCTCTTCACTTGTCTCCTCTGTTACGGTATAAGAGTATAAAAGCAGGGTTCAGTGGGCATCCACCAGGAGATCCAGGTTCTTATATCTCAGAGAACTTAGAGTTGTGTCCTTCCTGCAGGAGAAAGGAAACACATGAAGCAGAAAAGCTGGAGACTGAGGTCTAGAGGCCTAGACAAGAGACATACCATTATGGCAGAAACAGAGACATAATTAGTTTCTTTTTTTCCTTTTCTTTTTTCTTTTTTCTTTTTTCTTTTTTCTTTTTTCTTTTTTTTTTTTTTTTTTTTTTTTTTTTTTTTTTTTTTTTTTGTTCCTACGCCTGCTGCAATCTCACTGGCAACATAGTTGACTGTGTTCCTTTGTTAAGTTCCTGTTGTCATTAGGATCCAAGCTACCTTGCTGGGAGACTGGCAGCAGAACCTTCACCGGCTAACCAGATCTTTTTTTTTTTTTTTTTTTTTTTTTTTTTTTTTTTAATGAAGTTTTTTTTTTTTTTTTTTTATTTGATATAATTTATTTACATTTCAAATGATTTCCCCTTTTCTAGCCCCCCCCCACTCCCCGAAAGTCCCGTAACCCCCTTCTCTTCCCCTGTCCTCCCTCCCACCCCTTCCCAGTTCCCCGTTCTGGTTTTGCCAAATACTGTTTCACTGAGTCTTTCCAGAACCAGGGACCACTCCTGCTTTCTTCTTGTATCTCATTTGATGTGTGGATTATGTTTTGGGTATTCCAGTTTTCTAGGTTAATAACCACTTATTAGTGAGTGCATACCATGATTCACCTTTTGAGTCTGGGTTACCTCACTTAGTATGATGTTCTCTAGCTCCATCCATTTGCCTAAGAATTTCATGAATTCATTGTTTCTAATGGCTGAATAGTACTCCATTGTGTAGATATACCACATTTTTTGTATCCACTCTTCTGTTGAGGGATACCTGGGTTCTTTCCAGCATCTGGCAATTATAAATAGGGCTGCTATGAACATAGTAGAGCATGTATCCTTATTACATGGTGGGGAATCCTCTGGGTATATGCCCAGGAGTGGCTTTTTTCTTTTTCTTTTCTTTTTTTTTTTTATTATTTTTTTTTTATTTTTGGTTTTTGGCTTTTGGCTTTTGGCTTTTGGTATTTTTCGAGACAGGGTTCTCTGTGTAGCTCTGGCTGTCCTGGAATTCACTCTGTAGACCAGGCTGGCCTCGAACTCAGAAATCCACCTGCCTCTGCCTCCCAACATAGTTTCTTAAGGAAAGAGATATTTCCATAGGAGGAAACAGGCTGGAACAAAGGGAGAAAATTCACCAGCTCAAATGGCCCATTGCTGGGAGTTTTTATGTCACATGACTTAATGCGAGGCCTTTTGGGTCATTTGTGTAGCTAAGGCTTTGGGCTCCTTTTCAAGGTATGTATCAATTCTGCTACATAGAATTCTATAGACAACTTTGCCTTATTAGTACCTTACATCTCCACCCAGGGGTGTGTCTTGGTATCTTGATGAGCTATTGGTTGCCTTTGGACTCAGGATTGCCTCTGCTTTTGTGCCACTGGCTAGGTTTAATGTGCCTTGGTTTGGGGGGTGGGGTTGCAGCCTTTCTGCTTGCCCACTGCTTTAGTTTTGCATACGCTAATTTTATTAGACTTTACAAAAGCCTCTAGGGTTCAGTCTCCAGCTATTCTGTCCCAGATGTCCCCGACCCCCTTTCTCCTGCAGGAAGGACACAACTCTAAATTATGGCAAGGACACTAGACTTCTTACCCAAAGAGACTGAAGGAAATCTGTAGAACACGGCTTGCTACATTGACCTTTGTTTTAACTTTGTTTCCTGGGATACAATGTTCCTGCATGCTGTTACATATAATTCTATAGATAACTTTGTCTTATTAGCATCTTAAATCTCCACCCAGGGATGTGTTTCAGAATCCCGTTGAGCTATAGGTTGCCTTTGGACTCAGGATTGCTTCTGCTTTTGTGCGACTGGCTAGATTTAGATAAAAATGTTTTCCTGGAGGAGGGGGGAAATGAATTAAGAGAGGAAAGGAGCTTATTTGGCTCACATTCCATCACTGCAGGGAAGTCGAGGCAGCAGGAGTGGGAAGTGGCGATGCAGATCCACAGTCAAGAGTGGAGAGCTAGGACCGGATGCTCGTGCATGCTGGTTCACTTGCTGCATTCTCATACGATCCTTGATCCTCTGCCTAGGGGATGGATGCCTCCCTCAGTGGGTGAGTGTTCCCATCTCAGCTAACTGATCAAGGTTATCGCCTACAATTCAAGGCCCTCTTGGCCTCTGCAAGCACCCAGGTGCACATCACACTCACACACACACACACACACACACACATGAGAGAGAGGGGGGAGAGAGAGAGAGAAATAGATAGATGATAGATAGATAGATAGATAGATAGATAGATAGATAGATAGATAGATAGATTCTAGAAAATTAACCATCATCACACCTGTCTTCCTACATTCCCCATTGTTTTTCTTCCCACCATCCATCTCCACAAGCTTACAGCCTTCCTAACCTGTCCACAAGTTCTCCACAAATTCACAGCCCTTTGCCAAAAATGGTCCATAAATTTCCAGGTCTGACAGCACCTTTGGGGATTCTATATCTGTGATACTTCTCTTCTGATGAAATAAGTTTTTTCTCCTGGTGTGCTGCATTTCCTCACTTAATTCTTGGGGCCATGGAACCCAGAAGAAGGGTTTTGTTTTGTTTTGTTGTTTTGTTTCATTTTCTTCTCTGCCACATATAATTATTTCCCCCTGTTATTAGCCAAGAACTTTTCAAGGCTTACCAAATGCTTACTAGATGGTTTTAGAATCCAGCTCAATTGAGCTGCTCAGTGTTTTTTGGGAGGACCTCAGTGATGTAACCACTTTCTTATCTGGTTTCCTCAAATTTACACCCCACTCCTGGTTACCAGAATTATTTTTAACTCACGTTTACTAGAGGCAAACACATCAGTCACTCTGCCACTTAAACCTCTAAGTGAATCAAGACCAATGCTACAGGTATCAGCGAGGGTTCTCTAGAGGAACTGATAAAGTGAATTTATATTACAAAAAAAGGTTCATTAGATTGGCTTACAAATAGACCATCTGCCTTCTAGAGTAGCCTGTCAATCAGGAGGCGGGACTCCTCAGCGGACCAATCGGGCCTGAGGGATTGGAGTCATGGGGGTCTTCAGTCCGGGTGGGAAGAGAGAAGTGGCTGGGTTCTGACAGCAGCAAAGGATTGAGGCACCTCAGGGTAGGCGCCCTTGCCAGCAGTCCAGGCAGGCAGGTAGAAGGCCACAGCTTTCCCTTCCGCCTTGTTATATGCTGTTTGTCACCAGAGGATGCCTCCCACTCTCAGTTATTCATTCAGGAAACACCCACCCAGACACACCCAGAGGTATAGCTCTTTGTAGCATCAGATCTAATCGGGCTCACCATCAAGATTAACTGTGACACTACAAGTTTCTGATTTATATCTCAGAATATAGATGTATGGGATAAAAAAAATGAATGACTCATATTCACACTACTGGGGGGGGGGGGTGATATGTTTGTGAGAGAAACTCCAGAGCCCATCTCTCTCTCTTTTAAAATTCAACTGACATTACTGAACATTACAATCATATTTAACAAATAGCTGACATCACCATCATTATCAATAGCCAATACTCTCACCAGCACCACCATTATCACCATCACCACCATCATCACCATCACCACCATCATCACCATCACCACCGTCATCACCATCACCACCATCATCGCCACCATCACCATCCCCCATTACTTGTCACCTCCACCATGACCATCACGACTACCAACATCAACTTCAGCATAATCACCTTTATTACTGTCTTTGTTTACTGCTGTGAACAGACACCATGACCAAGGCAACTCTTATAAGGCCAACGTTTAATTGGGGCCAGCTTACAGATGGTGAGGTTCAGTCCATTATCATCAAGGTGGGAGCATGGCAGCACCCAGGCAGGCATGGAGCAGGAGGAGCTGAGAGCTCTGCATCTTGATTAGAAGGCAAACAGGAGAAGACTGTCTTCCAGGCAGCTAGGAGAAGGGTCTCAAAGCCCACCCCCCACAGGGACACACTCCCTCCAACATGGACATACCTCCTAACAGTGTCATTCACTGGGCCAAACATATTCAAACCACCACAATGACCACCATCATCATCAACATCATCATCACTGTTGCTCTAGGACCCATTTTCTCTGCCTGCCTCACATCTGTTTTATGAATTTCCTAGGTGTCTTAGTCAGGGTTTCTATTCCTGCATAAGCATCATGACCAAGAAGCAAGTTGGGGAGGAAAGGGTTTATTCGGCTTACACTTCCATGCTGCTGTTCATCACTAAAGGAAGTCAGGACTGGAACTCAAGCAGGTCAGGAAGGAGGAGCTGATACAGAGGCCATGGAGGGATCTTTCTTACTGGCTTGTTTCCCCTGGCTTACTCAGCCTGCTTTCTTATAGAACCCTAAAGTACCAGCCCAGGGATGGCACCACCCACAATGGCCCTCCCCACTTGATCACTAATTTAGAAAATGTCCACAGTTGGATCTCATGGAGGCATTTCCCCAACTGAAGTTCTGTTCTCTGTGATAACTCTACCCTGTGTCAAGTTGACACACAAAACCAGTTAGTACACTAGGTAATGTCTTCTAAATGCTAAGGGTTTTTCCTATTTTTATTGCTGTTATCAAGCCATACGTTTGAGTTGTCTGTCTGTCTGTCTGTTTGTTTGTTTTGATTCATTAAAATACAAATCTTAAGAGGCTAGAGAGATAGCTCAGCAATTAAGAATACTTGCAGAAGACCTGGGTTCAGTTCTCAGCACTCTATTGGACAGCTCACAGTAACCTGTAACTCTAGCTATAGGGGATCTGGCGCCCTCGTCTGGCCTCCATGGGCAGTGCTCTCACATGCACATACAGATGTATCCTTATACACATAATTTAACATTTTAAAGCCAATAAAGCCATTCCTGAGCAGAATCTTTGTCTGCGCTTCTCCTCAGGTCAAGGCTCTGTTCTGATCCTTCAGCATGCCCTGGTGTCTGTTACTGGGACTTTTGGCCATAAAAGAGCTGCTTGCTTTAAAACTTTCCAGACATTGAAAACAATTGCATTATCAATTATTCTCTTTAATAGGTGCTGACTGACCGAATCTGACGTAAGCCACACACTTTTGTCGAGGCAGGACCTCACGCCCCGGATTGAACTTGAGCTCTGTGTAGCTGATGGAGAATGACTCTGAGCACTTGCTCCTCCTGCCTTCACCCCCAGACTGCTAGAATTTACAGACACACGCCATGATTCCCAGGTTACGCCGAGCTGAGCTCAACTCTCCGGCTTCACACAAGCTAAGCAAGCACCCTGCCATCTGGGCCACATCCCAGCCTTGAGCCTCACACTTCTAAACAAAACAAACAAAAACTCTGCTTTTGCATTGAGAACAGTGCCTACTGGAGGAGAGAGCTGTGCATTATACAGTGCTTAGCAGTGTCTGTGGCCAGTGGAAGCCAGTAAACAAGCTCTACTTGTAAGAAACAAGAGTATCTCCAGGTATTGCTGAGCTCCCCCGCCGGAGCAGAACTGTCCCGAGGAGACTCTAGAATGGTCCCCTGCACAATTACTTAAGAACAAATATTTATAAGCTTATTATACTGCTCGCAGCATTCAAGTATATATCTCCACATACAATTAATGGTGGTCACGGATGGTGGTGATTTCTTGGTGATGCATGGAAACACATGTTTATCAGTGGTGGTGCCAAATCTTTACTACAAAGTATAGGACCACATGCTATTATGAATACATGGATACAGACCCAATTTGTTACCCAGTTTATAGTTTGCAACATGAGCCAGGTATATTTGATATGGCAAAACCCACAAAGGTCGATGTACATCACCTGAGCCAGCCTTTCTACTCCTACACCTGTTAGAGCCATGGCTGTCTCCACCACAGATGAGGAACAAGAGGTTCATACACAATTGCCCAAAGCCAGCAGAAGAGGAGCCGAGAACTCTGGAACCAGCGTCAACTGCTAAGTTATAGTTCTCATCTCAGCTGAACCAGGCTGGACGAGTAACTCCAAAGCTAAGCCAGAATGGACAGCACAGGCATGTGCAGCAGAAGCAGCCTGCCTTTTAAGAGCTGCCTATGTGTCCCTTTAAGAAGTAGTTTCTAACCAGGCAGACCTCTGCTGTATTTGTGCAGGGGTCCTTAGACCAGCATGGTATGCACCTGGTTGGTGGCTCAGTCTCTGGGAGCTCCCTGAGGTCTGGGTCAGTTGAGACAGCTGGTCTTCCTGTAGGGTCACCCTCCCCTCCAGCTTCTTCACTCCTCCCCCTAGCTCAACCATAGTGGTCCCCTAGTGCAAAGTTAGCTGCTTTTGTCTCAATCAGCTGCTGGTAGGGCCTCTCAGAGGGCAGCCATGCCAGGTTGCCGTCTGTAAGCACAACATAGCATTGGTAATAGTGTCAGGACTTGGTGCGCCCACCATGAGATGGATTCCTGGACCACCTTTCCTTCAGTCTCATCTCCATTTTTTGTTCCTGCAGTTCTCTTAGACAGGAACAATTCTGGGTCAGAAATTTTGACAGTGGGTTAGTTACTCTGTCCCTCCACTTGAGGCCTAGAAGGGGACAGGGCAATGACTAGAATAAAATAAAATAAAAGTAGTTTCTAAGAGTCCACACACACAGCCCCAGGCCACAGTGCAAAGCCCGCCCGGTGTTAACATGTCTATGCAGGAGTACGGCCCTGCCTCGACTCTGCCGAATCCTGACTCTAACCAGAGACATAAGGAGTGGTGGTGCTTGACCTCCACACTCCTTGCTTGGAGGATCCTGCAGATTTGCAAAAAGGGATGCCAGAAGGCTGGAGACAATCTCAGAACACCATCTTTGATCTTAAACCCCAGGCCTGAATGCTCCTCTGAGGTCATCCTCGCGTCGCAGTCGAATTCTCCAGCTTCAGTGCTGGGTGACACAGCTGCCCTCTCCTTGCTAACACTTGGAGACACACAGGATGCCTCTGACCCAGGCTTCAATCGGCCACAGAAGCCAGGAGCCAAGCAGGGCAATTCCCACACCAACAACAGAACTCATCCTTCCACAGGCCAAGCTCCTTTGCTGCCAACAGAAGGCTGTAATGAAAGCTTGAACAGTGGGCGACACATTTCACACCATCACCTCACCAATGGCTCAGAAAGAGGCTTTCTGGAAGCAACCTGAGCCCTGAGCCCTGAGCCCTGAGCCCTGAGCCCTGAGTCCTGAGCCCTGAGCCCTGAGCCCTGACGGCAGATAATTAAAAGAGCTTTCATTTGTCCATCCAATCAGTGCCAACAATGCCAAGAAATAAGAAATGAAGAGGGGAGGAGAGGGGAGGAAGGGGAAGGGAGGAGAGGGGAGGGGGAGGGGGAGGAGAGGATGGGAGAAGAGGAAGACAGGAAGAGGTGGATAAAAAGGGAGTGGAGAGAAGAGAGAGACAGAGGGAGGGAAGGAAGGGAAGGGAGAGGGAGCAAGAGAGGGAGAGAGAAGGTGAAAGGGAAAAAGAGGGGAGGGGGAAAGGAAGAGAGGGAGAGGGAGAGAGGAAAAGAGAGAGAGAGAGAGAGAGAGAGAGAGAGAGAGAGAGAGAGAGAGAGAGAGACTCTATCCAAATTCCCTGGGAATGCAGATCACAGATTGCATCCAAACAAAAGCTAGCTAGAAGGCTTTAAAATGCTTTGTCAACACTTTCAAACCTGCTTAGGGACTCTGGTGGGCAGAGGGAGAAATGATACCCCCCCCATAGCGATTGCAGAAGAAGACAGGAATTTGCATATTTATTGCTGCAGGAATCTAACTTTCTTTTCATGGCGCTTCCTGACACAGATGGGGCAGAAGTAGGAGCTGTGGGGAAGCCATTTGTTCCTTCTGCATCGGGTGAAACTCTGTTCAGGAAAAAGTTCCCAGCTTTCCGGAGAAATCAGACTGGATTCACAATGGGCGCCCCAGGCGAGTTTCGAGCGTCTGCAGGGATCAGGCTTGTGCCACTTGGCGAACAGATGGTGCAAAGGAGCTAAGTCATCATTTCTTTACAGGAGTTCCAGAACGTTCTCCTCAGCCAGATAAGTCAGAGGCCTCTGTCTACACTGCGGGTGGCCCGCAAGGTGCAGCCCACACTGGCAATGTAGAGCCTCTGAAAAGCACAACCCTGGAGATAGCTTGATTTTATTTCATTGAGACAGTGAATACACTGAATAGAAAATAAGGTCCAGCAATATTTTTTACTTCAACTTCTCTATTACCTTTATTTTGAGAACATCATATGTGTATGCAAAACATGATCATGTCTACTCCCCATTTCCCACCCCAACTCTCCCCATATTCTCCCAATATACTCTCTCTTTCTCAAACTTCACACCCTTTCTGTTTTATTATAATTCTCCTCCAGGTCCAGTGACTGCCATTCATATGTGCACGGGGTGGGGCACCCACTGAATCCTGGGAAACCTGCCAATGACCACATACTTGATAAAGAATGCTTCTCCCCCACCCACCCCACCCCAACCCCATAGATGTCACAACAAACAGCTCCTCAGTAAGAGCTGGGGCCAGGAGACCATCTACCTGTCTACGCTAGGATCTGAGCTGGCTTGATCCTGGATCGTTCTCATACAGGTGACGACGTAGCCACAGCGATTGTGAGCCACGAGTGTGGACGGCGTGCTGAGTGCAGAGGCAGCACTTCACAGCACTCTTTCCCGTTCTCTGTTCTGCGCATTCTCTCTGCCTCCTTTTCTGGGGTTCTCTGAACCTCGATGGTGGTAGGGTATTCCATTGAGGACCAGGCACTAAGTTTCTGGCTCACCCTTTGTAAGGGACCCTCAGTTCAATGCTGGTAGGCGTGATCCCTCCCATCCTGAGGTCCTGAGGATTACGTGTGGAGCACAGGACTCCAATTAGAACGATTAGAACATAACTCAGACCTAAGAGCCCAGCTCCGCGAGGCCACGCTGCTCAGCGGGGATGAGCTTCTTTTCCTTTGAAAGCCGTGCACGTGTCTTCTCCAACACACAGGCACGTACTGTTGGCAGACGTTATCAGAATCCCGCTGCATCTGTTTGGGGGAGTTTTTGGTCAATGCTCTGCCTGACAAAGGTAACTCAATAAGGAGGGTTTGTTTTGGCTCATGGTTCGAGGGGTACAGTCTGTCATGGCGGCAGAGGCTGAGGAGCTCCTGCTCTGTGTCCTGGGAAGCTGCCAGTGTGGCAATCAGGAAGGAGAGAGAGAGAGAGAGAGAGAGAGAGAGAGAGAGAGAGAGAGAGAACTCTGCTGTGGGCAACTGTTTTTCTACTTTCTGTTCAGTCTGGGTTTAGCACAGGTCTTCCTTCCTCCAGTTAAACCTTCCCAGACACAGGGGTGTTGTCTCCTAGGAGATTCTATGTCCAGCCATGTGGACAGTGAGGATGAACTAACATTTGAAGCTATTCGTATATCTCTCTGGGAAGGGTTTGTTTTCATGTAAGCACAAACAGACTTATTTAGTAATCTATAAACATTGAGACTAAAGTATTGAGATTTAAAAGGGAGAAATTCTCAGTTTAGGGCATATTCATCTTTGTTCTAATATAAAATCAGAAAAAAACAGTATGTTTTTAATTTCAAGTAAGAAATGTACTTTGGTCAGCCTAAGCAATAAGAAATATACCTGCAAGATACACATCTGTAGCATTGATTATTTCTTCTTCTTCTTCTTCTTCTTCTTCTTCTTCTTCTTCTTCTTCTTCTTCTTCTTCTTCTTCTTCTTCTTCTTCTTTTTGGTTTTTGTTTTGTTTGTTTTGTTTGTTTTGTTTGAGACAGGATTTCTCAGAGTGTAGCCCTGGCTGTTCCAGAACTCACTGGGTAAACCAGGCTGGCCTCACACTTACAGAGATCCACCTGCCTCTTACTCCCAAGCACTTGGATTGGAAGTGAATGCCACCACCACCCAGCCTGAGAATGCTTTTAAAAAACTTCCTCACTGGGTGGAGCTTGAGCATAGGACCTCGAAGCCCACCCCCACAGTGACACACTTCCTCCAGCAAGGCCACACCAACATGGCCACACCTCCTAACAGTGATACTTCCTAGGGACCAAGCATTCAGACACATGAGTCTGTAGGGGCCAAACCTATTCAAAACGCTACACTCCCTGTATTGCATGAACCCTAACTCTACGCCCCTAAGACCAGAACCACTAGACTCACATGAAAATTAAATATTGAAATGAAGCTTGTATGAAAGGCACAAGAAAAATAATATAAAACACCCAAGGAATCATTACTAAAATGATTACCAAAATGACAATGTTTAGAATATATTAGGATAAATAAAGTGTATCATTAAAACTGCCTAAAACTTTCTTTTTTTAACTTTTTAGGGTGGCAAGATCAGTGAGGTTCTGGTTACTGTTCTAAGAGTCGTATGTGGGACCAGAGATACAGTTCAGTGTTTGAGCATTTGTTGCTCTTCCAAAAGACTGGTGTCCATATCCCAGTACCTACATTTATTACTCTAGCTTCGTGGGATCCATTGCCCCCTTCTGGCCTCTGTACCCATGTGGCAGATACACACACACACACACACACACACACACACACATACATACACATACTCACATACACACACATATACACACATACACACAGACATACACACACACACACATATACACATACATACCTACACACACATACTCACATACATACACACATAAACACACATACACACATGCACACACACATACACATACATACACACATACACACACATACACACATGCACACACACATACACAAACATACATACACAATACCCATACATACACATACACCCACATATACACACATACATATAATACACACACATACACACATACAAACACATACATACACACATACACATGCACACACATATATACACACATACACACCCACATATACAACCACAAACACACACATACACACACACATGCACACATACACACACACACACACACACACACACACGCATGCACACGCGCACGCACACGCACACCTGAATAAAGTGCCTAGCGTATAACTGGCTTATAAAACGTATGGAGATGTGTCATCGATGAACGACCAACAGAATGCAGCAGCCTCGTGGACATGCTCCCATGCTCCCTTTGTCTTTGCACTTCATCCCGCCCCAAGTCCATCCTGGATCTAGGAGACGCCACACCAGGAACAGCTCCACATCTTTGTCCTATGAGCTGCATCCCAGGGGCTCTCCATCCGTGTCCTTGAGTGAGGAGGCGTGCGTGCTCACCACAGTGATCGTGCTCACCACAGTGATCGTGCTCACCACAGTGATTCATCCACTGTGTAGTTCCATTAGTTAGGCAACACCATTGTGGGTCCTTCCAGTGGCCGCTCACTTTCCTTACCTACCTGAATGCTTACAGTGATCTAACCTGCAAATGCCACACATCACATGACATTCAGCTTTAGATGCCCCCTTCACAGAGAGCTCTCAAATTCATATCTCTGGCCCAGACTTTTCTCTCACACTCTGTGTTCATACACATGCCCAGTGGGTACCTGAGCTTGGATGACTATTTCTCAGACTCATCTTATTCTAAATAGAAACCAATCGCCATCCTCCTCCAGTCTCCTGGGACCAGAGAATGGCAGTCCCAACCTTTGGAGCCATCATCAGCTCCTCTCCGTCTTTCACAGCCTCCACACCATCTGCAGGACAGCACGCTGGTCCTCTGGCCAAGCCTACTACTGCCTCTCACCATGGCCAGCGCTCAGCTTTGGTCCGAGGAGCCCCATTCCCCCAGGATCATTACCTTCCTAGTTTCCCTGCTTTGACTCTCACCTGCTAGGCACATATTTTCTACCAGCTTCCAGAACATTCCCTAGGTATTATCAATCATATCACATCCCTCATCTACTTAAGAAGCTCCAATGTACCCCATATCACACTAAGTAAATTCCAAGGTCCCAAGAATGGTGTTTAAGTTGGGGTTTTACTGCTGTGAACAGACACTATGACCAAGGCAACTCTTATAAGCACAACATTTAATTGGGGCACGTTCAGAGCTTCAGTCTATTATCTTCAAGGTGGGAGCATGGCAGCATCCAGGCAGGCATGGTGCAGGAGGAGCTGAGAGTGCTCTATCTTCATCTGCAGGCTGCTAGCAGAATACTGACTTCCAGGCAGCCAGGATGAGGGTCTTAAAGCCCACGCCCACAGTGCCACACCCACTCCATCAGTGCCATGTCCACTCTATCAAGGCCACACCTTCTAATAGTGCTACCGCCTGGGCTGAGCATATACAAACCATCACAAAAGGCTTTCAGCACCATAAATGATCCAGAGACGTCCACCATTCCCTGTCTTGCTGTCAGATCCTTTTCCTCTTTCCTTGTGTCTGTGCATGTGCTGGTTTCTGTGCTTCTGTGTGGACACATCCAACCATCTTTACTGGCACTTTCTCCATCCTGAAGCCCTCTCCATCCAGAAGCACATGGCTGGTTTTGTCCTGTCTTCCCCTTAAGGTCCTTTCTCAAAAAGTGACTGACTACCTTGTACATTACTCACATTTTAGAGAAATAACTACTCAAATGCAAAACTTCCCAGAGCTTTTGCTGATTGAGCAAGGCAGGATAGCACTCCCCACACATTTCAGACTTATTTTGCTTAAAATATACACATGCATATGAGAGGGGAATGGGAGGGAGGGGAAAGGAAAGAAAAGAAAAGAGAAAAAGAAAATGGGGAGGTGAGGATGAGAAGGGAAGTGGGGGTGGGTAAGGAAAGGAAGGGGAGTTTCTGGGAGATTAAAAGGGGGGTGATTACTTCTAGCCCTGACATTCCACTGCCCTATTCCTTTTTAGATATATACATGGTCTAGCCCAAGTAGACCTCTAACTAATAATCCTCCTGCTTCTGCCTTCTAAGTGCTGGAATTTCAGGTGTGTACAACCACCACTAGCTACTCACCATTCTTGATCTGTTTTAACCAGTTATTTTATGTTTGCTCTTGTATTCTACCACCACCGCCTCGTGACAAGCCACTGTACTGATGCCAGCACACTTACCTCCTCATCTGTCGTACTTATTGGAAGTCTTTTGCATGGCATGGTTATAAATTCTATTAGAAATTAATTTCTATCTTTGGTTGTTCGTTGATATTCTAAATGTCTATAAGAGATGCCCAGCACATAGTAGGTCTTCACTAACTTGCTAAGCAAATGAGTGGCCATAAAAGGATGAAGAACCTGCCTTTGAAGAGTCTGTGATGCAGTTGCTTCACTTCATAGAAGCTGATCCTCACATAAAGTCATCTTTGATAACAGTGCGTGGCCCTTCTTTTTTGTTAAGATTTATTTTAAATTATGTGTATATGTTCTGTGTGCCTGCCTGCCTGCCTGCGTGTGTGTGTGTGTGTGTGTGTGTGTGTGTGTGTGTGGTGTGTTCAGGTGTCTTTGTAGTCAAGAAGAGGGCCTGCGTATGAGAGAGAGAAAGAGAGACAGAGAGAGGGAGGGAGGAAGGGACGGAGGAGGAGGAAGAAGATGAAGAAGAAGAAGAAGGAGGAGGAGGAGGAGGAGGAGGAGAAGGAGGAGGAGGAGGAGGAGGAGGAGGAGGAGGAGGAGGAGGAGGAGGAGGAGGAGAAGAAGAAGAAGAAGAAGAAGAAGAAGAAGAAGAAGAAGAAGAAGAAGAAGAAGAAGAAGAAGAAGAAGAAGAAGAAGAAAAGAAGACATTAGATACCATAGGTGACTGAGAGCCACTTGACCTGGATGTTGAGAATTCAGACCCTCTAGAAGAGAAAGAAGCCAGTGATCTTAATCCCTGAGCCATCCTCCAGCCCCAGAATTCCCATTCTTATCTAAGATGACCTTCTTCTTATTGACTGAAGACAGGAACTGGTCAAGATCACTTGAAGAAGAAAATGGGAAGCCTTTATGATCCCAATTACTAAAAAGGTATCTGTCGGCTCTTCTTGACTCCAGAAGTCATAGACCCTCTGCTTGTCTCAGGAACTACAACAGCGTCCGACTTCAGTGGAGAGTAGATGACGACCTATTCAATGACTGCAGGACCACATCCTCAACATGGCTGGCACAGTCACATTTTATGACACTCATTTCACAACCTCACCATCTGTTTCCGCCTGTGAAATATTTCAAACGACCAAATAACATTAAATCCATCTAAAAGAGTTTCTTTATTAGTTATAAACTTTTACAATTCAATTTAAAGGGTTTATAGTCCTTAACGCTGTGGGAACTGCCATTTCCACAAGCACCAGCCTGCTCTTTGTCACTCGGGGCTGACAGCAGTTCTGACCTTTCCTAACATCTTCACTGAGAGAGGAAGGTTTGAAAACTCGGTAGCAAATGGCCAGGGCTTTATGGATATTCTAATGTGCAATAGTTAAAACAGGTTATGGTTATTAGAGCCTGGGAAACGATGTCTTATTGCTCACGTAACTGCGCCCCATGAGCAGGATGCTTTTACTGACAAAACATTTTCGTGTGTCTTAAAACTCATAGCACTGATCAAACAGTCCAGGAGAATGCTGGACAACATCTGCTGGGCACACCAAGTCAGCTGATCTCAGAGAAGGAGGGAGCACAGTCGGCTGTTTCAGTTCCTGGGGCCTTTCCTGTTGGGACTCGGGGTGGAGGGGGTGGGGAATCAGGATCAGGGGGGCGGGATCAGGGGGCGGGAGGGGGGGGGGACCAGGCGGGGGCGGGGCTAAAATACCAAATATGGTATTTCCTGGTGTTAGTAGCTAAGAATTTGCACAAGAGTAACTTTGCAAAATCAAGTATCAGAGGGTTAAAGAGAAAGCTCAGTGGGAAGGGTGCCTCATACTTATGAAGCTGAGTTTTATTCCCAGTACCCATGACAAAGTGAGGCCCGGCAGCGCACATCTGCAATCCTGGTGCTCCGGAGGCAGAGACAGGAGGATCCCTGGGGCCCACTGGCTGAACGATCTAATAGAAATGGGCTCCAGCTTTAGTGAGTTCCTGTCGCAAACAATAAAGTGGAGATTGATATAGGAGGACACTCGGCATGGACATCTGATCTCTGTATGCACACATCGTATGTGAGCATGCCGCACACACACACACACCACATACACACTCATGCACGCATGTCACACAGAGAAGAAAAAATATATAAGTTTAAATAAAAAGAAACATCAGGCTCACAAATATAATAATCTATGATCTGGGAGGCGGAGGCAGGAGGGTTGCTGCGAATTCAAGGTCCATCAGGGCTACACTGTGAACTCCAGGCTATCCTGGAGCTATAGAGTATGATGCTGTCTCAAAGAGACAGTAAAAACACCACGTAGAGGAAAGAGAAGCTCTTCCCTCACAGGAATTCTACACGGCAACAGCACCCTTCCACAGCTCAGGAAGGGAAGTTTGGACTTAGACACACAGGAGCACACGTGTCTTGTGCAACCTTAAAAACATTCCCTGATCATGTCCTGACATCCGACTAAATTTCGTTCCACTCCTTAAAGCATGTAATGTGTAAACTACAGCTGTTTGGAAAAGTTAGCCATTAGACTGTTGGGTTAACTCCTGTCACAGGTGGTCCTTCTGACAAGAATTTCTGTCTGGCATAGGAAACTCCCCCTTCCTCAGTCATCATTACTTTTTAAAAATTAAGATTGATTTTTATCTTATGTATATTGGCGTTCCGAATGTGTGCCTGTGCACCACATGCATGCAATGCCCGAGGAGGCCAGAAGAGGGAGTCAGATCCCCTGGAACTGGAGTTAACTGAAGTTACAGATGGTTGTGAGCCACTATGTGGGAGCTGTGATTTGAACTCAGCTCCTCTGGAAGAGCAGCCAGAGTCCTTAACTGCTGAACCATCTCTCCAGTTCCTAAAATTGTTTGGTTTTTTTTTTTTTTTTTTTTTTGACCTTCTAAAAATTTTTCCAAATAAGCTATGTTTCAATTTGGATGTGTTGGGCATTGCATGAGTTTTCCAGCAACTATAAAATGTCAGTTGACAAATGCACTGGGGGGGGGGGGGGGCGGAGGGAATTAACCTGTGCACAGTATCATGTTTCTCATCTAAGGCCGCTGTCTTTTGAAGCTCAGGTGAACATTCACATCATCTCATGACACCTAGCAATGAAATCCTGTTCTGTTACGTTATAAGGGATATCCTTCAGAATCTCCTATCACTGAACACAGTAGAGCCCATACAGAGCTCAACAAAGGCACGCTTCCCTATGCAGCTCTCTGTGCCAGCAAGATAACTTTAGTGAGCGATCAGTAGCTCACTTAATTTCTTCTTAGTCATAAGCTTATTAGATAAGATGATCATACTGGCAGCAAGCATCAGTAAGTAAGTAAATTAAATAAATAAATAAATAAATAAATCTCCAATGCTTGGCAAATGCTACCACAAATAAACCAGCTAAACTAATAAGGGAATGGGACTTCATTATCTTCAGTCTAGTAATTCTTAGGTTCTGAGGGTTATACAAGAGTCATCCCTGCCAGTTTTCCAAGAAGAAAACTGCACACCTACTTGTGAATCTGATTGGCTACTGGAGACCTACCTTAGTTTTCAAGCACAAAGCTTGTTTACGACTTGGGATCCCAAATGTTTTGCATCTGTGGCCGAAAGAAATGCACATGAGCCATCCCCAGAGGAAGGAAGGCTATTGGGGGAAAGAATCTCTGAACTCGATTTCCACTCCCAGAGACTCGCGAGAGCTGAGAGTTATGCCGTGTAACACAACAGGCTTTCCCATTTTCGTTTTGTTTGTTTAATCAACCTGACCCCATCAAAAGGAAGAAAATAGAAAATTCAATATTGGGGACAGGCCAGAGCTTCCAAATAAACATAAGATCTAAGGCCATAAAGGCAAAAAAATTTTCATTTGAATTAATAAAATCTCTAGATCCACGAGGTAAAAACAATGCAAACAAAAGCAGCCCGGCATATACAAAATAAGCACTGTTTGAATATGTACAGATATATTTGTTTTCTAAAACTTAACATAAAATTATACACATTAGTCAAGTGATACATTGGTTTTAAAACTATCATTCTTTTATTTTTAAGAGTTGCTTTGAATTATAGGGATGCGCTCGGGTGTATGCACAGGAGGTGAAAGGTCACAGATGCCCCTGGAACTGGAGTTGTAGATGGTTGTGAGCCATAGGACATGGATGCAGGGAATCGAACCTGAGTCCTCTGCAAGAGAGGTTTACACTTGTAAGTGCGGTGCCACCTCTTTAGTCTCCAGACTAACACTCCTTCTGCTCTTCAGACTTCCATAAAGAAAGGCGCCGGCTGCTCCGGATAAATGATAAATCGTACTCAATGCCCTACAAAATCCCGATTTAGATAAAAGTGCATTCCTTTGGGGGAGTCTGACACGGGTCCTAGAAGAGATGTGGTCCTGCTCAGGACACTGATGGACGCCTTGAGGAACGTAGGAGGCCAACAAACATGGAACACCAGTCTCTCTTCATTTACAGAATGTTTGCAGCAAGCCAATAAAGTTTCCCTGAATGAAGAATGGCCACACAGGGTTAACACTTCCACCTTAAGAACGGACCAACGGCCACCAACTTCTGCCTTTATATAAAAATGCTGCAATTACATTTTGAAGCACATTAATCTTTAGTCTCCTGCCTCCCACTCCTCGTTATTTGAAAAGTTGCTGAAGAGACAAGATTTCCAAACATTTTCTCTCCATCTCGGTTTTTCCAACTCTGCAACAAGCTGGCCACATTACCTTCATTTAAAAAAAAAAGGTTTTTAATGAGGTTCTCAAAAACAATCGATATCTATATTTAATATTTTGAGACAGGGTCTCACGTAGTCCAGGTTAACATCAAA
This sequence comes from Apodemus sylvaticus, assembly GCF_947179515.1. NCBI lineage: Eukaryota > Metazoa > Chordata > Mammalia > Rodentia > Muridae > Apodemus > Apodemus sylvaticus. The sequence continues at coordinate 156,226,804 of NC_067476.1, read as the reverse complement.
CTTTCTTTTTTTAATTTTTTTATTTATTGATATATTTTTACTTACATTTCAAATGATCTCCCCTTTTCTGAGTCCCCACTCCCCGCAAGTCCCATAAGCCCTCTTCCCTCCCCCTGTTCCTCCATCTACCCCTTCCCACTTCCCTGTTCTGGAATTCCCCTATACTCTTGCACTGAGTCTTTCCAGAACCAGTGGCCACTCCTCCATTCTTTTTGGACATCATTTAATATGTGGATTATATCTTGGGTATTCAAAGTTTCTAGGCTAATAACATCAAACTTTCTATGTAGCCAAGGTTGGCTTAAACTCCTGCTCCTCTAGACTCCTCCTCCCAAGTCCTGGCAACACAGGAAATGTGTCTTCATGCCAGGATTAGAACTTACAGCTTTGTGAATGATAGACAAGCATTCTCCCAACTATACTTCATCCCAAACCTCATCCTTGAAATCGTCACATAAATAAATACTAATGCCACCCTCCATGGTCGCCCTTGGTCGTCCACTAGAACTATTAATGAGCTTGTATCTCTCCCTCAATGGCCATAATCAGCTCACTTTGGCTCCTTCTCCTTTAGCACACTCTTCAGATGTTGTCGAGATCCAAAGGTGACTTATGAGATAGGACCACGACATTGCCAAACACCAAGTGCTGCAGCCATTCTAAGGTGACCGAGGAAAGGTGCTCAAAAGTTCCACACCTGCCCTGTGCTCCCCTGTGCCTAAGAGACCCTCCCTCCCCTGGGAGCTTCTAGTTCTTTCCCTCATAGCAAGCAGTTTAAACTTCCACATGGCTTCCGTTAAGACCTCTTGCCATTCCCCCAAGGAAAACCAAAATAATTGTAAATTATCCCAAAAGGATTGAAATGAGGTGAACTCACAATGAAATCTGCGAGAGTCGATACAAAAAGCAGGGTGCTTTATCTAAAAGTTAAGAAATTATAACAGTAGACCATTAAACTAAGGGAGGGGCTTTCTAACCACGGTGCGATTGGCCAGGATGCCCACGGAGGCAGCCCTGGAAACGTGGGTCCATCCTTCGTTAATTCCAAAAGGAGCATTCTCCTATTAGCCTGGGAACGCTTATCAAAAACGTAAGCAAATGCCATTCAGATAGCACCGGGCACTGCCTCCTCCTGGTACATCAGTTCTGTTGGTCAAACTCAGCAGGGACTTAAGACACAGTGTTCTGCAGTCACTGGGATCCTTCTAATACCTTTAAGTTTCCAGTTTGGAAAAGGAAGCAAGATGATTTGATTATGGGCCTTTTGGTGCGAATGATTTTGCTAAATCAGGATTAAAAACAACAACAACAAAACAAACAAAAACAACCACATGAGCTGGCCTGCTGTCTCTCTGCCCTTCTGTGCTGAAGCCCCTGGTTGAGGGGCTCTCTGCCTGGGGCGCAAAGCATCGTAGCAGTGAAAAGGGGATGAGGGGCGTGCATTCTCCGTTTCTGTGTACCCCCACAAGTTTCCTGTTTGCTAGAATGCCTTCTCTAGGCCTCCTTCCTACCTGGGCATCCCTTAGGAAGACTAAAATGCAAATATATTCCAGTTCCCTCCAGGCCTCAGCATGAGATAGGCTTGTATTACATTTTCCTCATCAATCACTGTGACAAAATGCTCAAGAAAAGCAACCCAAGGAATGGTTAATTTGGGATCACGGTTTGAGGGTACAATCTACGATGGCAGGGATGGCTTGGTATCATGAGGAGATGGGGCCCATTGCATTCTTCCCCAGGAAACAGAAAAGGATGAGCTGACGGCTCCTCTGACAAATGTATGTTGACTGGGACAGCCGGGAGGTCAGTGGGGGGCAAGCATTGTAAGTCACGTGATAATATTGACTATCAACCTGATAGGATCTGGAATCATTTAGGAGGCCAGCCTCTGGACACGTCTGTGAGGGGTTTTCTAAGCTAGGTTAATAGGAAGCTGGACCTTAAATGCAGCCAGCACTGTTCTGGGGGCTGAGATCCTGGGCTGTGTAACTCCTCCACAGCCTCACCGGATTACATTGTCTCACCGTAGTGGATTACACTGTCTCACAACGATTCAAACACCAGAAACATGTGGGGTGCCTTCTTTGGAGAAAGCATCTTTGTAGATGTAATTAAGGCAAATCGTTCAAGCACTATGGATAACAACAGACAAAAAACAAAAGACACACAGAAACACAGGAATGAGAACACGTAAAGACTGAAGCAGATGTGGGCGTGACATGGCCAAAAGTCAAGCACAGTGGCTTGAATGTGAATGGTCCCCAGATGACTACTCTGTTAGAAAAGATCCGGGAACCTTCAGGAGGCGGAGCATCACCAGAGGAAGTGGGTCACTAAGGGGCGGGCCTTAAGGTTTTATAGCCTACCCTACTTCCTGTTCACTTTCTACTTCCTGTGTGCAGATGATACGTGACCAGAGCTTTCTTCTACAGCTATCATTATCCTTTTTCGAGCATGACAGCCGTTCCCCTTGAACTACCAGCCAGGACAAACCCTCCTCCCTTCAGCTGCTTGGTGCCGAGACTTTTATCACAGTAATAAGAAAAGGAACCAATGCACCAAGAAACACCAGGGGCTGGTGGCAACAGGAGGACACTTCCTTTAAAGTCTTTGAACAAAACAGAACTCTGTCCACACCTTGATTTTAGACACAGTTCCCAGAAATGAGAGAAAATAAATTACTGCTATTTTAAAACACTAGGTTGACAAGCTGTTTGTAGTGACACCCCTACAAAAGCAGCATAACCTGCTCTCGTAGAATAAGCCAGAACAAGGCTACTGACGAACGTTCACGTGATTTTGTATTATGTCTGGTTGCTCCAAGGTCTGTAAACAGTCATCCCACTTAAAATGCACAACACTCTCAAATATTTAAAGTGAGTTTATTTTAAATTTTAAGTACATAGAAACAAATACATTTCTAATATGTGTTTCCTGATGTCACATGAGAAATATCTTTATTAAAGTTTTTATTTGGTTCCTTTAGCTAAAACCTAAAGCTAATTGGATATATTGAATTTATAAAATAATATGCCACAGAAGTGGAGACTGGAGAGGCAGGATTTGTCTCAGGTAGGGAACTGACGTGAAGAAGTTCTCCCAAATGGGAGGATATGTGAACTCCTAGGAGCCTGAGTTGAAGAAGACAGGGTAAGTCTTCATTCACCAGGACAATTAGTGCCCCAGTCCAGGAAGGGCGAGAGCAGAGACCTGAAAATGTGGTGATTCTGCTGAGAATCTGGTGATTCTGCCCATGTCAGTGACACAGACGGTGACAAAGAAACCATACACCCTCTGGAAATACCCATGCGCTAGCTATAATTCTCAACCTGTGAGTTGCAGACCCATTGAGGGGAGGGGTGTCAAGCGACTCTTTCACAAGGGTCACCTAAGGTCATCAGAAATCACAGACATTTACATTATGATTCATAAAAGTAGTAAAATTACACAGTTAGGAAGTAGCAATGAAAATAGTTTTACGGTTGGTGGTCACCATAACATGGGGAACTGTGTTAAAGGGTCTCAGCGTTAGGAAGGCTGAGAGCTACTGAGCTAGAGGGAAAGTAAGAAAGCTGTGTTTACCACGCTATTGATCTTGGCTTTAACGAGCAGGACCTAGATTATTTAGGGGCCAAGCACATCTGCTGTCTTGTTTTGTGATGCTCTTACATAACCACAGGAGACCCAGTGGGGGATCGAGCAACACTGGGCAGCACACAGCGGCCAGAGGAGGAAATGCTGTTGGATAATGAACTCGAGGTCAGTATTAATGTGCTTCCTCTGTATCAGATGCCTTAACAGTGTTGTGAGTTGTTTTACTGACTTGTAAATGTCGCTGTTGGCATCCACTCAAAGCAAGGGAGGTTTTATTTAGTTTTTAAACTTTTACTGAACATACATAATGCTTGCTTGTTCATCAGATCAACTTCACTTAAACGTTCATAATGGTATTGATTTTAACAGAAAAGAGTAGAGCGAGGCATGATGGTGCGCACCTGTAATCCTGGCATGTTGGAGGCAGAGGCAGGAGGATCACGTTCCAGACCAACGTGGACTGCTGCTGCTTTGCTGTGGCAGTGACAAATAGACCCTGGTAAAAAGCAGCTGATAGGAGGAAGGGTGCTATTTACCACAGTTTGGCATCTCATAAGGTCAAGAGCAAGTGTGTGTGTGTGTGTGGTGTGTGTGTGTGGTGTTTTCCATACAAATTATACTTTAATTTGCATTTGTGATTTAATATGCTATGAATGCACCATGCTAACCCACAAAGATATCAACTACCATTTTAAATACCTGCATAATATTCTTCATAATTTACTGAAATTATCCTTTACCTTGTGATGATTTGGTTTCTTTTTTCCCTTGTTTCTTCTCCCTTGCTCTGTCTTTTTTTCTTCTCTCTGCAGCTCTCCCCACTCTTTTACTTCTACATGTTTCTCAAACTATCTCAATAAACACCACTGAACATACATTACAGAGAGCCATTTAAATAAGCAAAGGGAAGAATCACTACAAATTAATCCACACACACACACACACACACACACACACACACATTATCCTCTTGTACCAAAGGAGATCTCAGAATCAACAAGTGTTATGGCTACTTTTCTTGTTGCCGTGATAAAACATTGGGGCCAAAAACAACTTAAGGAAGAAAGGCTTTAGTTTAGCTTATAGCTGCAGAGAGATAGAGTCCATCACAATGGGGAAGGCGTGCCACGTTGTCAGAAGCAAGAAGCTGATCACATTTCACCTATACAGAGGAAGCAGAGAGTGAAGGGAGAATGGGATGTGGCTATAAGCCTTCAAAACCCAGTCCTGCTGAGGTGCTTCCTCCAGCCAAGCTCACTTCCTAAGGTTCCCACAGCCTTAACCAGCCCCCACCCACTGGGAACTGTGTTGAAATGCACATTCCTACCGAGAAAATTGATTATTCAAACCAGTACAGAAGGGAAGAGATGCTATACTTCCATCCTCACAAACATTTGTTCACTGTAGACACAGTTGTGCATTGGTGAACCAGTTACCAGTTAAGACACATTTCTCAAAATACCAGGCAAATACCGAGCTGATCTTGAAAACCTAAAACACAGTGGTCGTAGGTGTCGTGGATGGGCCTGGTTCTGTTCTTACGAACAGAACCATCTAATGAACAAAAGAACCAATCACTGGGCGAGTAGGCGGGACTTCCAGGTCGGATAGAAGAAGAGAGGAAACAGGGGAGAGTTAGGTCTCTTTTGGAACAGAGGGGTAAGATGTAGCTGCTAGAGCTTTCTGGTATCTTGGCAGATCTGCAAGGATTCGCCACCAGAGGGATCAGATTGTAATAAGACTTACAAGATTAGGTTTTAGTTGTTGCACCCAGAGATTGAGTTACCGTTGTTTCTGCATTTTCCTTCACAATGCAGCTTGTCTGGGTTCAAGAGAGAAAGGCCAAGCATAGGTAGGCCTGAGGTTCTCCACAAAGGCCGCTGGAGATTTGAAGCATGGGGTTGGTGTGGTAGCGACCCACCAGTGAGAACCTAGTGAGCTGGGTGGAGAGATGTTGGAGTTCAGAGTCAGAATCTCCACGAGATAAAAATAAGTCAGCCATTGCCCGTCAGTGCATGGCCAGCCAGACCAGCGGAGAAGAGGAACAAACGCGAGAACTTGCCGGTTCTACGTTTTTAATATTTCCCCCAACACATAGACTGTGGAGTTGGAGTTCTTCTAAGTGCAGCTAGATACAGAGACAGAGACTATAGAATTGTTTGGGGTACACACCTAACTCATGGATAAAGCCACTGAAATATAAACAATGACAGAATGGTTTGTAAACCTGGCAGTTTATATGGTAGCATACGATCAGCTCTTTCCTCTGGGGTTGACAGGAAGGACCACGATGAAGCAGGGCAGTTGTGGACCGGTCTTCAATCCTAAGAATGAAATCGATGAATTCTACAGCATCTGGCTGGGTCTGTGGAAATAGAGCTATTAACATTACCCTCTGAAGGGATGGGAGGTCACACTATCTCCACAAAATCCTTCAAGATCTTCTCCTGAATAGTTTCTGAAACACCAACCATAACCTCCTGCTTCAGCTCTCTATCATCTTAGAAGTACTAGAGTGAAGGAGACAGACAGTTGGCTTGGGGTAGGACTTTTTGGCGGGGCAGCTGCCCGTGAGCTCCTCTGTTTGGGGTTGGCATTGGCTACTCCTGTCAACTTGCCACAGCCTAGAATCACCCAGGAAGAGAATTTCAACCTAGAAATTGTCTAGGTCAGATCAGCCTTTGGGCATGCATGTCTGTGAGGATGGTCTTGGGTATTAATTGGCATAGGAAAACCCAGCCCACCGTGGGTGGCACCATTCCCTAGGTGGGGATCCTGAAAGAGCCCGTAAGGAAGGGGAGGGCTGGATGAGAGCAAGTGGGACCAGTGAGAGCGTCTGTTCTCTCTGCCCTTAACCACGGGTGCACTGTGCCTGGCTGCCTAGGTTCCTGCCCTAGCTTCCCCCTGACGCTCAACTGTAATGTGAACCTGTAACCTAAGCCAAGCCCTTCCTCCTCGGTGTTGCTTTAGGTCAGGATGTTTCATCACAGCCACAGAAATGAAACTCATACCAAATACACGGGTGCTTTTTGTGTCTCCTTCAGGAAGACTTTACAGCAGGACTCTGGAGGCTTAAACGCGCATGAGTGAGCGCCGTGGCTCTCTGTTTTTCAGCTCAAAAGACCGACAGGTGAGGTGCTTTGCACAGTAGATGTGGGATTAAGGCACAGCCTCCAGTTTTGAGCTCCTCGTACTTGCCTGGCACTGTTCCGTGGGAGAAATGCTTTTGTATAATAATCTGCACTGTGCACGGACATACAGAGAACACTGTAATACTAAGTAAAATGCATGATTCCTATGTTCTCAGGGCAGAGCCTAATGAAGGAAATAGATAATCCATCAGAATCCATCAATATCTTAACATGGTGGGAGGGCATAGGTCAAGGGCGACCAGTGAGTGCTCTGAGTGGAGGCTCCCCACCCTGAACAGTTTAAAGGTGAAGTCATGCGTGTTAGGATGGGGAGGACAGCATAGTAGGCATGGAGTGTCACTTGAGAAGGCTCAGAAGCTAGAAACATTCTAAAGGGCTAGAAGAAAAGTACCCCACTGTCTTTTACATGGAATACTTCCTCCCCAGGTGGTGGCGCTGTCTGGGGAGGTTTGCAGTTTCCTTGATGAAGAAACTATGTCCTTAGAGGTTTAAGAGTAAAACGCCTTGCCCGCCTTCTAGTTTGATCTCAGCTCTGTACTTGAGGATATGGTCTCTTGGCTTCCTGCCCCTACTGCAAAGACTGCATCATCCTGCGAAGCCTCCCTACCAGGACAGACTCTTAAGCTCTGGAGTGCTGAGCCTGTGTGACCTTTTCTCCCATGAGTAACCTTGGTCTTGGTGATTATCATAGCAAACAGCTGGTACGCTGTCTTGGGGAGCAGCCATGAGGAAGAAGAGGCAGGCGGTCAGGGGGTTGCTTGGGATACATTCAGCTGCAGGTCAGAAGGGCACGCGGGGTGGGTTCTGCAGCACGGGACATATTATTTCACTGAATGAGATGCCTAGAGACAAGATGCTTGCATGACTGGATATTTAAATCTAAGACTGCCCTAAGGGGCTGTGTTCTTCCAGCTCTCCGCCTGCCTTCCTCGGGATGTGAGCTTTGTTCGTCTGGCTGCAGACTGCTGGGTCTCAGACAAGGCTGCAGCAGTCTCTGGGATTTTGTCCCTTAATAGCTATATATTTGGGGAAAAATTGATTAACTCCTCTAAATTAACAAAAATTACTCAAGGGGATGAATTCTATGGTCCATGTCTATACTAGTTACTTTCCCGTCGCTGTGGTTAAAACACTGCAACCAAAAGCACCTTCAAGAAGAAAGAGTTCATTTTGCCTTATGGTTCCAGAGGGGTGGCACCCTTAATGATGCGGCGGGCGTGGCAACAGAAGCCAGAACAGAAAGCTGGCTAGTGACATTTTCATCCAGAAAAGCACACAGGAAATACAGGGAGAGAACAGGAAGTAGGGGAAAGCTATAAACCCTCAAAGCCTCCCCTAGTGAAGTACTTCCTCCAACAAGGCTCCACCTCCTAAAAGTTCCATAACCTCCTCCCCAAACAGTGCCACCCACTGGAGACCAAGTGCTCAAATACCAGAGCTTAAGGTGACAACGCTGATTTCATCACTGCAGTGTACCTTTGTATAGAGCTGGATCAGGAGCTGTGGCCCAAGCCAGGTATCCAAGAAACAATGCTGTCAGACCAAAATTAGTTTGAACAAGGAGAAGTTGCTCTATCTCTTCTGGTGAGGGGGCTTAGAATATAGATGGGGTCTCCTTTCATCTGTCTATAGTCCTATAGGCCTGAAACCACAGCGCTGGTCACCAAAGCAGGCTGAGCACAAGGCGGCAGAGAGTGGCTGGCTTAGCCACTGGCTGAAGACCAGATATTGAGTAACTTGGACGTTACCCTGAGCTCAACTCCTTGCAAAGGCCCGCCATGTAAAGACTAGTTTCCCAACTTCTGTCATGTTCATGAATTGATGCATTCCATAGATTATCTCACTTATAATTTGTACTGTATCTTTAAGCCGTTTATAGCATTGCTTTAATGATGTCTCTTTGTAAAGTAGCATATTTTACACACGAGTGGGCTATGAGATTTATATTAGTATGTTAAATTTAAAACCAGTATGTAGTGACAATTTTGGAGGGCTTGTTTCTTTTTTAAAAAAACGTAGAAATATTATGGGAATGTGTTTTTGTTTTGATCCCAGGTGTGGGGATATGGGGCTGCTTCAGACCTCCCCACCAGCTGACTATGATTTGCCTCGTGCTCTAGCAGGGGTGGGATTTTGCCGGCTGCAGATAGTTTCTGTGATTGTGTGATATGAACTCTTCAGATAGTATGGCCTGGAGAGGCATGGTGAGTTGTTTGTTGTTGTGAGTTGTTGGTTGTTGATGGTCATAGTTTGTTAGGTAGTCATACACAAAGGAGAAAAACAAGAAGAAAAAGTTTCCTGACAGTGAAGATCAAACTTGCCCCTAATCAGTAGGAAGTAGTCTAATGATAACATTTCCACCTTGATTCAGGGATCTCTTTCCTTTTCTCTCTATCCTTTTTTCCCACCCTTATCCAGTGTTTAGGGAACTGAAAGGGTAGGGGGAAAAGGTGGAAGACAGAAATACCCACAAAGAATCAAAAGATGAGCTACACCAGTACATCATAAACCAAAGATTTAAAATGTGTGTGTGTGTGTGTGTGTGTGTGTGTGTGTGTGTGTGCGCGCGCGCATGCGTAGAAAAAAGTAAATGTATATTGAAGTAAATATAGAGGGAGAGAGACACTAAACAAACAGAGAGACAAGAAAGAGATATAAATAGTGAGCTAAATTAGAATTATTACATTCCAACTAAACACTCTTCTTTGCAGATGGCTCTAATCATGGGTGTGTCCTTCATTTCATTAAGACACACAAGACAGAGAAAGGTCTTGATAACATGATAGCACCAAGCAGATTTTCAACCGCCCAGATAGCATCGTGGGGAGAATACTACAAAGAGATTCTTGTACTCTCCTCTCCTGAACTAATGTCACTGGAAGCTGTGCCAGTCCACACAGGCCTAGCATGTGTCCCACACTTTAGGGGACACTTAGGTGTAATGGGATTTCTGATTCACTCTATATTAAGTGTGAGTGACACAGATAGAGGTCAGTCTTAGGTTTTTTTCTCCTCAGCTACAAGGTAGGACATGGGCTGGAGTGGGGACATACCTAAGTCACATGGGAAGAAGTCTTTGGTATCAATCATCATCATCATCGTAGTCACCCTGAGGTGTGCATGATTTGGGAGGGAGGTGCATGAGTCCCAGAGCTCACGGGGAGGTCAGAAGACAACTTCATGGAGTCAGTTTTCTCCATTCAACTTTATGTGGGTTCCAGGGATCATATTCAAATCACCAGGTGTATAGAGCAAGTACCCTCCCCCCCCAAGCCTTCTCACTGGCCCAAACAAATTTCAAAGCGGTTTATCTGTACCAAAATTCAGCACAAGATGATTTCCACAAATAGAATAACTACAAAACACCTGAGTAATTAATCCGAGATGAATCCAAGATAACGGATCTCCGAGGAAACGGGGCAGAGGCAGATCGTAAACCTGCATGGCTGATCTATTACGTTCCACTGGGGACTGTATTTCACAGCCACAAAAGACTGTAAAACAATGACTTCTGCTCTGTCCTCGGGGCGTGAAGAAATATTAATCATCGCCAGAGAGGCTGGGGCATAAAATATGTATTATCTTCATTTCCCTTTTTATTATCAGACCTAAATCTTAATCAGGAAGTACGGGGCTCTTTTGTGGATTCGGTCCACAAAAGGGAGAACGTGTGTAGCCTCCTTCCAAAGGTGCCTCTCCATGAGATATGGCTAGTGCTGCCGAGCCATAAACCCTATCCATTGTGCCCAACAACTTCTGTGGGTTTCTTCCCCTGAAGGGAGAGGGCGCTAAGCAAGTCACCACCTTCTGGGATCCTAGTGACAGATCCATTTTATTCCAAAAAAAAAGTTCACTCTGAGGAACAGAGGAATTTTTCGTACTTACTTACGGAGCACTGGTGAGGGGTAACAGGCAGGAACATGGGTGACCCCAAAGTAAACATTTTGGAACAGAAGCACCCACTATAGATGAAGCTCCCCATGGCTTTGTAGATGGAGTGCCTCTTAATTAACCTCTCTCCCCCCTGCCTATATATTCTGCCCTAGGCTGAAACTTCAGCCCACATGCAATTGGGGCAGAATTGCATGCAAATGGCTGCAAGGAGTGCCTGGATACTAAATTGAGAATCCAAAGACCCTCCCACCCTATCCTCCTATGAGGGCTCCACAGTGGTCCAGGGTGTCCGACTGTGATGGACTCTTGTGAGCAGATACAGCTCACATCGTGAGGATGACATCTGTTTTGCTGGGAAGATCAGGCTGTATGCCAGGGATACATCTCAACCTTTCTATTTTCAATGAGCTCAAGAGCAAAGTTAAAAGCTACCTGGACAAGCTACTGCTCCCCCACTGCTTCCTGCTGAGATGGCTTCACCTAAAGTAACAATTGCCACAGGACAGACTTGTATGTAATAATGTCATAATGGTCCGTTTGATTAAAAAAAATCTGTAATAAATACTTCACCACTGTCATCTTGCTGAATCATAGCTGACTCAACATAAAACCATTTTATGGAAAACCAGTGCTTGGTTTGGAAGAACTGCAATGTAGCTGGTCTTGAGGGGTGAGCACACATCGTAAGCAGGACATCTATCTATCAGACTCAATGTGTCAGTCCTGGCAGGGATGCATCTCAAGCCATCCCTGTCTGGTCTTGGAGAAAAGTGCCAATGTCTAAGTCAGAGCTTTCTTCTTGTACATTCTGAAGCTGTCAAAGAGTCTATTGATGCTAAGAAATGCGCAGACACTTGTCCCGAAACTTTGTCTTTCTAACATGTGCATCCAGGCAGGATCAATACAGGGAAGATGCCTGGGGTTCACAATAACTCCATCCATTCTCTAGGGGGCAGCAAAGAGCAGGAATTTTGCTGTAGTATTGGGGGCGGGAGGGGGGAGGGGGGAGGAGGAACCAGTGTTATTGATGGTCCAAGTTTCTGTGTCCATGTCTTCCAAATAGCTTCTTTGAGACTTTGTTTCTAGATCTACAGTCTCCGCCCTGTTTCTCCATCACTCTCAGGGAACCTATGAGCCACCCAGTAAATGCCTTTCCCTTTAAACAAGCAAGCTGTAAGGTAACATCTGTTGCTTGTAACAAAGTCTCAAGTGCCAAAAGCTCTGCACACCTGTTCTTATTATTTAAAGGTTCTTATTATTTCTACTTTTGAACATAAATTTAGTCTATTTGCAGAGGAAGCATGTGGCTGGATTTTTTTCCTTTTTATTTGCTTTTAATCCAATTAGCTGATGACTTTTTATCTACCTATGTTATTACTAACATACGTTCGTTTAAAATGTAAGGAACTAGTGATGGTGCGATCTTATTTGTCACCTCTGTCCTTTACACCTTTGCATCTTACTTCTTTGTAAACTAATTTTATAAGATTGTTTTCAATATAAGTACAGTTTTTAAGCATCTCAAGAAAACTTGAATTTTCACACACACACACACACACACACCACTGTCATTTACTCTTTCCAGCGTGCTTCATTGCTTCCCATTGGCTCAGGACGCTTAAATCTCATCTCTTTTTCAACTACAGGAACTTCCTTTACCATTTCCTGAAGACAGTGTGTTACTGATGAAATTGGTGTTTTTGTCTCAGATCCAGGGCTCTTTGGCAAAAGAATTTATGTTTCATGTTTAATCCCAGCACTCAGGCAGATCTCTCTGAATCGGAGGCTAGCTTGATCCACTTCAGCCAGAGCTGCAAAATTACAAAGTGTATTCTCCCTCTCCCTTTCCCTCCCCCATCCTCTCTCCCTCCCCATCTCCCCTTCCCTCTCCCCCTCTCTCGCTCTCCCCCTCCCTCTCCCCTCTCCCTCAACCTCCCTCTCCCCTCCCTCTTCCCTCTCCCTCAACCTCCCTCTCCCCTCCCTCTCCCTTCTTCCTCCTCCTTCCCTTCCCCCTCCTCCTCATCCCCCCCTCTCTTTCTCTCTCTCTCTCTCTCTCTCTCTCTCTCTCTCTCTCTCTCTCTCACACACACACACACACACACATTCAGGAGGACTTGGGAGGAAGCTTGGGAACATGCAGTGCCCACAGAGGCCGGAAGAGAGTGTTGAGTCTCCAGGTCCTAGAGTTACAGATAGTTGTGAGCTACCATGTAGAAACTAAACTCTGTCCTCTAGAAGAACAGAAAGCTCTAACTTCTAAGTTATCTGTAAGACCCTAAATCTATATTTTCCATGCCCTATCTTCCCATTCCTTCCTCCAACTACCTGAAATCAGGTATCCGACTATACAGACTGCCATACAAGTTCTAAACTACTTCCTCCAGTACAGATCACACAACCTTAACTATCTATTTCTAGGTAACAGCAAAACTACAAGACCACCAGTCATGGCCTTAATAAGAGGTTTTATATTACACTTAACCAAGTATGTGTTTGTACAGAGGTACACATAACCCAGTCATAGCATCATCCCAGGTCCCCAGACCACACCATTCAGACTTCAAAAGCACACACCCTCATCATACTGCCCATCCCCTGGAAGCTGATGTGTGGGATTGTGTCTCTCTAGAAAGGAATAGTAGCAAGTCAAAGCACGGGCCTGGCTCTGTGAGAATATGTAATAAGAGAACCGAGGCTCTTCTTTCCAGATTAGTATCTTTCCAGATACTAATACCGGTTCTTCCCTAACAGTCTTTGAATGTGAATACCTCCATAGGCTCATATGTTTGAAGACCTGGTCTCCAGTTGACTGGACTGTTTGGGAAAGATTGGGCCGTGTTTTAAAAGACACATGCCATCCCCATCTGACTCCTGCTTGCAGATCAAGATGTGTGCTCTCAGCTGTTCCTGCCACGATGCCTTTGCTCCCCCCTCCCCCTCCATCACCTCCCCATCATGGACTCCAACCCTCTGAAACCATAAGCCCAATTAAACGGTTCCTTTGATAAGTTGCCTTGACTGTGGTGTTTTGTTACAGCGATAGAAACAAACATAGCTAAGATTTCCACACCACAACATTCTGCAGCTGTCTCATCAGTAGACACCATCATGGAATCCTCTAGCTAATTCAACCTGATGGGTGCTGGTATCCCATCCCAGAGACTGAGGGCTCACTGTGCGTGGCACTGATTTTCCTCTTCAGGCACCAAATATAAGCACAGGTTGTAATTTATGTAGCCAGCTATGCCTAAAGGTTCCTACCATCCCCTCTGTGGATTTGCCTTTTTGCTAGAGTAGATCAAAGGACAAAGAGAAACACATTACCTATACCTATTATAAAGGATATTAAAAAGAACGTAGATGAAAGATCTGCCAGGTGAGGAAAAGAAGCAGAGCTATTCGGCTTCTGTGCTCTCTACGCATGACACGCACGACACTCTCTAAGGTCCTCTGTGTGTTCAGCCACCTAGAAACTCATTGTCATTCCAGTCCTTTGAGCATTTATTTGGGTAGAAGGTGCCCTGGCTAGTTTTATGTCACCTTGAGAAAAGCTAGAGTCGTCTGAAAGGAGGAAACTTCTACTGAAAATACCTCCATAAGATTGGGCTACAGAAGCCGGGTGGTGGTGGCACACACCTGTAATCCCAGCACTCTGGAAGGCAGAGGCAGGCGGATTTCTGAGTACGAGGCCACCCTGGTCTACAGAGTGAGTTCCAGGACAGCCAGGGGTACACAGAGAAACCCTGTCTCGAAAAAAACAAATCCAAAAAAAACCAAAAAACAAAAAAAAAACAAAACCACCACCACAACAACAAAAAAGATTGGGCTACAGGGCATCTTCCCAATTAACAATTGATGTGGGAGGGCCAAGCCCATTGTGGGTGGGGCCATCCCTGGGCTGGTGGTCCTGGGTTGTCTAAGAAAACAGAACAAGCAAGTCATGGGAAGCAAGCCAGCAGCAGCATCCCTCCATGGCCTCTGCATCAGCTCCTGCCTCCCTTTGTGAATGAACAGTGCTGTGAAAGTAAAAGCCAAATACACTATTTCCTCTCCAACTTGGTTTGGTCATGATGTTTCACCGCAGCATTAGAATGTCTAACTAAGACAGAGAAGTTTAGACTTTATCAAAGTATATGTGCATGTGTATCTGTGTGGGGGCTGTTGGGCCTTATTCGGCCAGATAGTTCGGCCTAGTGAGAGAGCCTGAGCCTTTGCTCAAGTTTAGAGACCTGTCTCGGTCACTTCCGTACTAGAGTGACTCAGCACGACCTGCTTAACCCGGCCTTTGCCTACCTAACACTGATACAGAATAACTTCACTGGCCCTGTCAATCACCCCATATCCTCCCTCCCCCTTCCCCTCTGTCATCTCATCTCAGCAAAAAAAAACCCACCTCCTCTCTCAGCCTTTTTTAAACAAAAGACTGATACAATAAAACAAGTTCCTGCATTGACAGACTCCCTGCTCAGGGTGGTCAATCTCCAGACGGCAGCAGATCGGAGAAGCACTCACCATCCTGCTCAGCCCCAAGAGACTCTGCTGGACCTGAATGATTCTCTCCTCGCAGTGGGCATACATTGCACATGTGTGCAGGTGCCTCCAGAGGCCGGAAGAGGGCGCTGGATCCCCCATGGAGATAGAGTTACAGGCGGTCATCAGCTATGTAGTCTGAGTGGCAGGAGCTGAGCTCTCCTCCTCTGCAAGAGTACAGGCTCTGCACCGCTGAGCCATCTCTCCAGCCCGAGTTCATTGTTGGTTTTTAAAATTACTTTACATTTATTTATTATGTCTTGGTGCGCATGCCATGGCATTTTCCCACTGAACATTTCACGGGTCCCCAAGTTGCTTGTTGGCAAGCACTGACCATCTCAAGCTTCAGCCCTTCTTTCTGCATAGGCTAGAAGCTGGGCATGGAAGATCCACTGCCAGGGCTCCTAATTTGAAAGCTGTTTCTCTGCTGTCTTCCACCTTAAACAAAATATCTTCTTGCTCTGAATTAAACTTCTGGGTCTTAAAGTGTCGATAAGCAAAAAGTCATGGAGATGAGAATAAAAACTGAGCATAATGACTGATATAAGACAAAGGGGCTCAGTTATCTTTTCAGTGTCACATATGACGCTGACACCATAGTAGCCAATGCATCCTGGAACATATATAATGTATGGCAGGTGGTTGGGGGTACGTGTGTGCACATGAGTGCAGGTGTCCCTGGAGGACAGAAGAGGGCGCTAGATCACCCTCTCATTTTATCCTTTTGTCTTTTCTTCTACTTTATAAACTATCTTGATAATAATCACTGATTACCTAGTTTAAAAGAGAGAGAGAGAGAGAGAGAGAGAGAGAGAGAGAGAGAAAGCAGAGCTAAGAGCTCCTTTTTGTAATTTTATTTCTCTCTTACTGATAAGATGATTTCTGATAAGGTGAGACATATTCACTGAATCATAATCCACAATGGTTACTTTTAAAATAAAAGCATGACTCAAATCAGGCAGTGTCAAGTTGCTAATTTCCGTCTCCTCTGCCCACATGTGATCTGATTAAATAGTCCAAGGCATGACTCGTACCAGAGAAAATACAAAATCAAAATAATTGCTGACATCGTGGGCAGTCTAAAATAACTACATCAGGAAACTTGCATATCAAATTACTTCCGGGCTCAAGAGAGATCATTGAATCTGAGAGGACTCTGGGATCACACAAATCTAATTGCTATAGTTATATCTGAATGAAACTGCAAAGGGAAAAGGAACGATTACTTTTGTTCGATGCTTGGAAATTCTGTGATATGAAATTTGGTGATATATTTTCAAAGCTCTAAAAATAGACACACTTTTTCTTCACACAGTAGGTCCAAAACAATGAACTATTTCCTCACCAAGCACCTGGCGCTATTTTAATGGGTAGGATACAGAACAAGGTAGAGAAGGGTCCTAAATACCTTAGTTTACAGTAGTCCAGTGATTAGATTTTAGTCTTTTTTTTAATGTATGTGTCTGGGCTGGAAAATGACATCAGGCATCTTCTACAGTTGCTTCCCCACATTGTCACATTTTTAAAATTTCTATGTTCTGTGCATGAGTGTTTTGACTATGTGTACACATCTGTAATCCTTGCACTCCTGTGACAAGATGGGAAACAGGAACAGGAGAACCCTAGAAGCTCAGGGGTCAGCT
Source organism: Apodemus sylvaticus (assembly GCF_947179515.1). Lineage (NCBI taxonomy): Eukaryota > Metazoa > Chordata > Mammalia > Rodentia > Muridae > Apodemus > Apodemus sylvaticus. Next base: position 156,209,991 of record NC_067476.1, on the reverse strand, counting down.
TAGTCTGGCACACACAACAACAAACAGGAGATGTTTTCTCAAACAAAATGGAAGATGAAGACAAACACCAGAGTTGTCCATGACCCACAAGTGCCTGGACTTACACACAAACACACACACATATACACACACACACACACATATACACACACATACACATGCATACATAAACACACACATACATACATACATACATACATACACACATAAACACACACACACATATACACACACATATACACACACACATATACACACACACATACACACATAAACACACACACACATACACACATAAACACACACATATACACACACACATACACACACATACACACACACATATACACACACATACATACACACATAAACACACACACATAAACACACACATACACACACATACATACACACATAAACACACACACCCCAAATTTACCACAAACTGAATAGAATAAAATAACAAAGTGCATTCTATCACAGCTGGGGAAACAGAAGTGCGTGGAATCCATGTTTTTGGAGACTTCAGCCCCATCTGCTCTGAGCACTGGTCTGGGCTAATAGTAGCCATCATCCTGGAAACTTTGCCTTAGAGTCATAGCACAGTAGTCTTTGACTCCATCTCCATATACTGCCTTCCCCCTGGGTTTCTCCCTAAATACCCCCACCTCCACCTCCGCCTCCTAATAAAGATGTCTCAGTTGGCAGACTCAGGGCTGACTCTAACCAGTCAGGACCTATTCTCATTACATTTGCAAAAGCTCCATTTCTAAATAGGGTTGTGAGAGGATGTTCCAAATTCTGGGGGTGTAATGTGCAAGTCACTAGAAGGGAACAATGGTAATGATGATAGGCAATAGATAGAAGGAGGTCGAGAGATGGTAGACAGACAGACACAGACAGATGGGTTTTGTCTAGATCAAAGAGACCTTTCATGACTCACCCCTATACAACCCAAAAGCCTAAGATGCCAGGTACTCACAGTCATCAAAAATCAACCTAGGACAGAGGCTGTGAGTTTGTTCTCATACTAATAAGGTTGATGATGCGGACCCTCCCTGGCAGACATACGTATGTGGAGATATACTAAGCGGAACAGGCTTTATTAAGAATTTTTACCTAAGAATGAAAAACTGAAGGAACATGAGAAATCAAAGAGAAGTGGGAAGCGCCGGACAGTTGGGAGTGTTCCCCAGAGGAAAGGCCATCAGACTTCCTTCTCTAGGGTTCTCTCAGGGCCACAGCAGAAAGTGGACAAAGGCTGGGCTCATCTCTGTTGAGATCAGCTAACTCTCTAGGCTCCCACGAGCCAATCCAACGGAAGAGTCACACGCTCTGCGTATGTCCCTTGGCCCAGTGAGGCAGGTGGGCATGTGTTGCCCACCCAGGTGGGAGCAGCTGAAGGCCTCATCTGTCCAGCTGTGCTTTCTGAGCTTCTGATCTTGCCTGCTGGCAGCCTCTCCGTGTCAGCCGGGGCTGGCCTTGCCATCGAAGCCTTGCAGGTGTTTTTCTGGATGTTCATTATACTGAGTCCCCTTTGTTCTCACATTTACATGGCTGATCAGCTTGTAGCTTTTCCCTTGGTAGAGAAATAACTCATGCCAACCTCCAAGATGTGGCTGCGTTCTCTCCCGGTTAGCTCATATTTAGCTCCCTGTCTGTAGAGTGTTCTTGTCATAGCTACTTGTCAGAAGACCTTCTTATGTGTAATTTACTCTCTTAATGATTCTATGCCTTAGAAGCAAGGATACACGGAAGGACAATGGTACCTTCCCCTCAGTACCGAAGGGCTCTGGAGAGAGAGGAGCCTGCCTATGGTCACTGGCTCACAGCTTTTTCTTTATCTTATCTCTTGGCTCAGTCATCTTAGATCCAGCTACAGGTCCTCTTACTCAGCTTCCCCAGTGCCGCAGACTTTGCCATTTTAACCTTTAACCTTTTTTTAACACCAGCCTTAAAGACATGAGTTAGAATGTTTTCAGCATGGGCTCCAAGCCACCTTAACGTAGACGATGAGGATATTAGTGACCACAGGAGGGTGACATGGGACACACAGGAAGCCTGGCTGTCTAAGCCGAGGGGGAAGGCTGCAGAAGAAGCCAGTCCTGCTGACATCTGCACTGTAGACTACCAGCCTCTAGCATTGTGGGAAATAAATTATTGATTAAGCTTCTCAGCCTGTGGTCCTGTATTATGGCAGCCATAATACGTCAGGGACTAAGCTGCTGTGATGGAACAAGATATAGAAATATATTTCCTAAGAGGAGTGTTGGTTGGGGCTGAGAGAGGGAGGCCTCCAGCAGAGCTCTGGAGGTAAGGACTCACACTGAAAAGGGGGAGGCATTTGTTCTCGTCTCCCTGAGAGCCTTTGTGTTTTTAGACTTGTTTTATATTTTTATTCTTGTGCATGTATGCATCTGTGTGTATGTGTGTGTGTGCATGAGTACATGTGCATGTGTGATTGCATATGTATATGTGAATGTATGAGAGTGCATTATGTGTGTGAGTATGAGTACATGTACATGTGTGAGTGTATGCGCATGTGTGAGTGCATGTGCAGGTGTGAGTACATGTACATGTATGAGTGTGTGCAGGTGTGAGTGCATTACATGTGTGAGTACATATGCAGGTGTGAGTACATGTATGTGTGTGTTGTACACGTGAGTACATGTACATGTGTGAGTGTATGCAGGTATAAGCACATGTACATGTGTGATTGTATGCAGGTGTGAGTACATATACATGGGTGAGTGTGTGCAGGTATGAGTACATGTACATGTGTGAGTATATGCAGGTGTGAGCACATGTACATATGTGAGTGTGTGCAGGTGTGAGTACATGTACATGCGTGAGTATGAGCAGGTATGAGTACATGTACATGTGTGAGTGTGTGCAGGTGTGAGTACATGTACATGTGTGAGTATGTGCAGGTATGAGTACATGTACATGTGTGAGTGTATGCAGGTGTGAGTACATGTACATGTGTGAGTGTGGGCAGGTGTGAGTACATGTACATGTGTGAGTATGTACAGGTATGAGTACATGTACATGTGTGAGTGTGTGCAGGTATGAGTACATGTACATGTGTGAGTGTGTGCAGGTGTGAGTACATGTACATATGTAAGTGTGTGCAGGTGTGAGTACATGTACATGTGTGAGTGTGTGCAGGTGTGAGTACATGTACATATGTAAGTGTGTGCAGGTGTGAGTACATGTACATGTGTGAGTATGTGCAGGTATGAATACATGTACGTGTGTGAGTGTGTGCAGGTGTGAGTGCATGTACATGTGTGAGTGTGTGCAGATATGAGTACATGTACATGTGTGAGTGTGTGCAGGTGTGAGTACATGTACATGTGTGAGTGTGTGTGCAGGTGTGAGTACATGTACATGTGTGAGTGTATGCAGGTGTGAGTACATGTACCTGTGTGAGTGTGTGTGCAGGTGTGAGTATGATACAGGTGGAAGCCATAAGAGGATGTCAGGGTTCTTGGAGCTGGAGTTACAGCTCATTGTGAGCCACCCATGTGGATGCCAAGAACCAAACCCCAATCCTCTGTAGGACCAGAAAACACCAAATGAGCCATCTCCCAAGCCCTGTAAGCCCTTCATCTTTTACTGCTTAAAGAAAGTTCAGAAACTTCCAAAACATTCTTTTGTGTTATAGCTGCAATTGTGATTAAGTTTGGGAAAGAATTGCCTGTATTTGGCACGTTCTAGCAGCATGGGCTGCTAAGTTCCTGGCATTGCACGAATTGCCTGGAACATATCTGTTCCTTTAAAATGGCATTATAATAAAAAACGTGCATCGTTCAGAAATGCCAACAGTTTACATGCCACAAAGATTTAATGGTGGTTAATATTTTTATGTATCTTAATTCTACATGTTTTTAAGAAAGAATATAATTTGACTTTTGCCTTACTTCTCAAGCCTTCCAGAGAAACTGTTACTGCCGCACATAGCTTTTAGGTTCGTGCTCTTTTGCACTGTGTGGGTGATTCTCTCTTCTTTAAGAGTGAGACAAGCAGTGTGTGTGTGAGCATGTGTATGTGGTGTGTGTGTATGTGTGCAAGTGTGTGTGCATGAGGGATTTCCCCTCATCTCCATACTGCACTTTATCTTGCTATGAATGTAGGACTTGCATAGCTTTGACGAGGCTTATTCAGCTGTGAATGGATGGTGGTTCATGGTAGTCTCCCTGTTGATAAGAAATGAGGTTGTCTTGCTTTCTCAGCTGTGACAAACAGCTGTGGTAATGACCGTGTCTGCATTTGTCACTCCCTGTGTGAACAGTGTGCACAGTGTGCGCACAGTGGTCTCTTTGTTGCCTTCCTGGACTCGCTTCAGAACCCCTCTCTCCAGCTGTTTCTGAGACCTTGACCCTTACTGCTCCAAGCATCCCCAAGAGACACTGTCAGCCCTATGCCGAATCTACTGATACAGGCTAAATAGAGACAGTGACATCTACTTTTTTATTTGTGACTTCAGTTCAAATTTGAATTCAAGTCTCCAGATGTTGAGAGGAATGCATCATTTAACATGAAACTATATCAAAAGGTTTGTACTGGTCCCTGGGTAAACAGGTTGATCATAGGAGAAGGAAAAGGCCGCCTATTCATCCTGTTAATCATCCCAGTGCTCAGGGGAAGAATTTTGTTTTGTATAGTCTGTCAGCTGCTCTCAGGAGGAGTCATGAATTCTGGCTCCACAAGCAAAGACAAACGGGGCAAGGGAAGAAACTCAGGTATGAGTACTTCAGAGTTTCCTTTCAAGCTCTACATACTGTCTTCCATTAAACAAGTGTGGGGTTACAGTTAATGTTTTTAGACTATATTGTAGTGCAGGCATAACATTTCCTTTGTGCTACAATTCAGGGCTTCCTGTCTTTTTTTGTGGGTTTATGCACGTTCGTGTGTGTGTGTGTGTGTGTGTGTGTGTGTGTGTGTATTTGTGTGTGTATGTGTGTGTGCAAGTGTGTATGCATGTGTATGTGTGCAAGCTAGCAGTAGGCCTTGGGTGTCATTCTTTAGGTGTCATCCACTTTGATTCTTGGGACTGACTCTCTCACTGGGACTTGGAGCTTACCTAATAGACTAGGCTAGCTCCCCAGTGAGTCCTGGGGAAACTTCCCATCCCTGTCTCCCCACTGTTGGTATTACTAGTGTGTGGTTCCTACTTACAGAGTAAGCTGCCTCCAGTCCAGGGCTCTCACTCTTGAAGGAAGGAGGAAGTGTAGATGCTTATGTCCTTCTCAGTTAAACAAGTGGGCGCCCATCATAGTCACACAGTGATTTTATCAGGCATCTGTGCACATCAATCATTTATTAAAATAACATCTGGCTATGATTGTGTCACTTATCACAGAACAGCTAGAAATGCTGACTTCATATATTACTTTATTGAATAACCAAAATTAATACAATACCAATTGCTGTCTCCAGTTCAGAGAAGAAGATATTGAAGTCCAAGAAAGGTTGAGTATTCCTTCATGCACACACAGGAAAACTGGTCTGGAATCCTGGTCTATATGACTCAGGATTACTTGCCCAATACTACTTGCCTAGGGATGGTACCACCTGCAGTGGGTCAGGGTCCTCCCACATCGACTACCATCAAGGCAATTTCCTTACACACATGCTAATCTGATACTGGACATCTCTCTATTGAGATTCCCTTAAGAGGTAGCTCCAGTCAAGTTGGCAGTTAAAGCTAATTAAGGCAATCATCTGTCAACTCATCAACTGGCTATGTCTGGCAAACACGTCCTAACACGAATCCTTAAAGTCCTCATGATTTTATCTATGAGAAAGTTCACATGCTCCCAGTGGATGGCACAGAAAATGATCTTGACAGAGAATGCTTGTTTAGTTTCTGATTCTTAATTTAACAAGAACAATGCAGAAGGTGAGATCAGGGCCAGAAAGCTTCTCAACAGTGTGCCGAGGTTGAGGTTGACATATTCTCCACGAGCAGGAATTGGAAAACAAGTTGTGATTTTCCTGGGCCCTTGATCCTCTTCCCGGTACCAGGAAACTGTGCGTGTTTTTTTAAGCACCATAAAGTGTCTCCCTCACCCCCTTGGCACATGGGAAATGTCATCACACAAATGATCTAACTACACACAATGACACCAGAGAGACTGGGATTTATATTCACGAGGAATGCACAGATGCGTAACTCATGAGCGATGCCGACAGAATGAGAAATCAGAGGGTCTCAGCGGACCGTAGATCAGGCCTGAATCTCCCATATATTTAGTACGTTGTGGAGTTATACAACTTTCTGTCTTACGAGCTGTCATTGGGTAGATTGCATTCTGGGCTTGTAACTGCTGGACTGTGGGGGCTTCGTTTTATGGACAGGCGAGTAATCTGTATTTTATTATATTTAAACATAGTTTCACCTGTAGTTCTGTGGTGACTTGGGTGTTTATGGCCCTGTGGATGTGATTTATGGAGCATTCCGGATTCCAGGAGGACACTTTCCAAACCTTAGGAGAATATGGTCCAATGGCCATGTCATATGTGAATATAAACCTCCAGCCTCCTGCATGGAGTTTATTAAGATGCCATTAAGACAGGCACTGCCCCTCCAGACTCAATGCTGTCCTAGCATTTTGAAGGAAGATAAACAGTTGAGTAACTTATATTGCTGTCATTGAGAAGCCTGGGTCTCACATCTCACCGCTAAGTACAGAGTCACTGAATGAACTAGCAGCAAAAGGCACGGACAGACAAACTGCTTTATCAATAAACCATTAAGCTTCTCTCTCAAATTGAAAACTTTCACTGGCAGCTTTAATGGTGTATCTATTTTTTACCCATTCCTATTCATTCTGGTTCTTCTGCGGATTCTGTCCTCTGCTCCTGGGGACTTAACTGGCATGTCCTCAATAATAATTTAATATGTAGCTTTAATTTTAATTAAAAATCAGTGAAAATATTAAAAACTTCCAGCAAGTGCACACAGGAGATGACTGCTCCTTGTGTTTAATTATCCAACCATTAGGCAATAAATGAGAATCACTTTCTGCCTGGGCAGTGCAATTAGGAAGAAGTGTCTGTTGCGATCGGAAGAGAGAGCTGGACAATTCCAAATTAGATTTTTTTTAAAAGAAGCTGGGGAGGCAACTCTAAATTAGTTTTTCGAGAAGAAGATTGACAGTTAATATGTATGCTAATTGATGTCATACATTTCCTAGGTATGTCCTCTGGTTGCTTGTGAAAATGTCCAAAAGATGCTTTTTAAAAGTCCCTTTTAACAAGTGTGAACCAAGTGGCCTGGGGCCCTGTTTCTATCTCCTTTGGAATATTAAAGTACATCCTTCCTCCCTCCTTCCTTCCCTCCCTTCAGCCCTCCCGCTCGCTCGCCCTCCTGCCCTCTCTCCCTCCCGAAGGAGCACTGCTCAGCCCCAGGAATTAATAGTAATCTCGGGGGGGGGGGGAGGGGGCACCCTGGTCTACAGATGAAAGTTTAACAAGTGTGTGGTATCACGGTTGTCATCCTCACAACTGAGCAACTTAAATACTGTGACTTCCCCTCTGGCAGATAGAGATGAAGACTCGATAAAGACGCGCATTGCCAATGCGTCTCTACATAGGGAGTGAAAACAAACCAACCCCTGGCTTAGATATATAATACTGCAAGGCTTTCAGCTGCTCCGTGCTCCCTAGTGAGACAACAGAATGGGAAAGGTCTCTAAAGCCCTTGACACACCCTTTGGCCCCCCACCTCTTTGTATCAAGCGTTGAAAAGGATGTCATCTATGTAATAGAGAGATTACTGACACGTAAAAAGTTACTTCAGTCTTCCATCCCTGACTCTTTTGCCTGCCTTTGGACCTCTTTTCCTCCAGCTGGGTTGCCTCAGCTCACCTCAGTGGGGGGGGGGGGGGGGTGCCTGGTCTTCCTACTCGATGTGATATGCTGTGTTTGATCGACATCCCAGGGAGGTCCGCCCAAAGAAGAGTGGATCCGGGTGAGAAGGGGCAGGGGGCGTGGGTGGACTGGGAGGAGAGGAGGGAGGGGAAATGATATTGGGGATGTAATACATGAAAGAATTTTTTTAAGTTAGTTCACTCTTAATCTTTTCTGCATTTCTAAGTACGCGGGAGCGAGTATGCAAGCGTGTCTGTGTAGACTCCTGAGCTTACATCAAGAGTCCTCAAGTACTCATCACCTTATTCATTGACCCAGGGGCTCTCAATGGAACCTTGAGCTCCTGGATACAGCTAGCCTAGCCAGGGGCTCTCAATGGAACCCTGAGCTCCTGGATACAGCTAGCCTAGCCAGGGGCACTCAATGGAACCCTGAGCTCCTGGATACAGCTAGCCTAGCCAGGGGCTCTCAATGGAACCCTGAGCTCCTGGATACAGCTAGCCTAGCCAGGGGCTCTCAATGGAACCCTGAGCTCCTGGATACAGCTAGCCTAGCCAGGGGCTCTCAATGGAACCTTGAGCTCCTGAATACAACTAGCCTAGCCAGGGGCTCTCAATGGAACCCTGAGCTCCTGGATACAGCTAGCCTAGCCATCTAGCCAGCTCTGACTCCGCCGCCTTCACTCCAAAGGATGGAATTACTATCATGCTCCCATGCCCACTTGACATTTGAGTGGTTTCTGAGAAAGAAAACCCTGGTCCTTGCCTTTACGCAAGCGCTTTCTCCATGGAGCACCTTCCCAGCCTACACATTGAGAAGGAATACAAACATCCACTTGACACCTATGCTTACCCACTCCAGGCACCCACGGAAGAGCTGCGCCTCATCAGTTAGACATCCTCAATGCTCTGTCACTTCCCGTGGAACTGTTTTTCTGTCATATCCATCACGGAACCCTATTCTAAAATGCTCTTTCTGTGCTTAAAATATTGTATTGATTTATCTATTTCTAAGCAACAGAAGGTGTACAGGCAAACTGTCAAGTTTTATCTTCAATATCTGTGGCCATAGCCCTTCAATATCAAAACAGTTTACCCAATTGTTTAATAATTACAGCTGCTACTGTCTCTACTGTGAGCAGACAATATATGTGTTTCCTTACCACTACTTCTTTCTGCCCCCTTGCCTCCTGACTTCCTTGGCCCATGACCTTTCTGAGTTCTGACCTGAAAATACACTCCTGTGACCACACTAGTCTCTTCTCATCAGACTGAGCTTTTTTTTTCCTCCAAGAAGGCCTTCTTGTCTATTCTGAACTCCGTAGGAAAACATAAGAGGCATTCAGGAAGGGACCCTGTCTCCTCCTCTCATTCCTGTATCCCAAGAGTGGTGGGAGACACAGAAATATTAGCACCTATTTGTAGAATGCTCAAAAGAATAAATGTGAACATCAAGCGAGAGGAAACTTGGACTGATACCTGGTGATTGATCCAAGAATCACAGTTAGTGTTAAACAAAGCCTTTGTTTTATTGTATAAATATTGTACTGTATTGTATAGCCTTATTTTATTGTATGTATATGTGATCTCTGAATGTTTCTATGTACACATATGGATGTCTGTGAATAACAGAAGAGGGTGTCAGATTCCCTGGAGCTGGAGTTACAGGTAGCCATGAGCTGGGATCCAAATACCATTCATCTAGAAGAGCAGCCAGTGCTGTTCACCACTGAGCCATCTCTCCAGCACATTTCAAAGCTTAATTACTCTAATACAAGGACTTATTGTGGCAGCAAATGGGAAGATTATGGTACGTGAATAATCACATATTTTGACAGTGTTCCTACCTACCGGCTGTGTGTACAGGATGTACAAAAAAATCCTTTCACAGATAGTGTAACAGACTATATAAGTGATTCACAGAATGCATTTCAAATGTTAAGTGGAAGCAAGTTTCTTAAAGATAGTTCAATAATAAACAGCATAAGCCAAAAGTGTCAGAGCAGCAGTAACCTGCCCTCTTCTCTGGAAAACAGACATGGTTCTCCTGATGCTTACCAACTGCAGCACGGAGTGCACACGGAGAATGCACACAGACTGCACGCTGGCAGTGTGTTCTAGACCAGTGCTCGGCTGTGGTTTGTTTTAGCCCCCATGCTAGAGTTCCCAGCCAACGTGTTCATTATGTACAGAAAGCTTTTGTTTATACTTAGCCTGCGGGTTCTGTGGTACAACTCCAAGATCAGTATATATATATTTCGGCTGGAGAGATGGCTCAATGGTTAAGCATACCAACTGCTCTTCCAGAGGTCCTAAGTTCAAATCCCAGCAACCACTGGTGGCTCACAGCCATCTGTAATGGGATCTGATGCCCTCTTCTGACAGCTACAGTGTACTTACATATAATAAATAAATAAATAAATCTTTAAATAAAAAAAAAATTATCTCAGGATAACTAACTTGCTTGGGGACAACTGAGCACCTTGTTTGCCCCTGGTTTCTTACTAAGTTAATGGTCATCAAAACTGTGATGTCTGCAGACTGATTTCACAAGACACAGATGGGTCACTGGGTGGCCTTCAAGAGCATCTTTAACAATGCTGGCTTCTGGGATCTCAGAAGTCTTCTTTGAAGATGTTCCTGCCTCCCCCAGGTACCTTTGGTTTGAGCTACTGGCCCTGCTACTGCAGGCAAAGCCATCCGGTGGGGAGCTGCAGACCCAGCTCTCTGGGCCGTACCACCTCTGTTCCGACTACATGTTCATAGTCTCAGCCTCTACCTACCCTGGGATGGAGCCGAGGCATCTTCCCCACACCAGCCACAGCAAGCCCAAAGACTGAGGGAGAGCCACAGCAGTGCCAGGACCAGATAATGTCTGTGTAGGCAGGGCTGGAACCGGGGTGGACTCTGCCAGGGTGGACTCCACTTGGCTCGATGGTCTCATTTCTAAGTGGGCAACCACGGCTTGGGATCCGAGTACCTGGGCCTTGGGCAGGGGCTGGGAAGGATAGTGAGGAACAGCCCATGTCTGTGCTTTCAGGACTGGCTTTTATATTGTCAACATCCCAGGCAAACCTCTAACTCCCCACTGTTAGGACAGCCAAAGACTAACCCCAGCAGGGGAAAAAAAAACAGATTAAACCACAGAGTGTGGCTTTTGAAGCAAGTGACACTGTGGCCAGCATCTTTCTCTCTCAAATCATGCTTTCTGAGGAAACATGAACCACCACAGTGTCCTGAACAGCCTGTAGAGTCACACTCATACTGAGGAAGTGAGGCTGTCAGCCAGTAGACAGCAGACAGCAGACAGCAGACAGAAGTCACCAGGAAGTAAGGTCCCAGCTGATTTCTATAGTGAACTCAGGAGAGACCTCAGCCAGAAGGATCAATCTAGGCTGCTTCTAAATCCTTGAGTCAAGACTCCCTGTGAGGGGCTAGGGAACTCCACAGTTAAGAGCACTAGCTGCCCTGCTAGGGGACACAGGTTCAGTTTTGGCACTCACTCTGTGTGCCCCCCCCAGCCTTGAGTTGGAAAAACCCCAGGAGGTTTTTACACCTTGCTGGAGCCAGCTTCTGGCCTCACCTCATTTGCATTTCCCTGCCAGAGCCTTGAGGAGTTGACCACCTTACTCTGCAAAAAGCTTACTTTGCAAAAGAATTCAGGAGGAACACAGCAACAGAACTCAGCAGAAACTAAGGATGGGTCTTTGCCTATAGAAACTCAGAACTGAAAATTAAACTTTGGGCCTTGATCAGAAAAACCTTGTCTTGGCTCATTCTTTATCTCCGGCCCTCCTTCCAGGTGAACCGGGTTCTCCGTGGCTGCGGGCAGCTACCACACAGGGACTCACAACCATCTGTAACACTAGTTCCAAGGGATCTGATGTGCTCTTCTGACCTCTGTGGGCTCAGACATATATATGGTACACATAAATGCATATGTGCTGGCAAAACACTCGTACACATACTTAAAAAAAAAAAGAAACCCTAGGAGATCATGTTTCTTGTTCAGTCAGGGTGTTGGGATATTTTAATGTCACAGGTACATTGTCTATGTCACTGGACTATTGCTGCAAAGAGACACCATGACCTCAGCAACCCTAGCAAAAGAAACCATTTGACTGGGGGCTTGCTTACAGTTTCAGAGTTAGGCCACTATTTTTATGGTGGGAAAAGTGGTGGCACTCAGGTAGGCATAGAGCTATCTGATCCTCAAGTTGGAAGCAGAGAGAGAGAGAGAGAGAGACAGAGAGATTGAGAGAGACAGAGACAGAGAGAGAGACTGTGACTGGGCCTGGTGTAGGCTTTTGAAACCTCAAAGCCCGTCCCTACTGACACACCTTCTCCATCAAGACCCCTCTTAATCCCTCCCAAATATCTTCATTAACTGGTGACATTCAAACATAAGAGCCAATGGGAGCCATTCTTAGTCAAACTACCACACACATGTTAAGCATCTTAAATCATCACACACAAACACACACACACACACACACACACACACATACACACACACACACCAACCATTCCCTAGGGGATGTGGATCAAATTCTAATCTATAACTACAAAACAGTGAGTCTCCCAAATGGAATAACTTCTGTCCTAACTATTTTATTTTGAAGCAAGATGAGGACCTGAGTTCGATTCACAGGACTTGAACGGGGGGGGGGGGGGGGGGGGGGGGGGGGAGGCGGGACAGCCCAGTGGTGTGCATCACTGAGAGGCCAAGACAGGCAGATCCCTGGGAAACACTGCAGGATGGAATGGCCCAGTTGGTGAAGTCTAGGTTCAATGAAAAACTCTAATTCAAAAAAAACAAAAAACAAACAAAAATTACTAAAGAGAACAGCTCCTAAGAAATGACACACAATTACATGCACACACACATACATATAACACATACATGTATGCATACATACATATAAGTACACACACACATGCACACACATACACACACATACACACACATACACACATGTCTGAACACACACACTTGTAGCCACAAGTTCTCTGATCTACACACATACATGCACACACATGCACATACACACAGAACCAAAGAATGCTGTTTATGAAATATTTCAAGACAATGACACCAGAAGCTACAGAATAAATTAGTACTAAGAAATCGGGCTTTCTTTAGCTGGTGTTTTGAGTCCCAGGTATGACTTGAATTAAATGCATTCTCTTTGTTGGTATTCTGTCTAAGCTCCACCCCACACCTACCTGGCAATAGCCAGGTATGCCCCGCCCCAGAGATCTGGCCCACTATAAAAGGGGCTACTTGCCCCTCCTCTCTGCTCTCCCACACTCTCACCTCTCTGCCCCTTGGGATCTCCCCCCCACTCCCTCCACGTGGTCATGGCCGGCCTCCACTCCACTTCTCTATTCTCTCTCTCTCTCTCTCTCTCTCTCTCTCTCTCTCTCTCTCTCTCCCCCCCCACTAACTCCTATCCCCTATTCTGAATAAGCTCTATTCTATACCATGCCTGTGTGTGTGTGGTCCCTCAGGGAGAAGAGATGCCAGGACAGGGGCCTGCCTGGGCACCCATTCCCCCACACCGCCGTGCCACACTCCCTTAACCCCCCATCCTCCCCTTTTAAGGCCCCTCATTTGGTGCCGAAACCAGAAACGAGAAACACCATGGGGGTACACTTGCTTAAGCCTCTTTCACCAGGAACTTCGCTTCTGGATGGGTAAGTGCCCCACCCCCACTGGTCAGAGCAACAGTTTACATAGTTCTAGCAGGTGCAGGGCAGCAGCTTTTCTGTTTCCCTAGACTCTGCTTTCCTTATGCCCTTGCTGAGGTCCAGGGTGTCCCTGCAGGACTGTGGCGGTTCCGGAGGCCACTGCAGGTGCCCCACATGAATGATACTTTCTTTCCTGTTCCCCGCTGCCAAGTTCCAGCCACAGCTACTGTGGTCAGGGCTCACAGCCTCACAGCGAAGGTCCGCCTGTGTCTCGTTGCTAGGTTAAGAAACAAGCTACTTCCCAGCCAGTGCAGGCTAGCTACTTCCCAGCCAGTGCAGGCTACTTGACTTCCAACTTTCCCTGCTGGCAGGAAGTCCCTCCCTGCGCAATCACTCTACATCTTTTCCCGCTGACAAGCAGCAGCAGCAGCAGCCGGTCTCAGGCTAATGGTGTTCGTGTCTCAGAACCACAGCAACGCTGTGTTCATCCCTGCACCCCATTCCTGCTCAGTCCTGCTCTGCTGGCCACGATGCAGATTTCTCCTGCTGTTGCCTGGCCACAGCCCACGCCCAGCTCAGCTCTGCTGCTGTTCTCGGAAGGGCAGGCAACAGAAGGGGGAGGAAAAGATCCAACCCAGTCAATACACACTGGCCAGGTGCTAGGTCAGTTCCACGCTGGCTGCTGAGATGCTCCACTACTTCTAGCACCCGCTTCTCTCACAGTCCTGCCACTTCTCTCACAACCCTGCACTCCATCTCCTTCTCTGTGCTGTCCCGCTGCCCCTGCTCTCAGAGCCCCGCGGCCTCTGTCACTGCTGTTCATATGGTGGGCCATGGTGGGTCTTGGCGGCCGCTCACAGGCAGGAGAAGCAGGATTGGGGGGCTGGGCCCCTCAGCTAGGCGGTTCAGAATGCTCAACATGACAGCCAATTACACCGACTTCCACAATGTGTGTGCTCCCTGTCAGGTTCTTCCTTCTACCAGACTACACATTTAAAAAACATTAACCATAATAATAAATAACCCTTAGCTTTCAAATGAAGTCTGGCCAACCACTTTGGAACAAAGGGTTTCCTCTCATGTCTAGCCCTGGCATTCCAGATAACGTTCCTGCTTAGGACATTTAGGCCCTCCCTTGGGTGTGCCTGACTCAGAAGCTACCCAGTCTCCCTCTTAGCTTTTACAGCTGCAGAAGCCCTGGACCAGGCATGGGAACTTCTCCGGGCATTCCGGGAATGTCCATAGCCCCTGAAGACTTGCACGATGCCCCATACCTTCAGCGTGGCTATTCCGTTGTTGTTGTTATACTTCCAGGATGCTGGATTTAATATATCTAACAACACTCCTACTTACCCCTCCCTCACCCAGTGGGTGCTACTTGTCTTCGACAATATATTTTTAAAATTAACAGTCTGGTAAATGATAAAGGACCTAAATCTCACCTATTCCATGCTCCCACATCCTTAACTTGTTTGTTCCTAAGCCTGCGTGCTCAAGTTGATGTTAACGAGCCTAAGTCTGCCTAGACAAACTCATTTTCTGTCACCGCGATTTAATCCATTGCTGCCAGCTTTCTTACTCTGATCCTAGCATCTTTACTAACCAAAGCAATATACTTTACCTATGCAACGTGTCAAAGCTACTTAAGATTTCCATTCCTATTCTCTCTTTAACTATTGTCCTCCTATCTTGCGCTCAATCTTGTCAGAAGTTTGTTATTAGATTTAAGACAGACAAAATTCCCAAGGCCTGACAGCTTCTCCCAGGAGGTCTCAGAAGAAAGATATGGACACCGTTACAGGATGCTCCCTGAGTGCATTGGACAAAACCGGATACCTTGAGTCAAATGACTTATCTAAACAAAGGTAAGCCATTTCTCATGTCATGGGTATCCATTCCACAGAGAAAAGCCGTGCATCTTCTGTGCTTGAAAGCCAGATTGACAGCCAAAGCCACCATGGAGACCAGAGACCACAAAGAACTGCTGGCTACTGGAATCTGCCATTCTTTAATAATATAACTGCTAAGTTATTGTTTATTCCTCAGACTTCTGACTACATTGACAGCTAGACAGTTATCTCCTTACCTGACCTCTGTTTCCATTGAATGCTTCATATTTCCTCTTCTTGCTCTGTCACTGTCCTAACATCTGTGTTCCTATAGATTTCTCTAATAATAAATATTTCATTTATACGATCCAACCTTCAATCCTATTCCTTCTGATCCACAAAGGCTCATCGTAAAGACTGTTCATGTGGTTAACTCGTGTTGTTATCTCTTTAATAAACTTGTTAGCTACAGGAAACCTACCCAGATCTACTGCTCATGGACCAAGTAGGCTCCATTCAGATAAGTACATCTACCCAAGTTCCCACTTTACCTTTCCAAAGGGTGGGATTCCTCTGGGTTTCAATTTCTGGGTTTCTTTTTTTGGGGGATTTGGTTTTTGTAGAGACAGGGTTTCTCTGTATAGCCATGGCTGTCCTGGAACTCACTCTGTAGACCAGGCTAGCCTCGAACTCAGAAATCCACCTGCCTCTGCCTCCCAGAATGCTGGGATTACAGGCGTGCGCCACTACCACCCAGCAATTTCTGGGTTTCAATTGTACATCTTAGAAAAATTTTCCTTTCTCCCAAATGTAGTTAGTCTTATTCCCTACCTATACTAATGTGTTCCAACATCTTGTTAAGTCCAGGCCCTTGCCATATCCAGGACAGCTCCAGAGAAGCAACCTTCAGATGCTCCAATCTCCTCTCAGCTTCTCTAGACGCAGACAGCTTCTACTGGACCTGTTCTCCTGACCTATCCCTCAAATGGCTCCACAGACAGACGCTGGACAGCAAAGAAGCAGCCAGTCCTCCTGAGACTGGACAAACACCCCTATACCCCTTTCTCTAGGTTCCCCAGAGACATGTCACCCCAATGTCAGCATGAAGCAGCCAGATCTCAACAACGACCCTATTCCTGCTTCGCCGTATTTGCCGTCACTTCTTTTCTTTTTTCTTTTTCTTTTTTAATTAAGCAAATATTGGTGTGTGTTGGAATTCTGTCTAAGCTCCACCCAACACCTACCTAGCAATAGCCAGGTATGCCCTGCCCCAGAGATCCCGGCCCAGTATAAGAGAGGCTACTTGCCCCTCCTCTCTCTCCTTGCTTTCTGCTCTCCCACATACTCTCACCTCTCTGCCCCTTGGGCTCCCCTCCCCCCTCCCCCGTTTCCACATGGTCATGGCCGGCCTCCACTCCACTTCTCTACTCTCTCTCTCTCTCTCTCTCTCTCTCTCTCTCTCTCTCTTTCTCTCTCTCTCTCTACCACTAATTCCCATCCCTTATTCTGAATAAGCTCTATTCTATACCATGCCTGTGTGTGTGTGGTCCCTCAGGGGGCAGAGGTGCCTGGACAGGGCCTGCCTGGGCACTCCCTCCCCAACACCGCTGTGCCACACTCCCTTAACCCCCCATCCTCCCTTTTTAAGCCCCTCAGTCTTGGCCTATTTATTTAATCATCTGTAAAAACACACGGACTAAGAGTCAATATTTCAGTAAACCCATGTAGCAGCTCACATCCTGTTTGCAGTTCACACGCAGGGATTAGCTCTGTCCAGGTAATTCTGACCTTCAGAGCAGGTTCTGCTGCTGGATTCTGAAAGGAGAGGTCTGCTTCGTGATACTGTTTTGAATTCTTCAAATTGCAAGGCATTAAAATTGCAGGGTCCGTGGGAGGGGACTGTGCTTACTGCCTGCCAGCGCTTTCCTACTGTGAGCTATGAATGATGGATAAATGCTAATTGCCATTGTGGGTCTGTATGAGTGGACGGACACCATTGCTCTTGGAGGGAAATAATGTCCATCAGGACTGAAAATGAATTGGGTTAATTAAAGCCCCTGTCACTTAGCTTCCTTACTTCTCCTCTCTGTCTATACAAATGCTTAAAAGATAATCAAAGCAGTTCTGCTACACTATCATTCCTAAAGGAAAATCCAGGACCAAATGGCGTCTATAAAGCTGACTTTGGTTAACATAAGCAGTAAGCTTTCCTCAGATTCAGCTATCATTATGGAGTTAGGAGTGTCTGCAAGCAGGAAAGTAATTCAGAGAAGCCCTAGGTCAAAATGTTCAACTTTGCCCTGAAGGTCATTTCTTAAACATTATATCTGATTGCAGCTCAGAGAACCCGGGATGGTTTTACCCGAGGTGTTTCTGCTTGTAGCCTGCCTCTGCCATGCTTTCTTCTTTGCATTTTAAAATCACCATGCCCTTTTCTCCTTGAACTTGTCAACAAGTTAAGTGCTTCTTTCCAAACTCCAAAGGGCTTGGAGAGAGGGCTCGGAGGTTGAGAGGGCTCAAACACTGAATTTGGCTCCCAGCACCTATGCTGAGCAGCCCACAATCACCTGTCTGGGAGCTCTGACATTCCCTTCTGGCCTCCGCAGGCATATATGTGCACATGCATGCACATGAACGCATACATGCATACATATACACACAAAATAAAGATATTCAAAAACCTCTTGACCCTATTATTGTCTAAGCAGCTTCTCCTGTACCAAGTGGCTACTCTGAGAACACTTATTTGCAAACAGCATTTCTCCCTCTCACATAATGTCATGTGTGTGTGCACATGTGTGTGCATGCATGGATGCACATGGATACATACATGTACACATGTGTGCATGTACACTCGCATGCATGTATGTCTGAGCATGTGAAAGCGAGACGTACAAACTTTGGATACCATTTCTCAAGAAATATTGGCCTTTCTTTTGAAATGGAGCCTCTCATTGTCCAGTGAACCCCAGAAGTCTACCTGTCTCCGACTCCCCAGTGCTGGGATTACAAACTTATACCACCATGCTGGCTTTGAACTCGGATCCTCATAGTTACACAGGCAATCCTTTTACCAAGGGACCCATCTCCCCAGCCTCATGTTTTCTTTTCTTCTGGGCTACATGAGTAGAACATCACTTTCTCTTTGTTGTAAGTAGGCAAGACTGCATGAACTCCTGCCAATAGCACTCAGAAGCAGGGATACACAGGATTGCTGGGCCCACGCCAAAGCTTTTCTCCATTTCTTCCCTTCAGCTCCTGTAGATGAGCCAGACCCTTGGAGACTATGTATCACACACAGTTTTGAAACAAGACACAAGGATCCTTCCTGCCTACATCTAGGACATGGCAGAAAGCCCTTGGGCCTGTGGATACTGACCAATTTTGCATCCAGTAGACAAATTCATTTCAGCACTTGAGGGACTGTATAGATAGATCATCTATCCTTTTGATGGCCCTTTGAGTCAATGGTAGCAGCTTATTGACTTCCTGGATAATAAATTATTGAAGTAAAAATCACTGATACATCTGCCATTTATATTTGAATGGGAGTCAAGATTTCGCCTCTCCAAAGCATTACCAGGTAACAGCATCATTACTGTCCTAGGAAGAAACACAGGGCATCAAATATCCAGTAATTCCACTGCCCCTTTTCAACATCTACTTGCCAAAGTTTCTTAAGATTTATGTGTAATTATGTGTGCATATATGGGTCCGGTATGGATATGTGCATGCTGATGTCTTCAGAGACCAGAAAGGGACATCTGTTCCCCAGGACTACAGTAACAGGTGATTGTGCCCTTCCTGGGAGTGCATGGGATTAAAATCAGGTCCTCAGAAAGAGCAACAAGTGGGCTTGCCTGCTGAGCCATCTCGACAACCCCCTTGGAACTCATTCTATCAACACCAATAAAGCCCATTCTATAGCCTGATATAACACCTGCTCCCCAAAGCAATTTTGAAGCTGCTCTTTGCTGAGATCTGAAGGAGAGAACTGATCTGCCATGACTTTGCCACAACACTCCCTAATGAACAATGCTTCAGGTTCACACCCTACTGGTCCTCACCACTCTGTCCACACTGGTGGCACTGCTCTCTGAAGAACCTCAGAGAGGTGTGGAGAAGGCTTCGCTTGAGCCAACATGTGGAAACTGCCAGAAGGCGATAAAGACAGAGGTGGGTTGTGTGCGTGGTTTGCACTCATCTGTGCTGGCTTTCCAGGGTTAGGAAAAGAAACACTGATGGATAAAATATGCTAAGTAGATTTCCATACCTGGATCCCATGTGGCTGCAAGGACACACATGCCAATATGGATTACCCCACTGCGGTAGAGCTATTTTCAATTATTTCCAAGCCTTCCCCCTTCCGGGAAGATTTCAGAGAGTGCTTAGACATGCAGCAGATGTTGGTCTAGCCTCCAGCAGATGTTGGTCTAGCCTCCAGGACATGCGTGTGAGTAGTTTTCAGTGTGTTTTATGGAGTCATTGCTCACAGTTCTGAATCCTAGTTAATTCAGAGTTTTATGCAAAATGGGAGTACGGCTGCAGAGAGTCCAGTATTTATTTTAAATGTGATGACAAGGAATACCCAGGAAAGCTACGCCAGATTCGTGTTTGGCCCATTTTCTCTCAGACATTCCCCAAACCTCCTTCTGTGGGCAGCTATCTGTGAGGATGAGGTTTAGTTAACTCACCGTGATCTTCTGTTTCCTATCTTGCCCTCTGCATCCACCTCAAGCAATTATACTGAATGGGATTGGTGGTGCCACATTTGCTCTTAGTTTTAATGGTGAGAAGCACTTTGTTTCCTGAAGATGGGAACAAAATAATTGGAACATGAAATGGAATGAACTGCAACTTGTCTTTTAATAAGGGAATTGTATAGAATATCATGATATGTATGATCTAGCAGACATGGCACTAAAATAAGTCAGACCCAGAAGAGGGAAAGTGCATGGATTCACTTGTCTGAGATACTTAACATGGACAAATTCACTGAGTCAAAAATGTCTGGGGCTAAGAAGTAGGGAAAGTGGGGAATTCCTATACATGGGTCATAACTCTTCTGATAAGTACCAGGGAAAAAAGGTCTAGAAAGTTGCTGTACAGCAATATCCTATAGTCCACACTAGTGCGATGCACATTTAACTTTTTTTTCCTTAGAGAAATTTTTTCTCATGTTAAATATTTTTACCCTGATAAAATTGACCTTATAGAAATAATAAACTAATTGCATTGGTGTCTTTTTTGTTGTGTTAAAAATACCATTGCCAAGGCAACTTATGGAAGGAGGTGTATCTGAGTTACTCTGAAGTATGAGTTCAGACATTGTGGCAAGGGAGCCTGGCAGTGGGCAGCAGGCAAGGCAGCAGAAACAGGAAGCAGGAAGCAGGAAACGGGAAGTGGGAAGCAGGAAACAGGAAGCAGAAAGCAGGAAGCTGAGAGCTCACATCATTTACCACCAGCAGCAGGAGGCAGGGAGGGCAAACAGGAAGTAAGACAAGACTATAAACACTTAAAGCCCGCCTCCACAGTCAGACTTCCTCCAGCAAGGCCATACCTCCCAACGTCTCCACAAATCCCTCAACAAATCGAGTCCACAGGGGATATTTCTTATTCAAAACCCCACACTAACCAAGCCACCAATCTTATGGGATAAGGCATGACTTTCACAAAATGTACGGTGTTGTTTTATATAGTGATTAAATATATAAGTCTATTCTTACGTTAAAACATCAGGAGGCGGGAAGGTAGAGTCCTCAGTGCCTTTTCAATTCCTTTTTCCTAGAGATTTTGCTTTTGAGTGAGTTATCATTTTCATCAAAAAAAAAAATTACCTGACCCAATAGCAAGTTGGGAGAAGGATACTAATATGGATTCTAAAGACCAGTTTTAAAAATTGCTCAATATAAGTTTAAGACAACTATAATACATTAGAACAGATAAAATAAAACCAGCTTCGGAGCTGGCTATATCCAGAAACATCCAGCATTAGCAGCACATATCAAGATCACTTTGTATCTCTGTGTTTGCTTCCTTCTCAAGAAGTCGCTTTCCATGAGCAGCTAAGACAGCAGGCACATAAGCCTATAGCCAACTCACGGATTTAAAAGGCTCGTTTTCAAACACCCAGCAGTAATATTAGCATGCACAGAAGTCTGGAGTAACTCCACTCAGTAAAGCAGTGGTTTGGGGGGCTGGAGACATGGCTGTTGCTACGCAGGTGTAAAGACCTGAGTTTATATCTCAGGTCCTTTAAAAGGCTGGGCATGGTCTTTTGTGTGCTTGTAACCCCAGTGCTGGGAACAGGCCTGGGCCAGAAAGACAGGAGGACCGGGAAAGCTCACTGTATCAAAAACACCAAGGTCTGGGTTCAGTGAGAGTACCTATCTCAGGGGAATAAATTAGAGTCATGAAAGTGCCAGACATTGGATGTCTTCCTCTGGGCATCCTCTAAAGTTTTGCATCAGTGTGACAGATTTCTGTCTTCTTCGGTTTACTTCCCTGTGACATACACACACACACACACACACACACACACACACGCACACACACACACACACTGTGTTCGGCCACCTCCACACAATCAGGGCTTTGTTCCCTTCTGATTTCTGTTTGAAGTTATTGAGTCACAACTCATGATGAATGACTATCCCGTGACTTCTTGACTTCAATTGTGGGGGGTGGGGTGGGAACAGTAGAAGAACAACACTGATATTTATGATTAATATACTTAAGGTGTTGCCAGAAAATATACAAGGCAAAGGAAACCAATGAGTTCTGACAATCCAAGAAATTAAACCATTTGGTACGTGCATTGGGTCTTGGCTAGGAGGCATTTGGCTGAAGCAGAAGTCCTCAGTGGCTGCTAAGTCAGGGGGGTCACACTGATGCGTTTATAATAGGAAAGTTGGCTTTTCAACTCACAGAGCAGAATCTAGAAATGTACACATTGATTGCCCCTGACAATAACCACGTCTGGCTTGTACTCTCACTGGCTATCCATAGAAGAAAGTAAGATTTGTCCATATGCATACACACAGACCGGGTGTCTTCTCTCCACCCCCTACTCCATCATCCCACCTATGCCTCCACCTCCCTTTGCACTGATGTTTGAATGGCAGATTGGAGAGAGAACATAACAATGTATTCCCTGTATTCTGACCACATATCCCAGATCTTATTAGACAGGCTTCCTCGTGGCCTCTTAACCAGAAACCCTTGCTACCTTGTGCCGTGAAACAAGGGGAGGAAGAAGGAAAGAGAGACCAAGATGGGAGCTATCAGCAGAACTGTATGCAAGTCTCAAAGGGGTTGAGGTGGGGTGCTGGGAAAAACTCATGCTGAGCTCTGCGGAGCTGACAGTGTCAGGAAATGCCATCCTGCACAGGAAAGTCAAACAGGTCTTCAGAATTCACAAGTGCTATTTGCAGCAGTACCAACAGCCAGGGATGAGTGGGTGAGGGTAGCTCTCCGCCTCTGCCCCAAGGTAGGTGAGTGAACAGCCCTGAGGGCAGCTCCTGTGAGACACCCAGCCGGAGATAGGGCGGGTGTAGCATCTCAGACTTGCACAGATTCAAATTACCCAGGGACCAAGCATAGGTTTTTAACAGTAAGTCTAGGCTACCATGTAAGCTCCTGTGAGTTCCTTTTTCTAAAGACCACCTTGATTTCTTGGGAATTTCATACCTGTTTACCATGTACCTTGGTCATATCCATGCCATACCGTGTCACACTCCCCACTTCAAGCTCCGGCTCCCCCACTTCACCACATCCTCCCCCTTCCCAACTTCATTTCTTCTTCACTCGCCAAGTTCAATTAGTGATGTCCAGATGTTCGTGGTATACATTCACTATAGCATGGAAACCTACCAAGGCCACACCCCAGAAGAACTCTGACTCCCCTTATCCTAGAAGTCATCAACTGCCAATGGCTCCTCAGCCAGGATTACATTAATGAGGACGCGAGATGCCCTTCAGTGCAATAACAGCATGAAAGTTATGGGGCTAACAAACCACCTTCTACTGAGATGTAGGGCTTGCTACACTGGAGTGACCTCATATCTGGTATTCTAAACTTGAATTCAAAATGATGGCTGGAGAAATCATATTAGCTGGGGGGTAGCTCACTACCACTAGTTTGCTAAATGAACACAGTACATCTTTTTTCTTTATACCCGTGGATTAATGCAGCCGTCAAAAGAAATTTTCCTTTGCAAGGAATATCAATTAATATAGAGCTTCACAACTGGTCATAGAACACAGAATAAGTACCTGTGAAATAATCAACCACAAATGGGCTATGTGTATAATATTTCCTTCCTCCCCCAAGGCTCTGGAGCATAGTGAAAGAGAGGGTGGAAAGACCAATGTACTGATAGGTTTTGTGTGTCAACTTGACACAGGCTGGAGTTATCACAGAGAAAGGAGCTTCAGGTGAGGAAATGCCTCCATGAGATCCAGTTGTGGGGCATTTTCTCAATTAGTGATCAAGAAGGGGAGGGCCCCTTGTGGGTGGTAACATCTTTGGGCTGGTAGTCTTGGATTCTATAAGAGAGCAGGCTGAGCAAGCCAGGGGAAGCAAGCCAGTAAGTAACATCCCTCCATGGCCTCTGCATCAGCTCCTGCTTCCTGACCTGCTTGAGTTCCAGTCCTGACTTCCTTTAGTGATGAACAGCAGTGTGGAAGTGTAAGCAGAATAAACCCTTTCCTCCCCAACTTGCTTCTTAGTCATGATGTTTGTGCAGGAATAGAAACCCTGACTAAGACAAACAAGAACCAGAGATCGGGAAGACTGTGGCAAAAAGGTGCACACATGAACTCCTAGTACCTGTCATTATCCTCCCCATGAGGCCTACACAGGACCAAGCCAGTCAACATTCCAACATGAGCCAGGGAGGGGTTTCTGAATCTTCTTTTAAGGCGTTCCTTCTTAGAACACCCAATACTGATGATCCTGGACCACACTTTGAAAAGCAAGCTTTGGGAATGTCTCTTGCCTAGTGCTTTAAGAGCTGATGGTGTTTCCCTCAGAGGAAGGTAGTTCATCTTGGCTTTTGGAAAGAACTGCTTAATCTCAAGTACATTAAGCAGAAAGAGATTAAAACTTACAACTTCATTCAAATAGTTCATGAGTGGAAATTAACCTAGAAATAAACTTTTAGGGAGGATAATAAATCTCTAAGTGCAATGCTCACATTATGTATTTCTTGCTAAGAAAGTAACCTAAACAGGGGAAGGGCATGAGTTGCATCTTTTCTTGTGCTGGTATTTTCATTTGCAAGCTCACAAATTCTCAGTAGTAACCTATAAGTTCCAGGGGTCCAGAGGCCATGTGTATCGCATATATTGTTTCCTATATGGTATCAAAGAGTTGTTGAGCCATAAATATTGACAATACAAATAATAATTTTCCAGTGTTTATAGTATGTATTAGTATCTAGTATAGCTCTTAAACTACACAATGGCATGGGTAGTTAGATGCTACTGTTATCCTTGGACTAAAACTTGGTCATTTTAGGTAGACCAGCAGAAGTTACCTAACTATCCTAGTAGATAAGAGTTAGACAGTTGGCCTTGAATCTGGGCAACCATATTTAAGGGTGTGGCAGCCTAGTGTTCAAGGGAAACTCTTGAAGAGAATATAATTGTGGCAGGCCTGTATTAAAGGAATATTTGTCAAATTGTAAACACTGATGTGGGGAGTCAGCTGGAGTTACAAATGGTTCCAAAAAAGCCGGGCAGTGGTGGTGCATGCCTTTAAGTCCAGCACTTGGGGGGTGGAGGCAGGTGGATCTCTGAGTTCAAGGCCAGCCTAATCTACAAAGTGAGTTCCAGGACAGCTAGGGCTACACAGAGAAACCCTATCTCAAAAAACCAAAAACCAACCAAACAAACAAACAAAACAAATGGTTTCAAAAGACTCAGAGGCCACCCACTTACAGTCAGAGAGAGAGAGAGAGAGAGAGAGAGAGAGGAGTCAGAGAGTCACACATATAAGTCAGATAAAGAAATAAATTTACAAGTAGCCTTACACTCAAAATACAAAACTGTTCAATATGTCCGGGGCAATACTCAATTGCATTTTACCCAAGTCCGTTTCCTTTTTAATAGACAGAAAATACTTGCATTCCTCTAAGCTTCATTGTAGACTTCTGAAATCACAAGGCAAAATGCCCACAAAGGTGGAGCTGGGCTTGACTAGATGAGGTAGTCTATGCACCATAGAATTGAGTCTTTTACAATCCTCCTCATGGTGGGTTTCATGCTACAGTACACTAGGTAAAACCAAGCACAGAGAGGTGAACATTCAGAGGGCACAATTCTCTGACACTGCGGAAATACCCTTAATTTCTAAAACTGTCCTCTCAGCACACAGTCAAATGTTTGCTGAGGTCTCAACAGACGTCAGGACTCAGACCAACCGACCAAAGCTCAGCTACTGGTGTCTGACCTAGCTTAGGGGTGAATAGTATTGTATTGGAGGGAGGGCAAGATTCATGACCAACAACTGCACAAAAGAGCTTGGGGTCGAATCTGAGTGGCAGGAAAGTTCTAGGTCAAGTTTCTTGGTGGTACACACTGTAGTCAGGACCAAACTTCACAGTTAATATGCACGTTGCAGTTTTAGTTATTGCTTATGTCTTGCTGGAGTGCAAACCTATTGGCAGAAGAATGTCATAGACGTTGATTTGGTGTTGTCCCTGTGAAAATCACGGATTTTGGCAAGAGCTCTTTGGAGTTAACAAAGCCATGATAGGACAGTGAAGAACCTTGAAAGGATCCTGTTTCTGTGGCTCATTGCAAAGGCATGAGCAGCCTAATAAAAAAGCAAAACTCTCTCCTCTTTCCCCTATTTCTAGCGCTTTAGGGAAAGTAGCTACACACACATACACAGACAGAGAGAGAGACAGACAGAGAAAAAGAGACAGGGGCAACACATCATAGGCACATGTTTCTAGAACTGATACAAAGAAAAAAAATCAGGAGTCACGCAACCTTCCCCAACATCGCTTAGCAGTGTTTCCTATTAACTATCTCAGCATCGGACACAGTCATTAGATTTTGTAATTAGTATTTTAAAATGCCTAAGTAGCTGATAAATTACCCGGCTCAAGCACCCTTCATTTACAACCTACATTAACTACTTAACCACAAACAGATGTGGCAGAACTCAGCAGGTCAGTTCAATACTGTCCTCCTAAAAGACTCTAGAGACTAGCATGATCTAACTGTCATGATGTAGCTTCAGTATTTAGAGTCAAAGCCTTAGTCACAGTGCTGGGACTTATAAACTATGACATGATCATGAAGAGACACCAGCAAAATAAGAATCTAAAGGGTAACAATATTACACTTTGATATTCAAACTCGGGTGCCAGAACCATAGGCTAACAGTCCTATACTATAGTTGCTATTTTAATGCATAAAATCCTTCTACAAGAGTGTCTAAAAGTCCTATACCATAGTTGCTATTTTAATGCATAAAATCCTTCTACAACAGTGTCTCAAGGGCTGCTTTGGGGTTGAATATAGCAAGTATCTGTGCTATGAATATGGGTGTCTGCACTGGTCACATGAGCCTATATGACAGAAGTCCTTCCTATCCACCCCTAGAACCTCCTCCCCAGGAAATAATACAACCCTGTATGTGTTGCCTTTCTACATATATACATACCCATGATAAAGTCTAACTTGTAAGCTAGATGATTAAATATTAACAATACAAAGATGGTTCTGCTTCTTCAATAATAAAATAGCTTTCTTATTTTATTATTATTCAAATGGAAAAAATACACAATATTCTGTAGGCACCGTGTGGGAGCCAGAGGTTGAGTTTGGGGTGGGGTCTCCTCAGTCATTTGTCACCTTATCTTTGGAGACAGGGTCTCTCGTCTGGTGCTATCTCAGCTACACCGGCCATCAAGCCCCAGAATCATCCTGCTTTCACCCCTAGCACGGGTGTTACAGGCATGTACTCAGCCTCTACATGCGCCCCGATGAACTACACACAGGGACTCATGCGTATGAAGCAAGTAATTTACATATTAAGCCATCTCCTCCACCCAAAATTTCAATTTCTTCTATGCATCGTAACACGCCATTTATAAAGTCTTACCCTCTTCCTTGTGGTCTGTCTTGATCAATCTTTTCAATGATTCCCATGACTTCCTGTAGCACAGCGTAAGTTCATAGATCCTCCAGAGACGTCAACAGGCTTTAACTAACAAAACCAAAACTGCTACAAAGGTGTGTTTCTAGAATTGCTCTAGTTAGTTCATCACTGCTGCGATGAAATGTCATAACCAAAGCAGCTTGGGAAGGAAAGGGTTTGTTTGGCTTACACTTCCAAGTCACAGTTGATCATTTGTTGTAGGAAATATTTTTAAAAAAACTGACACATTCCTGTGCAAGCTGCCTCTTGTCTTCTCCTGGTCATTTCTACTTTGAGGGATTTGCATGGCTGAACGTTGGACAATGTCACAGTAGCCCACCCTGAGGTCCATTGGCCAGGGGTGGGCTCCTACTGTAGTCTACATGAATATATTCCAGAAATGAAGCTACTAAGCTGTGAGGAGCTCCCAGAACCTCTGCATTAAGCCAGGGGGTCCAGGAGAGGGAAGACCAAGAAAGCCTCAAGTCAATGGGCCAGAATGCCCCAGAAAAGGAGAGCAAAGACACTGTCTGTGACATGTGAGTCTCAGAACCCAAGCACCGCTGACGCCCAGCTCTGCACTCTACCTACAGCTGCTTAAGAGCAAATGCCTCCAGGATTATTTTTGATGAATTTCCATCACCTCAACCTGAAGAAAATCCACCATGCTGCTGGGAACCTCAAGCCTGTTGTCTGACACTGAACCCACAGCGGCACCTTGCTTCTCTTTATGGAGAAACAAGCGCAACCATCTGCTCCAGTGACATAGTTTAGGCAGAACGTCAGAACTCACCAGTAACCCAAATTCTCCCTGCTAGATATATTCAGTGAGAAAGAGAATTAAAGCTATCTTGGTACCTTCATAAAAAGCAACCACCACACAACCTGCTACTCAGAACGGGTTGTGTTCTGGCATTTAGATTTTAATTTTAGCAAATGGTAAAAAAAAAATGGAGACAAAATAGATTACTCTGAATGTGTGTGTGTGTGTGTGTGTGTGTGTGTGTGTGTGTGTGTGTAGGAAAAGGTGGTCAGTCCAAAGAAGACTAAAATTTCAGCTGTGGGGATGAAAATATCAAAGTCAAATATGAAATCAAATCTCCAAGGTCTGAGGTGAAGACTAGTTGTATTCACTTGGTCAGGATTTTTTAAATGATCTTGATGATAGACAGATAAAATACTTCCTGGACACTCATCATCCTTCCCAGAGGAGAGACACAACTGCCCAGCTTGGGGCAGAGCTGGCTAAGTAGTTTGAGCGACTGTATGCAAGATCTCGGATGAGGACTCAACGGCACATTCAGATGGACTGTCATAGGTGATTTGAGGAGCTACTTTTGCCACAGACAGATAGGCAGGCAGGACAGACAGACAATGTCATGGGGTCTCTGAGGAGAGTTCGGGCTCAAGCACCAGAGACAAATAGCATGGTGGGGGTCTCTGAAGAGGAGTCTGGGTCCCTTCTTCTAGGTCCCTGGAAAAAGGGTGTTCCACCGCACAAGCCTTCAGCCAGACTCCCTGAGCCCATGTGAGGTGGCAGCGACGGAGGTTGGAAAAAAGATGTGTGGACACCAGGGGCGCTTTGCTGTGTCCAAGATGGGCAACTCGCTTCCCCTAGTGGCAAATGCAGCTACCTGAGAGCCTGTTTGCTAGAGCTTCAGCACGGTACTGTCAGCGGGTGCTGTCCATAACTGTGGCAGGGGAGAGAGGCTGCAGCTGTGGCCGGGGCAGCAGTCTGGTCTGGAGTCTAACACTACAGTGAGCAGTATGAGTCCGGTTGTGTGGAGGTCGCAGAGCACAGCCAGGAGGCACTGATGTGACGGTCAGGCTCAGCCCCCGGGTGGTCTCCTCAGTCTTTGGTAGCTGGTCTATCGGTTTGATGATTCATTAGCTTCCCAGAAGGTCTTCCTGCCTTCACTTCTGATCTGCTGCACCACCCCCTCATCATTGTCTGGGCTTCAGTCTCATCCTGTATGGTGGACTAGCAAGTTCTTAGAACATGTCTGCAATCCCAGCACTCTCCTATGGGGAGATGGGAGGAGGTGAGGACAAGATAATCCTTTGAAGCTCACTGGCCAGAGCTAGTCTGGCATACGTAGAGGTGACAGAGACCCTGTCTCCAAGAAGACATAAATCAAGGAACAACTCTCAGCACTGTCCTCTGATTTCCACATGGGCATGCACACACATGCTTACACCTGACTACATACACACCATATATACACATACACACCATACACACACATACACAACTATACACACACATACACACCATATACACACATACATACCATATACAGACATACACACCTTATACACACATGCCCACCATATACACACATACATACCATATACAGACATACACACCTTATACACACATGTACACCATATATACACATACGCACCATATACACACATGCACATCATATACATACATACACACCAATTACATATATATACACCATACACACACATACACACTATATACACACACATCATATACACACATACATACCATATACACACATACATACATATACATACATATATACCATATACACAAATACACATCATATAAACACAATATACACACATACATACCATATATACTTATACATACCACATATACACCATATACATACATACCCACATACACTCCATACACACACTCCATATACATACATATACACACCATAACACATACACACCATATACATACACACACACACACCATACACACACTCCATATACACACATATATACACGATAACACATACACACCATATACATACATACACACACACCATACACACACTCCATATACACATATATACACACCATAACACATACACACCATATACATACATATACACACACTCCATATACACACATATACACACCATAACACATACACACCATATACATACATACACACACACTCCATATACACACATATACACACCATAACACATACACACATACACACCATATACATACATACACACATACACTCCATATACACACACTCCATATACACACATATACACACCATAACATATACACACATACACACCCTATACACACATACACACCCTAAACACATGCTCCATATACACACACACAAAGAATTTTCATAAGTGAGGGGAGAGGGGATGCAGCAGTTATGATATTTGTCCTTATATGGGTCCTTTCTTTAAAATGCTATGATTTCTTTTACTTTTTGAGATTACAAACCACATCATCTCTGCCTTCCCGCACTCCCTCCAAAGCCTCCCATATGCCCCTCTTACTCTCTTGCAAAGTCATGGCCTGTTTTATCATTAATTATTATTACATGCTTATATATACACATGTGCACATATAGATTTCTACATATAATCTTCTCAGTCTATATAACGTTAACTTGTATGTATGTTTCCAGGGCTGAGCATTTGGTACTGGATAACCAGTTGCTGTGTGCTCCTCCTGGGGAGGACTATCTCTCCCACTCTCCGCATTCCTTGGCTGCCTGTAGCTCTTTGTGCAAAGTTGAAACCTCCTAGCCTTTCCCCCATTTACTCGCACATGCTTCTGTTGTCTTTGTTTAGCTCATGATTCCTAACTACATTCTAGATATTTGTCCTTATAGTCACAGATAGGTGTAGCCCTCACCCCCCTCAGCCAGGAGACTTCTCTTTGCAGCAGACAGGGACCACTACAAAAAACCCACATCCAATCAAAATGCAGAGTGTGGAGCCCAGTCCCAACAGATGTGTCTACAGCATAACTCTCCTGCGCAGAGGCCCCTTTCTAATGTGGAAGACAGTAGCTCTGTTTTTGCTGTGATAATGGGATTTAATTAAACTAATGATGTCTGGCTTCCACTATGGAAGACCAGTCCACTAACCTCTTCCTGGCACTATAAATAGCTCTAAAGTAGGAGAATATATTTATCGTTGTTCTGGCAAAAAGAGTTAATTAGTAGCATCCCGAACCGCCCTTGAGGTCTAATATGCCAGCCACGGGTGTCGTTTTCATTAGTAGGTTCTAATATTTAGATTTCTGAAAATTGAAGAAAGGTTGCCAACGGGTGGAGAAAAGAGTATTTTCCGGCTGACTGATGTCCATATGATTAAGTGCCCAGACCGCAGGAACAAATGGACCCTGTGGCTTTCTATAGACTAACAAATGTATGTTTCATGAGAGGATCACCACAGTCCACCTCAGTGACTTGTCAGATACCCCAGAATGTCGGATATGCAATACAATGTGCCAAGCAGGAGAGATGCAACAGTCTGCTGATAAGCTAAAACAACAGCATTTGCATGGCATTTGTGTACTAGCCGCACATAGATCATTCCAGAAACCAGCCATCATAAATCCGTCACGAGCCAGGATGGAACTGCCGTCCGTACACTGAGCTCTGATCTCAGATTGGGTGTGTGAAGGTGAGTGGATGGCTCTCCTGGCTCAGCACAAGGTACCACTTCCTCTTCTGTTCCGAAGTGTGGACATTTAAATCTGTCACCAGAAGTGCAGCCTTGTCCTGACTGCAGGATTTCTTGTGCTTTGAGGCCTGACTGCATATTTAATCGTAAGAACTGCTCACGGGAAAGCAGACAGAAAAAAAAAAAAAAAAAAAAAAAAAAAAAAAAAAAAAAAGGACTACATTCAGTATGTCCAGGAGGGACAAGAAAAAATTCAGCCCCTCGAGGTTGGAGAGTTGGCTCAGTGGTTCAGGCCATTTGTAACTCCAGCTCTGGGGGATTCTGATGCTCTCCCTGTGTGTGTGTGTGTGTGTGTGTGTGTGCGCGTGCGTGCGCGCACAGACACACACGCATACATGTGAATAAAGATAAAAATGATTTTTTTAATGTAGTGCCTCTTTGGAAATGCAAATGAGCTGAAAAACTTGGAACCAATTAAGGACAAAGAAAGGGGAGGGAGAGAAGGGAGGGGAGGGAGACAGGGAGAGAGGGAGGGAGAGAAGGAGGGAGGGAAGAAGGAAGGAGGGGAGGGAGACAGGGAGAGAGGGAGGAAGAGAAGGAGGGAAGAAGGAAGGAGGAGAGGGAGACAGGGAGAGAGGGAGGGAGAGAGAGAGGGAAGAGAGGGAGGGAGGGAGACAGGGAGAGAGGGAGGGAGGGAAGGAGGGAAGAAGGAAGGAGGAGAGGGAGAGAGGGAGAGAGGGAGGGAAGAAGAGAGGGAGGAAGGAAGGATGGAAGGAAGGGGGAAAAGAGAGGGGAAACCAACGCCAAGCCTCAGTACATGTCCATGGACATTGTTTCTTCTGGTTCTCTCAGCAAGGCTCTGCACTGATGAAACTAAATCCAGGTAAAAGACACTGAAGCACAAGGCCACCGTTTCCTCCACCTTCTTCCTGTAGGCAAATTTCCTAAAGTTTATAACCATCTAGAAAAAGATTTTTAATGGCTTTTCATTTAAGAGAGAGAGAGAGAGAGAGAGAGAGAGAGAGAGAGAGAGAGAGAGAGAGAAATTCTTTAAATTGCAGGGATCTTATCTCTTGGCTCTCTGAACCTAGGCTTTGAAATGCCTGAGGTCTAAGGCAGACCTGAGTTGGTACAATAACAATAATAGTCAATAATAATAATAATAATAATAATAAGCATAAATATTCCTCTAAGCCGAAATTAAACTGCGGTCAGTTCCTTTCTCTGAGCTCAAGTTTCTTCATTCATTCAGACAACAGACATTTACTGAGTCATTCACCAGATACTGAACGGACAGGAAATCATCATGTGGACTGAATCCACCAGTGTGAAGCCCGTATTTTAGAAAGAGGCACCTGAAGGACCCAAGGCAGCCTGTCTCAGAGACTCCTGTACGGCTGAACCTGTGGCTGCGCTGCACACAGGAGCTAAGCTACAGAACCTGCCGAGAAGCCCCTCACCCCGGTGCCTGAAGACCCCCACCCTGTGCCTGCTGGACTTGTAGATAAAGGTTTTGCCATGACGGAAATGATGAGGATACTTCTCTATGCTTCTCTCATCTCACTCTTGGGAAATTTTGCGCGTAAACAGGAAAAATTAGCTTCCCTGTCCGTAAAATGGAGTGAGTAACTTCATCCTTTTTGCAGAGGACTGGATATCTAGCAGAAGAAACTCGCAGTGCCTACAATGATGTGTCCAAAATCCTACATCTAATTACATTCCCTTTAATTACCTGCCAACAATGGCTCAGAGTGGGGGAGAGAGACATTTTTTTTTAAATCCAGAACATTCTAATACTTAGAAATCCCTAAATACCGCTTTCTTTCCTGCTGCACTGTCACACGGGGACCACTTTCTTTCCCAGTGTGCAATCACACTGGAATACGGCTATGCTGTTTTTTAATTGGAGTTTAATTTTTAATTGTAGACTTCTATACATAGAAAAAGAGGACCAGTGAGATAGCTCAGTGGGTAAAGGTGCTCACCGCCAAGCCTGACGACCTGGGTTCAAATCCCAGAACCCACAAGGTGGAAGGAAATAACTGATTCTTGTGTATTGTCTTTTTACCTCCACACATGTACCATGGCAGGTGCACACACATGTGCACACATGCATAAACAAACAAACAAACAAACAAACAAATAAATAAATGTAGTTAAAAAATAATCCAAACCTTCATGTCCTTTTCAGAAACCAATATGCAGAAAAGGAGAGCAAACAAAAATAGAAGTAAATAAATTAAAATTAAGTAAAGCAAGTGTTCTTGGTAAAAATCTTGCCTCTTGGGGGTTGGCACAGTTCATCTTACCCCAGACCCAGATTGGTTCCTGTCATTTAAAACAAGCAAAGGAAACACTCTGTGGACCTCTATTTAAGTCAGCCCTGTGTAGATTGCTGTCATCCGATGCCTGGAGATTTGTTTGTATGAAATCAACAGAATGAAGCAAAGTAAAGGAGATGGAAGTGAAGCTGAAACTAGAGTGTCGCGGTGCATCCTAGCGGCCATCTTCCCTGGGTGACAAAATGGCAAATCCACTTATCTCACTCAGAGGATGGAAATGGCGGTCACCTCTGTCTGCCACCGAGGATCACATTGCAGCCGATCAAGTCACATTCTCAGTTTTCTTATTAAAAGGAGAAGCTTCAGAGCTCCGTACACACCTCAGTCCCAGGACAGTGCAGTCAAATCTCCCTTTAAATCTCATCAAACGCCTCCTCCCCATGGCCCTGAACAGCCAATAAACGGGGTTATGACACGCTGATCAGAGAAGCTAAGTGCCTTTCAGAGATCTTTAAGTGGCTGTTAATCTCAGAATTAGTTGAGAATATATCACCCTTCAAGGTAAATTAGATCAGTAAGGAAAAATACTCACGAGGACTGGATTTGCTGTGTGTGTGTGTGTGTGTGTGTGTGTGTATGTGTGTGTTCACATCCAATTCATGAGCCTTGCCGTTCCCCATAAAACCTTGCTCTGATGAGGAGTTGTTCCGCCAACCTGCCCTGCCTGCTTCATCAGGGTCGACCTCGAGCTTGAAATGAGGAGACCCTTGACATTTCATTGTGATGGCATCAGAGTCAGCTCCTGTGAACCAGGCACAACAAAGTAAGAACACACACACACACACACACACACACACACACACAGAGACTGACTGACTGAGAGAACGTTTGATCATTATTTTTTTTTGGACAGGTTAAAAAAAAAAACAAAGCTCTGGCTAGTGTTTCAGAGGAACACATGAAGCTAGCAAAATGCTACCAAAACAAGCTGTGATTGGTGAATGCATGCGTGTGTGTGTGTGTGTGTGTGTGTGTGTGTGTGTGCTTTTTGAAGCTACATAGAATTTGGACACTAAACCTTTGGAAAAGTCTTCGATACAAAAAAAAACAAACAAAAAACAAACAAACAAAGTCTTGGAAAGACTGTGTTTACTAGGGCTGAGTGACAGGTTAAGGTGTCAGTGACAGTGGGCAGGTTGAAAGGCTTCAGGTCTAGAACCAATTACAGCTTCTTCTGGGCTGACCTCAGTCTCCTAAACAGCTATTGCCTCCTCTGTGTCAGACCTAAGCCTGCTAGTCAGATAAAACTCTTGGAAATCACCATCTTAGCAAACCTTATTCTCTGCCAATCAAGGGGCTAAGAATGCATCCGACAGCGACAGCGACAGCGTCCGAGGCCGTGGTAGCCGACGCCTCTCCACTCTCTTCAGTAATGGCCGCTTAATCTTTCCACCAGTGTATTTGAAAATCCCCTTGATTTCAGACTCTTCTTTGTCCTGTTACTATAAAACCTCCGTGGGAAGGCTTTCATGTTGGAACATGGTGTTTGGGAAGAACAAAGCTGTGCGTTCCTGAGCCATGACCGTATTTGTTTTGGGATAAGCCGTGTCTTACCCTCTGTGAAAGGAGAGCATTGCGTGGACCACAGAATCTGAAGTAAACGCCGCCGCCGCTGCTGCAGAGCTAAATTAACAGATACTAAAAGCAAAGTTACGCAGCAAGAGACAGAGTCTCGTAATGAATAGGGGATCTGTGCAGCAGCTCCTCCTCCCAGAGCTCCTGGCCACGCCTAAGGAAGGGATCCTGTGATTACAGCATCCAATTTAGAGATGGGCACAGAGAAAAGCCTTTTCTTTTTCCTTTGTAAAACGTGAGGTGATGCCCGCTCCCCAAAACAAGAACAATGCACAATCCCCCAAATGAGGACAGTACACAAGCTGCCTCTTAGAAGAAGCTTCCCTGATTAGAGACTGAAGTAACCCACTATTCCCCTTTCTTCAGCTTCCTTTCCAATTAGAGGCAGCCGGGGTTGGCTCCTGGGGACCTCACTTCACAGCTTAGAAGACAAATAATCCCTTGTTTCCCACACAAACACAGCGACTGACACGGCATACTGCAATTAAAAATGATGGAGGCATTTATTTGAGATAAATTATACTTTAATTGGCATTTTAAGTGAGGATGTGTTATACACACTAACACCACGGGCAGACTGTGCTCTCTAGGCAAAGGCTCAGGGTCTCTCGTTTGTAGACACCTTTGAGCTGGGGGGCGAGGCTTTTATTTGATAATAGCTGTCAGTATTTCATATCTGAAAAGTACATGCCGTAATGTCAGTGTGCCAGTCCTGCCTGGGTCCTTCCTACCATGATCAGGTGACATTTCTCTACGAGGGTCCTTGCTTCTGCACAGGGGTGGGTGGGGCCTTCCCAGGGCACCTGCTCTACCTGCCACTTAGCACACAGCTTCCGTGTCAGGTACAGTCTTCATGGGAAGGTACCAGAAGGAAAGTGCAAATCTAGCTTCTCTCCTACTCCAGGAGCTCCTGAGAAATTCCTCCATCTCCACTGGGTCACACACAGGAAGTGCAGTGTCACCCCGAAAGGGTGCGCGTGTGAACAATACAAGTATGTTTGTGTAGGTGTGCATGCAGTGTGCCCTCAGATGCTTAGGTAAGTGTTGGGAACGCACATGGAAGACGGGGTGGATTCCCGGGCGTCTTCCTCCGCCACTCTATGCCTCGTTTTCCGAGGCGTGGTCTCTCACTGAACCTGGAGTTCATCCATGCAGCTGGACTGTCTGTCCCTAGAGTTCTGGGGATCTATCTGTATTCACCCCACCACCACCCCTGGGTTTACAGTTCCGCAGCTGTAGAAAACCCACATTTCTTTTCTTTTAAAGATTTATTTATTTATTATTCTGTAGCTGTCTTCAGACACTCCAGAAGAGGGCATCAGATCTCATTACAGATGGTTGTGAGCCACCATGTGGTTGCTGGGATTTGAACTCAGGACCTCTAGAAGAGCAGTCAGTGCTCTTAACTGCGGTGCCATCTCTCCAACTGAAAACCCACTTTTCTAACATATGCATTGGATATCAGGCCCATGTTTGCGGAGCATTGCGATGCCGACTGAGCTATCTTTCCAATGCCATGAGAGACTTTTATTCTTTTTGCTGTTGTTGTTGTTTAACCCCCAATCCTTTCATCAGATTTTGTTCTGGGCTGTCTTTTCAAAGAAGACTGGGAAGCAAAAGGCCTTGGGAGATGGAGTTACTTACTCTGGGGCATGGGGCAAACTGGTGTCTTGACCAGTATAAGAAGGATAATGTTTAGTTCTTAGCAATGTAGGGGAAGATTTGCTATTCACCGCTTTAAAGAACAGGCTGTCTCAGCTCGAGCTTCCTTATGCCACAGTCCATGTATACGCACGCAAAAGTGCACATGTACCAAAAATATGCAAGTGTCCACACACATACACAAATGTACATGCACTAGTACACAAATACATACAAATCCACATGCACATGTTCACACACCCAAATACCTTCACACACATTCACACTCACACACACACACTCACACACACACACACAAACACACACACACATATACCTGAGTACATGGGCTGCTTCCCGGTTCTGCCAGGGACCTTGGGAGGAAGAGACAGCACACACTCAGGCAGTGCTCTGAGTAGCAAATGCCTTTTGTATCTGAACCAAGAGTCCCATGGCCCCCACCAGCATCTACAGAGCAACAGCAGAGTGGAGTCATGACTCAGAAAGCAGAATGAAGATCTCTGTCCCTTTATAGTTCTCGTCAGAAAGGAGAGACTTTTGCCAAAGAGAGCCAGGGAAACAAAACAGGAAATGTGGTTGATTACCATGAAGGTGTTATGGAATCAAATCCGGGATCTCAGGAGTATACAGGTGAAAATCTCACCAAGGCAGGCAAAATCGTCGAAGTCTTCACACCTTACCATGTCCCAGTATCC
The DNA here is from genome assembly GCF_947179515.1 of Apodemus sylvaticus. NCBI lineage: Eukaryota > Metazoa > Chordata > Mammalia > Rodentia > Muridae > Apodemus > Apodemus sylvaticus. The sequence goes on along the minus strand of NC_067476.1, from coordinate 156,171,739 downwards.
GTGTCTGAAAGATCCCCAGTGAGTGGTTCCTGGAAAGGACCCTGCTGGGTTGCCCTTCTGGGTTAACAGTCTATTAGAAGAATGCTATAGCAAAGACAGACAGACAGGCGGACAGACAGATGGACAGACAGACAGCAGCCTGGAGGGGTGGGGACTCTAATGAGAGTTCAGGTCCACGAAGCCCATCTCATACCCCTCAGCAGAGGGCAAGTCCCCGATAGGGACGTGACTGGGCTGTCTCTCTGATTCCCAGACTGTGGAAGGAGAAGTGAAAATTCAGGGAAAGGGGTGTCAGTCAGGCTCTGACTTCCGCCATGGGGAAACTAAGGAGGAGCACACCTAGTTGGGGTGTACCCATTTTATGGGTGGGAGAGATGTGTCACCTCAAGTGACTTTTTGATGCCAGGGAATCTGGTAGGCTCTTGGGGTGTCTGGCTCTCTTTGTAGCAGCAGACATCTCACCGTCAGTGACGAGGCTGCAGAGGGGATGCCCTTGAGCTTGAGCAGCCCTGGTCTGGAAGGCAAACATTGCTTTCCCGGAGTCCAGGAGAGAAGAGGCGTGCCAGTGCGTCACAGAACGTCACAGAAGGGCTCTCTGTGGGTGCTGGCAAGGAGCTGAGTGGCTGTGGAGAAATGTGGGCTCCATTAGCCCCAGCTTGAACCTAAGAGCATCCTATTCTGACGCACCCAAGGACGTTACTGAAGAACCTGAGAGGTGAGTCTCTTCACGCACCAAACAAATGTCAGCTGTCTCCTTTGAGACACTCCAGCCATGATCAGGACGCCCCCATCCTTTCCATATCAGTCGTCCAGCCAGACGCTAGCAATTACTTTGGATCACGTTAGGAGCTGAGATTACAAGACTGAAAAGAAGTGGGTGGGTGTGGGGGAAGAAAGATGGGTGAAAAGATAATGAATGGTTATGACCCTGCTGCTGTGGATAATAACACACAGGTCTGGAATGGAGCTGGTTGTTCCGTCTCCCACCCATAGGTGGCTCTCGATGTGCTTACGAAAATCAGGCTGTTTTCATAAATCGGTGTCCCTCGAGATCCTCAAGTCCTAAGCACAAGAGAGATTCCACTAAGGTGTGCCTCCCACTGCAAGGTTCTGCCTGTCCAGTGGAGAGCTTCCAAATTCCATGCATCACCACCAGAAACCCAGTCAGGGAAGGGTGAAGTTACAGAGACAAATCCCACTTTTGACACTGGATGGTAGTCTATACAGTACTCGGGAACTCCTCTTTGCAGTACTACAAACCCCAGCTCCCAGACTGTTGCTGACACCAAGGAAGGAGCCCCAGATCTTTTTGGCCCCAGGCTCTGCTTTTGTGCTGAACAAAATGCGCAGGGATCACAGGGCAGCCTCTGGGGACTTTTCCATTTGGAAGGGTGGCTCAACATTTTAGTATGCCTCTGCTGGCTTGGATGGTCTTCACTGTGAACTTGGCTGGATTTAGAATGAACCAGAGCCACACCTCTGGGAGCATCTTAGAGAGTGGTTCCTAGGAGGCTTTACTGAGAAAAGAAGACATGCTCTGAATGTGGGCTGGGGTCCTGGGCTGTGTGTGTGTGTGTGTGTGTGTGTGTGTGTGTGGTGTGTGTTCTGAGACTGGGTCTCACTACATAGCACTTGCTGGTGGCCTAGAACTAGCTCTGTAGACCAGGCTGATGTTGAACTCCCAAGAGATGTACAGGTTTCTCTAGTGCTAGGATTAGAGGTGACTGCCACCTTGCTGAGGTTTAAATTGCTTTGGCCAAGGCTTGTCACTGCAGTGAGAAAGGAAATTACAACTTTAAAGGGATCCAACACACAAAGGTCAGCCAGCCACGAGGTCACCGAGAAGTGAGAGAGACAAGCCCACAGCCCAGCACTTCTCCGGGGAACCCAGTGACATGTCTCGGTTCTCCCAAACACGCTGTCTAGTCTCGGTTCTCCCAAACACGCTGTCTAGTCCCATCCTGCAGCTGGTCACTGCCTCCTTGCAACAATCCGGAAAAAAAAATGGCTCAGGCTTGACCTTGTGATTGGCTCTGTCCCTCAGCTGGCAAATACACACCCCCTGCACAGGGATGAGCTGGTGCCAGTGGTGAGCTGATGGGCCAGACTTGATGATGAGCAGGCTGTCTCTCTCTCCAGCCCTGCGGCGGAGTAACAGGGTCACAGTAAACTTCACTCTCTGCTGCGAAAGAGGCCCAGGCTCACCCGTGCTGTTTGTTAGCCTGAGGGTGTCCATACTCAAAGCTGTTCCTCAGACTCTCAAAGAACTGGAAGGAGACCTTGGTCAATAAAGGGCTCGCCGCAAGCATAGGGACCTATGTCCAACCCCAGGACTCTACTTTCTTAAAAGAAAACATGCCAGGCATAATGGAAGAGGCTTCTGCAACTCTGTGCTTGGCTGCTTGGTGGCAAGCTGCAGGCTAGTAAGACCATGATCAAAAAGCAAGTTGAAGGTCTCTCTCTCTCTCTCTCTCTCTCTCACACACACACACACACACACACACACACACCTGTGTTGTCATCCACATATGTATAATCTCAAACATGGTGGACTATCCATTTAAACACCTCTATCCACGAAATGCTACTCTCCCAAGTGTTAGTTCTCTAAATAAACCTTGCCCAGTCTCTAAGATCCTTTTCCATTTTTATACTCGGAAACCACCCAAGCCTGTGAGCTGAACAGTCTGTCTCTGCACCTTGAGGTCAGGCATCTGGGAAGAGCGGCGGGGCTGCCTGTCAGGGTCTACCCTCATCAATGTGCTCCCACTTCCAGGGGAGTTGGCGTGCCTTTAGTGGAAGACGGCGACTTTCATCCCAGAGCTACACTATAATTAGTGGATTTCTTAATTACAGCATGCGTGAATTACTTCACGCAGGGTAGGAGGGTGAGGTAAACCTGAAGCTGCTGATGGCAGGCGAACAGTCTCTCTACTGCCTAGACCTCCAGATAGTCTGCAGGCTGCTCCGCCGGTTTCTCCAGAAGTGGAGGAGGCCTTTCAAAGGTGGCCCTTTGCTTCTTACTTAAAACAAGAACTTCTTTTTTTTGTTTGTTTGTTTGTTTTGTTGGTTGGTTGGTTGGTTGGTTTGGTTTTGTTTTATTTTTCCAAGACAGGTTTTCTCTGTATAGCCCTGGCTGTCCTAGAACTCACTCTGTAGACCAGGCTGGCCTCGAACTTCAGAAATCTGCCTGCCTCTGCCTCCCAAGTGCTGGGATTAAAGGCGTGCGCCACCACTGCCTGGCAAAACAAGAACTTCTTATACTTCTGTTCACAATGGCTTGGCGACAAACAGAGTTATTAGGGATTGTTTGGTGGGAAGCTGAGGGCTCTACGTATCTGATATACACAGATATAATACTGTGTGTGTGTGTGTGTGTGTGTGTGTGTGTGTGTGTGTGCCTGTGCCTGTGTTTCTAGGGACTGAGCCTAACAAAGCTCATGGATGCTAGGCAAGCAATCTACAGCTGAGCTGTGATAACTCTAATCCTCCTTTTTCAGCTCTCAGTAAATAGCCCAGGCTACCCTTGGATTCACGATGTGTAGCCTAGGATGACCTTCAATGGGTAAGCCAGGTGTGGGTAAATCTGCCTTCATCCTTTTTTAAACTCTTGGCTGTTCAGTGATGTGGTAACTTTTGTTTTTAGATTGTATCAAGTTGCGCCTCAACACTAACCATTGTCACAACAGTCCTTCATCTGTCCTGCACGGCCACCTCATTAACATCACACTCTAGGTTCTTTTGACTGTTGTGACACCTCCTGAACCCACAACAGGCTGCCTTCCCAAGACTGCCATAATAAGGCTCATTTTCAGGAGTATTTTAGAAAATCTCTCCACAGCGGTCGGCCTAATTGGGCCGCGTGGTCTTCTGCACTTCCAAGATTGTGTCTTTTTATTTTCGCTGGAATTATTTTTGTTGAGTTTTTAAGAAAGATGTTCTGTTGGCAAAGGGCTGTTTGCTGACTATAATTGCCAGATTTTCCCACTGACTGCCCCTCTGGGCAAACCTGCTCACAGCTATAGTGATTGCTGTAGAGGACAGTTTTCTGTTTCTATTCAGGACTGAGTAAAGTTAGGGAGGTTATTTATACAAACTTTCCTACACTTAACTAGTTCAAAAGAAGGGGAGAGATTTTTTTCAATAGAACTTAAACGATAGGATTAATGAAATCATTAGGAAGGAGGACCATTTCTAAGGACTACTCAAGAGATGGATTGTGCTTTCCTCTGTGACCACGCACGGAAGCTGAGAAACATAAAACCGGAAGGAAGCAGCCGGGCCCAAGAGGGCTGGGGGCCCGAGCTCAGTGCTGTTGTTCCAAACGTTCCAGACAGCGACCTTGAGCCCAGAGCTCTAAGTTCTCTTTCTCCAGGGCTGCATTTCAGATGCTGTAGAATTGGAAAGCTGACAACATCCACCCAGGATTCTTCGAGACTCTTCGCTTCAGAGGGAAATTGGCAATGTTCCTAGTTTCTCTAGGATTGAACAGAGGAGCCAGGAGCCTTAATTGGGTTTCTGGTTGGCATACTTTGTGTGTGTGTGTGTGTGTGTGTGTGTGTGTGTTTGTGTGTGTGTGTGTTATACATATATATATGTGTGTATGTGTGTGTGAGAGAGAGGATATATATTATATATTGTGTGTTATATGTTATATGTTGCTTTGTGTATTATAGATTATACATTATATATTAATTGTGTATTATGTGTATGTATTATATATTTTATGTTATATATTATATATCCCTTTTCTCTAATGATTTGGTTTTCAGCTACAGCAGAATTTTTAAATTTTTATGTCATTCTTAAAAATGAAAGGGGTGACATTGGAGAGAGGGGAAATCATGACCTTTCATTTTGAAATTATATGTATATCACACCCCCAAAATCTTTTGGGGATATCTTATGAGAATGCCTCTCCAGCACTCACACAGACCCAGTACAGGCTGTGCGGTGAACCTGGACAGGACAGAACTCCCATGAGCAGCTTCTACTGCAGGGACTTTATCCCTCGGGTACACTCACACACATGCCCAAAGTGCCCAATTCAGGCACTTTGAAAGGCAATCCCAAACACTGAGAAGAATTTTCACCACCACCAATAGTCTTGGGGGGGTGGAGTTTAGTTCATTCAAACAACAAAATGGAAAATTGAACCGGGCGATGGTGGCACACGCCTTTAATCCCAGCACTTGGGAGGCAGAGGCAGGTGGATTTCTGGGTTCAAGGCCAGCCTGGTCTACAGAGTGAGTTCCAGGACAGCCAGGGCTATACAGAGAAACCCTGTCTCCAAAAAAAAAAAAACAAAACAAACAAAAAAAGAATGGAAAATTGACTGAGGCCAATAGGAAGGTGTTCCAGAGAAGATGTCGAAGGGACATTATTTAATAAAGTCAACGCTACTGTGAATCAGACTGTAAAGTGAAACACATGTAAGCTCACCCAGCTCGGGTCCAGCTTGGGTCCCTCGATACAGATTAGCAACCTGTGGGAGACACAAAATGTCTAACAAAGACTGAGCAGATGTCATACTGTCTGCTGGCCAATTAAACCACAATAATCACCGATGGAAAAGAGAAGTGTAAATGATACAGGTGCATGAGGGATAGCCGATCTGGTGTCATGAGGGATAGTCCATCTGGTAGCTGATGGACTTAGAGCCAGTGAGCAGAGTGACAGCCCAACCGCCTCTACAGTCCCTGCCCTTGCCCAAAAAGACATTGAAAGAACCAAGTGAGACTTTCAGAGACGGAAGCTGGATTATTAAAACTACATTGGGGGGCTGACAAGATGGCTCAGTGGGTAAAGACACCTGCCACCAATCCTAATGAACTGAGCTCAGTCTTAGCCACCAGCCGACACTCTTCTACCTTTGAAAAAAAAATTTTCCGCATTTGTATCTGGGGATCAGCACAGGTTGAAACAATGTTACAATATGCATGAGTCAGTTCTGTTTCTACCACCTGGGTCCAGCGAACTGAACTCAGATCAGCGAGCTTAGCAACAAGTGCCATTAACAGGCGAGCCATCTCACCAGCTGGCTTATTAAGAGCACCCCTGCAGCCTTGTCTGGCCTTATGGGAGAAGAAGCCCCTAGCAGCACAGAGACCTGGAGAGCCAGGGTGGAGGAGATACCTGGGGGCCCCCACCCACTCCCAGGAGAAGGAGAGGTGGAAAGGGAGAAGGAAGATTGTGGGAGGGGGTGACTGGGAAGGGAGCCATGAGTGGGATGTAAAATGAAAAAGTTAAAAAAATAAGATTAAGTTAATTTTTTAAAAAAGAGCACACCTGATCCTTTACTGTGAATTCTGCTGCCAAGTACTATAAAGACTGGGTTTAAAGTGTTTTCTCTTTGTAATTATGCCAGGCATTGTTTTGTGCAACATGCACACATACATATATATACATACACATATACACACATACATGCATACACACATACATACATGCACACACATACACATATACACACATACATGCATGCATACACATATATACTCATACATGCATACACATATACACATACATACACACATATACACACATACACACATATATACACATGCATACACATACACACATACATAGATACATATATATACACACATACATATATACACATGCATACACATGCACACATACATAGATACATACACACATATACATATACATACATATATACACATGCATACACATACACACATACATAGATACATACATACATATACACATATACACATACATACACATACAAACATAGATACATACACATATATATACACATACATACACATACAAACATAGATACATACACATATATATACACATACATACATATATACTCATACATACACACATATATAGATACATACATATGCATACATACATATATATATACACATACATACACATACATACATGGATACATATATATATACATACATACATATATACACATGAATACACATACACACATACATAGATACATACATACATATACACACATGCATACACATATACACATACATATACATACAAACATAGATACATACACATATATATACACATACATACACATATACTCATACATACACACATATATAGATACATACATATACACACATACATACATATATACACATACATACACATACATACATAGATACATATATATATACATACATACATATATACACATGCATACACATACACACATACATAGATACATACATATACACACATACATACATATATACACATACATAGATACATACACATATATATACACATACATACATAGATACACATGCATACACATACACACATACATAGGTATATACACACATATATATATACATACACGTTATCACAGAGAAAGGAGCTTCAGTTGGGGAAGTGCTTCCATGAGATCCAGCTGTGGGGCATTTTCCCAATTAGTGATCAAGAGGGGAGGGCCCCTTGTGGGTGGTGCCATCTCTGGGATGGTAGTCTTTGGTTCTATAAGAGAGCAGGTTGAGTAAGCCAGGGGAAGCAAGCCAGTAAGGAACATCCCTCCATGGCCTCTGCATCAGCGCCTGCTTCCTGACCTGCTTGAGTTCCAGTCCTGACTTCCTTTTGTGATGAACAACAATGCAGAACTGTAAGCTGAATAAACCCTTTCCTCCCCAACTTTCTTCTTGGTCATGATGTTTGTGCAGGAATAGAAAGCCTGATTAAGACAAATTGGTACCAAGAGTGGGGTATTCCTGTGACAACCTGACCATGTTTTGGGAAGGACTGTGGAAGGACTTTGGAACTTCAGGCTAGATGATCCATTCGATGTTAAGAGCTCTGTGGAAAGTTTTGTAGGAGCTTGGAAGACAATGTTAAGAACAGTGCAGAAGATGGAAGCCTGGCTTGTGAAATTTCAGAGGGAAGATTAAAGATTCTTACAGTGGCCATGTTTTGATTGTGAAGATTCTGTGGTTTTGGTTAGCTGGGGCTGAAGAATCAGCTGTGATTAACAAGATACCAGAACCACTAAAGCAAACCTTTGTGTTACTGGGACTATTGATGCTGGTTAGCTGGAGCTAAGAAATTAGCGGTGATTAAGAAGAAACCAGCATCACTGAGGTGAAATCTTCTGGGAAGTGTTTTCTGAGAGCACAGAGGCTGTGTTCCAGAGATAGCCACAGTTGTATTTTGTGCTGTGGCTGGACTTGGTACTGTGTAAGAGTCACCCAGATGGTACTGGTTTTGAAGGCATGAAGGGGTCATGAAGAGCAGCTGAGGCTCTTGGCACAGTGAGAGGCCATGGAAGGCCATTGGTGAAGATGCAGCCTCAGTTGCAATTGATGGCCCAGGACTTGAAGCGGTCATTCATAGGAGCAGAGGCTTGTCACCCTGAAGACAGCCTATGAGAGGCTATTGATGAAGCCTAATTACAGTGGAAGATAGCAGTGTTTTGGAGATGCCGGGTACCATGAGATAACCACCAAGAACAGCAGCAGCAGTGGAGTACAGGCAGCTGGAGCCTAGAAGACAAGCTGTGTGCTACAAAGGGCAGAGTTGGAAAAATGACCCAAGCCCTTGGAGGAACCCAGAAGATCGTGAGTTGAATCCCAGACATTGAATCATTGGAGTATGAGTTTTGCTTTTGTTGTGACTGTGCCCTGATATGTTTCCCTCTTGAAAGAAGAAGGTATTTTAGTGGAGCCCACAGTTAAAAGACTTAGAATTTTAAAAGATATTGGACATTTTAAAATGATTGAACTTTTAATATGTAAAGATTGTGGCACTTTTAAAGTAATTTAGATCTTGGGGATGAATAAGAAAGTAAGGGTTAAGGCTTAATAGTGATGTGTTTGTGTGTCAAGTTGACAAGGGGTCAATTGTACTGGCTGGTTTTGTGTGTCAATTTGACACAGGCTGGAGTTATCTCAGAGAAAGGAGCTTCAGTTGGGGAAGTGCCTCCATGAGATCCAGCTGTGGGGCATTTTCTCAATTAGTGATCAAGAGGGGAGAGCCCCTTGTGGGTGGTGCCATCCCTGGGCTGGTAGTCTTTGGTTCTATAAGAGAGCAGGATAAGCAAGCCAGGGGAAGCAAGCCAGTAAGAAACATCCCTCCATGGCTTCTGCATCAGGTCCTGCTTCCTGACCTGCTTGAGTTCCAGTCCTGACTTCCTTTTGTGATGAACAACAATGCAGAACTGTAAGCTGAATAAACCCTTTCCTCCCCAACTTGCTTCTTGGTCATGATGTTTGTGCAGTAATAGAAACCCTGACTAAAACACACATATACATAGATACATACACACATATACACACATACATACATATATACACATACATGCACACATATACGTATACACACATACATGCATACACATATACACATATATGTATACATACATACAAACATACATACATACACATATACACATATACATGCACAAACACACTGTCAAACTCCCAGACTGCAGTAAATCTTCACTCTCACTGAACCTGAGAAGCCCTGAGAACCAGCATCTGCCTGACCACAGGGGTGGGATCAGCCCTCCAAGGAACAGCCACATAACTAGCTGTATAAAGGACATGGATGGAGTTAGGCATCTAACATAACTCACTCAACTCATTCTGGCTGTGTAATGAACTCACATGGGAGACACACAAAAATCTCAGCAGTGTCACAACTCATGATTATCTGGAGGCCTGAGCATTCACTTAAAAAACAACACTGGGCTGGGAATGAGGCTCAGTTAGCAGAGTGTTTACCCAGCATATAGGACTCACACACTGCATACGCCAGACGTGGGGAGTGCGAGCCTGTAATCCCAGCTCCCAGGAGGTGGAGGCCAAGAGGACTGGGTAATCACAATGCAAAGCAAGTTCAAGGTTACCCTGAGACTGTGGACTCCCTCTATCTGAACAGAATTAAAAAAAACAAAATGAAATACTCTAAGGTAAACAGGGCAGAACTCTGCTACAAAAAGTAATACAGGAAAGTGAGATTTCTGGGGGGAAATATATATATATATATATGACATTTAAGAGATTTTACAAAGACTCTCGAGTAGAAGGCTTTGGAAGCAGGGAACTGGAAATAAATTGACTCTGACAGTCCTGTGTCCTCAGAGCAATCACTGGGGTCAACGAAAGCTTCTTGAGGATCCATGGGAACTTGGGGGGCTTTTGATTTTTTTTTAATCCATACTTTCTGTTGACAGTTTTTAACCACTGCCTGATTATACTTTACTCCTAAAGAGAAAGGTCACCTTGGTCCACTGCGGTGCCCTGGGTTTTCCTCCCCCAGTCCTGTCGCTCTCTGCTTAATCTTGGTAAGCTCTAAGCCCTGACCCTTCCAACAGCAGGTCAGGCTCAGAACTCTCCTGCCTCCTGAACATCTGGCCATTGGCCCCACACTCCTGCCCCTTTAATTCCCACAGGGCAGATGTTGGCAATTAGCGCTTCTCAGTTCAGACCTCCAAAAGGCCTCCTGCTGGGCCCTTCTGTAAATAGCTTTTACTAGCTAGCAAAACTGATATAAGGACTTTCAGACTATTAACCAATCATGAGGGGCAAACACAGCAATCTCTCCAGACTCATGGTGGGTGTACATCATAGGTATCTAAGAAAGAGTTTAATTTACAATTTAGGCACAAGAATGTTAGGGCACTAACATTTTTTCAGTCACTCCTAAGAGTTAATGTTTTAAGTCACTCCTAAGAGGCCAGAAGAAATCAGGTCACATCACCTGCAGGGTCCCCCCACCCCACCCCCAGTCCCCCCACCCCCCTCTCTCTGTCTCTGTCTGTCTTTATATATATATATATATATATATATATATATATATATATATATATATCTGTCTGTCTCTCTCTCTATGTCTCTCTCCCTATGTCTCTCTCTCTGTGCCTCTCACTGTCTCTCTCTCTCTCTGTGTGTGTGTCTCTGTCTCTCTGACAGGGTTTTTTAAACAAACAACAAAATGGCTTCTTCTGCTTCATTTTATTTTTAATTATACAAGCTTGTGCATTCCCAGGTGCCTTCAGGTGCTTCATTCATCGGTCCTCCTGGAGCTGGAGTTTCAAGAGGTTGTGAGCTGCCTGACGTGGTGTGCTGGATAGTTTTATGTCAACTAGACACAAGCTACTTGTCAGAGAAGAGGGAGTCTCAATTAAAAAAAAAATCTCTCTGTAAGATCCAGTTGTAGGGCATCTTCTTAATTGGTGATTGATGAGGGAGGGCCCAGGCCCCTGTGGGTGGTGCCATCCTCAGCTGGTGATCCTGGCTTCTACAGAAAGCAGACTTGGCAAGCCACTGAGAGCAAGCCGGTAAGCAGCATCCCTCCACAGCTTCTGCATCGGCTCCTGCCTCCAGGTTCCTGTCTAGTTTCATTTCCTGTCCTGACTTCCTTCAGTGATGGATTATAATATGGAAGTGTAAGCCAAATGAATCTTTCCTCCCCAACTTGTTTTCTGGTCATGGTGTTTCATCACAGCAGTGGAAACCCCGACAGAGACGCATGGGTGCCTGGAACTGAACGTGGGTGCTTTGTAAGATCAACATGCTCTTAACCAATGAGCATCTCTCCAGCCCCGGGCTGTGGTTTTTATAACTCCTTGTCTCTGATACCTAGTTCCTGTGTGTTCCTTGTTGTATTTAACCAAATCATGTGGTGTGAAGCTTCCTAAGCCTCCGAGAAAGCAAGTAGGAGCCCAGTATACTGGGTTGATTTACTTTGGGTTGATTACTGAAGGCTTCTAGGCAGCATTTCCCTGAGAAGGCGCCTCTCTCCCTGCCCTCACACACATACCCTCTCTCTCACACACACACACACACACAGGGTTGCAATCTCTTTTCCAGTCTCTTACTCTCACTTTCAGTGAAGTTCCTTTCCAGGTTTTAGGGAAAGTCTCTCCTTCCCTTTAAGGCCCTTTTATGCTGTTTTTGAATAGGGTGTTGTTTATTTCTAAAACTGACTCAGCCCAAATCCCAATCATGCCCTTGAGGTCTTCCTCCTAATAAAACTCTTTTATATTTTTTAAAATGCATTCTTTGAATATCATACTACATACTACACATTTAGATAATATCCCCCTCACTCCCAGCTTCCAGCTCCTCCTAGACCCACCTTTGTCCCCCCCAACACTGTCTTTTTTAAGAGTCCCTTCAAATCTAATTTGCACTGTCCAAATACTAAAGGGGCTATTCCCAGGACTGCTTGACTTACCAGGAGCCACACCCTTAAACTGAGTCTCCTCTCTCAGAAACCACTAACTGTCTATGGTTGTTCAGTCAGGGGTCCGGTTCATGAGCCCTTCCAGGCTGGGATGCTGACTGGCTTGATTTGCTACAGGTCTTGTACAGGTGTGGACAGCTGTTGTGAGCTCATGAGCATATCCATGTCCAGATGATGCTGTTTGTGTCAATAAGTCTCATTCTTGAAGGGTAATTAACTGTCAGTGTCCTTTACACAAACCGAGTGGGTGTTGTGGAAGGCCGACTTCAGCTTCACTGGTCAGCCAAGGAGGGTCAACCGTGGAGTCTGAGATTAGTGACTCAGCAGACTTCTGCTGAGGGAACAAAACTGAATTCTCTGGGGCTGGTGAGAAAGGGAGAAAATGGGAGAAAATCAAACATATACAAATGAACACACACACACACAAAGACAGAGAGACAGAGAAAGGTTGATTTGGTGGATAAAGAAAGTTCCAGCAACTTCACACCTACGCAGACAGAAAGACAGACAGGCATATTGAATGGACGGAGCAAAACTCCAACAACTTTTTTTTTCCTTAGCCTTTTTATACCACCAAAGACAAAGTTTACGTAAGAAGAAAATTACCTCATAACTACAAGTTAGTATTCTCTAAGAACAATTACTGTTGTGATTATAAAAAGATAAAGAGGTATAGGAATATGTTCTGTGGGGTATGTGGTGAGCTGTGGGGCAAGGGGGTGTCTCAGTGGGCCCATGCTGAGGCATCCCTTCCCCCTGAGGGACCACACACATGACAGTATAATATAGAGTAGAGTTTATTCAGGGCATGGGGAAAGGGGTTAAGAGCGTAGTAGAGGGAGAGAAAGGCAGAGGGAAGGAGAGAGAAGGAGAGAGTAGAGAAGTAGAGGCCATGACCACGTGGGGGGGTGGAGAATGGAGAGGCAGGGAGCAAGAGGGTAAGAGGCAAGAGAGAGAGAGAGTAAGAGAGAGAAAGGAGTAAGGAGGGGACAACCCCTTTTATTGTGGGCCACGCCTACCTGGCTATTGCCAGGTAACTGTGGGGTGGAGTCCAGACAAAATACCAACAATTACCACAAAAACATATTCTTCAAAAACAGATTTAAATCATTACACAAAAGGGAATTACAACAGGATTATTGGTTACATATTCTTCTTTCAAAATTCATACCTAACTAAACATTTCCCATCTGTCTCTCCATAAGTTCATCATAACCCCAAAGCGATATTTCTTTTGTCACTAACAAAGTTTAAGCCCATCAGTCTATCATAACAAGTTCTTTCCTATGCTTAGCTGACTATGATTTGTGTGTACCAAGAAACATCATCATTGATCTTAAGTCTTATTTTTGAAGCCTTGATTAGCCAAACTGGCTAATCATCTAGTCTCTGTTCTTACATATACAGTGACATTACTTACTCTTTGTTCAAGACCTTCCTTTTCCCTTTAATCCCAGCACTTGGAGGCAGAGGCAGGTGGATTTCTGAGTTGGAGGCCAGCCTGGTCTACAGAGTGAGTTCCAGGACAGCCAGGGAGGGCTACACAGAGAAACCCTGTCTTGGAAACACACACAAACACACACACACACACACAAGATCTTCCTTCTCAGGGTGCGCACAGAAACCTGTGGCCATCTGTCCCTAGATCACAAAATCCAGGAACTCAGACCCAACCTAGAATGAATGTTTTCTTTGGTCATTAACTGTCCCAAGACTACTTTTCTTCTTGCTGTTACAATTACATTCTTATAATCCATGAACGCTCACTATTGCAGCTCTTGCGATTCTATGAAGAAGGGACATGATCTGTTCTTAACTCTAGCTTTAAACTTTCCATCAACCACCCTAACTTCCCAAAATTATTTAAACAAAACTAGCTTTCTAAAAGTACTTAAATCAAACATTCCATGAAATCATTAATTCATGGAAACAGCATTTTCTCATGAAAATTTATCTTCATGTTGATCTTTTGGGAAAGAAAAAACCCTACAAAAAGAGTGGGCCTGTCACCCAGGAAGTAATCACAGTCTCCCCATGCCCAGTCACGCCATGCCAGGTATATGGGATGATAACCTTGACAAACCTGAGAATGCACAGCAACAGCAAGAAGCAACCCTGGGACACAGCCCCTAGGTCCACACATGTCCAGGGTATGCCCGTTAAAGCTGAGAAAAACAGTGAGCGTCTCCAGGAAGCTCGCTTGCCCACTGCAGCTCTTCCTGCGTGGCATCTGCCAGAATCTCTTTTCTCCTCTTTCCTTCTAGGAGTTAATGAGCCGTGATTCCAGGAGAGAAGCTGTGTCTGCAAGGACTGATTAGACCTTGTGCTGTGGAGAGACTGGAATGGTGCGGCTCTAGAGGCTAATTACCTTCTTTGGGGGCTAAATTCAGCCCACCCCAGGAACAGCTTTGCCCACCTCTGTGGAGGAGCTAGCATCCTAATAGGTAACAGCCTTTGGGGATCTATTAACATAGCAAACCATTTGCTTCCACCAACCAAGAGTTAGTTTTCAGAGCATCTGTAGTCTGTAGAGGAGATTCCCCCATTTTGCAGGAACTGCCTCTCTGGTGGGTGGTGTCTTCACTGGGTGTGATGGAACACCATAAGCAAAACACAAGTTGGAGAGGAAAGGGTTTATTCAGCTTACACTGTTGAACCAGAAACCATGTGCAAGCCCCAAAAGACCAACCAGGGGCCGATTGATGTAATCGGGTCTCTTTATTTACAATCTGGAGCCTGGGCTTACTCACTGCCCTCCTACAGGATGGTTTGGTGAAGTAGCTCCGAACTCTCATCGGGACGAGGTTTTATAGGAGGTGGCAAGCAAGGGCTGAGTGGTTCTAGCCTAGAAAGCATCTAATTGGAGGGCTAATGTGTCCTTTCACATAATTGGCTGGTGCCGGGAGCCAAATCATAAACTTAACTTCTGTTTTCCTCCTGACTGGTGGTTGTTATCATGTGAAGTGCCAGGGGCAGGCTTGTAACCTGGAGGTGCAGATTTGTTGGGGAATAACCTGGAAACTGGTACTGGGTACCAGCCTGTTAGTTAACTCTAGTTCAACCTTAGGTGAGGTTCTCTAAGATGGAGTCTGAACTGGAGATCTGGTCTCTCAACACCTCCACATTGCTGTTCATCACTGAAGGAAATCAGGACAGGAACTCACACAGGGCAGGAAGATGGAGGCAGGAGGTCATGCAGAGGCCATGAAAGGGGAGGGTTTCTATTCTAACTGGCTTGCTTCACATGGCTTGCTCAGTGTGTGCTTTCTTATAGAACCCAGGACCACCAGCCCAGGGATGGGCCCACCCTCATTGATCACCAAATGAGAAAATACCTTACAGCTAGATCTCATAGAGGCATTTCCTCAACTGAGTCTCCTTCCTCTCTGATGACCCTAGTTTGTGTCAAGTTGACATAAAATCAGCCACTCCAGGTGGGTACCAATGTATTTACTACTTTCTTTATTTTGTTTCCATCAAATTCCCTGAAAATGTTTCCACATTGGGAATGTGGAACAGGGTTGAGGGGGAGTGACTTATGGCTATAGTCATTCAAATTTGCTCAAGAATAATCCATTTCCCTTGTACTCTGAGGTGAGAGTTGTGTTGTGTCCATGTTAACAGGGATTTGCAAACATAAGAACTGTATAGAACAACCATAGCCTTGCAGTGTGCTTGGAGCTGGGACACTGAGGTCTCCTCTCTCTCTAAATACCTTACTGGCTATACTCTCCCATCAATGACAGCATGCGCTGATAAGGTGCCTACCTTATGGGGTGCTGTGCAAGGGACGGCACAGGCCAGGTAATACAACACCAGACTTCTGCAGAGGAGTCACCCAAGCACGCACACAGCCATACCATGAGCGTTGATCTGATAAGCAGGAGGACTGTTGACTAATGAATGGGAGCACGGACAGTGTGGACGTAAAGGGATGATGCCTATTGGGGCAGGAAGAGGCGGAGCACCTTCACATTTCATCATGTCACTCAAGGCAGTATGCAACTTAAAACCTACACAAACTTGTTTACTTCTGGAATTTTCCATATGAGGTTCTTGGACTATGGTGGACTGTGAGTAGTGGAACCCAGAGCGGGCTAAACTGCAGATAAATTGGAACCACGATAGCATAGGCTGGTGTCTAGCTTGATAGCCCATCCTCAGGGCATGATGCCAAGGATAAATGTCAAAAAGCATCCTTTCCAACATGGGTGTTTGGTCTAGTCCACACACTCCCTCCCTCCCTCATTCCTTTCCATCCCCAGGGCCTGGCATGCCATGTATTTTAGCACAAACTCGGTCTTGGAAGAGCACAGCATCTGGGAAGAATACAAGTAACACAACTGTCAGTCACACAAAACGAGGCTCTATAGCAAGAGATCAACACACTCCTGGCTGTGTGGTGATAAAGACTCCATGCATCCTCCCTGCGCCTCGGGTTTCTTGTCGAGAAAATAGAATCATTTAGAGTATCAGGAAGCTGGAGAGATGGCTCAGGGCTTAAGAACACTGGCTAATCTTCCAGAGGACCAGAGTTCGATTCTCAGCACCCACATGGCGGCTCACAACCATCTGTAACTCCAGTTCCAGGGTCTTCAGAGACCTCTTCCGATTCCTGTGGGCACTGCACCGACATGGTGCACAGATATAAAGCAATATGAATACATCTAATAAGTGGGGTTTTTAACACCACAAAAGAGGGGCTGGAAAGAAGACTCGGTTGCTTAAGTCATTTACTGTCAAGCCCAATAACCTGAGTTTGATTCCCCAGGGTCCACACGGTAGGAGAGAACACATTCCTAAAAGTTGTATATCATGGCATGTAATTGCACACACCCTTCCCTTTCATCTCCTCCCTCTCCTTTTCCTCTCTCTTCCTCTCCCCATCCCCCTCCTCTTCCCTCTCCCTCCCCATTTCTGTAAATAAATAAATGTAATAAAAATACATACATACATACATATATACATACATACATACATACATACATACATAAAAGGATACTCTACAGAGAGCTAAAGAAAATGCAAACCCACTGGGTGGCGGTGTACTTAGTGGCCCTTGCCTATAATCTCAGAACTCTGAAAAGAGAGGCAAGACAACCAGGAATTCAAGGTCCAGCCTCGGGTACATACTGAATTTGAGACTAGCCTGAGCTACATGAGATCAGGTTTAAAAACTTAGTAAATTGAAGCACAAAGTGAAGAAAACTGACTTGACCTGGGGAAGTTTAGCAGCTGGATAGAAAGGTTTTAGAGTTGTTAAAAGGGCCCAAAATGTGTGGTTTCAATTCTGTCTAGAAAGACATGGAAAATTCACACTTTTTTTTTTAACTTTCAAATGTTTCCTATAGCTTTTTATGAGTCACGCTTTTGGCCTAAATCTGTCATCCTTAGGCAGACATGAGCATTTCCCGGGAAGGACTGGCTAGGAACGTGCTATGCAGAATAAGGCAGATTGACGAGAACGTGTCTTAAAGGTCCCCATATGTCAGAAAGGCTTCCAGATCATGCAGACTCATCTCTGAGGAACAGCTATAGGGTAGAGATTCTGGGTGCATGATTTTCAGTTTGCTGAGCAAAATACACATTGAACATCAGCACCGCATTTGCCACTTGCCAGGTGGGGCTCACATTTGGACTGGATAAATCCCTGCTGTGCAGGGTGCTGTCCCTTGTGACAAGGTGCTAGTGGCATCTTTAGCTCCTCCTCCTTGAGATGCCAGCAGTACTCACATCAAGCTACAGAGGCAGAAATGTCACCAGATCTTACCTGGTAAGGGAGCAGGGAGGTGGGACTCAATTCCAACTCCCACTGCAAGAGATAAAAAGATCACAGCCTCTTTCTTCCTCTTCCTCTCTCTTCTTCTCTCTTTCTCTCTCTCTCTCTCTCTCTCTCTCTCTCTCTCTCTCTCTCTCTCTCTCTCTCTCTCCTCCACCTCCCTCCTTTCTGCCTAAAAAAAGCTGTCATCTTCTTGCAAGGAGAATGTATATACATATATATCATATTATATATTATATATGACTTATTCTGAACTCATTTGTCATGATTATTTGTCTATGTATACATTTCACATTAAAAATAAGCCCTTGCATTGGACAGTGGTTAGCTATGGAGAACTAGAGACCAGAGTCCAAGTTTGAGTTCAGCATCCGTCACTCGGTAAGTGTGTGATGTCATTTCACTAGTTCACCTACCCAAAGACAAGCCAGGGGATTGCCAAAAATGGGCTCAGCAGCAGAAGCCCTTGCCATGCAAGCCTGGTGATCTGAGTTCAGCCTCTGGAACCCACATAAAAGCCGGAGGAGAGAACGGACTCCACAGCTCAGGCACTGTGGCACACATTCCCCCTCCCCCAACACACACACACACCACCTCAAAAAAAAAAAAAAAAAGACTGAGGTGGTGATGGTGCACACCTTTAATCCCCATGCTCAAGAGGTAGAAGTAAGCTAATTTCTGTGAGTTCAAGACCAGCCCGGTCCCTCTATACAGCAACTTCCAGGCCAGTCAGGCCTAGGTAGTGAGGCCCTGTCTTAGAAAACAAAACAATAGCCGATTATTAAAAACACTTTTTTTAAAAAATCAAAGATTGACAAGCATAACCTGTAACATGGTCGGACTCAGGCAGCTTGCTGTTGAAATCACCCGGGGAAGGCAGAAAGGTCCTCGAAGTCTATGACAAGTTGTACACAATGTGCTTTATACACAATAAGCCCTGCGAAGGAGGAGGGGCTGAATGTGTAAAACGTCACTTGATGTTTTCTCATCCCCGAGGATGCCGGAAGTGCTAACCGAGCAGAGCTGTGTTGAGTCTGAGAAGATCCATGTAAGGGCTCCTGGGACCAGCATGCGGTTGCCATGAGTGATAACTCACAGCCAGTCACCAAGATCTTTCTCCTGTCCACAACTCTGAAGAAGGCAGCTCAAGCAAAGGCTTGCAGACTCTGGGATCTTTACACACATTGTCTCTCACCACTGGTGCCAGAGAGGTGCCTTCAGGCTTGCCGGGGAGGTGGGATGTTGCTAGCCCAAGCTGAGAGGAAAGAGAATGAGGTGGGCACGGATAACGCTACACTCAGACGCTCGCCCACTCCGACCATCTGTTGTTTATGTTCTGGCTTCATTGAACACCATGAGGATGAAGACAGAGGAACAAGAATAGAAATATGACTTCAAGTACTCAGAATTTGGGGTCCTGGGTGGGGCACTGTCTCTCAACCCCAGGACACCCACACATGACACTTCCCCATCCCCGGACTTCCTGACCCAACAGCAGGGATGGAAGCAAGAAAGGTGGGATGAAGGAGTCACCACAGAGCAAGAGTTGGGGTGTCTTTGTGTTCTGGTTTCTAGCCTAGTTTCTGAAGCTCTTTATTGGAGTGTTGAGGGTCCTTTTGCTTGGATTCAAACCTTAGCCTCATGCCTGTTAGCTGTATGCTTTAAATACGTTAGATTCTCCACAGGTATTCAAGGAAAACATGAATGTAAGTTTTCTTGTCCTCCCTCCCCCCAAATGCTCCTGTAAGGTCAAGAGAACACAGTGTTCTGAGAACAATAGGCGGCCATCTTTGAGTTGATTGACCCCACAGGTGCAGCAGGACCAAGTCTCTTCATTTTCTTTGAATTGGGAGTCATGAGGTCTTCCTCTGCCATTGTGATGCTAAGCCACTTTAGTACAAATCTGGGTCACCAAGCAATTGCAAGCTTTCTACTTCGATCCACTTCTCCAATCAAAATGCAGGCCACAAAACCACTGTCACAAGCTTTCCCTGTGCTAATTATGGGCGAAGTCTACATTGGTCCTGATAGCCTCCTGGACTAGGTGCAAAACGGGGACTCCATTTAGCAGCAGGGCCTCTCCTTCTCTGACCTCTAGCCTTGGTTAAGATTACAGGATCAATGATCAACTTCCTTTCTCCCCACATGAACCTGTTAAGCTAGTACCTGAGAGTCCTGGAATACCTCTCTATGCTAATCAAGCGTTTCCAGTACCTTAAGCCTTCAGTCAATGACCTTTGCCCACGCTGGATGTTTCTACCCGAGGTCCCCAAAATTATATAATCCTTGAATCACCCCAAGTAAAGTTAATAATCTGCCTCGACATAGCTGGTCCCAGTGTCGTCATTACTGTAAATACTCACAGGGCTTCTGAATGCCCCTCTAGCATCTCTGCTCCATTTGCCCTCCGGGTCTGATATCAGCCAACAATCACCAGGGGCAGGGAGAGTCACAATTACTAAACCCATGATACCATATAATATGAAGCCTGTATCTAAATTTTTCTCACCTTTTAAAACAATATTTTAATTGTACTTAAAGTGTGTACAAGTGTGTGTAACTGTGTGTGAGTGTGTGTATGAGTCTGTGTGTGTGTCTGTGTATGTGTATGTGTGTATCTATATCTGTGTATGTGTCTGTATATCTGTGTATGTGTGTGTGAGTATGTGTATCTGTGTGTGTATATGTATGTGTGAGTGTATGTGTGTATGAGTGTATATGTGCATGGATGTGAGTGTGTGTGTGTGTGTGTGTGTGTTTCATCAGAGGACAATTTGCTGGAGTCAACTCTTATTCTCGAGACTGAGCTCCAATCTTCGGGCTCGGCGGCGGCAAGTGCCTTTACTTCTGAGCCATCGCTTTGCCCCTTGCTTGGCTGTCTTTTGCACCCAATAGTCTTATTGCTCTAAATATCCTATTTGTCAAAATTAGTGAGTTGGCAGCTCTGTGTCATTCTCACAACTCAGAAAGAACGTGGGGAAAAGGAGAACCTCCTTTATACTGTGAAATCCAGGGTTATAGCTGCTGGGCCCCAGGACCTGTGGCCTTGCCTTGTAGATGTGCTGAACCTCAAGGCCTTCTATAGTAACTTAATGTGCTCAGAGACGCTTGCCTTCCATCTCAGTCTCAGGAAAATCCAGAGAGCCATGTGCATGTGTGCTCCCGTGAGCACAGCACCTGCCTCACAGACGCTGGCCGCTAAGTTAACTTACCCAGCAAGTACCAAGGAGTACCTGTGACAGCCTGGTCCTATTATGGATTAAACAAAGAACTCATCATTTAAGAGCTTTTCCTCACTGACACTCAGTGAGTTAAGTGCTTGCTGAACAAGCATGAAAAACTGAGTTTGAATCCCCAGCACCTATTCAAAAAACTGTCAAGTGTGGTGGTGCGTGCCTACAATGCCATTGGGGAAGCAGAGATAGGTTAACCAGCCTAACCCAACCACGGAGCTCCAAGCTCAGTGAAGACTGACTGAGGAAGACACCTGACACTTAGCTCTGGTCTCTACACACATTCAACGTGTGTGCATATGCACAAACCCGTACACACACACACACATGCACCCCAACCTTCATACATTAAAAGAGCCTTAGTTCTATAGAACTTAGATGCTGACAGAAACAGAGAAGACAATTAGTTAGCTTGTGTGTGAGGCAGTGACACAAAGCCAGGGATGTGGCTGGACAGGGTGACCGTGGAATGGAGTTTGGATGAAGCCAGGGATCGAGCCTTGTGGCTCAGAGGGCATCCTAGGCAGTACATATGGCACGTTAAAACTCTATAGTGGGAGGTACAGTGGGAGTCCAAGGAAAGAGGGGGCTTTGGTGGCAGGAGAGAGCACGAGAAGAGAAGGATCTAGTAATGAAGTCAACCTGCGAGGCAGGGGCATACCATCTGGAACGGGCTAACAAGCCCCTCCTCGCTGAACCAGGCAATAATATTTAGACTCTAAGTCCTTTGGCCTTCATCAAACTTACCCAGTTCTGCCATCGCAGAGGGAAACTTTGCCACAGGTAATATGTAAGAGAATGAGCATAGTTATACTGCAATAAAACCTTGCTTATGGGAGCAGGTGAGATTTGGCTCAGTCTTCTGCCCTGTGATCGAGGGTTTTATAAGACCTGGTAATTAGCATGGATTTAATTAGAAGCACAGTTAGAAGCCACTTGACAATTTTGAGCAGGAGAACAATATAATTTAATCTGCGTTTTAATATGACCAGGGCTGTTCTTCCGTGCACTGTAGAAAGGCAAGCTCAGAGGCCAGAAGACAAACGGGACACCCAGGAAGCTGCGATGGTTAATTCCGATCAACGACATCATGGAACTTAGAATCATACCAGAGGTGAGTCTATTTGAGTTTCCAGAAATGTTTAACTGAGGAGGAAAGGTCTGCCCTCTGTGGATGACACCATCCCGTAGACCTGGGTACCAGGGTCCCACAATCAATAAAGAGGGGGAATGAGCCAAGCACCACAGTGCATCTGTTTCCCAACTGAAGATGCAGCATGAGCAGCTGCCTCCAGCTCCTGCCGCCAGGATGGACCGGAACCTTAAACCATGAGGCAGATCCAGCTCTTCATTTTCAAGCTGCTTCTGTCAAACTTTGTCAGGGGAACAGGAAAATAACTGGTACAAAAGCTAGGCATGTCCCAGGCAACAGAAGGTGTAGCTTTGACAAGATGGCGGTGCATAGCATAGTGAAGAGCTGTCATAGCATTGGTTAAGGATCAAATGTGGGCTGTTGGAGAAAGAGCAACTGTCTTCTTGTTAAAGGCATGAGTGTCAACTTCTGGGACGTCATAGGGTGACTGCCAGAGTTTGTTAGAAGAGAAACTTGGAGTGGCATCCCCCACCTGTGGTTCCATGGCCAGGGAGACAGAGACAGGCAGGCCCCTGGGGCCCGCTGGCCCACCAGCCCCGCCCACTCGGCAGGCTGTAGGTCAGTGAGAGCTCTTGTCTCATAAAGCATAGGTAACAGCATCAGAGAAGGAGCGTTACCCACGCAGACATGGTGTACTGATGGCACGGATGCGAAAACACGCAGCTGTGTTTAGTGAGCTTGAGCCAATGACTTCTTGAGGTACACAGCTAAATTATGTGAGTTTTTAACTCCTTTATTTCTTAAGGAGTATCATCCTGATATTAAAGACTTTTAGTGGCTCACTGTGGAAGTCCTGTCTTTGTTGCTCTGTCTCGGCCTTCCTGCCCATTTCCAGGATGGTTTTCAGGGCACCTTGTATAATGATAGCAGGAAAGCCACAAACACCCAGCTCCGCCCTATCTCCCTTCCTGACTGCTGCTCAGTTGCCCCATTCTATAATGGTTTCAAAGCACTGTCTGCCTCCCCTTCTTTCCTTCCTTCCTTCCTTCCTTCCTTCCTTCCTTCCTTCCTTCCTTTCTTCTTTCTTCTTAAATTCATTTTAGCTGGAAATTACTTTGTGTTTCCTAACAGCTCCTTGGCATTTTAAGCTCAGTTTAAGGGTTTTCCTTCAACTTTAATGCATTTCATAGGAAGGATAAAATGAAGCAATCTTGCCAGCTTTTATGAATAATTAGTGACTCAGAAAAGAGCCTCGAGTTGGTGGGAAATTTGGTGAAGTGACAAAAATACGCTGAAGTCTATACTTTGATGCTCTTTAAAGAATTCATCACAGACTAATAATAGGGTGTGTTAAAGGAACCATCAGACTGACGGCAAAATTGTTTCTCAGGAAACAAAGTTGGCCTGGCATTTATAGCAACCCCTCTAGAGGCTTAAAGAACAAGAAAAAGAGGAAATTTAATTTTATTACTTCCCTGTGCCCAATAAGTAATGAAGCCCAAAAGAAAGATGGGTGTGTTGGCAGGTGCCCTCACATGTGCATGCACTCGCACATGCATGCACATACACACACACACACACACACATTCTCTCTCTCTCTCTCTCTCTCTCTCTCTCTTTCTCTCTCTCTTTCAGAAAGTATGACACATTTTCTTTCACTCTCTAACACATAGAGGAATGAGTCACTTTGGGCCACTCTTACCCTTTCCTTGAAAAGTCTATTTCTGAATAAAGTCAAAAACTGCACTAAATGCAATAGTGGGGAAATGGGGGTGGGGGTGGGGCTCTCGAAAACCATTTATGTGACATGCTGTCATGAGGATTTCAGACGGAGGTTGGGGATGGAGGGAGGCTCTTCCTCAGGCACAGTGACAAATCAAAGTTCTTTTTTGAGGAGCAGTTCCCCCTGGGGAATCAATGAGTTGGTAGGGCTTCCTAACAGACCGTGAGTATTCTCAGGCATGGGTGACCCCAAAGAACCCACATTGAAAAGTCTACACCAAGCATGGCTGATGGCTGTTAAAGCCATCGGCTTCTTCATGTCTTTTTAGGTGGGTCCCCTCCCTCTGGTCACCCTCAGTCTATCTACCGTAGCCCCTCTTGGACATAAAGGCCATGTGCAATCAGGGCAAGAATGAGAGGAATGGTCAGGGTCCCGTCACCTCCCCGTCACCTCCCCTTCCTCTCGGAGACACTCCACAGGCCCAGCTGGGGCGATGTTTTTCCAGTGGACACAGCTGATCTGATGGAGCGGGTGACCTTTGGGTTCGGGGATGATTCTGTACAACGCACACTCACCACTCTGACACCGCCTCTCCCTGTGTAACTCCACACAGCAGTCTTGTGGGATCACTTGGCCTTCCCGCAGCTGCTTGATAGTCTGTGTCCCTTCCATTCACTCTTAAGATGTTTTCCACGTAGAAAGCTGTAAAGTGCGGAGCTGCAAAGTGCAGAGGCACACTGGGGAGGTGGTTACAGAAGTATGAGGACCGGAGTTCTGATCTCCAGAAACCATCTAAATGCCAAGCAGACGGGCAGATGCCCGACCAGCACAGGAGGCAGACATGGGAGATCCGGAAGTAAGCTAGGCCCGCCAGATTGGTGAGTCCTGGGTTTGAATGGGAGATTCTGCCTCAGTAGAAGGTGGACCAACCATGGTCCAGGAAAACACTCAATGTCAGCCTCTGGCCTCTACAGGCACATGCATGTGCAGAACACTCATGTCCATCCACACACATACAAACACACATATAGACGTTAAAAGACAAATGAATTAAAAATCACTTCTTCAATAGGTGAAGAATTCCCAGCTGCTACTTTGTCTATTCCTCAAAAATAACCAGGAGTCTCCAAATGTATAAAACCCTTTACAAATGAAGTAAATACCAAGCTTGTAGGAGTTTTTTTCTCAAATAGAGGGAAAAATAAAATCAGTTTTGTTATCTAGAAACAGGGAAAGAAACCAATTTAGTTTTGAAAATAATAGTACCTATGTGGAGCAAAAATGATTGTTTTTTAATCCTCAAAATACTTGCCTTATAGGTTAGAATCCCTCTGTCTGCTAAGAGTCCCCTTAGCAAAGATACCTGACAGACTTACGGACGGTCTTTACATCCCATCTCCAGCTCTCCCTGATGTCCCCACCCTGTGTCAGCCTCTTAAGGGTTGAACTTAATGGCTTGCCTTTAGTCACCAGCCATGCTGGAGGTGAGAGATGCCATGGCTTTTAGATCAGGTGACAAAAACCTGTGGCTTCCAGACTTTTGCATACTCTCTCTCCTCTCCCTTCTCCCTCCTCCCTTCTCCCTTCTCCCTCTTCCCTCCTCCCTCCTCCCTTCTTCCTCCTCCCTTCTCCCTTCTCCCTCCTTCACCCTCCCTCTCCCCCTCTTCCCTCTCCCTCTATGTCATGGGACAGACCAGCGCAGAAGGTCCTATTAGCAAGCACTAGAGTGAATCTTCAGAAATCTAACAATGCCCACAACAACAAGCTCCGTCCAGAGCCTATTCTGTCTACTTAGAAGCACTAGATAGCCGCAGCCCGGCAGACACCTTCCCCAGCATCTTAGGAAAGACAGAAGAGAGCGCTCTCAGCTCAGCTGTTCCCAGAGACTAACCTACACAAGCCTCCTGACTTTTCTTGTTCCCGGCTGCCAAAACTCAGGGAGATTTGTTGGACCTCCATAGTTAACTGATGCAAGGGGTCGCAGAACTCCTGCTGTGACGTCTAAGTTGTGCCTACTGTACAAAGGCTCCAACGATGAATGGTAGGAAGCTCAAGTGTAAATGTTCATGTTCACTCAGCGTTCCCAGTGTGAGCGGATGTTGCTAAGGTATTCATTTTCCTTGGATGCCAAGGACTGATCTCATTGTTGAGATAGAGACATGGAAGAAAGGAAGCTGTAAAGACACTTTAAAGGTTAAATGAGGAAGCTACAGTCAATTAGAAAGTCAACATTTCTGCAAGAGGCACATTCCCAAGAAAAGCAGTCAATTCTTATATACACACACATACGCATACACATATATATACACATAAACATATGCATCATATATATCATATACATCATATATATCATATTATATATCATACATCATATTATACATCATATATATCTACATCTACATCTACGTATACGTATACATATACATGGATGAGGGCATGCCACAGCTGCCATATGGAGGTCAGAAGATAACTTGTTGGAGTCAGCTGACTCCTTCCATGGTGTGGACCCCAGGGATGGAACCTGGGTCATTAGGTTTGGCAGCAAGCTCCCTTACATGCCAAGTCAACGTGCTGGCCCTACATAAGGATCAAAAGAGAAGATCCCAAATGATGCCAGACTCTCACTTTCTCTCTGAAATGGACTGCTGGACAAGCGTGTGTCTATCCAGACTTCCCCAGTCTGTAGCAAACAGTCCTTGTGAGTCTCACTGACTCGAGTCCGGCTTCCTGCTTTAGTCTAGGTTCAGTGTGGAGTAGAGCTCACAACCCAAGCTTATGCAAGCAAACCACCCTAACTCCTTAATAATCCACAGACATGCAGACAAGTGATCCAAGCTAGTCCAATCAGAACAAATCTCTAGTTTCTCCAGGAAGACAGTCGTTTTGAATGTTTGCACCTGGATTGATAAGCAGAAGTGGCCACCAAGACCTTCTCTCCACAATGACAGAAGAACTTGAATGAAGCCACAGGGTTCTGATGCTTGTCATCTAGGAAGGAACCAGCTAGCTGCCAACGGAAGGAGCAGATCCCTACAAGACCTCTCAAGCTCTGCCACCAGCCCAAGGTCCAGCCCTTCCCTGCCCGGCTGGTTATCCATGCCAGTAAAATTTCTTCTGCGTTTCAGCCAGTAGAAGGAGGAAGTTCTGCCTGGTTGTTTGCCTAGGTCACATTCAAGTATCTTCCTATCTTTAAGATGATGGCTATTCCGCTAGTCAGATACCTTGAAGAGTTCCATTGACACCTCCTAACATCTTGATTATAGCAGGAGTGTAAGACCCCCCACAAAACCAAGGGCACCCCAGCACCCCACACCTTGGAAGGCGACACCCAAATCACTATTAAGAAACGGTCTCGATGCAATAACATGAGGATTTCTTTATTCCAGAATTCTGGGTTCCACAGCCGTATACCGAGCAGAAGTAGAGAGGACTGTGGACCCCGAGTGCCGAATTGAGACAGCTTTTATAAGTTTACAACAAAGCCTGTGAATCACAAACCAATCATTCCTTAGCATCGAGAGCCAGCGAAGTGCGAGCCAATTGATTTGTACCACTCCATAGTTTTAGGCCAATCAGTTTAAATTATCGGAGCCCGCGCTCAGTGGACCAATTAGTTTCCTATTGGAGTCTATAGCTGTGTGAACTCCTGCATAGGGGTAATGGCATAAGCAGTTTACAGAAGCAAGATAAGCTTAGTTCATTTCCAGTTACCTTGTGGGTCCAGGATCACCTATTCAAGGCCTTTTTGCCTGGTTCTGAACAAAGGGCGGGCTCTGGACTGTGACCTTTTTTTTACCTAGTTTCTAACAAAGAGCACAAAGAGCAGGCTCTGGAATATGAAGTTTTGGGGCTCCTTAGAAGGATGGAGTTAGGCTGTATTTTCTATCCTTTCAGGAGATGCTGCCAGCAGCCAATGCAGACATGAAAGAATGAATATCCACTAAGACAACCATGGTAGCAGCAGCCAGGCATGGAGCAGCGACTGTGCACAGGGTTCTGTTGACATACATGGTATCTTGTTATGATCAACCCCCACTCCCTCTTTTCCTTATGTAATCAGGAAAGTAGTTATAAGGCAAATTCTAGATTTCAAAATCTGAGGTTTAAGTGGTATTTCTGCTCCTTTCTACCAATGAGATACTTTTCAAGGCATCTTTTATTTATTTTAAATATTTATCTTATGTATGTGAATGTTTTGTCTTCATGTATACATGTGCACCAAATGTGTGCTTGGTGTCATAGGATCTTCTGAAACAGGAGTTACAGATGACTGGAGAACCAAACCTTGATCCTCTGTAAGAGCAGCAAGTGTCTTTAACCACTGAGCCATCTCCCCAGCCCCTTGCCCATGTGATCTTACTTAGACTCTCCATGCATCAATTTCCCTGTCAACTCGGATGAAGCCTCTGTCCTCAGAGCTGTGAAGAGCCAGGGATGGTATCATACACCTGAAATCCCAGAGTTCCACGGGAGTGCAGGAGGATCTGAGAGTTCACGATTATCCTTGGTAGCATAGTAAGTCTAAAGGCTAGCCAGAGCTATCCCCACATACACCAGCTTTTGTTGTGCAAACTTAGCTGCCCAATTTAAAGCTATCAGTTAAATAAGAATGACTACAGCCAATTACTGGGGAGAATAGAGAGAGGTGGAGTTTGTGTTACCAAGACAATGAGGAGATAAAAGAAAGGAAGAGGAGGAAGAGGAAGAAGAAGACAGTAGTCTCCATCGAACTTTGGAAGTGATGGGCTGGGAAGACATGACCAATCTAGATCGACCCGAGGACAGGGCAGTAGAGCAGAAATAACCCAGGAAAACTCAAACAACGAGTATTTGAGGAGCACAGCTGGGAGTTAACAATCTAGCGAATAGAAATAGAGATTAGGGGCAATCCCCTAGTGATTGCGCAAAGCTAAATGAATAAATAAATCATAGTCTGAGTCTCATTCATGAAATTAAAACTGGTTCTGTTTGTCTCTTGACCACTATGGGCCTCAGTTCTCCTTTCTCTAAACTTGGCATTATTTAAAAGCACCAAGTTCCCCCCAAGCCCCAGCATGATTCTGAGAGACCCCAAACTTACAGAGAGCACACCCGAAAGCCACTCTGGACTCCAGAAGGGATCGATCTATGGGCTCTTCTCCGCCTGCGTTTGTTAATGCCGCCTCCTGTGGCCTTTGGTGCTAATAAAAGTCTTAGTGAAGAAAGCAATCGGATGCTACACTGGGTTCCCCTCCTGGGACACGTGAGGGGCCTTGGGATTCAAAGGGGCCGCTGTGGCCATATACTGCTTTTGGGAAGGTGGGAACTTGAGTTTCCAAAATTTAATTGAAATGGAAGGATTTTATTAGTTTGCCTGCAAGTGTCAATAAACACTGGTGCCCAGCAGCCGGTTCCCTGCGAGGCAGCAGCGGTGCTGTCACGAGGTTAATAACCTCCCTGCTTTATGGACTGACAGGCGGACCCTCTCGGACTGCCGTGCAGTTTGTTTAGATGTTTTCCTGACCATATTTTCAAAAGCTCTATCTGCTACTTTTTTTTTTGAACTGCTTTCATTTTGAGCATCTTCGTAATAATCTCTTTGAAGTCACCATGGCGTGGCAACTGAACGCCAGAGTTAACAACACCCTGATGATGCTTTTTCTTTAAAAAAAAAAAAATCCCTGAAATGTTTATTTAAAGGGACCCGCCTTTAGACACAAGATGGAAACATTGTTGAATAATGCTGTTTGATCGAAGGTCTGAGATAGGCAAGATTTGATTTACTTTGCAATTAATTGAAAGGATTTTTGTCAGTGTGCGTGGACTCCCACGGCTGGTGCTGTCTCTTTTGGAATTGCGAGGTGTCGCTGGTTTGGGCTCTGGAACCAGGAGCCGCTCGTTGTCTCTTCCCTGCTTCCCACTTCTCAAAGCCTTAACGTTGGATGATTTGATAACGGTTGAAATCTGAGAGGTTTCACATGCACAGTGTGGTGTTTAGTGTCAGCTACATATTCCGGAGTCACGTGGGGAAATGGGCGCCTGCGCATGCCTGTTGGGGATTATCTTGATGAGTAATTTGAGGCAGAAGACCTCTTCCTAGCGGGTGGCACCATTCCTAGCCTAGGATCGTAGACTATGTAAAAGCAGAACTAGGTAAATGCAGAACTGGAGCAGAGAAGCAGGAATTGCTCTCTGCTTCTTGACTGCGGATACCTGTCACCAGCTCCCCCAAGCTTCTGCCACTATGACGTCTCTATCGGAGCTGATTGTGCCCTGGAACCGTGAACCAAAATAACCCCTCCTTTCACTTAATCTTCTTTTGTCAGAGAATTTTATCATCGCAACAGAAAAAGGTACAATGGCGGAAATAAACGGAGAAGTCAAGCTTCTCCTGACCAGAGATCTTACAACCCAACGTGGCAACAGCTGCCCAAAGTCAAGAGATTGTTTCCTCCTGGTAATGGTCCGGGTTACCTGGTTACAACCACATCCCCAAATGCCAAGGATCGAAGGAAGGGTGGTTTTAGCATTAAACAAAAACCCCTCTTTTATAGAAGCCAACAACTTGGTTATTAAACCTGTGGAGTAGGTATAAACTATGGTGGCCTAGAAATGCCAGTCACCTACAAGTCTCGGAGCTATCACATACTGTAGGGACAGGACCGAGGATGGGGAAGTAAGAGACGATGGAGTCACGTGATGAATCCTGCGAATCGGACCCCAGAGACCAGCATCAGAGTAGAGATCTGAGTGTATTAGCCAGCGCATAAACTTATATACAGTGTTCCAACCAAACCCAAGCCCCCAAGTCCTCAGCCAATCATATCTCACCACACCGCCACCAGTGACTCAGGAGCAGAGGATTTGGGGGACAGGGAAGATCACCACCTTTTAGGACTTCCGAGAAGAAGGGGAAGTGGGCACCGCCCCAGCCTCGGTTCCTTTTGCTCTGGCGCCAGTGTTCCGGGAGCCATCTTAGATCAAATGTCGCGTAGGGCAGATCGGGTCTCTTGATGAGTCGCTGGAGCCTGTGGCGCCTCGCTCTGCATCCCCCTTTTCCTTCACAAGGTTGATCTCCACAACCCCCACAACTTATCCAGTGTGTTTCATTCTTAATTTAAACGAGCTCCAGGCCTACCAGAAGTATCCGAGTCAGACTGAGCAAAGCAAAACACGATTCACTCCGTTCGTTGGTTGTGAGAAGTACCGCAATTGTCCGACGCTCGTGTCCGTTGCATGGCGGTGGCATGTCTGGGTATTGTAATCACCTGGTCTCACAGTCTGTGGAGCAATGAAAGCCCTCCGTTCTTGACCTTTACAGGAAGCACGTTACTGCCTTTCAGCTCCCTTGGTTTTGGTGCGAGTAGCAGTTGTAATGTCGAAACTAAGCTGCATCTTACACTTGCTGATTGTCCTGCGTGGGGCACATAGCTGTCTTCACACGCATGGAATGTAGACTTTGATTTTTCTTGGCACTAATTTTAATAACGGTTCTTACACACTTTAACCTCCCTTCTAGCCCACCACCCACCAGAGGTAGTGGAAAAGAATGGTTATTAGGATACGGGGGAAGTGAACCTGTTTAGAAATTGTTCTTTGGAGCAACTCCCATCTCCATGGTCAGGAAATCAGCAGTTCGGTTCGTAGGAATCATCAGCTCAATCCACTGGCAAACACTTCATGGATACAAGAAGCGGTCCAGTTCTGTAGTGTAGGGATAGCAAACAGGACTCAGCCATGGTGGCACGACCTAGCAGAGACAGCCAGGCCCCAGGTGAATTGTCATGAGTCGGCAGAAGGAACCAGGAACTCCAGGGATACCAGGAGAAGGTCTTAGCTGTAACTCTCTCAATGAAGTGAAGATGAGAGATCAAAAGGCGTTGCAAAGCTAGCTATGCAAGCAAGCCCCTGGCACTGTCCACTGAGTCGTATTCATACTCCCTCCAAACATCACGTGTCCTCCCCGGATCTTGCCTTATCATATGAAGTCATGACAAACAGAGCTCAGTACGCAATGGAAGGCGAACCAATACACGCGCGTCGTTAGCAAGCAATCCTTCATCAAACGCCCTTTCATGTGCTTGCTTTAGCAGAACAGCCTTTCAGCTGTGTCTGCTTCACTGAAATCTTCCTTCACGTGTCTGCTTTATCGAAACGTCCTTTTGCCTGTGCCCACTTTTGAGATGTTCCTTCACCTGTCTGCTTTAACGAAACACCATCCGACACAATTCACTTTCCAAAAGAACCCTTCAGTTTCCACTTGAGGGATCCCGTGCAGCACCCATATATCATTTACAATTTCTCAGGGTACAATTTCTATCCAGTTCCTGTGTGTTGGTTTTCTTTTAAAGACTTCCATAAAGAGCTGCAAACATCCCAGTAGCAAAGAACTATTTAAATCCCACGCACAAACACCATATAAGCAGGATGAGGGGTTCCGTCTCACCCATACTTTCTCAACATCTTCCTGTAATAGTTCAGGCTGTGAGCAGATAGGTAATTACCATCAAGAGAACACTTGTTCTATGTCACAGTCTCTGCCTATTTAGATTGACACCAATAAACTATTTACCCTGAGAGTAGACTTGGGTATTCTACAGGGAGCCTGAAGGTGTGGCTCATTATTTACACGAGGACTATCTGGATTCTAGAATTTTGTAGTGTTTCATTAATTCTCCCTCTCTAATTCCATTCTATATCAGATCAAATTGGACAAACCACCAAAGCAAGGTTATGAGTCTAGCATCATGGAGGACTATATACAAATACCAAATTTTCCACAGGACTCAACTCCGAAAGGAATATTGGTTCACAGGGCAATGGTGTTCTGCATGGCTTAACAGACCTTAAGACTACACAGAAGCTGAGGGAGACGACACCAGTCTTTAGTAAGAGGCTGTTTTTAGTGGCCTCAAATGCTCAGTTCATTAATTCCCAGCAACCACATGGTTTCTCATAACCATCTATATAATGAGATGAGTAATAACATCTATATTAATCATCTGGCCTGCAGGCATACATGCAGCCAGAGTGTTGTATACATAATAAATGCTCAGTTCCTGTGTTGGAATGGCCCTTGGTTTTTGTTTTGTTTCTGTTTTTGAGAAAGGGCATCATGTAGCTCAGGCTAGCCTGGGACTCCCAATCTGAGAGGGAGTTCCTACCTCCTGAGGAAGTGGAATATAGGTGCCACCACATCTGCTTTGTATTGTTTTAGCCCCAAATGCTACAGGATTAAGAAATGAAGCAGGAAATCTAAGTGGTTAGTGACAGGTGTGCTGGTGCATAGCTTTATAATCCCACTCCTTAGGAGGCTCTCACACAGCCCTTCAGCCAGATTATGATGGGAGCTGCATCCTGGGCAGGAGGACAGTAAGAAAAGACTCAGTGAGGTCACACAGAGCCTTACCAGGCCCAAGTCTGCGCCTGCCCCGCAGTGTGGGCTGTGGAAATGGCCTCTCCAGTTCTCTGAAAAAGTCAGAGTCTCCTCATCTGAAAAAAGGAGGGCTGACATTGAAACACAACAATGGCAGGCCCACGTCCTAACTTAAGACATAGAGCATGGGGATTATTGAAGATTCCTGTTGTTTCTTCCTTCTCCTTCCGTCCCCTTTCCTACCTTCCCCAGTACTTAATCCTCTGGAAAAAAGCTTGTCTTGGGGTTTCTATTGCTTTGACATAACACCATGAACAAAAGGCAAGCTGGAGAGGAAAGGATTAATTTCAGCTTATTCTTCCAAAGAACGGTCCATCACTGAGGGAAGTCAGGACAGAAACTCACACAGGGCAGGACCCTGTAGGCAGGAGCTGGTGCAGAGGCCATGGAGGAGTGCTGCTTACTGGCTTGCTCCCCATGGCTTGCTCGGCCTGCTCTCTTATAGAACCCAGGACCACAGTGGGCTGGGCCCACCCCCTCATTCACTAATTAAGAAAATGCTGTCCAGGCTGCCTGCAGCCTGATCCTATGGAGGCATTGTTTTAACTGAGGTTCCCTCCTCTAACGCATCTTTAGCTTGTGTCAAGTTGACATAAAACTAGACAGTACAAGGTTTTGCAAAAATTAAAAAATATACCTAATGTCTGTCGTGCCCAGGATAGGATTCATATGACCACTCTGTTTTCGTTTCCTTTTGAATTCTTATTTATTATTGTAGTGGTGGGTGGTTGTGATACAGCAGATGTGTTGACGGGAAAGGGCAACTTTAGGGAGATCCTTCTACCACAGGATCCCCGGATCAGACTAAGATTGTCAGATCTGGGTGGCAAATGCTTTCCCTGCTGCCCCATGGTATCCTTTCTTATCCCTGGTTATGCTCGAGTTCCCTGGCTGTGCTCCTATTCTGGCTGTGCTCCCATTCCCTGGCTGTGCTCCCTTTCCCTGGCTGTGCTCCCATTCCCTGGCTGTGCTCCCTTTCCCTGGCTGTGATCACATTCCCCTGGACTTGTGCTCCCTTTCCCTGGCTGTGCTCCCATTCCCCTGGACTTGTGCTCCCATTTCCTATCTCTGCTCTCATTCCCTGTCTATGCTTCCTTTCCCTGGCTGTGCTCCCTTTCCCTGGACTTGTCCCTGCTGGCTCCCCTGGGTCCTCCCACCTGCTCCATGTCTAACTTTCCTCTTCGAATCATGTAGATGTGTCCCTTCCAGCCCCTTTCTCTATTGTTGAACTAATAGACCCCAAGAAATTGGAATTCTTGGCCAAGCCCGAGGACCCGAGTTCAATCCCCAGGGCCTACATGGTGGAATCAATAAATTCCCCCAGGATGTCCTCTGACCTCCACGTGCACGCTGTGGCCCAGACTCTCTCTCATCTCTCTCTCTCACACACACACATACACTCACACATACTCCCTCACACACTCACACACACACAACACACTCACATTCACACACACGCACTCACACACACACACTCACATACACACTACACACTCACACATTCATTCACACACATACACACACACACACACACAGAGGCTAATTATATTTTTTAAGAAGAAATTGTAATTTCCCAGGAGTTTCTTGCTGGGGAAGGGAAAGGCTAAGGACCTGGTGCCAGCCGGAGTGAAGGCTTGTCTCTGGGCGGCCTCCTCAGGGAGAGATTTCACAGGTTCTGACCACTGTTACACCCATTGCAGGGAAGACTGGACTGAAGACAAGGACAGGTGGACTGGTGATGTGCAGGACTCCCGGCTGTGTATGCCTCCCAGCTTCTGGTAAGCCCCAATCCCCACATCAGGCAGGACTCTGAAGACAGGCCCCATTGCTCTCTTTCTGATGCGGCTGCACTGACTGTGTTTCCTTTCCCTGCTTTCAAGAATCCATGAGCATTGTTTCTTAGGGCCGCCAGGATCCAGACCTTTGTAGCTGAAACTTTAGGGTGATCCTTCTACCACGGGATCCCCGGATCAGACTAAGACATCATTCTGAGGAGGCCCTTGTGGCCCTCACTTTGCTCATCAGTTTTGAGACAAATGCCCAAGGAATTGGCGTTTCCTCAGGAGTAGCATGCCAGGAGAAGAATGCGGAGGCGGTAGCCTGTGCCTACCAGTGGGAGTGCTTGTTTCCTGGACCAGTTTCCCAAAACTGCCACAGCCTGCCTGACCACCATGCAGGAGAAACCGGAGCAGAGGCAAAGAAGGGTGGATGAGAGGCAGTGTCTTAGAGTATCACTGCTGTGAACAGATACCATGAGCAAGGCAGCTCTTAAAAGGACATTTCATTGGGGCTGGCTTACAGGGTCAGAGGATCAGTCCACTATCATCATGGCGGAGAACATGGCAGCATCCAGGCAGGCATGATGCAGGAGAAGCTGTGAGTTCTACATCTTGATCCACATGTGACACAGTGGGAGTCACTTGAGCACAGGAGACCTCAAAAGCCCATCTCCACAGACACATACTTTCTCCAACCAGGCCACACCTCTTAATAGTGCCACTCCTTATGCCAACCCTCCAAACTCAAGAGTCTGGGGTGGGGCGGGGAGGAGAGGGGCAAACCTATTCAAACCTATTCTTGCTGTTTCAGAATCACCCCAGGCCTGTGTCTTAGTCCATTTGTGTGGTTAAAACAGACTGCCTGGGCAGGTGATTTTTCAAGAACAGTTTTCCTTCCTACAACTCAGGGAGGTTGGGGAGCTCAAGGGCACACAGCCAGCATCCAGAAAGACCTTCTGCTGTGTCACCCAAGGAAGGCAGAAGACAGTCAGGGGGGATCCGTCGCATCCTATAGCAAATCCTTAGTTAACACTGACCCGTTTCTGAGGCAGAGCCCTCTCCTTGTCTCTTGGTTTGGCTTTTTTTTACATTTTATTTTTAATAATGTGTATGTTCGTGTGGTAGGAGGTATTTGCACCAGTGTAGGGTATATGTGCCCTCAAAGGCCAGAAGAGGACTGCAGATTCCCTGGAGCTCAAGTTACAGGTGGATTCAGCCACCCAGCAGGGGTGCTGGCTCCAGTGTGAGGGCAGTGCTGCCTCTGGCTTTCAACCACGGAGCTACCTTTCCAAACCCTGATTTTGACTTTTTGAGACAGTCTCGCTGAATAACTCAGGCTAATTTGGATCTCACTGTATCACCTATTTCCTGACCACCACCACCACCACCACCACCCCGCCCATTTCTAACTAAAAGCTTGAAAAAGAAAAATCCTTGTGAGAGTCTTTTGCTAGAATCTTTCTGCAGCAATTTAATCTTGGCTTGGAATCCAGGCCTAGTGGTGCAAGCCTTTAATCCCAGCATTTAGGAGACAGAGGCCTGTGGATCTCTATGAGTTCAAGGCCAGCCTGAGGGCAGCCAGAACTAGAGACCCCACATTCCCCACCCCCACCCCGTTTCAAAGTTTAACAAGTTTGCCCCGAGGTTGGAGAGGTGGCTCTGTGGTTAAGACTGCTACTTTCACAGAGAACCTAGACTTGTTTCCACACACTCACATGCCTTACAACTGTCATTTACTCCTGCTCTAGAGGACCTGACGCCCTCTCCTGGCCTCAGTAGGCACTTGCACTTAGGTCTGCCTGTAAGCCAGGGTGGGTCACACACAAATTCAAAATAAATCTCAAAATGTGTCTTCAAGAATTTTAGAGATTATCTCTTCGTCTATCTTTAGGCTTATTTGCAGACTCTTACCAAAAGTATCGCATTGCCGAGCTTCTCCTCGAAGGTTAACAATCTTCTAAAATTATATTAATACTGAAAGTAGCCTCCTTCCTGGGATCCTTCCCCGGCTGCTCTGGCCTACCAGCGCCATCTGCTGGGAAGTTAATGTAGAGGTCTTCCAACTGCCAGAACCGGCTAGTGAGAGCTCTCCCACACAGGCCCCGGTCAGCAGCCCTGCTTGGGGAGGTTGAGGAGGCCCAGCATCGCTGGGGGAAGTGTATCAATCACTCACTGTGCGTAGGAGAGAGCTTTGAGGGCTTTGAGAACGAGTAGCCTCCCCCGACTTCCGGTTCAGTCTCCCTGCTGTATGCTTTCAGAAAGAGCTTTCTGCTGCCATGATTCCCCACCACCACCACGATAGGCTCTAAACTCTTGCGTCTGTGAGCCGCCCTGGTCAGCTGTTTTATCATAGCAACAGAAAATTAACTAATACACATGTCTTTTAGAGGAGGGAATGAGAGCGTATACCCACCTCAAAAACAAACCAAAAAAAAAACCAACCACAGTTGCCTGATTTCTACATCTTTATCAATTTAATGACAACGCACTAAAAATCTAAAACTAACTTATTAAAAATGTAAACATGTTGGAGCCAGCAAACGGCTCAGCAGTCAAACCTGAGCTTGCATGATAACCTGAGCTCAACCCTCTAAACCTACACAGTAGAAGATAATCCGTCAAGTGAACCTCTGACATGCATACCTCCACACATACCCATACACAAATGCTTTTTTAAAAGAATGTAAGCAAACATTTCTTTCCATAGACCCCAATTTCTAAAATGGGTTTTCCTGTTTGGATGAAGACTGACATCAATCATTTGGTCTAAATATTACCAATATCCATAACACCGAGATAATGTGTTACATAGGCCTAAAAGCCCAGCTTAAACAGATACTGTTAGGGTTCTGTCTAAGCTCCACTCCACAGTTACCTGGCAACAGCCAGGTGTGCCTCTCCCTACAGTTACCAGGCAACAGCCAGGTAGGTCTGGCCCACTATAAAGGGGGCTGCTCACCCCCTCCTCGTTGGAGGTCCCAACTTGCTTCTTGGTCATGATGTTTGTGCAGGAATAGAAACCCTAAGACAAATTAGCTAGAAAGAAAACCTGGGTTTAGTTCCCAGAGCCCAAACCCAGTGGCTCACCAACAGGGCCTGTGCCTCAGTCTGGAGCCATGGGCGCCAACACACAGTACACAGATTCACACACAAACACAGTACACAGATTCACACACACACACACAGTACACAGATTCACATGCACATACATATACAGGAATAAAAATAAATAAATCTTTAAAAATAAAACAAAAAGACCCTTCTCCTTGTGGTAAATACCAGCAGCTACTTCACTACATTTTATCAGAGAGAGAGAGAGAGAGAGAGAGTGTGTTCATGTGGAGGTCAGAGGACAACTTGAGGAAGTTGGTTCTTTCCTTCTCCGACGCAGCTCCCAGAGATCAAACCCAGCCCGTTAGACTTGACAGTCAGCACAGTTACCCACTGAACCATCCACTTGTCTGACACGACGGCTTCTTAAGAATGTAAACCGAAAAAAGAACTCTAAAATAATAATATAGAGACAAAGACTGTTTAACCGATTTTAATAACATGACATAAAGCTCCTAAAATGGATACAATCATTATGCAAAATACATACATGAATACTGTCTTCTTTTAAAAATATAAAATAAATAAGCAAGACATGTGAAAATAGGCGTTTCCATTAATTAAATGAAAATTTTTAAAAAAGAAAGTTTTCCTTTTGTTTCATTTGGAGAAGGAAAATTATCATTTAAGACAATATTCAAGTTTATTAAAACAAGGTTTAAAAAAAAAGTATTACAAAATGTTTAGCTTTCATCTGCCTCAAGGTTTATGTTGCTGCCAAATTTCGCGTATAACTGCACTTTGAGGTCGGCTAACACCCGCTGGATGGACGCCACTCTGGACTCTAAGGCATCGATCTCTTCTTGCAACGCTTTCTGGAAAAGAAACAGTTTAAGTTAACTGGCTTCAGCTGGATGACCTGTGAGTACAGAGTCTGGAATAATGGCAAGAATCTGAGATAAAAAACTCTAAACCGGTCAGGAGCCAACACCAGCTTGGGGCGGGGGAGGGGGCGGCAGCTGCATCTTCAGCCTCTGCTGAGATTTGAACTTGGGGCCTCGAGAAGAGCAACCAGGGCTCTTAACGTCTGAGCTACACTCCAGCTCTTATTTTTATGTTTTTATTTGTGTGTGTGTGTGTGTGTGTGTGTGTGTGTGTGAGTGTGGGTTTGTACATGAGTGCAATGCCCTGGAAGTCTCAAGAGGCTGTCCCTGGAGCCACAGTTACAGGAAGTTGTGAACCACCTGATGTGGGTGCTGGGAACAGAACTTGGGTCCTTTGGAAGATCAGTCAGTGTTCATAACCACCGAGCCATCGCACCAGCCCCTTCTCACAGTTTATTAGATGTAGATTTAATCAGTGGGAAGTTTTGTTTTAGAAATCTGAAGCAGAGACTATCATTTTAAGTAGCAAAGCTAACGAAGCAACAGTATTAGGGCAGCTGTGAGTTCTCACACACTGGGTGGCACACGGGGTTAATATCACACACCTCTCTATGACTAATGCAGTCTGACCCCATGTTTCATGTAATAATTAAAAAACAATCACTGGCTAGGCACCAGCCAGTGGGCTCCGCCTCTTCCCAGCCAGGTGCACAGCCCGAGATGGAGACCCCAAAGCTTCCCCTTGTCAAGGCCTCTCCCACCAACGCTGGTTCTGCCTCAACAGAGCTCCGAGACCTCGGGGTGTGCGCTCACCAGCCTGCGCTCGCTACCTTTCCCCTGGAGCTCAGTCCTTTCCCATCTTCCCTTCCCAAAGCCTGGCCGAATTCCGCAGGCTAAGTTCTTTCCCTCTGGCTCACCTGAGCCGCCATGAAATGGAAAGGACCAGACAATCTTAGTTTAGAATCAAGAGACAACACAACCGCTGGGCGCAGAATCTATCTCCCTAAATTCATCAACTATTCTGCTAGAAATGTTGTGGTGGCTGATCCCGGTGGATCCCAGTGGATCCCGGTGGATCCCGCCAGAGCTGACAGTGCCCAGCCTACATCTCATCTTCCTTGCTTCCGCCTCTCTGTCCAAAAAGGCGAGTTCCCTTCTCCTGTGTTCCCTTCTCCTGTGTACCCTTTTCCTCTCTGGGACCCAGAAGGCCCACCTCCTCCTCGCCCAGTGATTGGCTTCTTGTTGTCTTTATTATCTAATCAGTTAATTAGGGAAAAATTCCGCTACAACCCCAGCCACGATCAAGCTTCTTGATCAAGTGTTGAAGGAACACAAGTCTCTAAACCTGAACCAAGATCGCTCATTGAAACATCACTACAGCATAATATCAGAATCAAATTAATGCTAATAAGGCCGCTGTAAGCAAATCAATGCCCGTCACCACATTACGATGGCCTCAAACAAACTCTACGACAGTCGTGTGCTGGAAGCCTGTGCTGCCCCAGATCAATGTGTGAGGTGAACGAGCGTCCGACAGAGAACATGCCCCTCACACAACCCTGGCTGGCCTATGTGTGCAGCGGTTACAGAGATGTGGAGGGGAAGAGGAGGAGAGGGCCCTAACAGAGAAGCAGGCTTCCGCTGCCAGGCCAGCAGACAGCGCAGATCCTGGGTTCTCAACCTTGTGAGCGGAAGCAACGCTCCAGGGACCAGGTGACCACGGTCATGGGCCATTTGGGGAAGCCTTGGCCTCTGAGCTTCTGCTCCCCATTCTAGTTGTGCTCTTGAAGGACTGCAATTTGGATTTACTAAAACCGCCCCAGCGGAGCACTCAGGGACTCACCTGTCAGCAGAGCCTCGCCCATGGGTCCCCTCCACCTGTAATTATGCATTCTTTATAATGATACACTTCCCTCCCAAATTGAAAACTGAATTCCACTGCCCAGGGCAAGAGTCCCACATACCTTTGCATCTTCTAACATCTCCTGGGTTTCCTCTTGAGAGTGGCTAATGAAGACGTCTCCGATCTGGTACGGGATCATCAGGCAGTCGTCATCTGCAAGCATGACGTCATCACAAGCGTCCTCTAAATTCTGGAGGTGTTTCTACCAGGAAGAGAATAACTATGAAAACATGCTCAAGATATCCTCGCAGAGCCAAGAGAAGGCTCTTATGCAGGGACCTGGGCTCTCTGGGGACCGTGTATAGCAGCTGCTGTGAGACATGGAGACGTGTCACAGGGACTCACTAAGGAGCCAGCTCGACACCCTCTCTTGTCTAGATAGCTTTATAATGAACCGAGTCTCTTTTCTGTGGTGACCAGCGGGTGTCCACAGCCTGTCACTTCTCCTCATTTAACAGTTCCCCACACTGTGAATCCAGTCACCCCAGAGAAAGAAAACCAAAGCATCAGAAGATGCACTTCCCCCTCTGCCTTGCTTGCTCTAGAGGGTGTAAGACCGAAATACGTCCACCCCGTGCTGTGCACCAGAATGGGGTCCCCAAGAGAACTACACGAGAGGAAGCTGAGTACGGGCCTCAAGAGCTACAGGACACTCAGTATCAGCAAGTGTCCCCAAGTCTGCTCCAGAATCAGTAAACACAGGCACAGTTTTACCCGCAGCCATTCTCAGGCATGCTACAGAACTGCACCGGGAAAGCCCACACTGTACCTCTCCTAAGGACACAAATGTCTTCTTGAGCTGGGCTCGGTTTCCCACACCTCAGGCACCTATAACCATATAAATTAGGAGGCTGAGGCAGGAGAATTCTGAGTCTGAGGATAGCCTGGACTACTTGATAAATTGTAGGACAGTTTGACAAAGGAGGATGCTGTCTCAAACCAACAAACACAGACTCTGTATTAACTAACTAGACAGTGTCACCAGGGGCAAGGAGCCCATGAGGGAGCCGACAGCTGCTGACGGTCAGGTCTGAGGGACAGTATGGAGCTGACAGCTGCTGACGGTCAGGTCTGAGGGACAGTCTGGAGCCGACAGCTGCTGACGGTCAGGTCTGAGGGTCACGGTACAAACTTAAAGCAGAAGTATGTATCCAGTACCTTCTTCACTTCTATTTCCTCCTTTAGCTCTGTGATTCGACTCGTATTCCGAGCAAACTTGTTTATTTTTTGCTGATCTTCAAAAGTAACATTGACATCTTCTGCAGCCTGAAAAAGATGTTTAAATTTTGTAGAATTTGGGTGGAGCAGTTACACTCTGGTATCTTACACTGTGATGCAATAGCCAAGTACGCCACCCATCCTAAGACAGCCGAGGGGCACAAGGCTATAAGATATCACAAATGTGTCACACGATTTGCTCACGACTCCACAATCTTTCCCATTATTCTATAGGATCATTCATGAGCAAATGTTTGAAATATAAAAAGTAATTAGTAAATGTCCTAATAATAACAATCTTTTTTAAAAGCTGGCCTTTAATCCTAGCACTTGGGAGGCAGAGGCAGGCAGATCTCTGAATTTGAGGACAGCCTGGTCCTCAGAGCGAGTTCCACAGGCAGGGTTACACAGAGAAACTCTGTCTCAACCAAAATGATAATGATAGTGATAACAAAGAGCCACTTGCTCAAAAGGCAGAATTCCCAGCTGGGACATGTTTCCCCAAGATATCCCCAGCAAACCAACTGATCTGTGGTCAAACGACCTTGGTGACTGTCTTGCAGAGATTGTTTCTGAGGTAAAATGCATATGGGCATACTATGCGGATAAAAATATGACCATTCCTCCGGCTTTCAATCTAATAAGCTGTCTAGGTCACCACACGTGTCGACGGCTCTACTCCATACACTTAAATTCTGTATTTACTTTAATGTTGAGAATTCACTATGGGGTGATGAAAATTGAGTTTCATATTTAATATTTGATATTAAATCTGCAGACAAAGCTGACTGTTTAGACAACAAGGCATCTATAAAACAACAAAAATGGCTAACCCAGCCTGAGGTCCTACTGCATGCTAAGAACTCTAACCCTAGCGTCTTATGGGAGTACCACCAATATCACCGCTTTATAGAAGACTAGAGGCTGCAGAGTTTAGATAATCTGGCCAAACTACACAGCCAGTAAATGGACAGGCTTTGATTTTAATGCAAGCAGTCTGTGTCTAGAGTCAAGTATACATATGCCTGTAGGTACAAGAGTTCCTGTTCAGCCAGAGGCCATGACTGAAAGTTCTTACATTGCTTCAATATACTAGAAAAGAAAATTAAATACTGCACATTCTTTCCAGTGTCTTAGTAAAGAACAAGTGTACTTGACCACACCTGAAAGGACTACAAACAGGCCCTACTAACTGACATGATACACCTCTCTGCACATGAGGCTGAGGCAGGAGGATTACCAGTTTGAAGCTAGCTTTAGATGCATAGAGAAATCATGTCTCCAAAAGCTTGTGGTACTGGAGAAATGCC
The DNA here is from genome assembly GCF_947179515.1 of Apodemus sylvaticus. Lineage (NCBI taxonomy): Eukaryota > Metazoa > Chordata > Mammalia > Rodentia > Muridae > Apodemus > Apodemus sylvaticus. The sequence goes on along the minus strand of NC_067476.1, from coordinate 156,128,133 downwards.
CCGTGGCTAAGAGCATTTCCAAAGGACCTGGGTTCAGTTCTCACGACCCACATCAGGTGACTGCAACCCTAGCTCCAGGGAACTGAGACTTTCTTCTGGCTTCTGTGGTCACACGCATGCACCTGTGTGCAAACACATTGAAACACATACATAGGCACACAGGAACACACACATATACTCGAACAAGAACTGAAGCTACATTGATATATAATAACTAGATATTATAGATAATATACCATATTGGAATTAATAAACAAAGGTCAGTAAGAATGGCTGGCTCTTCTGCCAATGGCAGAAGTAAGTTCACAGATCCGCATTCCACCCATTCCTGGTCTCCTGTAAGCTATGGCGTAGTGTGTACACACAAACTTCTCCACGGGTTGTAGGGTGACCCGTAGTCTCAAGAGATGGCTCGGTGGTCCAGATAGAGAGACAGGTGTTGGAATCCAGGCCTCCCCTTCACTAGGCTCTCATCCCAACAAGCAACTGCGCATGCCCGAAGGTTGACAACTGCGCATGCCCGAAGCCTGACAACTGCGCATGTCTGCAGCCTGACAACTGCGCATGCACTAAGTCTGACATCAGACCTAATGCGTGTGCTCAGAATCCTCCCCATCATAGATGCACATCGCAGAGCGATCAACACTGAGCAGCACAAGGAGCAGCAGCAGACACACAACATACACAGAGATGGCAAGACCTGCATCCTATGAGAGTTATCAATCTCCCAGAGAACCTTGAAGACGCCCCGCTTACCTTGGGAGTTTACAGAACCCCCAAGTCCTAGAATGCTTTTACAGATGTATCTGTCACCATGAGGACTTTAAGGGCAACTGAAGTGAGAGGCGGCTCCAGCAGGACCTGCCTGACAAGCAACAGTAGCGAAAGGTTTCTGAATTAGAATCTAAATTATGATGGATTAGACTCAAAAATATTTTGACTTCAAAGAGCGCTGGAAGTCGGCTGTTTTCTCTTTTTCCGAAGCAGGCATTTCCTGATATAGCCCTGCCCAACAGTGGGCACTTGGTCCCTGGGACCCAGTTCCTTGAAGTGGCTTTTCTCCTAGGGTTAAGACTATAGTCGGAGGTGGTCCCCAGCAGTAGCTAAGAAACTGACACCCATGATCCTGAGGGGCAGAAGCTCCCAGAACACCTCTTGTTTCTTTCTAAGGTGCTAGGGCTTGGACTGCAGGCCTGCACATGCTGGCCAAGCAAGCCCATACAGCTCTACCCCGCCCCACCTCTACATTCCCTCAACTGCATTTTGGCAGGAAGGCAGTAACTTTTAGCTGTTGTGCAAGGACATCAAGAAGTTGATTTAGTCCCCAAACCATATGCGAACTAGGCAGACACTGAAGGTGTCCAACCTTTTGACACTGTGACATGACGCCATCCACAAACAATTTGGGCGACATTCACAGCCATCCTGTGAATGCTGCAAGGTGAACATGCCTGGCTTGTTTATTCTCTGGAACGGGTCTTAGCAGCTTTCAACAGATTTTCAAAAAGACCTAAAGTTCAGAGGGCAAGCGACTCCTATCTTGGGCAAAGATGGGTGCATAAAGACTACTAAGGGGTTATTTTCTACTGCTCAGGCAGGAGGGAAGGAAAGGCAGGATGGACTCCAAGCCAGGCATGTGGAACTTCGGGTAATTTGTACAATTCCCTGGAGCCAATCCTGATCTTACCATCCTTGCAGGGACGGTAAAATGAGTCTCAAGTGCGCAGGGCCTGGGTATGCAGTATCCCTTCAGTAAAGGAAAGCCAAGCACTCTGCCGGTTCCATATTGCTTCCAAAGTTCAATAAGTAGATTGCTTGCCCAGCACATGTAACGGCCTGAGTTTCATCCCCAGCACTGTAAAAAACCTGCAGACCAGCAGTCAGGAGGTGGAGGCAGGAGGATTAACAGTTCATCTTCAGCTGCACAGTGAGTATGAGGCCAGCCTGGGCTACTTAAGAAATGAAGAATGGCAAAAAGGATCACTGTAGAGTTAAAGGAATTCGGCTAGTTGTAAGAGTCGTGACTTGCTCCACATTCAAGAAGAAAGTAGACTGCCCAGACCCTGACTACAGCCTGGTCCGAGTAACATCTTACGGGACTGTAAGAGGAAACAAGCCATCTCTATTCCAAGTTCAGGTACTGTGAGCTGGGTCCCCAGCCAAAAAGCTCTCCACAATTTCAGTTGACAGTCAGATAGATCTCTAAGAGTTCCAAATCAGCCAGTGCTACACAGTAAGACCTTGCCTCAAAAGAGCAAAACCAAGGACAACGTCTATCATGGAACTGAACAGTGTAACTGACCGCTGAGGGCACAACCTAACAAAAGTGGCAAAATGAACCTGTTCCTACTTGGCCAAATCACCATGGCCCCGGACTGTATGTGGGTGACAGACCAGGGTGAGGGACTCATTCTAATTCCGAAGCCTCCCCAGGCTCAGCAGCCATTCACTCTTAATGAACTGGAACCAGAACGCTGACCATCATCCTTCGGTGGTCAGAGACTCTGACGGTGTGGTGCCAATAGTGAGAACACAAAGACATTCTAAAGGAGTCTTACGAAGTGGAGTGAAAGCAGCTGTCTTCAGTCAGGCACCTCTCATCAGAGACAGACAGGCAGACACAGACAGACAGAGAGCCTGAGAGAGGCAGAGACAGAGACACAGAGAGACAAAGACACAGACAGACAGGAGCCTGGAGTGCAAATGCTCTTTAAATCCAAGCTTTTCTTCTGCACTTCAGTTGCCTCTTCAGCGAAATACGAATAAAAACAGAATCCCCCAAAAGGTTTACACAGAAGATCGAAATAAATGGCCTGACACCAGGAACTGTACCGACCATACAGTGAAGCCCCAATAGTTATCAGCTGTTTCCTTGTTCGTTCTTTTTCCCCCTCTGCAATTCTTTTCCTATATTTAGATACACCTGCACATCTGGAAACACATTTAGGTTATAAAAACCCACGTGGAAGTTTAGCTTACGCTGGTGGCTCAACGTATGATAAAAGGGTTGCCAAGCCGTGTATACTGCCTAGCATGCATGAAGCCCTGGGTTCACCCCAAAGCCAGGTGTTGTGGCAAACACCGGTAATTTCAGCACCTGGAAGGTGGAGGCAGAAGAGTCAGAAATTCGTGCGCACACACACACACACACACACACACACACAAGTCCATGTCTTTATAAAGTGGGATAAAACATGACACCGAAGCCCATGAGCAATGTCGTTTTAAAAATAATAAAAAGCTGTAATTTGGTCAAGCAAAACCACCAGATCCAGCCTTTTACCTGATGTGTCACCAGGGAATGGCTAACTGTAAAGTGTGCGGGGCAGGGTGTGGGGACCCGTGTCCTCCCTGGTGGCTAGGGAAAGCCCGAGAGCCACCGCACTCGCTCGGGCCGACTCCTCTCAACCTCAATTAATCACTAGGTGCAGGGAGCGTCGACGGACACGGGCGGTTCAGGGCGGAGCACGGAGGTGCGGCGCCGGACAACATCCCGGGATGCAGAAACCGATCCCGTGCCGGAGAAGATGCACGACCCTGGGCAGGTTAGGCAGTTGCCCTGACGGCGAGACGAGGGAACAGGAGCACCCCGAACCTAGCACGGGCCCCGGCACTGCGCACCCCGGGGCCCCGGCCCCTCAGATACCTCGTCTCCTCACACCCCGGCCCCCAGCGCCCCGAGTCTCCTCGGACCCCCCGACCCACGGCTCCTCGGACCCCGGCCCGGCCGCACTCACCGCCTTCTTCATGGTGGCCGCCATCTTGGACTGGACCACTGGGCGCGGGGGGAGACCAACCGGGCGCGCGTCAACCCCCCGGAGGTCCCTCTCGAGCCCTGCTGGGACAAACTTCCCTAAACCACAGCAATGTCTGAATACTGCTGCCATCTATGTCTCTGACCTATGAATTCCCAGAGCAAGGACTCAGGGAAAATCTATAACCTGGAAACACTTGGTATCTTCCAATTAAAGGGGCAGGCAGCTGCTCTCTCGGCCGGCATAAATACCAAACACGGGCAATAGTCGGGCCTGAGATTCCAGCTATGGCCAGTAGGGGGAGCGCTGGGTACCACCCAGCTGGGTGGACTGGGAGGCTTAAGAAATTCTTTTTCCATTTATTCCAAAACCTAGACAGAAGCTAGGGAGCCTGCAGGCGTGGCTTCGGCTCCATTGGTAAAATATTTGCACACGAGAATGAGGTTCTGAGTTCAGTCTACAGCCCCTACCACATAAAAGCCCAGTGCTGGCGAAGTTACAAGCCTCTCTTGAAGTTGGCCTTAGCTTGTATGCCACTGACCACCAAGGACACTAGGATGGAATGAGCAGCCAGGAGTAAATAAAGCCAAAGGTAGCTGACCCTAAAGGGATCTAGAGCAGTGTTTCTCAACCCTCCTAATGCTGAGACCCTCTAATACAGTTCCTTATGTTGTAGTCACCCCACCACCACCACCACCACCACCATAAAAAGTATTTTTGTTGCTACTTCATTATATAAATTTGCTACGGTTCTGAGTCGTAATGTAAATAAATATCTATTTTTCTGATAGTATTAGGCGGCCTCTGTGAAGGGGTCTCGATCTATAGGTTGAGAACCGCTGCTCTAGAGCGCTATAATAGACTTAGATGCTCAGATAATCGTTTACAGGATGGTTGGTTGGCTATTTATATTTAGAGACGGAGTCTCTTTATATAACCCTAGTTGTCCTGGAAGTAGCTATGTAGACCAAGCTGGCCTCAAACTCACAGAGATCCTCTTGCCTCTGCCTCTGGAGCGCTAGGATCAAAGGCGTGTTCCATCATGTGCAAGGGAAATGAATTATTTTATTTGTTTTGGGGGTTTTTGTTTTTTTGTTTTTTCGAGACAGGCTTTTTCTGTGTAGCGCTGGCTGGCCTGGAACTCACTCTGTAGACCAGGTTGGCCTCGAACTCAGAATCTGACTTGCCTCTGCCTCCCAAGTGCTGGGATTAAAGGCGTGCGCCACCACTTCCCATGAATTCTTTTATGTATTTAAATTTTAATTGGTTCAGCGATATGTCTTCCACTCACTCAGATATGTTAGCCTGAGAAGGCTGCCCACCCAGGGCCCAGTGGGCACCAGGCTTCCTCAGGAACCAGGGCCATTGTTAACCTCCGGGAGCCAAGACTTTGTGCTCAGGAAGTCCGAGCTCAGAGGGCAGAGGAGCTGAGAGTGTTGGGGCGGGGCATTGTCCCATCTACCAAGCAAGTGACTTGGGACAGGGAGGACTGGTGTGAGCGCAGCACGTAAAAGCACAGCCCTCGGCTGGGCACTCCTCCATCTCTGCCAGTCCCTCCTGTATCAAGCACCAATCACCACACAAGGGCATGCAAAGGAGGGGGAGGGGCAGATCTCACCTGTCTGCTTAGAACGCAGCGGTTCTCAACCTTCCTGATGCGACCCTTTAAGACGGTTCCTCACGTGGTGGCGAGCCCCAACCACAAAATTACTTCATTGCTACTTCACAACTGTAATATTATTTCTGTTATGAATTTTAGTGTAAATGTCAGACATGCAGGATATCTGATACTTGACCCTTATGAGAGGGTTTGACCTTCCAAAGGGATCATGACCCACAAGTTGAGGACTGCTGTTACAGGGTATAGTGCATCTGCTTGCAATCCTTCTCCTCTCAATACAATGCCACCCTGCTCCTCGCCTGCCTACCATCCAGCCCTCTGGGTATAATGAACTTGGACTCCTCAGACTGAGGTTCTAACACCCTCCTCAGACTGAGGAAGGCTGGCCGTTTGCACTTAGCTACTTAGCAGTTGCGCATACAGAGTCAAACCTCAGTACCTGGAGTCAGGGTGGCACCAGGCTTGAGGAACTCCTTTGTATATACCACAAACCCCAGTCCTGAACTCTGTAACCCTTGGGCCAGACTCGGAAGGGAGCGCTAGTGTCTGGCTGCAGTGGTCAGTGGAGATTCTGTAGTTGGCATGCTGACTGCACCAAAAGAATACCACACGCTGGGGATGCTGATGTCAAACAGATAAAGCACCCGGTCCTCCAACAGCATGCCTTCTACTGACAGGAGACAGACCACAAACAAACAGTTAAGTAAGGTCAGTGTGTCATAGAGGGTGGTTAGTGTAAACATGGCTGGTTGCCCCAGCAAGGGAAACACATGAAAAAGAAATAGAAAACAGAAAACCAATTGGAAGTGAATGTTGTCCAAGCATGTCCTGGCTTTAGACTGCGTCACACAAGGATGATGGGTATATTTGTCATTTTGTGGCAGTGTGTGTGTGTGTGTGTGTGTGTGTGTGTGTGTGTGGTGTGTGTAATCCTGCAGCATCACTCCTCCGCCTTCCCTGGGCTTGAGGAGGAGGAAGTCTAAGTGGCAGGAGCCACAAATCTTGCTTGCAGGAAGTAATTTGATCCTGTGCCTGCAAGGGGCGCCCAAGGACCGTGACTGAATTCTCAGGCATCCAAGCCCATTTCCCAATGTTTCAAAAGTCTTTTCCATCTTCTCCTGGGAATTTGTCCGTTTGTATTGGGCTCAAAAAAATAAATAGTTTGTAAGCTATTTTGTCCTGACAGGGTTTGAAATTCTCATGCCTTCCCACTGCACGTAGGGTCTAACTAAAATTCCAAACCAAGGCCTGCCTCCCTCTCTGATTATTGGGTAGCTTTCCCTGAAGAGACATGGACAAATATCTGCTCACCCCAGAAAGGGAACCAAGTAAGGACGCCACAAGAGTTCAATTTAGAGAGCCAATGGGTTTATCCTACCGTGTGTGTGGGGGAGGGGGGGGCGTGGTTAGGCACAGGAATGTGAGGGTCTACTTGAAGGAACATGGAGGACTCAAAGATCCTCTTAGTCCAGTCAGCATACCACCAAAATCCCCACTGACCACTGCAGCCAGACCACTAGCTTTTCATCTGAATGCGGCCCACGGGTGACAGCCCCCAGGATGGAAAGGGCGCAGGCCTCTTCCCTCCGGAAGATGCAGGAGCGGGGCACCATCTTGGATGATGAAGCCAGACCCCTCTCCAGTCATAGAAGCTTCCAGCACCTTAACATTGGACTTGCGCCTCTCCACAACTGTGAGATGTGCATCTCTGTTGTTTGGCAATTACCAATAACCGGGTCTTGGGGTTCTTTGTTACAGCAACGCAGACTTACTGATACACTTCCTTAAACAACCCCACCCGCAAGCGACTCTAGCTCCCTGCCCATTTCCTCGGGAGCTCTTTCTCTTCTGCTAAGCCAGGGGGCACCCGGGGAAGCCGACCTTGTCTGATTCATTAAGGACTAGAGTAATGTGTGAACGATTAAACGGCGGCATATTTAAGGATTAGAGAGTATTGTGAGATGCGAGATAGCTGCCGGTGCATTTGTTTAGTTACAATGTTCGAGAGTCCATGTCCGTGTTTGCATTTCATCTTCCTGTGCCTAATACCACACGCCTCACATAAGGCTGTGGGCCGGTCACCCGAATAATTGCTTTCATCACCAGGTGGCGCCATGACTCCAAATTTTAATTTTTCTTCTGTACAAAGTCTTAGGAACCTGCTGCAACACTCTGGGACAAAATATAGTCATCTCTTGGCTAGTTTCAAGTTGTAATTTTTTTTTTTCTAGGAGAGGTACATCTTTTTTCAAAGATATCCTGAATATAAGGATTTTTAGATTTTTGTGGACTAGACCGTTCACTGGGCTGAGTGAGCATAAACCTTACTGGCAGAGAGTGTTTGACTGGCATCCATAATGCTTTGAATTCGGTCCCCAGAGCCACAAAAAGATGGGGGGAAGGGTGGCAAACCATTACCTAATCTGTTTACATTAGTGGTACCCGGCCCTTCAACTTTAACACTGAGAAAGAAGTCATCATTTAGAATCAGCAGCTGATGCCCGATACCAGTTCCGGGGTGGTCCATCCAGTGGGGATTTGTCCAGAACTGTGTGTTCCCTCGCTGAGCTGGGCACCCCCGCCCCTCACAGGGCTGCTGCTCACGGACGGGTCTGATATGCGCTGAAGTGGACAGCTTGGATGTTTATGATCGTCTAAACCCGTTGGATATTTTTCTAGGTCCCACTCTTACCTCTCCATTCGAGAAGTCAGACCTCAGCTTACCTTTAAAGACGAAAAGTCCAGAGGAAGCCAATCAGATTCGCCAATACAATACAAGCCCAGATCAAGCCAATCAGATTCAGCGGGTTCAATGAAAGCATCCAGAAAAAAAAAGTGGGGGTGGGGATGCTGGGGGAGGATGGATTCCCAGAGGCTAAAGCACTGCGGGATCAGGAGCTCTCTGAAGCCACGATGAAAACGTTCTGACCTTTGATGTGCTGATTGAGGGACTGCAGGAGCCATTTATCAGGCTAGGAGACCTCGGTGTCTCCTCCGTTCCCTGAGGTTTGCGGTCATTGCATGCCCGAACCCTAGAATCTGTGTCCCTTCCGGGCATCATTTTCCCAGTTCTTCGATGAATCCTGCTAGAGGGTATTGTGCTGCTTGCACCGTGAAGAAATTTACTTACATGTAGTAAAAAGTTACTCCTTAAAACTCCAGCCAAGAAAATCAAGAAGACTTGGGGGAATGTGGCAATATTGATGAGGTTACAACGAGATGAGGATAAACGTAGCTCTGGGTGAAAATCTATCTAAAAGAAAAAAAGAGCCCCCTCTGCATGTTGCTAGAGAGCGTGAGTAAACTTGGCTCGTGCTCTCTGCTTTATAAACCCCCACACTGGGGAACACGTGCGTGATGAGGAGTGACCAGGATGAGACAGCCCATCAAAGTCCCTCTGCGTTGTGGTTCCGGAACAGCAGCCAGCATCAGGAAACGAAGCAGCCAGCCATGGTGACTAGTAGCCGGTGCTCACACTAGAGGAAAAGCAAGACAGAGAAGGGGAGATCTCAGCTCATCCTGGCTGCGCCAAGTTAGATGGGCTGGGATTGTGACTTAGTGGGTTCAGTGCTTGCCTCGCATGCGCAAAGCGCTGGGTTCCATTCCAGAATGGTAGTGTACACCTCTCTCTCTCCCCCCCCACCCCCCATCCCTACCCCCCTCCGATCAGGATATAAAGCTCTCAGCCACTACTCCAACACCATACCTGCCTGCTTCCTGCCACGACCCTATAAAAACTGCAAGCCCCCCAATCAAATGCTTTCTTCTATATGAGTTGCCTTTATAGAAGGTCATAGAGTTTGTTTTGTTCCTAGCAATGGAAGGGTGACTAAGACAATGGGGGTGATATAGAGTCTCTTCCTTCTCTCCAGACAGACCTTTACCAGAAATCTTTGCTCACATCATGAGCATTCAATAACCAAAGTGTATCTATCCAGTGTTGTAGGAGGAGGGCACCTCCTGCAGTCTGCACACAGATACTGTGTTTCTCTGAGGGACAGGAATGAGGGCTGCGCTCAGAAGCTACCCACCCAGTGCACAGCAACCGAAACAGCTCAGATTGTTTTAAAGAAAAATGCTAAGCTGGGCAGTGGTGGCACACGCCTTTAGCCGGCACTTGGGAGGCAGCGGCAGGCGGATTTCTGAGTTCGAGACCAGCTTGGTCTACAGAGTCAGTTTCAGGACATCCAAGGCTATACAGAGAAACTCTGTCTCAAAAAACAAGAAAGAAAGAAAGAAAAGAAAGAAAGAAAGAAAGAAAGAAAGAAAGAAAGAAAGAAAGAAAGAAAGAAAGAAAGAAAGGAAGGAAGGAAGGAAGGAAGGAAGGAAGGAAGGAAGGAAGGAAGGAAGGAAGGAAGGAAGGAAGGAAGGGAAGGAAGGAAGGAAGGAAGGATCCTAAAAGTTTCAAACCAACCTCCATGTATTTTGAATGCCTTGGGTCTCTGAAGCACTTAGAGGGACCTCACACGAGGTCATGTGACCCCTCTGCAGAGCCTGTGATTGGCACCTTCGATTTTGGGCAAATGATCTTAAGTCTTGGGTTGAGATTCCCAAGAGGGTCATCGACATTGGAGATTCATCCACTCAGCTGATAAAGAAAACGCTAAGCAGATTGAGTCTTTGAGGGGTGGGGATGTGACTCTGCTCGTAGAGCTCTTGGCTGGCACACACACGGCCCTGGGTTCGATCCTGAAGCAGTGCATAGACTGGACATGGCAGTGCATGCATGCTCAGAATCCCAGCTCTCAGGAGGTGTAGGAAGAAGGGTCAGAAGGAAATGTCATCCTTAGCTACATAGGACATTTGAGGACATTAATACATGAGACCACTGACTCTCTTAAAAAAAAAAAAAAAAACTTTAATCCCAGCACTTGGGGGGCAGCGGGGAGACGGATTTCTGAGTTCGAGGCCAGCCTGGTCTACAGAGTGAGTTCCAGGACAGCCAGGGCTACACAGAGAAACCCTGTCTCAGAAATTAAAACAAAAAACAACAAAAAAAAAAAAGTTGTTCAAATATATTACTATAGTACTGACATTCGTGTGAGACCGCGGCTGAGTACCCCTTGGCGTGGGTCGTCTTTGTAAGAACTTAATTACTCTTGTTTGAGATTAATGTTAGATGGTGATACAACTCCTGCCTCTTGGAGCCTCATCCTGAGCTTCTAGACTTTTCCACCATGCAGTATGCTGCACTGAAGGAAGCCTTTCCCTCTCTTTACTCCAGCCACTGATGTCACATGAGCCTCTCTTGCCCCTGTCTGTCACCACCACTTTGGTTTCGGAAGATGCAGTATTTTTCCTTAAACATCCTAGCTCATAGACCCCAGTAACTCCCTGAAACAGCACATGTGCTGGTGCTAGGAAAGGGGACGTGGGGGGTGGGAGAGGGAAAATTAGGGTAAAATGAGCTCACTTCCTGGTCTGCAGCTGTGGGAAGTGGCCAGTGTCATGGCTGCACCTGGAGCTGTACACCCAACACTAGAAGTGACCCAGCATCTCATCCTACAGTGATTTGAAGACTCTGTGGAGACTGATTGTCTGCCTGTTTAAGAATCGATCGCTGAGACTGTCTGCATCTTCCAGAGGAAACCCGGTCGTCGTTAGAGGGACGGAGCTTGTCTCTGTGACCTTAAGTCAATCATACTGTAACCATATCCGCCATTTCCCCAACATGTTCTTATCCCGTTTTAATAAATATCACATAGACGCTTGTATGTGTGATTTTTTTCAACCTTCTCCTTCCAAGAATTCAGCGTCCTGGAGTTTGATGCTTACGCCCCGGCATCTTTGTCCTCACGGGGTTGAAACAAACTAGAACTACCTTAAACAATGAGGCTCCTGAGCCTCAGGCTCTCAGCTGGCAAGCCCTGACAGACACTGTGAGGAGTCTTCAAGAGGAATCCGGCTCCAGCCATGAGCTGTAGGACCTTCAGTGAGGACAGCTGTAGCTGGTCCAGCAGCCCTGCCAGCGCGAGGAATAACAAGAGAGATTGTGGTTTCCCTTTGGCGAGGTGACATTTAAGAAGCCTGTGGTGACTCAGAACCCACTCTCAATAACAGAAGGCAGGAGGATGGGGCTTGGCTCTCTCCTATTTCTTTTCAAGTGTGTGTGTGTGTGTGTGTGTGTGTGTGTGTGTGATTTGATTTGATGTCATCAGCAGGGACTGTATTCTAACTAAACAGGCTTTCCCACCTTGCTCCTCACTGACGCGGGGCTGCGGATGGTCTGGCACGCAATGGGCACTGAGCCAGGTATGCTGGTGACGCCTCCAAAGAATTCCATCCTGACTGGAGAGAAGGAAAACGAGTCAAGAGATCTCTGGAGATGTATATTAAATTATGTTTCAATGAAAAACGTCATCGTGGCAGAGGGATCTATGGATGCGCATGCGTAAACCACACAGGCTACGCATGCGTAAACACACAATCCTCCTATCCTTGTTCCTGTAGCCTTGAAGCTGGAGCCAGTCCCTACTCATAGCCGCACACAACCTAAGAATCAGAACAGAAGGGATCACCTAGCTGCTGTCACTGGGTGGAAGTGACAATAGTAAAATCTGTCATTAAGAACAGTTAGGCAAATTGCTACTGCACAAAACTTGCGCCCATTCTCTGCTGACTGAGCGCTTTTGTTTTTAGGAGAAAGGGACACTTCCATAATTATCTGGAATTGTCTCATTGGTCCTCTGTATGATCATTCACAAGCAATAATGGAGTATCCTCGCGCTCACTCCACCGGGAGTTTATTTTCCCTAACAACAGAAGTACTTCCTGCACCAATCACCAGGCAAGGTATATACTTGCTGGTTCACTTTAAAGCCCTGGAAAAGTATCGTTCCATCTCAGTAATGCCCAAATAAGTGAACAGCCGCCGCCCCCCGCCCCGCCCAGACTCGCCATGGCAGGCTCCCAACATACAAGAGTAAACCAAACCGTGCTTCAGACCCAAAGTATTTGGCACTAATAATCCCATCATAAGATTTCCCTGTATTACAATACAGATGGGATTAGCCAAGTCATACCATGCAGGAAAAGACGCAGAGCAGGTATCTATGTGATGATGTAATTTAACATTTTATTTATGAAACATATATGGTACCAATGGAATGTCAAAAAATCCAGAAGTGAAGGCTTGGGTATCAATTCAAAAGATCAGACAGGGTTTGAAATCCCTCTCAATTGCACAGTGAGATCAAGGCCAGCCTGGGCTACATGAGACCCCCTCTCACCAAAACTAAATACACAAAATCCCTGCATTTTTTTCACTGTCTGGTTTAGCTTGCCTTGGACAGTTACAGTCTAATCTTGCAAAGTCACCATTCCTCTTACAGCTACTGGCTATGGTGGCCTCTAAATCCACATTAGAGAGGCTGAGGCAGGAGGCTTACCACAAGTTCTGGGTCAGTCTAGGCTACTTAAAAACTACCCAGGCCAGGCTAAACTAAATAAAAAAAATAAAAAAAAAAAAAGGTTAATAATACCATAATACCAATACTAACCGGCACTAGAGATGGCTCAGTGGTTAGGGGGATACAGCCTTACAGAGATCAGTTCCCAGCGCCGATGTCAGGTGGTTCACAGTCACCAGTAACTCCAACTTCAGGAACTTGAATGACCTCTTCCGACTTTCATGAGTATCCACACGCGTGGCACACACACACAGACACACACACACACAGGCACACATAAAACACACATGGGCACATACATACATATACACAAAAAACACAGGTGCATACATACATGCATACACATAGCCATATACATACATTCATACATACACACAGGCACATACATACATACATACATACATACACAGGCTCACACACAAACATACACATACATATATCCAGGCTCACACAAAGGCACACAAACATAGCCACACACATACATATTCCCAGGCTAACATACAGACACACACATACATATATACCCAGGCTCATCCACAGGCACACACATATACACAGAGGCACATACATACATACATACACAAAATATAATAAATCTTTAAAGCACTGACTTGTTCACACAATGCTCTTCCTGTTTTAAAACAGAATAGCTCTTTGGACAATGAACCTATTCAAAAGTCCCCCCACCCCCACCCCGTGTGACTGTACTGGAAGTTTTCATATACCTGTATCCACATTTGGAATAAAATATTGACTGGTCAGCATGGCCTAGTTCTGTTCAAAAACCAGAAAGCAAGTGCTTGTGCCCAATGGACTCTGTGGAGACACAGGCCATGTCTCACCTGGGCCCTTTGTCTCAGCCTATCTGGGGATAAATGTGTAGTGACCTCCAATGTTGCAGATGAGGAACCTGGACTCTGAGAAACCCAACATCTTCCCAAGCCCACACAGCCAGTGAGGAGCGGAGACAAGGTTTCAGTCCAGAGGTGCCCAGATGAGCATTCGCAGGCTTTACCAGTAACTTCCTCAGAAAACAAAAGATGTATTGTTGCTAAACTCTCTGGGTTTTGCTGGGGAATGAGGAAAGAATCAATAATCAATCGCCTGTTATTTCCTTATTGGGTGCTATTCAACATAAACAGAGTGTGCCACGTGTTACAGGAGCGTCAATCAGCAAAAGAAAGTAGCTTAAGATTCCAAGATTTAAGTAATTGGGAGGAAAGATGCAGGAGAAAAGCCTTGAAGGTGATGGCTTTGGGGAGAGGGGAGGGGAAGAGGGGAGGGGAAGAGGGGAGGGGAAGAGGGGAGGGGGAGAGGGGAGAAGGAGAGGGGCTGTGTGAGAGGCTTTTTTACTGGTTTTCTTTGATTTGATGCAGTGTACAGTTTACTGAATCAAAACAGCATGACTTCAGCTGCTTGGAAGGCCCAGGCAAGAGGTAGCAAGATTGGCCCAAGCCTAGGCAACTCGGTGAGACCCTGTCTCAAAACAATAAGAACCTAGAGATTCCATGGTAGAGGGTTTCTCTGGTGTACACAGGGCTCTGTGGTCAGTCTCCAGTACCACAAACACACACACACACACACACAAACATACAGCCACTACATAGTTGAGCACAGAGATCATGATGGAAACGTGACGTGACGTGCATCTGTGATGTTTGAGTTTGGCTGTGAAGTTAAAGAAATGAAAAGTCAGCCCCTCCCCTCCCCCCCCCAATTCCCCCAGTCACAAAGCAGAGAACCAAAACCCTACACACACACACACACACACACAAACATACAGCCACTACATAGTTGAGCACAGAGATCATGATGGAAACGTGACGTGACGTGCATCTGTGATGTTTGAGTTTGGCTGTGAAGTTAAAGAAATGAAAAGTCAGCCCCTCCCCTCCCCCCCCCAATTCCCCCAGTCACAAAGCAGAGAACCAAAACCCTACACACACACACACACACACACAAACATACAGCCACTACATAGTTGAGCACAGAGATCATGATGGAAACGTGACGTGCATCTGTGATGTTTGAGTTTGGCTGTGAAGTTAAAGAAATGAAAAGTCAGCCCCTCCCCCCCCCCAATTCCCCCAATCACAAAGCAGAGAACCAAAACCCTACACACACACACACACACACACAAACATACAGCCACTACATAGTTGAGCACAGAGATCATGATGGAAACGTGACGTGACGTGCATCTGTGATGTTTGAGTTTGGCTGTGAAGTTAAAGAAATGAAAAGTCAGCCCCTCCCCTCCCCCCCCCAATTCCCCCAGTCACAAAGCAGAGAACCAAAACCCTACACACACACACACACACACACAAACATACAGCCACTACATAGTTGAGCACAGAGATCATGATGGAAACGTGACGTGCATCTGTGATGTTTGAGTTTGGCTGTGAAGTTAAAGAAATGAAAAGTCAGCCCCTCCCCCCCCCCAATTCCCCCAATCACAAAGCAGAGAACCAAAACCCTACACACACACACACACACGCGCGCGCGCGCGCGCGCGCGCGCGCACATGCACTCACGTACTGTCATGTGTGGTTGCATAGTAAAAAGGCTAGGGTCTCAGTAATCTTTGCAGAAGTTGGTTAGGATTTCTCAGAACAACAGAGGTGGCCTGGGCCAGTCTTGGGAATGGAGTTGACACTTAGGAGCCACTTCCAGATCTTTCATCAGGAATTCCTGAGAGGTTTCTTGGATGCTCATAGAGGCTATGGGATGAGGGAGGCATGGAGCCAAAGCAAGAAGGTTACGTTCCTGGGAGTGTGTTCAACATAAGCGTTAGATGTTCTGAACCTCTTCAAGGATTAACGAATATTCTACTCAATGGAGCTCCAATAAACTTTACGCTGAGACTGGGGACTCTCTCCAGTGAACACGAGATACGGACTTCTATGAAATTAGAATTTTCATATTTACTTCTATGTATACACTAGCTAAGAATAGCCTGTACTTCTGGTCTAGTGCTAGCATTCAGTGTGGCACATGAGTTTAATCCCAGCACTCAGGTGGCAGAGGCAGGCAAGTCTCTGTGAGTTCAAGACCAGCCTGGTCAACATAACAAGTTCCAGGACAGCAGGGCTACATAGTGAGACCGTGTCTCAAACAAAGCAAACAAAAACTGTCTATTGTTAAACTCCCAGGAAAATCTGCTCCATCTGAAGCCTGTCTCCTTCTTGATCACAATAAATAAATAAATAAATAAATAAATAAATAAATAAATAAATGGAAAAGAAATAGTAGCTCACTGGCTGAAATAACAAGACAGCTGTCACACAACATTCTTTGAGGTATCCGGCACAAGTGAGAAGAGACGAGGAAATAAATCCTCCCACTAGGGATGCTCTCTGTGTCACATTTCCAAAGGAGAAAGTTCTGATCCCACCCTCCTCTGGGGCACACGGTCATGGAAGGAATATTTCCAGTATTTTCATATATTCATATTTAAGAAAAAAGTGATATGATTGACCAGGTGATGCTAGGCGTGGTGAAATACGACATCATCCAGCACTCTAGAGGTGATAACAGAAAGATGAGGGATTTGAGCTAGCCTGGGCTATGAGACTCTGTCTCAAGAAAGTAATGGAAATTTTGATACATACGGATGTCTGTGTTGTAGAGTCAGGCTGGGTCAGAAACTGGTGCTTGTGAGTGCCATTGGGCTGCTAATGTCTGTGACAATGGGCAGGACATTTAATTCCTTAAGCATGGGGCGGGATCTTTCACCTGTGTTCTTGACATTGAGCTGAGGTGAAATTTGCCCCCCACCCCAACCCCCGCACCTTGTCTGGCATCAGTGGGAGAGGACGTGCCTAATCCTGCAGAGACTTGATACACCAGGGTGGTGGAGGGGCATAGGGGGGCACCCCCTCAGAGGTGAAGGGGAAGTGGAGGGAGGAACCCTGTGAGGGGATGCCAGGAGGAGGCAGCATTTGGGATGTAAATGCATACATAAATTATCAATCAATAAATAAGTACTGATGTGAAATTCCTGTTTTGTCACAGGCTCTCACAAGTCTAAGATGTGGTACCTTCATACAGTATATGTCCTACACTGTATTATATATAGTATAAAACATATGTGTCACAGACATACAAAAGGCTACATGAACGTATAGTGCGTGTGGTATACACAGCAGTGAATATTAACATAGATCTAGTAGATTTCATCTAAATTACTGCATCTATGCAGTTATTGTTTGTTTATTAGCCCCGACCTCTTAGGCGAAATTTGAAATGACAGTGTTGGAGCACGAACCATAAATCGGATTGCAAAATCTTTTCCAGAAGCAGACAGATGTTTACGGAAGCCCTTGCTACTTCTTGGGTCACAGTAACCTTCTGTCAGGTGACTGGAAAGCAGGGGAGGAAGTCTCTGCCTCCTGCCTGGGTGCTGGTGGCTTGGCCTTGGAAAAGCAGGAAACAATATTAAGTCACTTTGAATCAGCGAAGACCAATTTCCTTTCCAGAATTAGGAAAGTGAGCTCTAGTCCATCCAGCCATGGACAACTCTGTCTGCTTTAGGGTGGGCTTTAGGGAGAAAGCGGGGCGCTTGGGAATCTGCGGGTGCCTCTGCTCCGCGCAGGGTGGGCGGTGTACAAGAAGGAAAGGCTTGAGGGGACGCGTGGGAAGCAGTCCAAAGAAAACTAAGCCATGCCCTGTAGGCATTCCACAGTCTCCGGAAGAACTAAGGCCTCTAGCATCCTTTACTGAGGACACACCTGTATAGACTGCGCATGCATTAATTTATTCGGTTCTCTAAGGACCCAACCTGAAGCATGGAGGAATCTGGTAAAGAAATTCTACAAACCTCATTGGGCTTTCCTGCCTAACTTAAGACCCACGGGAAGAAGATTAGCTCCTCTCCCCCTCCCCACCCTCCTTTTGATATATTCTAGTAAGTTTCAAATCCTCTGTTCCTTCAGAGACTCAAAAAGGTAACTTTCATCCAAAGGAAGTCCGGCTCAGGCTCAGGCTCCGAAAACCTGTCTCCCGGGATGTGGGAAGGCGGGCGTGCTCTCCACTCGCTTGGCAAGCGCGGGCGGCCTTCCGCGCTGTCCTCAGGGACCTTGCCCGCCCTGCGTGGCGATTGTGCAAGCGCAGCGTTGGGCTCCTGCAAGGCGGGCTGCAGCCTGCAGGAGGAGGGAGAGGAGGCGTGCTCGCAGCGCACCCGCTGAACCCTTGGGCTCGACGCGCCTTCCCCAGGTTATCTCCGGGGTGGAGTCCACGGTGCGTCCTCCGGGCCAGCAGCGTGTCGGTCACCCGAGGCCCCGGCGCCCTCACTCACCTCGCTGACTCCATCCTCTTTCCACACCCGCCCCCCCCCCGGGTCCCTCCCAGCCTTGCCAGCCTGTCCCCCTCCGCCCTACTCAGCCTTCTCATTGGCCACCTCCTGCATGCCCTGTTTCCATAAATACGAGGTCCCTAGGCCTGGGAGCTCAGGGAGGCACAGCGAAGTACATCAGACCTGGCGGCATCCCTTCGACCCTCCTTGACCCGCTGTGGCTTTAGACCTTAGAAGTCAGATTTGTAGACCTTCAGAGGACTCTCCCCGGAGCTGCCTGCCAAACCCCTGCCGCTCTTGCCCAGCCACTGTGGCCAGCTCAGCGCAGGGACCTGAGCCCTGAGCAGCTGCACCTTGCAGCATCCCTGGGCAATCTGCCTCTTCGAAGTCCCGCCTGCTGTATACCATTTTACCACACCCGTGGGTTCTCTTCCCCAAATCTCCAAAAGATCAGAACCCAGCGGCACTCCCGAAACACCGTACCGGTTTCAGTCCCAGCTGCTCGAGTGTCCCGGGTCGCCTGCTACCATGAGCTGCCCCATTGACAAAAGGCGCTCCCTGATCGCTTTCCAGCGCCGGCTGCGGGACCTCGGACAACCCCCAAGATCCGTAACATCCAAGGCGTGCGCTTCGCGCGTTCCAAAGGAGGTGCCCCTCTGCCCGCTGATGGCAGATGGTGAGACTAGGAACGTCACCTCCTTGCCTGGACCCACCAACTGGCCACTGCTAGGCAGCCTACTGGAGATTTTTTGGAAGGGTGGCCTGAAGAAACAGCACGACACACTGGTAAATAGTTTGTTTCCTATTCCCCTATTGTCCTCTTTTCCCTATTCCTTCCCGTTAGGGTGGAAGGGGGAGCTCAGGTGATCGGTCAGCAGCGCAAGGCAGAAGCGCCCGGGGCACCAGAGGATGCGCGCTGATGGCTTTTGGCCCGCCCCGCTGCAGGCAGAGTACCACAAGAAGTATGGCCAGATCTTCCGCATGAAGCTGGGCTCCTTCGACTCGGTGCATCTGGGCTCGCCGAGCCTGCTGGAAGCTCTGTACCGCACAGAGAGCGCGCATCCCCAGCGACTGGAGATCAAACCTTGGAAAGCCTATCGCGACCACCGCAACGAAGCCTACGGGTTGATGATCCTGTGAGTCAGTCCCCTCTGCTGGGTGGGCGTGGCGGGAAGCCGGACGTGCGGGACAGTCGGGGAGGGGAGTAGCTAGAGTTCCCTGGGACTTTTCTTATGCAGAACAAACACAAAGCCCCTGCTCTCCCTAGAGCCGGTGCCGTCCTGAAATTGTGCTGTAGAGAGTGGGTTCCTCTCACAAGCTATTCAGTGAAGGGAGGCACACGCGCCTGCCTCCCCAACAGGACGCGTCAAAAGCACCAAGCCTCCTTTATTTGGGATTCACCTTCCCAGTGTCATCTTGGGCAAGATTTAACCCTAACGTCCAACCGAATATTTTAACGTTGTTTGACAATTTCATACGTGATTATAGTGTATTTCTGGTCGCTTTCATCACTCCGTGCCCTCTGATCCCCGCCCCCACTCCCACTGAGAGTCTTCCTTGTCCCAACAACTCTCCCTCCTCTCTCTCTCTCTCTCTCTCTCTCTCTCTCTCTCTCTCTCTCTTTCTTTTGTTTTTTCGAGACAGGGTTTCTCTGTATAGCCCTTGCTGTCTTGAAACTCACTCTATAGACAAGGCTGGCCTCGAACTCAGAAATCCACCTGCCTCTGCCTCCCAAGTGCTGGGATTAAAGGCGTGCCTGCACCCCCACTGCTCGGCTCTATTTTTCACGTCGTTTTTAATTTGTTTATGACTCTCTGAGGCTCGGAGGACCATAGGTGGGGATTATTTAGAGCACAGACATCTTGTCGGAGCCTACATCACTGACGAAAAATGACTACCCTTCTCCAGCGACCATTAGCCGCCATAAGCCATCAGCTCCCAGAGAGACACTGTGAGCCTCTCTCGGGACAGGGTCGGCAATAGCTGTGGCGGCCGCGGATATTCGTTGAGAGCTAAGATTGCTGAGACTTTACCAGGCCATCTTCAGGGTTAGTGGTCCGCACTCCCCGAATCTGCGCTCTAAGCACAGCCCTTCTCTGCAGGGAAGGACAGGAGTGGCAGAGGGTCCGCAGTGCCTTCCAGAAGAAACTCATGAAGCCGGTGGAGATCATGAAGTTGGACAACAAGATCAATGAGGTTTGTGCACGGGGCCAGCCCTCCTGGGGCTCTCTGCGACAGAGCTAGCCGCTAATAGGGGCTTTGGGTCACAGCTCTAAATACAAAGGGAGAAGACTTGTGGATGATGGGTGGTTCAAGAGGGTGCTGACTCTCTCCATCCTTCATTCCTGTCTCTTCTCCCAAATTCATCTGCTCCAAATCCTTCTAAAGGTAATCCCACAGAGGGAGCAGTTACAAGCCGCCTTAGTCCCTGGCTTCCAACAGCTACCAGTGAGATCCAGCTGTTACTTAACTTTTCTAAGCCTGTTTCCCAGGCTCCAATACTAAATGAGATGATGCTTCTAAAAGCCCTAGGCGGCAACATTTGAGGCTGAAGATGGGGTGGTGGTGGTGGTATGGGTGTGACGGGGGGTGGGATGGGGGAAGGCGTTGCATTTAGAAGAGCATAGAGGTAAAGAATCTGGGTAGGGAGGGGGTGAGGGGTGGGGGGAGGGGAGGAGGGGGCAGGGCTGTTCACGTAGAGACCAGGCATGATGCACCCAGAGATTTTGTACTCCATGCTGATGAATGATTCTGAAAAAATTTTGGACAATGAGCAGACCTTACCCCACCCCCCAGCCTCCCCTCCTCTCACCCCCCCCCCCGATTTTCTAGTAAGGTAACAGATTCAAAGTACTTTAAAAATGCATTATATAACCAAGCTAAGCATGCTCGTCTGGTACCTACTGGCTTTATGACTGGTCATCCCTTGTCTTAGGTAGAGCTGGGCAAATCCTCCGTCAGTTAGGTGGTCACGTGACTTAGCGTCTCTAAGCCGTGACATGGAAAATGGGTGCAGCGGTTATGCCTCTTGCCCTGTGAGGTGGCAGTGCAGATCAGCTGAGGTGACACATATTGTACCATGTGGGGTCCCTCACGCTTGGCAAGTGTGAGGCTGGGGTCATGGCCAACACTGGGGCTAGAGGCCGGCAGCCAGAGCCCTTGTGTGGCTGCCCAAGGCTGCAGATTTATCTACCAAGGGAACTATGTCCAGAACTTGCAGGGTTTCCTGACTCCACATTTCCACATGCTTCATACAAACAGCAGGTAGGGGACATGCCTCCCTCTGCCTAGATGTGGAAATCCAGAGTGGAGGTGCTGCTCCACTCTCCACCACAGTCCCTGAGCTGCCATTTTGTCTGATTCATCCCTCGTGCTTTAACCGCCCAGTCTTCCCAGAAAAGATGTTGTCCTTCTTAAAGAATCAAAAGCAGAAGTGGGGAGATGGCTCAGCTGGGGAAGCACTTGCTGCGATCATTGGAGACCTGAGTTCAAATCGCAGCACCGGGGAGGTAGAAACAGGAGGTTTTCCTGGGAGCTCACAGGCCTGTCAGCTCAGCCCAGCTTCAGAGGTCTCTGTTCGATGAGAGACCCTGTCTCAAAAAATAGGATGGAGAGCAAACACTAAATAGGATGAAGAAGATACTAAATGTCAATCACGGCTTCATACATGTGCACAAGGACACATGTCCCCACACAAACATGAGCCTACATCATTCACACACACACACACACACACACACACACACACAGGACAGGCCTGGGGAAGAGAGCATGTTATTGTTACCCATCACCACCAACAGCAGAAATACCCTTGGAAGAACTCCCTGAACTGGAACCTTCTCCCCCCTCCCCCTCCTCCTCTTCCCTCCCCCCTCTCTCCTGTGATAAAGATGTGCCTTTCCCATTGCTTTCTTTAAGGTCTTGGCTGACTTTGTGGGGCGAATCGATGAGCTGTGTGATGAGAGAGGCCGCATCCAAGACTTGTACAGCGAGCTGAGTAAATGGTCCTTTGAAAGTGAGTTGACTTTCTAGTCCTGCTCTCGTAACTTCCAAGAGATCTAGGGGAATAAAGCTCAGGTCTCCATACTGATAGGTTATCACCAGTCAAGTCTAGGCCATACAAATTCATTTTAGTCATGACTTGTACTACTGGTTGTTGATGGAGTCATTCAACAAACATTCCTTAAGCAAATGATGCATGCTAAGCTCTGATAGGTACCAGAGACACAGCAAGGAACAAAATGACAGCCTCTTTGCCCTCCCCAAACTACGATTCTAAAGTGACAAATACCGGTAAGGACATTCACAGGAGTGAGAAGGGGCAGAGGCATGGACCTGGGTGAGACCTCCTCTCTGCTGAGAGTCAGATCAGAAGGGCAGAAAAAGAGAACCTTAGAAAGGCCTCTTTGGATGAGTGTTCCAGTAACTGGAGCTGGGAGTGAAGGGCCCTACCCAGACAGACGTGGGAACACTGGGGCTCTGTTGCTGGCGTGTTGACATGAAGCAAGACAGCAGCTGCCCTAACCTTACCTCTGAACTCCACTCAGAGACCAGAGGGAAACAGGAAATGGAAAACAGATTGTTCTATTGCCTTCTTGTCAAGAAAGCAAAGAGAGCGGCTGGAGAGATGGCTCAGCGGTTAAGAGCGCTGACTGCTCTTCCAAAGATCCTGAGTTCAAATCCCAGCAACCACATGGTGGCTCACAACCATCTGTAATGAGATCTGATGCCCTCTTCTGGTGTGTCTGAAGATAGCTACAGTGTGCTTACATATAATAATAAATAAATCTTTAAAAAAAGAAAGCAAAGAGTATCACACACACACACACACACTCAATGGATAAAAAGTCTACCTGCAAGCCTGAAGACCTGAGTTCAAACCTCATACAAAGGTAGACACAGTAACACAGGTCTATAATCCCAGTGCTCCTACGGCAAGATGGAAGCAGAGAGAGGGGAATCCTGGGATACTCACAGGCCAGCTAGCAATTCAGGTGGAAGCGTGCAATTCAGGGGGAAGCGCGTTCGACTACTACATCTAGCACAAGGGACACAGATATTATGTACTTCAAATTTTCTCTGTGCAAAAAAGTCTTAAGGACTAATGAATGTAATTTGAAAATAGGTTAATCCTAAATAGCATTATTAAACAGAAAGCAGAACAGAGACACCCCTGTTCTGGGCTAGCCCAGTCCCTGCAGGTACTAGAAATCCATCCCATAGCTCACCCCTCCCTAGCCCTTCTCACTGTGGCAGCACAGATCTCTGCAGATCTCTGAGCCACTGATACCTCTGTCCTCACCTCCCTGTAAGTGACACAGACAGTGTGTCTCTCACCAGGTGGTTTCAAAGCCTATGAGTCATGTGCTCCTGGAAACGACTTCTAGAGAGAGAAGAGTACCCCGCCCTCCTCTCTCGCTCTTTGAGATCTTGTTTTCTAGAAGAGACCACAGTCTCACGAGACACGGAACTCAGCCTTTAATGGGCAGCTAATCGTAGACTCTGGCATTGCTACGGTTGAATAACAGTAGTGATTATCTTCAATGACAGGCATCTGCCTTGTGTTATATGAGAAGAGATTCGGGCTCCTTCAAAAGGACGCAGAAGAAGAAGCACTGGCCTTCATCGGGGCCATCAAAACGGTAAGCAGGCCCACTTGACAGCATGTCCTCAACGCCAGAATTCAGAATAGCAAAGGTTATCCCTGTGTCTCCCAAGAAGGAGTGTTCGCACTTACTAATCTTTAATACTTAATTCATTCCCTTTGATACCTGTATTTTACTATACACATATGCACTAATCACACACAAAAAAATGCTAAGTCCATTATTTATGGCAAAGTTACCAAAAAAATCATTTTAAATGTATTTACCGTATCTTGATTAATAGTCAGTTAGTTAAAAGGTATCTTTTAAAGTTTCTAAATGTGGCAGATTTTAAAAGTTTTGACTGGTTTGAGTAATTTGAGATATTATAGATATGATGAGATTGATATGCAATTAAGGTTATACAATAACTGAAAATATGCAAAGTGAAGTTTTCCAGTTTCCCTTTCTTTCTATACAATCTATCATGACACTAAAAACTTGGGCTGCTGGTACAGGCTTACTATACCAGCTTTTTGGGCGAGGTCCCAAGACAAGATAATTGCAAGTTTTAAGCTGGTTTTGGCTACCGAGTGAATGCAAGCACAGGCTAGACAATTTAATGATACTTTGTCTCCAGATAAAAATAAAATAAGAGGGATACAGAATATAGCAATATTAGATGCTTTTTTAAAGCAATCAGGAGATTCTGGGTTCCCAGTACAACCAAACACAAGACAGATACCTTTTTATTAAACATAGCACAAAGCCATCTTTGAGTTGAGCGAGAGAGATGGTGGCCTTTGACTCCCACCCTTCGGAGATGCAGCAGGGGTCTGAGTTAGGACCCTCCCTCTCCAAGGAGAATGTCGGCTTAGAGAGAAGATGGCGGCGTTCAAGCCCCTGTGTTTTTTACAGATGATGAGCACATTTGGGAAGATGATGGTGACCCCCGTGGAGCTGCACAAGCGCCTCAACACCAAGGTGTGGCAAGCACACACGCTGGCCTGGGACACCATTTTCAAATCAGGTGAAAGGGCCACCCTGCCCATTGCCCACTGCAAGCCAGTGACCCTCACCCTATGTCTAGGAGAGGTGAGGTGTGATCTATCTGACTGAACCATCGTGATCGTCCCATGGTAGCGCTTCTCCTACTGTCTAGAGTTTTCTCTGCTCACATGCAGAGCTGGAGAAAGCAGGAGGAGCTAGCTCTCTGCAGTCCTCTCTGCGAGGGTTTCAAGGAAGAGCTTCCGAGGCAGACTTGAGTTTGTGTGTGGTCACCCTGTGTGTCACTACCTTTTCATCCTTGATCGCCTCATCTCTAAAGTAACGACTGATACTAACTCTCACGCTGGTACAACTTTTAACGTGCCCAGGAGGACATAAACATGGAGTGTATTTGTATTATGATATTGTGATGGTTAGGGCTGTTTCTGCTCCATGACACAGGGTGTTGGAGACAGGTTGTGTACATGTATAGGTTTGATCCTTATGCAAACCCAGTCAACTCTTCTATGAGTCCCCAAGCAATGGTCCTGAGACACACCTGAGTCGCTATCCCAAGCCTCCAGGCTAGAACACGCTTCAGGATTAAGATGCCACCTGCACCACAGGCAGTGACTCTGCCCACTGTCTCCATGGCGATCTTAGTTTGGGACCTGCCCACATAAAGAATTGAAGTGAGACAGTTGTCTGAACGTGTTTTATAAATGCTAAATGCTAAGGATTCTCAGGATTTCCAGGCACTATACTTGCAGATGTATCTAGTAATATCTGTGTCCAAATTTGGAATATGTACCTAAGCCCAGTTCTCTTCCCACCTCATCCCTTCTGCGCTGTGAGCTTTCTGTTCTTCAAAATGTGATTACGGACCAACAGCTTCTGCCCCCAGGAGCTTGATAGAAATGAAGCCATTGAGGCCATACATACCTTGTGGTGTGTGCCTTAAGTACCAGCACTCTAGAGGCAGATACAGGCATTTATCTGTGAGTTTGAGACCAGCCTGGTTTACATAGCAGTTCCAGACCAGCTAGAAGAACATACTGACTCCCAGCAGAGAGAGAGAGAGAGAGAGAGAGAGAGAGAGAGAGCTGATTTCAGGTGCCCTAATCCATGATTCTGAATCGACACTTTTGGAAGATGCCTGGTGGATGCCCAGAAGCCAATCCATGTCAGTCTTGACCAATCAATCCTTGCCAGTGTGGGGAGAGGAGTAACTAGATACTTGCTGACCTAGCAAATCATCTGTGTCCCTGTCATGACTCAGTGCTGCAAGATTTTCCTGGGTTATTTCCCTCATCGAATTTCCAAACTCCCTCTCCTTTCTCTCCTCTGACAGTCAAGCCCTGCATCGACAACCGCCTGGAGAGATATTCCCAGCAGCCCGGTGCGGATTTCCTCTGTGATATCTATCAGCAAGATCGTCTTTCCAAGAAAGAACTGTATGCCGCTGTCACAGAGCTCCAGCTTGCTGCGGTGGAGACGGTGAGAGTGGACTGGGGCTCGGCTGGATGGATAGTCCATTGGATGGTTTGGTTTCCAGGATAAGTTCTTAAGCAGCCGGTGGGATCATTCTCTCCAGGAGAATTACCGAAGCAGCAACAGCCTCACAAAACCCATAGTGAGAGTCACATAGAGTTCATGGTGGGAAATAGTGAGCATGGCCTCCTTGTGGTAGGGACTGACTCTAACAACACGCCCTCCAGTGGAAATACAGAGTAAGCTCTAGCCAACACCACGGCAGAAATGAGACAGGAATTTGGAAAGAGGTGCCCATGGTCTGTCAAGACAAATTAACTTTTTCAAGTATACGGAAGGGCTGGAAGAGAGAGGGAGAGCTCGGTTGGTGAAGTACTAAGTATCCATTAGGACCTGAGCTTGACGCCCAGAACTCAAATTTTAAAAGCCAAGGGTGGTACCTCATGTGTGTACATCCTAGGGTTGGGGATGTGGAGAGAGGAGGATTCCTGAGGCCAACCAGACTAGAAACCCTGCCTCAGGAAATGAGGTAGAGTCTGCCTCCAGGTTCCACATGTACATCCATATATGTGCCCCGACATATGAACACACACTCACACACACACACACTCACACACACACACACACACACACACACGCACGCACGCACGCAATTACAGACTCTTTCAGATTGTGGTATATGTACACCATGAGGGACATTTTAACCAAGGTCGTAAGCTGGCCAATTTAAGCTTTGACAGCAGAGGGGTGGAGAATGAACCTAGGAGAGTCAGTTAAGGATGTGAGTGCCCACCCCACCTCCCCCAGCCGAGGTCATGCCGGGACAGCCTGAGCCCTTGAGGTTTCCTAACCCACTTCCCCTGGAATTAAGCTCTGCAGTTTTCCTGAGGACCCAGACTTGAGTCCCCTGGATGTGGCGAAACTGTCATTACTGAGCTCCGTGGAGCGCTGTTTGGCCATTGTGGTGAGGCGCCACCTGATATGGTTATACACCTGCTCCATTCCTTTTTCAGTCCTGTTTATTCTAAAAGTCACAGCTGGGTGGACAGAGGGATTTGACTGCCTTTAATTAGGAAGCCATGCCCTCTTCCTGTTCTGTAATAATGCCGTCCAGGGTTTATTTCGGCCGAGACCACTGGCCCTCTGACATGGAGAAGCTTGCCTGGGAGGCATGTTCTTCCAAAAATAATCAATGCCCCTCGGCTCTGCTCCTTAGTGTGATGGGTCACAGCACTTAGTCACAGCGCCTTGGTGTCCGCAGGGGCAGGACGTGACGCTGAATTTTGGAGACTAGCTTAAATTAAGAACAGCCAAGTGAGTCTGACTCCTGGTCATGAATATGGTGGGTGTCCTTCATTACCCTCAGAAAAAGATGCCAAAGATACCCTTTAAAAGACCGTTGGCCTTGTCAAAAACCGCCGCTGGCTTCTTGGCATACTCAATTTGACGTTAGAATTCATTTCCTCTTCTATTCTTTCTCTGACAAAGTGTCACATTCTCCTGAGAGGGCATTTTACGTGTGGCTAAAGCCCTGATAGGGCCTTGCCATGTTCGTGGTTAATTTAGGGTGTAGCCAAAGACCGTTTATTACATTCCAGAAGGGCGATGTCTTACACATTTCATTGCCTAGAGAGCCTCTCACAGCTGTCATCAGTGCCTTCCTACCCTCTCTTTACTGGGTTTTACATCAAGTTTTGCCCATTAAACAAGTTCTAGTTCAATTTTTATTTTGAGGTCATGATGGATTCACATTTAGGTCTGAGGATAGAAAACAAGAGGACATCTTTGTATCTTGCTCCTGTTTCCCCCTAGTGGTAGCATTTCTCATAGCAGTAAAATATAGCTCAATAGAGAAAAGAGTCTGGGGTCCTCCCCAGATTTACCCCTCCCTTGTCAGTTGTATGTGAATTTGCTTGTGATCAAGAAACTATACCCAACTGTAGTTTAGACGGGGCCTTTTGTTATCCTGACATCGATCTGAGGCCGGTCATCGACAGACTCTTTCTTATTCGGTTGAGACCAGTCATGCTCAGACTCTCATCTGCGGCCGTTGTCTTTCAGACCGCTAACAGCTTGATGTGGATTCTCTACAATCTATCCCGGAATCCCCAAGCTCAACAGAGACTTCTTCAGGAAATCCAGAGCGTGCTGCCTGACCACCAGATGCCACGGGCGGAAGATGTGAGGAATATGCCCTATTTAAAGGCCTGTCTAAAAGAATCCATGAGGTATGGACCCACCTCTGGGCCAGTACGGGAGAACATCTTTTGCTTTAGCAGTACATCAAGTCACTAGAAAAGGATTCTCTTGGAGACATAGCAAGGATGCCTCCAAGTGCTCCTCCTGGTTTATTATATACGTCTGTCAAACTAAAGAGAAGAGCCTTGGAGTGTATGATGTTTATACCACTTGCTTTCTAAACCCTGTGGGCCAATCCTATCGAATCCTAGAAAGCTGAGTTTCTTCCTCTTGAAAGCAATAGCAGCCTGCCTCTAATGGATGCTGTCAGTCGTAAGGGGGTCAGGTGTAGGGGTTGAGATGAAGGCCAAGCAAGAGGACACAGAGATACACATCTTTGTCTTTGAAGACTCTTCCGAGGAACTAAACCTCCTCCCATCCTTAGCTTAGAAGGACGCCGCAGCAGCGCTGCCTCTGTGGGTAGCAGCAGACTAGAAAAAAAATGCCAGGCCTCAGGTGAAGCTTGAGACACATACAGGTTGAACGGAATGGAACAATCGATGAGCCACTAATTAGCCTTAGAAGAAAATCAGTGTGATGAGCCACTAGCCAGCCTTAATGTAAGGGATTCAACTAACAGAATAAGAAACAAGAGACACACATATTAAGAAGGTGGGATTTGGGGCTGGAGAGATGGCTCAGTCCTTACAGGCTGGGCTCACAACCAAAAATATGAGAAGATGGGATTTCTTAAAAACAAGACAGGCCGGGCATGGTGGCACACACCTGTAATCCCAGTACTTGGGAGGCAGAGGCAGGCGGATTTCTGAGTTCGAGGCCAGCCTGGTCTATAGAGTGAGTCCCAGGACAGCCAGGACTCCACAGAGAAACTCTGTCTCGGAAAAAAAACAAAACCAAAACAGAACAGACCTTAGTTCTTCAATGGCTGCACATAGAGTCATACCCACTCCCCTCTCCCAGCCCCACCCAGATCCACCTCTGCCACCAGCAAGTCTAATTTGTATTGCCCATGTGTATTCTTGAGAGCAGAGGGAGGGTAGTTGATCTATCCGGTCTAGGAGGGTAGTTGATCTATCAGAGGCTACACCACTAGGAAAACCTGACTTTCCTTCTCCCAACTGCTCCTTATGGGAGTTGCCCAGAGCCTCTCGTGGAAAGAGACAGGGTATCATTCTTGTCCTGATTGTGACATCAGACGGAACTCCCATTTCTCATTCTGTCTATATTCCTAATGCCCTGTCAGACAGTGTGGGGTTTGTGGCCACATTTACAATTCTGATTTTGACTTTTCAGGCTTACCCCAAGTGTGCCATTTACAACTCGGACCCTTGACAAACCAACAGCTCTGGGTGAATACATGCTTCCCAAAGGAGTAAGTACAGTCGGCCAGAGTGTGTCAAATCCCCTTGACGCTTTTTACTGGGAAAGCTTTCATTCTGGAAGCCCATAGAAGGCAGAGCACCTCTGGCATGCTACTTAGTACAGAATTAGGGAAGGTAGCTCTTGACATGCAAACAGGGACTCTCTGTGAGTGGTCCTGAGTGAGTTACAAGGAATCTGTGAGCGTCATCCTTCCTCATCTGAAAACCTAGGAGAGGTGAGGTGGTTGAGAAAATGGAACACACACAAACAATGCAGAGTTCTGGGGCCAGGGAGGGGTCTCGGCGGTCCAGAACACTTGCTGCACAGGGATAGGATGTGGGTTTGAATCTCCAACATCCATGTGAAAAGCAGGGTGTGCCTGTTTGGGCCAGCATTGCGGGGGCAGGGACAGAGAAGGGAGAATCAGTGGTCGTTGCTGGCTGCTAGCCTAAATCCAGGTTCAGTGAGAGATCCTGTGTCCAGGGAATAAGGCAGAGAGAGAACCCCAGGTGTCTTCCTCTGACCTTTGCATGTGCACACGGGTACATGTACTGCCCACATATGTCATACCTAACATATGTCAAGCAATACATCATTGTATTTTTGTGAGTTATTTTCACTACTGATTTTTTTTTAAATCTTCTTTTTCTGTGTGTTCTTAGACGGTGTTAACACTAAATACCCAGGTGCTGGGTTCTAGCGAGGACAATTTTGAAGATGCTAATAAGTTTAGACCCGAACGCTGGCTTCAAAAGGAGAAAAAGATCAGTCCCTTTGCTCATCTCCCGTTTGGCATCGGGAAGAGGATGTGCATCGGGCGCCGGCTGGCTGAGTTACAGCTCCACTTGGCTCTTTGCTGGGTAAAAGTCTTCACTGGGTTTCTACATCCCCGTCCTAGGCTATTCGATAAAGAAGGAGGCAAGAGGGTTAACTCTTCTTTTATCTCAATGTGTGTTACAGATAATCCAGAAATATAACATCGTGGCTACAGACCATGAACCTGTGGAGATGCTGCATCTTGGTATCCTGGTGCCTAGCCGGGAGCTGCCCATTGCGTTCTGTCCACGGTAGGATGCTGAGGTGAGTGCTGCCTTCGGGCACCTGACCTGACCAGGACTGAGCAAAGCACTCAACCTCCTCCTCCTCCTCCTCCTCCTCCTCCTCCTCCTCCTCCTCCTCCTTCTTCCTCTTCTTCCTCTTCCTCCTCTTCCTCTTCTTCCTCTTCTTCCTCTTCTTCTTTTCCTCTCTCTCTCTTCCTTCTTTTTGTAAAGATTCGATTTGAATGTGTCTGTGTGTGTACCACAGAAGATAGGAGAGAGCATCAGATCCCCCATATCTAGAGTTACAAACAACTGTGAACTGCCCAAGTGGCAGGTGCTGGGATTTGAACCCAGGCCCTTTGCAAGAGCAGCAAGTGCTCTTAACCATGTAACCAACTCTCCAGCCCCACCTAATTTCTCCTTTTTTAAAAAAAATTACTGAATTATTTTTTTTCTTTTAACGTGGATCCCAAGTATGACACTCAAGCCCTGTGCTAAGAAATTACTTCTGTAGTAAAACATGAGCTTTGTAAGTCTGGTTGTAAGTCTGTTTTTCCCAATGCACATTGCAATGGGATCAAAACCATTGATGTGACCCTAAAGTGGAATGGAGAAACTTTACTGTCTAGTGTGGAAGGTGACACACCCAACCCGTGGCTTGACAGTCACATGTCTGTGCTTGAGGAAGGCTCTCCCTCTCTCCATTTCTAACAGTAAGAGTAGGATTTGCTCAGGATCAAGAGGAGGAGCCACTGAGGCCGTTCAGAGGAGCACAGAGGTGTTAAGGAAGCTTCTGTAGGTGGTCTCAAGAAATACAGACATCATTCTATAGTGTCCATAGTAACAGAAAACGTGTCAAATCCTGAGGCTACATGAAGTGCCTCTCATAGGAGGCCTGCGTAAGAATTGTTCTTAATAAGCGCCCTTCCCCCCTCCATCCCACCCCTCACAACAAACGCCCCCACCACCACCACCATCAGCAAGGTCAGAGTGCATAGGTCACCCAATGAACTACATTTTAGGAAGATGCCCATGACAATTTTAATTTTAGCTTCTTGTTTTCCAGTGGCTGACATACCTTTTGTGACGTGCGATGGGATTCTAATTGATTTTCACAGATATTTTTTTCACCCCCAAATCAAGACCAGCAATCTTCCCCTTCTGCAAGAAAGCTGCTAATGTCATCGGGATTCCTAGACGGCGAACTTCAGGGACCAGAGCTTGGGACAACCTGCGAAGCACGGCGCACATAGTTTACTGCAGAATGATCCTGAAAATGATGTTTACTAAGTCCATTACTCAGGGAAACACATAGAGTGGTGGGAATGCTAAACTCCGCCCACTACACTTTACCACGTGTTTACATTAGCCAATCAGAGCCCTCAAGAGCCTGCTGTCACTCCATTTTCTGTGATGTCACCAGGAAGCTGATGGTTAGCTACTCTAGTAAAGGTTATTAAATGTTTCTGATGACAAACCCAGAAAAGCAGCTTTAATTCCCTTTTACACTTGATGAAGAAAGACCTACTATGGCTTAATTGTCTGAGTGGGACTGACAAACCATTTATTATATTCGGTTTCGTTCAATATTTGAGAAAATACCAGCTGTAAACGGAGCTAAACATTAGGGAAAGGCTCTAATAAACCTATTTTTCCTGCTTACAGGAAATTAGAGACTATTTTAAGAAATTCTACAGTGAAGCCAGCTCCTTGGTTATGAATGCCTTGTTGGCCCAGAGGACTCTATAATTTCTTATTTCATTGGTACCTTTCTCTGTGGATAGATGAGTCAACAGTTTCTAAGCTGTGAGTGTGTTGGCACATACAGGTGTGAGCACATACATGTGAACAGCTGTGGGCCCTGAAGCTACTTTGCCTCAGTCATGGTTTTACATAAAGACATAGGCTACCCAATTTAGGGTCTTCAGTGTGGAACTATGTTCTGAAATTTAGTCACAGCTTAGAGGAATGCATTGCAAGTATGAGAACCTGACTTTCTGTGCCTTAATTTCATTATTCAAAGTGATGATTGTAATATATGCCCACTACCTATGCAGTATGTATACTGGAGCTGGAACCCCTGGGAAAACACAATTTCATAAACGCAAAACACAGTATGTACCACTGACAACATTTTAAAATGTTTACATACAGCTTGTATATTTTTTTTTAACCAGCACTGTTTTTCTATAGATGTTCACTGATTATTTCTATATATTTGATAAGGATTTCCCTTTTAGGTTATGGTTTTAGAATAATTTCATTTCTGAAATATACATTTACATGTGCAGTTGAATGAGTATGTGTGCATGGCTGACACAGGTCTATGCTTTGTCTTTCTTATAAAACTTATTTTTAGAGTTATAAATCCAGAGGCTAAAGATGTAGCTCTGTAGTAAGAGGTTTTTTTCCTGGTCTATGTGGGGCCCTGGGTTCAAAATCTCCAGTACTGCCAAGTAATACAAAATAAAATAAAGAATTACACCTGTATTGTCAGATCTCATTTTTATGTATTTGTTCTTCTAAAGGATTGTATTATGTTTATTTCAGGGAGCACACCTGCCACGTCACACCCGCGGGGGGCGGGGGCGAGAGACAACTCAGAGTCAGTTCCCCCTTCTCACACGCAGGTGCCCCAGATCACGCACATTTAACTGCTGACCCCAGCCAGCCCTTGTGTTTTACATTTTTGAATTTTTTAAAGTAAGAATGGTTGTTTTAAACGTAAATACCTGAGCGATTTTTTTTCTCTTTCCTATGCTTCATATGACCATTTTTTTTAAAAAATTTGAACTTTGTTTTATTAGTAGAAAATATTGTGTGCCTATTTTACAAGCCCTCAGCACCCTCAGCAAAGTTTAGATTTTGACAGCCCCTTTGCTGAAAGAGGAACCCTTGATAACAGAATTAACTTCCAGGTTTTGCTCCTACTAGATTTTCAAGTATTCCCGTATCTGCCCCCCTACAGTATCAGTGTTCCTATATGATCACTCTGACCGAACACCTGAGAAGAACCAGCCTGAGGAAGATGGATTTATTCTGGTTCCCAGTGGCAGGGGATACAGTCTTTCACGACAGGAAAACGTGGAGGCAGGAGTATGGCTGTCACTGCAGAGGCGGGAGGAGCTGGAGGCTGCCGGGGCCAGAAGAGTGTGAGACTGCTGGGTCACATCTCAGCAGACCAGAAAGAAACTGAGCTGGAAGTGGAACCAGTCTCCAACCCCTTAGCCTTCCTCCACCTAGATCCCTCCTCCTGAAAAGTCCACAGCCTCCCAAAACAGCGCCACCAGCTGGAGACCAAGTGTCCAAACACACGAGCCCGTGGAGGATATTTTACATTCAAATCATTATTAACCAGCGATTCCATCATGCTGGCTGTGGCCACTATTTTCTTCCTGGACCAGTACTTCAATAACTCCAACTCATTACTGAGTCTTCTCTGCGTTCTCTATCTATTCTCTCCCCGCCCCCCCGCCCCCACACCCACCCGACCCCCCCCCCCCGCCCCTCCGCATCTCTCTCCCTCCATCTCCGATTTTCTCCATTTCTCTTTCTCTTGCTCTCAGTCTGCTCTGCTCTTCGGGAATGCAGGCTGGCTTCAAATGTGCTATGAAGTCAAACTTGAGTTTTGAACTTCTAATCCCGCCTCCATCTCCTGAGTGCTGGGGTCACAGCCATGGCCACCGTGCCCCAACTCTTTTCCTATCTGGACTCTGTCTCATTACTTAGTAGCTGGCCCTCGAGTCCTCTACCACAAAGATCCAATTCTATAAACTGTTCTTTCCTTCGTCATGAAGTGTAGCTCCACCAGTGTGGATCCACCAGCTGGGTGGCTCAGCCCACATGGGCGTTCCCAGCACCTCAGCTCTCTTCCTTCAGTATCGACCCCTCCAAATCATGCGCACCTACTACGCTCCCCCTGCCGCCCTCCCGGTAACTCTGCGTGTCCCCTCCCATGCACTGTGCAGAGCTCAGTTCTAGCTTCCTCCGGTGACCCAGATTCTGTCCACAGACTGACCCTGGAAACAGGAATCATTAAAGCTCTGATTCCTGGGGAGTCCTAGAGACAGACCAGGGAGTGGGCGAGACTCCTGGAGTCCTGAAATTTTGGCTGTGTCATGGGAATTTCCTCCCAGGCATGCCTGGCTCTCACTGTATTCAGGTACAATGGTGAGGCCAGCTCAAGGACTGTCTTTATGGAGATTACAGGTGTCAGCCAATAGAAACAGAGACCAGAGACCAGGAAAGGCCCCGCAGAGAGTCAAGTTGGGGCCAGGACAGTGCCTGCCACCCCTTGACTGCTCATGGGAAGGTCACCTAGGCATTGACCCTGACCTCGACAGTTAGAACCATAGTAACGACTAGTGTTTATGAACTCTTCTCTGTAAAAGTAAAAGAGAGTGATTGGTAGAGGAACTTCCAAGCAGGTGGCAGAGTTAGGTAGGCTGCAATATCCACTTAACCAGTTTTAACCTGTGCCCATTAATCATTCTTATTGGGAACACAGAGCTGCCTGGGAGAATGAAGTTCATCTGGATCCTGTAACTCCAGCACCGGCACAGCGGTAGACAGGAGATGGACTCCACTCCAGCCTCATTTCTGGTGCATATCTTGAAAGAATAGAAAATACAGCCTAACTCCAGCCTTCTAAGGAGCCCCGAACACTTCATATTCCAGAGCCCACTCTTTGTGCTCTTTGTTAGAAACTAGGTAAAAGGTCACATTCCAGAGCCTGCCCTTTGTTCAGAGCCAGGCAAAAAGGGCCTTGAATAGGTGATTCTGGACCCACAAGGTAACTGGAAATGAGCTAAGCTTATCTTGCTTCTGTAAACTGCTTACCCCATTACCCCTATCCAGGAGTTCATGCAGCTATAGACTCCAAGAAAATAGGAAACTAATTGGTCCACTGAGCACGGGCTCCAATAATTTAAACTGATTGGCCTAAAAACTATGTAATGGTACAAATCGATTTGGCTCGCATGTCATGGGCTCTCCATGCTAAGAAATGATTGGTTTGTGATTCGCAGGCTTTGTTGTAAACTTATAAAAGCTGTCACAATTCGGCACTCAGGGTCCACAGTCCTCTAGACCTGTGCGGTATATGGCTGTGGAACCCAGAATTCTGGAATAAAAGAAATCCTCATGTTATTGCATCGAGACCGGTTCTTGCGAGTAATTTGGGTGTCGCCTTCTGAGGCGTGGGGTGCTGGGGCACCTGCGGTTTTGGGGGGGTCTTACAATCTCAAATTGTGTGGAGGCAATGGGGGGAGGAAGAGACAGACAGACGGACAAGCGGATGGACAGACATGAAGAAAATCTGGGTGGATGGTATCTCTGAATTCCTTGCTTTGTTCTTGCAGCTTCTCTGAAATTGTGTCAATATAATAAATCTCAAACAGTGAGGAACAGCACTTCTGTTAGGAGCAGGGGTGAGTGCAGACGCGGATAGCTTTGCTCTGAACCCAGGTTCTTCACTGTGGGATGCTGGACAGGAGATTTTGATCTGTCTGTGTTTGAATTTTCTTACTTTCATAGACACCACGGTGTTCTTGCTAGCGTTACGGAGAGAATAAATGAAAAGCAACACATCCACACCCCTGAAGCCTGACTTTCTCTTCTAAGGGCCATGAGCATCAGTCAGTCAGTCAGTTTGTTCTTTGTCTGTTGAGTTGACTGACTTATTCTTGCATTAAAATTTAACATGTGGAAGACAGGTTGAACCTGTGATTATTCCTTGTGGAAAACAGATCCAGTCTGTATGTCTCAAAGGCCCAGAGGCAAACCACAAGTGGGATGTGTGCCTGTAATCCCTGGACTCAGCAGGTAACAGCGAGAGGATGGAGAGATCAAGGTCATCCTCAACTACATAGAGAGTGCAAGACCAGCCTGGCTACAAGCTTTAGACCCTGTCAAAAAAAAAAAAAAGGAAAGGAAAGGAAAAAGGAAAGGAAAAAGGAAAGGAAAAAGGAAAGGAAAGGAAAGGAAAGGAAAGGAAAGGAAAGAAAAGGAAAGGAAAGGAAAACAAACACCAAACAAAACCCAAAAAAGAAAAAGCCTGCAGACAGAGCATGACTACCAGAGCCAACTCCTTCCTCAGTCCAGGTTTGAGCGTCCAGCCTTGACCAGGTTTCCCTGGTTAGGTCTCCTGCTGTGCCTGACTCCTAACACCTGCTGATTTTTTTTTCCTTTGATGTTTCAATTCTCAGTGTATTCACCAACAAACTAAAATGTACTAATTATCCAGTGTGTTGGTTGGTGTTATCAACTTGACAGAATCTAGAATCTCCTGAGCGATGGGCGTCCAAGCAAGTCTGTGGGGAATACCTTGATTGTAGTAGTTGAAGTGAGAAGACCCACCCAGCTTGGGTGGCGCCATTCCCTAGGCGGGATCCTGGACCGTAAAAATGGAGAAAAGGCAACTGGAAGGAGCACGCATTGCCTTCCTCTGCCTGTAGATGTAGCTACAGCACATCTACACATCATGCGACCACGGAGAACTGTGCACACCTGGAAGGAGAGGTCTTCTAGGTAGGAAGACTCCACCCTAGGTGGGCTAGGTCAGCAGAAGACCACAGTGACAAACAAGGTTCAGTTAGCCCACTCAAGGCTGGGGGAAAGGCACACATAGATACATTGTATCAAATGCTTCAAGCCCACAGAGCCTCCACTTCCCTACCAGGACAGGCTGTACCTTATCAGAGTGGGAAAACATCCAGTTAAAGCGACCTATCTATTAAGCATTTTCTAACCATCCTAAGCCCTTCCTACGCCTCTTCTCAGCTAATCCGCACTGCCTCCTCTCCTAGAAGCTGGAAGTCTGCCTATTGTTTGAATAGCTTGCCGAACTTATGCATCTTTCCCAGAGAACTGCAGTAAGCAGGAAGGAACCTTGGGCTTGTGCCCTGTGCTCCACAGTACTCCTTGATTGTTTTTCCACACTCAGTAACACTTGAAGTACCCAAGCGGGTCAAGAGCCTGTCATCAAGGGTCCAGGATAAGCTGACTGGCTAAAAGCCAAGACTCTGCTTCTGATTCAGGCTAATGTGTTGACTTGTCTCTAATCTCCTGAATGGGACCTCGACCTCAGTGGCAGAACCACTTAGTGCCAGCCCACATCACTGCTGACTGCCAAACCTCTTTGATCAGTGACACTCGTTGCTTGGAGACCTCTCAGTCACCCCGATGTCTCAGGGCTGGACCTTCTACGTAGCAGCCCTGCAGAGTACCAGTGCTGTTGAATGGCTTAGATGTTCCCAGCAGAAACTTTTTTTTCCCAGTAAAAAAATGTGTAAGATGCTCTTAGTAAGCCTGGAGCAAAATGGTGTCCTAGAATGTGGGAGCTAAGAGGCCAGAACATAAGAATTAATACAGAACGGAGATCTGTCTCCACATACTCAGGAAGTGGACAGTTTGTTTAGTCTTCTGTATTAGTCTCTCATTTAAAAAATTTCTTTTGCCATTTTCATTATGTGTATTCATATTACATGCTTCCATTTTTAAAAAGATTTAGTTATTCATTTATTTATTTTATGTATATGTGTACACTGTAGCTGTACTGATGGTTGTGAGCCATCATGTGGTTGCTGGGGATTTGAATTCAGGACCTCTGCTCGCTCCGGTCAGTCTCTCTTGCTCCAGCCTAAAGATTTATTTATTTATTATTATAGCTAAGTACACTGTGGCTGTCTTTGACATCAGATCCCATTACAGATGGTTGTGAGCCACCATGTGGTTGCTGGGACTTGAACTCAGGACCTTCAGAAGAACAGTCAGTGCTCTTAACCGGTTAGCCATCTCTCCAGCCCTTGTTTCCCTTTTAATAAGTAGAATATATTTTTCAGTTCATTTATCATTAATGGTTCTTCAGTTATTTGCTGGGATCTCTTTACCTCAGATGTGGTCTCCTGGGGGCTGTAGACGTCTTCTCGCTCATAGCATGTGCCGGTTGATGGTCGCTGTCATCTCCACAAGACTTAGACTAACCCTGGAAACGCACCTTGCGTGTATCTTTCCGTATGTTTTCAGTTAGGTTTGATGGAGTAGGGAACATGTGTGGAGTATCTCATGGGCTGG
Organism: Apodemus sylvaticus; assembly: GCF_947179515.1. Taxonomy (NCBI): domain Eukaryota; kingdom Metazoa; phylum Chordata; class Mammalia; order Rodentia; family Muridae; genus Apodemus; species Apodemus sylvaticus. Next base: position 156,089,315 of record NC_067476.1, on the reverse strand, counting down.
AGTCCTGGACTGAATAAAGTGGTGACAAGCTAAGAACTGACTTTCATCTCTCTCTGCTTCCCACTGTGGACACAGTGTGGCCAGCCCTGTCATACCCCGGCTGCCACAGCCTCCCCAACATGATGTACTACACCCTCAAGTCATGACCAGGAATGAACCCTTTCTTCCTCAAGTTCTTTTGTCTTGGTAGTGAGAAAAGTCACGAACACACACCAACACCAACTGCTTGGTGACAGCTTCCTGAAACAACTGAGAAGCCTCTGAAATTGAGGCGGGAAGGCAGGATAGAGGTTCCCCCAAATAGCGGGGGATGTTTGTCAACAGTACCAGAAGAGGAAGTCAGTCTGCTTTTCTATTTTCTCACCTAGAACAAAAATAATCTTGATAGCAAAGCTGGAGCTACAAAGTATCAGCTTACCTTTACCAGAGACCCACTGGGTCTCTCCATGTAGCTCAGGCTGGCTTCAAACTTTGGATTCCTACCTAACCTTTCAAGTGCTAATGTGTGGTTCCTCCCTTGGCTTCCAAACTTAGTGAATTCCAGGCCAGCCAGAGCTACATAGTGAGACCCTATCTCAGGAAAAAAAAAAAAAAAAAAAAAGCAGCAAAACAAAAAGGCAAAACAGCAACAACAACAAAAAAGAAAACCCATCTACAAACCCTCTCATTTCTCACAGAAATGGAAAAATTAAACCACGGAACCCAGAAATGGATAAAAGGAGAGACACTTGAGTTTTGAGGTCACGGTGATGTAGGTTCTTATTCAGAAACAGAAGCAGGTTATTAATTCAAATGAACAGCTGGAATCCTAAACACAAGGGCACACTAGGGCCCAGGTTCCAGAGGACCAGTGCAGGCTAGACCACAGCTCTCGGCGAGATTCCTAGCCCTGTTATTCAGTCTGCTTTGTCTTCTTAAGAGTTTCCGGAAAAATCCTGCTGAATCTTCCTCTTGACAAGCATCGTGTCAACTTGCCAAAGCATTCCAAGGTTCACTAGCAAGTGACCTGGAAAAAAATTCATATTAAGACTTTAAAAGTCTCCAAGTGCCGGAAAAAGCTTCAAATAGTTAACCCATCAACCAACCCAGAGTGAACTGCAGAAAACTTGCCCAACATGCACCTTATAGGGATCAGAGTAAGAAAGTCAAAACATCCCAGGAAGAGGGGACGGTGCCACTGTGTAGGTCAACAGAAAACTCCTTGGGCAATGAGTATCTCCAGTAGTTATTCCTACCCTGTTGATTCTAACAAAATCTCATTTTACCCACAAATTTCTAGGTGACTTGTGTCAAGAGACCTTGGAAGTTTGCAAAGAACACAGATCTTGTTAAAAAAAAAAAAAAAACCAAATTGAGTAACTTTCTTTTTCTTTTCTTAACGCTTTATCTGTGCCTTAAAACATGACTTGAATCTCACTCATAAAGCTGCACAGGTAAGGATAGGGCCCATTAAATAATCTGTAGTACCCAGAACAAAAGTAACATGAGAGATTCTAAATTTTTTAAAAAATTCTGTATGGTAACAACTAAGCAGTGAACACGATCCGGGGTCTCTGTAAGCCCATGTGCCCACCAGCCAGCCTGCAGGGATAATTTGGAGGGCAAGATTTACACCACAAAAGCTGATAGATGTGAAGATATGCTCATCTTGGAGCAACCAGATCTTGGGGTTCAGAATTTAGCATTTGATTACACAGCAGCACCAGGTCAAACCACTACATCTCATGGTCTTTTAAACACCTTATAATTGTAAGGGATTTTTATCCTTAGCATTGCTTTTAGTGCTTTCCCTAGCTCTCATAAAATAGATTACAACTGTTAGTTTTTAAAGGGACAAAACTTTGGAATTTGTATTTTATTTCAATAATGAATGCCTCTGTTTCTTAAAGATTTATATAAATTGTGGGTATGTGCACAGGAGTATACTGCAGCCAGAAACGTCAGATCCCCCAGGGGCTGGAATTATAGGTGTCTATGAGCTGCCCAATGTAACACTGGTAACGAAAACCTAATGCCAGGGCCATCTACAGGAGGTCAGTGCTCTAACCACTGAGCATCCCTCCAGGCAAGGATATTTCCTTTCTATGTTTCTTTAGTTGATCTTTTCCCCACCCCCTGATTCCTGTAGTCTGGGAATTAAAATCAGGGATTGTACTCTTTCCTTCCCAAACTAGATGACATAAAAGACATAGTTGTTTCAATTTTTTGTATCCTCCCCACAGCCTTTTTGAACGGGAGTTTCATGCTAGCCACTGTTTCTCACCTAGTGTGGAGCGCTCAGACCAAGGTGAAGCCATTGTTCTCCCTGGACCCTAGCAGCCACCAGACGCCAGCCTCCTGCGGAGCAAGCAGAACCAGTTCTGCGGACCTGTTTCAGGCTTTTGGGGGAGGGGTCTTGCCTCGCCCATATATATTTGGAGACCTCCATTAAACTTTGAGACTTGAACAGGAAATTCTTCTCGGTTCTATGTTTCTCTTGTCACCCTGTTCCCTATCCCCAGCTTTCCTTCAAGGGAACCCGGTAAACCGTTCGAATGTAGCCGTCTAATGGGTTATGAAATTGCGAACGGGTTACCAGGTTACTTGGAAGGAACCCGGGTTACTTGGAAGGAAAACTGGGGATAGAACAGGGTTTCAAGAGAAACATGGAACCTAGACAAGAGGTTTTCTGATCAAGGCCCAAAGTTTAAGGGGGGTCTCCAAATATATATATATATATATATAGGCAGCCGGGGTGGGATGGGGGGGTACCTTTCCCCCAAAGGCTGGAAACTACAGCAGACCTGGCATTGTTCAACAGGTGGCTAGTGCATCTCAGGAAACAGCAGGTCCTTGAAGAACAATGGGCTAGAGCTCCACCCTAGGTGGGAAGTACTGGCTAGCGCCAAGGTCTGAAATTCCTCCCTCAAAGGCTGTGGGGAGGAACTTCACCTTGGTCAATGTCAAGTTCCTGCCAGGTGACATGACACCGGAACATGGCTCTCTGCAGGGTTATATGAATGAAGAAGAAGACCAAGAATGAAAAACAGCATGTTAGAAATTGTAATGTCAATCTCAGAAGAAACTGTTTGTTTTAAACTGTTCTCGGAAAACTGCCCTGGGGCCCAAATTCATGCTTAGACCCTTCCAAAGATGAATACTGTTGACACACAGCTACTCACACAAATTTCCCCTGCAAATAAAGTTGTTTTTTAAAAAAAAAAAAAAAGACAAAACAGCCCTTCTAAAATGTTTGATGAGCATTACAGAATTTACAGCTATGAATAATGAATGTTTAACAAAACTTTATTTAAAAATGAGCAGTGCTACATATTATTATCCTCGGTTCCTTAGCCCATGTCCTGAGGCAACTGGGCAAATGGAAGGGTTTGTTTCAGCGGCAAGGTTACAATCATCATAAAGGTGCCAATGCAGGAACCGAGGAAGAAGCTTCCAGAGGACAGCATACAGGAGCACTGGGAACTGACCTGCCGCCAGGCTGACCCTCAACCACAGCCCAGGCCCACCTGCCCAGGGAGGAGCTGCCCACATCAGGCTGGGCTCGCCTATGCCGTTTAGCAATCCAGAAAAGGCCCCACAGCTCTGGCCACAGGCTACCCTGATGGAGGACATTCCTCGACTGAGATTTCTTATCCTGTGTATGTCTAGGTTCTGTGTTAAGTTCACAAAAATTAATATATTGTGTGTGCGTGCACATATGTGCACACTGACACACATACACACACACATGTGCATGCCACACCCAAGGTTCAGAGAATATTGTGAAAGAGAGGAAGGGAAAATTAATACAGCAGGAGGATGTGGAGGATCGCTTTAAAACGGTGTCTTCTGAATGTGACAAAACAAGAAAGTCCTTCTGTCATTCCCCCTACCCTCATTGGGATCAAATCAAGAAAATCAGTGTGCAGTATAGAAAGAGTGAGATGTACATACATACATACATACATACGTACATATATAATATGTGTGTGTGTGTTATAAAAGTTATTCACTGTTGCATAAGAAATCAACATAAACCTGGGCTTAGGAATAAGTATCTTGTTCAGTCCACAGGAGGAGAGATGGGAAACTCAGTGAGAATCTTTGGGCACTCTAGGACTAATCTTAGCTACCTTTCCCTCACAGACACTGGCTGCCACAGCAACCACCTGAAAACCCATCCAAGACTGGAGAAGGTGCTTGCTCCTGTGGCAGAAAAGCTGTTTGCAGAGAGCTTTAGCTCCCCAGTCCACAGGCCTTTCCCAGAGCTGTGTGGGGAGACACTGTGACCTTCTCCAGTAAGTGTCAAGACCCGAGGGCAGGTAGGGAAAAGGTTCGCAGAAGGCAGCCAGGGAAAATGAAGGCCTGTCCCAGCAGCTGCTCCTGGCTGGGAAAGGAGTGAGGAGGGTGGGAACTGAGGAAAGCGGGAGCTCTGTCGGGGTAACAGAGTACTTGAGGTTTTCCACCGGTCAGAAATGCCAAAGCACTTTCCCAGCTCCCACACATGCCTATGTGCTCAAACGACTGGAGTTTGTATGTGAGTACACTGGAGCTGTCTTCAGACACACCAGAAGAGGGCATCAGATTCCATTACAAATGATTGTGAGCCACCATGTGGTTGCTGGGAATTGAACTCAGGACCTCTGGGAGGGGAGCCAGGGCTCTTCACCACTGAGCCTTCATTCCCGCCCCTGAGTTTTTAACAATAGAAATTACACAGTGGTTTTGACCTCTTCATATGGGCTTTCCAACAGGACCATGTGAAGAAATGATGCAAAAGGAGATACATGTCCCAGCCAGACACCTTGTCTCCACAAATATGACACCTGCCTCATAAATATTCATAAGCACTTTAAAATCCACATTGAGAAACCCACTGATGTCCCACTTTGTCATGTTTAGTCGGCCCTCTCCAATCCCTCTCTCTTGGCAGTGAACGCCTTACTTTGCTTAGTTTGGAGTTGCTTAATAAACTTGTACTTAAGTCATATGTATTTCTTGGTTGAATTATTTTTCCTTCAAGAAGATAAGAACCTCTCCTGGGAGTAAAAAGTTAGCAAGACATAAAGCACATTTCCTCGGGGCGCACGGGGGTGGGGGGGTGGGGTGGGGGGGGAGGGTCTGGAGAGGTGGCCCAGTGGTTACGAGTACTTGCTGTTCTTCCAAAGGACCTGAATTAGGTTCCCAGCACCTATGTCTAGCAAGTTACAACTGCCTGTAACTCCAGCTACAGTAGTTATGGTGCCCTCTTCTGGCCGCACACAGGCACATGCACTCACAGGCACACACCCATAGATGGATACACAAAATAAAAACTAAAACTAAATAAATATTAAAAATAGAAGCTGCACTTTCAATGAAGAATGCCACACAGAAGCTGCTCTTGTCAACTTCAAAGTGTCAAGTTGGTCCCACAGGTGTGGGGATGCCACCCAAGAGCTGTAATGCCTGCTGAGAACCTCCGAAGGCTGCCCAGTTGGGTTGTCTGTGAAGAAGTTAGCAGTAGTAGCAATAATGAACAGCCATTAACATTTACCACAGCACTCAACATGCTTTATAAATGTCTAGTATCAACAGATCAGTACTGCTACCAACACCAGGACTAAAGCAGATAAGAAATTTGCAAAAGAACAAAAAAACTTGCTTGTAGCCCTCTATTACAAAGGACCTTAGACATTGTTCTAGGATTTTAATTGTAAAGCCCAACGGTCATTGTTAGGATTCTGTCTAAGCTCCACCCCACAGTTACCTGGCAACAGCCAGACAGGCCTGACCCACTATAAAAGAGGCTGCTTGCCCCTCCTCTCTCGCTTATTCTCTTGTGTCTCTCTCTTGCCTCTTGTCCTCTTGCTCTCCCTCTCTCCATTCCCCCCCCCCCCCACGTGGTCATGGCCAGCCTCTACTTCTCTCTCTCCTTCTCTCTGCCTTTCTCTGTCTCTACTATCTTAACTCCCCTCCCCATGCCCTGAATAAACTCTTCTATACTGTAACATTGTATGGCTGGTCCCTCATGGGGAAGGGATGCCTTGGCATGGGCCCATTGAGGCAACTCCTTCTCCCACACCTCACCGCACCTCCATAGAACATATCTTTTACCTATATTTCTTTTTGTGATCACAACAGTCATACACACTATTATTTTGTGCATTAGTTTCATAGGGTTCTGTGTTTGGGTCATATATGTGCACATGTATGTGCTTGTGTATGGTGGACAGAGATTAGCATCAGGTGTCTGCCTCCATCTGTCCCCACTTTCCCTTTGGAAACAAAGTCTCTCACTGAGCAGGAAACTGTCTGATTCTTCCTGCATTAGCTCTGAGATTATAGATGCAAGCCACTGTGCCAAGACTTTTTATGGGTGTGTAGTGGGTATCAAACTCAGGCTCTGATGCTTGTACACCCAGGGCTTTACCCACTGATCCATATCCATATCCATGCATATATATATGTATGTATATATGTATATATATGTACGTATATGTATATAATGCCTATCTATATACATAATATATACATATATAATATATATATACACACATACACACACACATATATACATTCATTCATATATATATATATATATATATATATATATATATATATGATGCTATCTAGGGCTAGATAATTCTTTGCAGAGGGAAGCTACCCTGTGCACAATAGAATATGGCACAGACACTTGGCCTCAGCCACACTAGAAGCCAATGGCATCCTCTCTCTAGTGATTGTCATGTGTCTTCTGGGAGGGGATGTCACTCTGGCTGGGAGGTATGAGCTAGAACTCTGTGACTGATATTTTCCTGTCTTTAAATATCTTGGAAGAATACTAGAAAAATCTCAGGCACCAGACACAAACTCTATCCATGGAAATGAGAGTATCAAAGGGAATACCTGTTCTTTCCAAACACATTTATTATCTCCCCGAGACCAGCGTGCAAGACTTTAAAAATGTTCACAGTGGAAGCTGAGAGCTCAGAGATATGTAAGGATGACTTACCTGTTGTTGAGGATTAAATTTTTTGATATGGTTTGACAACAGAATAAATAATTGGCTCTCTGGCTAATTTAGGCTAACCAAATTGAGACCCACTGAGGTAATCAAGTTTATACTGACCCAAGTATAGCTTGCCTTTACCCCATCCAGAAGGAATCCTACCAGGCAAAGCTCGGGGAATGCACAGACTTTCCTGCTAACGCTTAAATTCCTCTGGAGATCTATTGCTTAGTAAATAGTGTCTTCCAATGCAAGCCATTTCTGTGAATCTTCTGTCAGCACTCAGAGTCAGTGGAGAAAAATGGTTTGTGAACCAAATGCTGTAGGTAACTTAATTCAGACAGTGTCTTTTATAGACATTTATTTCAATATGGTAATACATTTTATTCCTTTTTTTAAAGATTTGTTTATTTTATGTATATGAGTACACTGTCATTGTCTTCAGACACACCAAAAGAGGGCATCAGATCCAGTTACAGATGGTTGTGAGCCACCATGTGGTTGCTGGGAATTGAACTCAGGACCTCTAGGAAGAGCAGCCAGTGCTCTTAACCACTGAGCCATCTCTCCAACCCCATTTTATTTCTTATTACATAAGTAGGAGCATTTGGTTAATGGGATCTAAATGCTATTGTAGGAAAAAAAAAACTTCCCCTCCCCCAGCCACCATGACTGCAATCTCCCTGCCTACTGTGACAGTAATGCATTTTAGTGGCTGGATAGACACACCTCAAATTTCCAACAAGTTCGGACAATTTGTCGGAAGTCGAGGTGCCAAGCTGAATACTCTGTCTGCATGCTTGTTTCTGGCTGCTGGCGAGATCTTTTTTTAACCATGAAAACTAGAACTGAGGTCATCTTCTAAGCTGCTGCACCAAAACTGAGCCTCCAAGCTAGTGTGTGAACAACAGACAGCTTTTTGGTGAGTGATAAGGTTCCCTAGCTTCAGCTGTCTAAAATCCTCGCATTTGCAAGTCTGAAATGGAAGGGTCATAATGTAAGACCCCCCCAAAACCGAGGGTGCCCCAGCACCCCACTCCCTGGAAGGCAACACCCAAATCACTCAGTCTCGATGCAATAGCATGAGGATTTCTTTATTCCAGAATTCTGGGTTCCATAGCCGTGCACCACGCAGGGTTAGAGGACTATGGACCCCGAGTGCCGAATTGAGACAGCTCTTATAAGTTTACGACAGAGCCTGCGAATCATAAACCAATCATTTCTTAGCATGGAGAGCCCGCGAAATGTGAGCCAATCGATTTGTACCACTCCATAGTTTTTAGGCCAATCAGTTTAAATTATTGGAGCCCGAGCTCAGTGGACCAATTAGTTTTCTATAATGTCTACAGCTGTGTGAACTCCTGCTTAGGGTAATGGTGTAAGTTTACAGAAGCAAGATAAGCTTAGCCCATTTCCAGTTACCCTATGGGGCCAGGATCACCTATTCAAGGCCTTTCTGCTAGGTCTAAACAAAGGGCCGGCTCTGGAATGTGACCTTTTACCTAGTTTCTAACAAAGCAAGATAGCATTTTAAACTGATTTCTTGGGGTCATTAGAGTTAGGCTGTATTATTTTCTGTCCTTTCAATGCATCCCAAATCCCAGGCCATTGAGTCCCTGCCTCAAGCAAACCAGTGAGCAGCCAGCAGCCTTTGATCTTATTTTCTAGAAGATTCCGGATCAAGACCTTGAAACCCCACCTCTCACTGTCTTCCCACAGGAATCCTGGGATCCTCAGACATTGACTTTGAACACCAATTGCATTTTTGCACCAGGACTGGGCTCGAATGTCCCTGTCCGTGTGAGGGTGAGTGAATGCTGAGCCTGCCAACTTTGACCAAACAGAAGACGTTTATGACAGGCTTGCGCCTGGCATCCTGAATCAACACTACCAGGCCTCAAGAACCTGGGGGTTCACTCTCCCCTCAAGTCAAGATGTGCTGGGGACATAGGGGTCCTTGTGCTCACAGAGAACCACTGAGAGAAACAGGACGTTAATCAAGTAGGGCATCTCCTCACCCCTGGAAGATATAAAATCCACACCTGCATTTCACCCGGAGCTGAGAGTGGAGGTTGCTAATGACCTGTGGTGACCTTTGTGCTATCTGCAGAGGTGGCTCTCACTCACCTTTTGCTAAAGAGACAGACCTCACCCAAACTGCCCCAGAATGAAAATCCCAGACTCTTCCCTCCCTAGACCGTTACCCACCTGTAGGGGAGTGGTCACAGCTACTTTATCAGAGACCACCCTAGATTCTAGTCTTAAGAAGTGGGCCCTCACTGAACCTGGAGCTCACTGTGTGTAAGGCTGGCTGGCCAGTGAGTCTCTGGAGCTACCCATCTCTCAGCGCCAGGCTCACAGGTGCAGCAGCCACACCTACTCTAGTACTGAGGATTCAAATGGGGTCTTCAGACTTTCAGTTTACACATCCTACTAAGCCACGCCCCTAGTCCCTGACTCCTCTCTCTTTAATCTCTTTACCACCGCGGGCTATGCCTTTGGGTTTCTATCTTTTACAGGATGCTTACAGGAGACAGGGATCTACCATGGGTTGCAGAGGTAGTAAATGATATACCTGGAAACCCAATATTCCTGTAGCTCCTCAGTAAGAAACCAAGCTAATCGCTAAGGGTTTTGCCATTTTGAATCTTCCAGGAAAGTTCATCTTGCTTATTCTCGGCTGCTAATCCCTGCACCTTGCACGGTGCCTTCCCCATACAGGGATCACCATGAACGAATTACGAATTACTGCTCAGTGAATGAGCAAGTGGGGGGCGGGAAGGGAAACAGCTCCGAGCTGCACTCACAGAAGCAAGGCAAAGTACTGACAGGAAGCGCCAGTTGGCGTGTAACTGACCACCCTGGGAGAGCAACCACTGAGAGGAACAAAGACACCTTTCACCCCGCAGGATCTCAGTCATTCACGACTCAGCACTGGGAGGGATGCCAGACCCGGTGAAGCGTGATCCTAGCCCTGAATGGGAATAGCTCCGAAGCCCCACAAGTAAGGATACAGAGGCATACAGGTGAAAGGGACGTCACACTGTATCCCAGCACCGTACCCCAGCCCATTTGAAACCCCCCTAGGGGGCAGATCTTGGCAGTTCTGCGTTTTGTAGCAGCGACTAGATACCTGGGAAGCCTTTCCTGGCTGCAGCCACAAAGAAAACTCCATGCAAACTGCAGTGATCTCACATTGCTGCTTTCCTATGATACATCGTCCCACGCCCATCCTTGGGGAGAGGGGTTGCTCAGAATCTAATAAGGATCACATGATTGCCAACTAACCCTTCCCCAGCAGACGCACACTGATGGTGGGGTTACAAGCTAGCCACACACCACAGGTGGGTGTTTTAGTCATTAAAGACCAAACGCAGGAATAGTGTAGTTTTTCCACACACACACACACACACCCTGCTATGTGCTGCCCAATATCTGTGGGCCGGCAACTCTGGCTTGACAGTGTGTAAAAGTGTCTCTCTGTGCCCCTTTGCGATCTGTAGCACGTAGGACTGTTAAATACGTGTTCCTAGCATCCGCCAAGGCTTTGAAGGGGAGACAATTTGGGCTCTTGATGATGGAAGATTGGAGTTCTTGCTTTGAAAACTGTTGCTGAGTTCTTCCTTCGGCGCCGACCCTGAGACAATTAAGAACCTGTTAGGATTCTGTCTAAGCTCCACCCCACAGCTACCGGGCAACAGCCGGGTATGCCCCTCCCCCACCGTTACCTGGCAACAGGCAGGTAGGCCTGGCCCACTATAAAAGGGGCTGCTTGGCCCCCTCCTCTCTCTCGTGCTCTGACTCTCTGTCTTCTTATGCTTGCCTTTTGCTCTCTTGGGCTCTTCCCCTCCCCCTCTCTCCACGTGGTCAAGGCCGGCCTCTACTTCTCTACTCTCTCCCTCTCTCTGCCTTTCTCTGCCTCTACTACTCTCTTAACTCCACTCCCCATGCCCTGAATAAACTCTCTTCTATACTACACCGTTGTGTGTGGTCCCTCTGGGGGAAGGGATGCCTGGCATGGGCCCGCTGAGGCACCGCCCTTCCCCCACCCACCTGCTGTAGAACATATTCTTCCGCCTCTTTCTCTTTTTATGATCACAACAGAACCAATAATAGTCAATGAACAGGTGGCTGCTCAGATCACCTGTCATGGTGTGGAACAGGACATCTGACTCGAAAGGGGCCTTCCGGGAGGGGCCATGTTTGTTTGTTTGTTTGGGGTTTTTTTTGTTTTGGATTTTTCGTTTTTCGAGACAAGGTTTCTCTGTGTAGCCCTGGCTGTCCTAGAACTCACTCTGTAGACCAGGCTGGCCTCGAACTCAGAAATCCGCCTGCCTCTGTCTCCCAACTGCTGGGATTACAGGCGTGTGCCACCACCACCCGGCTCAGGAGGGGCCATCTTTCATTCCCTCCTTCCCGAGTCTTTTTCTCAGACCCAGCGCTGACCATGGAGATTAAGATATACCCGCCAGCGTGGTGAGGCTCAGAAGGCAGATGGTGTCATCCGCAGCTCCAGCTCCTGCTTCTCCCTTCTTCAGGTGCAGTAGACTTTCCCAAGCCCATGTGATTGAAAAAGTCACTAAAGCCGGCCGGTGGTGGCGCACGCCTGTAATCCTAGCACTCTGGGAGGCAGAGGCAGGCGGATCTCTGAGTTCAAGGCCAGCCTGGTCTACAGAGTGAGTTCCAGGACAGCCAGGGCTACACAGAGAAACCCTGTCTCGGAAAAACCAAATCCAAAAAACGAAAAAGTCACTAAAATACACTTTGCACATCTATGAGAGTGTGATAAGGCATTGTGGGATACCCGTGTAACTCCAGGAGTCCTAAAGCCCAGGTAGGAGGGTCACTATTTCAAGACCAGCCTGCCCTACAAACCAAAGTCCAGCGGACTGTTCTTCAAACCAAGTATTTGCAGGATGCAAATATTTGAATATATACATATTCAAATCATATAAATATTTGCAGGATGCAAATATTTGAAGCTTGTTTTGACCCATCCTACTAGCAATTCTTAAAAAATGTACACACACATACTCCCTTTCCTTGATCCAAATTTCTGAATGACTTATAAAGGAAGAAAAGAGTGAAAATGATTTGTACTTTACCTCTGAAATGACAGAGTGTATGGGTCCATCAAAACAACTAAACAGGGGATGGGAGACTTGGTATCAGGACCTTGGAAACCTGGGACATCACATAGGCCACAGCACTACCTGTACACCTGTTGCAAAGGCAACAGGCAACCATATTCCCAGAATCCACTTGGCTTACCTCCCACCTTTACCAGTGACTACACCATCATCCATATGCAAAAGCCCCTCTGATCTCTCCCCCACCACACCTTCTCTTTCTGCCACCATCTTGATCTTTCCTCTCTCAATAAACCCCATGTGGAACTGTTTGGCCTACTGTGGTCTTTCCTGAACCGCGCACGGCAGTCCTGTCAGAGACCCGCTCCATGTAAAGAGCACTGGCTGCTCTTGTAGAACAGCTTGGCTTTCCCCGCCTAAGTAGGATGCTCACAGGCAACTGCCCACAACTCCAGCTCCGGGGGAGATCTGGTGCCCCCTACTGGGATCTACAGGTACTGCACTTGTACACATGCCCACACAGACACAATTAAAAAAAGAAAAGAAAAGAAAAGAAATCCAAGAGAAACAGAACAGAGTCTGGGGTTTAGATATGTATGTGGTGAACTACTACTCTAAAGAGGAACCTAAAGCCATGCTTTTATCTTGCCTATTTATCTTTTCCACATTTCTCTTAATTAATACATTTTTAATTAATTGTCAGGGTTAATTTAATTTAATTCGTTGTGGCCTGTTTGAATGGTGCATTCCCTTGAACCCATGCCCAGGTATTTATGGCGTGCCTATACTGTTGAATGACAGTCACATTCTTCTTAAGGATTAAGCCTCATCAACCTTTTCAAAGCCATCTTGGGTTTACTCTGGCACCCTGAGACGGAGACAAAAATCAACAACATCTCCTTACGTGATCATCTTTAGCAAGAGACGACATGATTTCGCCTTCACAGGAAGGAATGTTGCCCGTAAGGAGCAGACCAGGTCCAGTGAACCTGTTCACCTACCACCCCTTCCAACACTCTAGTGAGTCAGAGGGAGACGGCCATGTTGGTTCCTCTGGCTGGGTTTGGTGCTAGATAAACAGGTACAGAAGGGGCTGGGATCTTTGATGTATCTAGATACAAAGGGTTCAGAAGTACCTTAGCTAGGATGATCTAGAGCTCTCAGGAGGAAGAAGGTTGCCTCTGTGCTCTCCCCACTGGGCAAAGTCACTGTGGCCAGCCATAAATGCTCTTAGAATTTGTCTTTGTTGGAGAGAAAGCATCTCCCCTGGTGGCCCAGAAGAAGGCTTGTGATGGATGCCAAACACGAAGGTGAGAGAGGCCAGGATGAGAAGCAGGCAGAGTGACAGAAAGTGAGGAGCCAGACACGTGTGCTCATGTGCTGTGTCAATCACCCATCTGTTCAACCCTCCTCGGTGGATCCCACCACCTCATGCAAATCTCACCAAACCCATATTAAACCACCAAGAAATGCAATGCCAAGAAAGCCAACCTGGTGACTCCGGTTCACGCATTCCTACCATTACCACTATACTCTCTGGCAGAAGGGCAACAGAGCCTAGAGAACACATCCTTTATCAGGACACACCCAACCAGTCACATGGGTCTTTGCAGACTCAGTAACAACTAAGGAGAGAAACAGAGCTGGAGGTTCACTGATCACCACAATACTGTGCCAAAAGTAGGCTCCAATTAAGAACTTTTTGTTTCCTGTCTTAGGTTATGAGCACTGATGGGAAGAGGGTGAACCAGCTGCCTCAATGAACAGCTAGATACAAAATGTCTACAGAGAGTGCTGGGGAGATGGCTCAGTGGCAGAGTGTGTAGTGCTATTCCAGAGGACCCAAATTCAGCCCCAACGTGGGACAGCTCACAACTGCCTACAACTCCAGCTCAGGGGATGTGACACCTCTGGCCTCCCTCAAGTATCCATACTCAAGTATACCTAAACACATATGCACGCACACCACACACACACACACACACACACACACACACACACACACACACATGATCAAAATAATAAAACAAATCTTTATAAATATACAAAGACATTAGCAAAACAAGATCAGTGTTACTGTTTAGCTTGTAATAGCACATGAGCTGTACGTCTCAAGTTCGATAACTGGGACTCCACAGAAAAAGGCTAGGCGCATTGGTGCAGATTTGCAATCCCAGCATTCCTAGGGTGAGATGGGAGGCAGAGACAGGAGACTAGGCTGGAAGCGATGGAGAGAGCAGCCTGGAGCACAGTTGGGCAGAAACAGTGAGGCCCTTCCTTAGCAAGGTGGAAGCAGAGAACTGACCGGGATCTGCACGCATGCACCCTGGGGCCTGAAGGTCATGTCTTCTTTCACACACATACACAGTCACTGACAATGTAAACATTTAACAACAAAGTAGCATCGGCAGTAATCAATGATGGGCCTGGATTTTATGTGTGAGATGATGATACCTCCTATGATACCTTCACTGTGCTGGTGCGACAGGTGGGCCCGTCACACCTGATTTCTGCCACACTGGGAATGAAAGCTGGGCCCTGTGCATGCCAGGCAGTCATTCTGACAGCAGACCTAGGCCCTCAGTCCATCCATTTTAATTTAATTATTCATTCATTGTAATTAGTTAATTACAATGAATTTTAACATTCTAAACAATTCAAATTATAATAATATTTTTGATGTTTCTTCAAAATATAATACCTGGTTCAATACAAACAAAATATGCGTGCCTCATATATGTGACTTAGTTAGCAAAGTCAGCATGCGTGCTAGCTAAACGGGGTGAAGTGGGGGGTTATCATCTGGGGAAACCATCTTATGTTATATAACTTTTAACTGACGTTCCCAAGTCCGCAGCTCCAGGGGAAAGACTAAGAGTCAGGCTGGGCATTGTGCTCTGTTTGAAAGATACACACATACACCACACACACACACACACACACACACACACACACATATATGCGCGTGCGCATGGGTGCACGCATGTGTATTATATATATGTGTGTGTGTATGTGTGTGTTGTATATATGTTTGTATGTATATTGTAATTGTGTGTGTGTATACATGCACACAAATTCAAGACATAAAGTAAACTAGATGTGTGAGGGGTGGATCGACTCTCCCTGTGGGCACTGCATTCCCAGTGCAGGGGGAGAAGACATAGCAGAGGCCTCAGCAGTCCATAGAATAGAGCTGGGAGATTAAACATTTGCCAAGCTGTGTTTTTTTCTAATCTATTTTTGGGTTCTGCTGAGCAGAAAGCCCCTGCACTTTCTGAACCTGGACTCTGAACATCCTCCATCTAGTTTACTATAAAAAGAAAATTCTTTAATAATAAAAAAAATTAGTGCTGGCATGAGAGTTTAAAGTGTTCTCTGGCTCCCCACAGCCCCTGAATGCCTGCTTGACTGAGCATAAGTGGGTGAATGGCAGGGAGAGAACGGAGTGGAAAATTATCTTTATTCAAGGTCTGAACCAGGGCGAAGACAGTGTGCATGCCAGGGGCTGGCTCAGTAAATACATGATAGGGAGAGGAGAGGAAAGAGGGGAAGGGGAAAAGGAGAAGAAAGAGAGGAGGGGAAAGGAGAGGAAGGAGAGGGGAGGGAAGGGGGAGGAAGGAAAAGGAGGGAGGGGAAGGAAGGGAAGGGAAGGGAGGGAAATGTGTGCTATTTTGGGACTGAGCAAGGTGCTAGAAGACACCTCAGCAGGAGTTACTGACACAGCCAGACATGGACCGCAGAAATCCTTTGTTTGTTTCACATGATATGTGTTGCACTTCCAAATCCTTCAAGAAGTTCTAAAACCTCAGGAATTCTATGTTCTGTGTTGAGGTTTGCCTTTTGTCTTGGAAGCAGTACCTGTCTGTGCAGGTGTGAGCCCACTTCCAGTCACTGCTGGGTAACAAGCTGCCTTTGACAGGCTAGTCAGTTTCCTATTCCCCATGGCGTCCCCTGGTCCATCTCCTCCAACTCCCACACCAAACCCTCTACACACTGGAGACACCAGCAAATACCATAGGCCATGAGCAAGTTGAGTTCGTGTGTGTGTGTGTGTGTGTGTGTGTGTGTGTATGTGTGTGTGTGTGTGTGTGTATGTGTTTGTGTTTTACTATGTTCACCACCTTATTTACCTCAGAAATGAAGAAAATCAAAAACAAAAACAAAAAAAATGCAGCTGAGAACAATCACTGCTCTTCTGTAGACCCTGAAACTCTAGAAGGAAGTCTTCACCCCACCCTTCCCACTCCACCCACCCCCACTCCCAGTTTGAAAAGACATTACTCTATAACAGAACAAGACAGCTCAGGGGTTCCTCCATCTTGTATTCTTGACGAGGCCATTTTGGCTTTAATTGGTTGTTGGCCTGGTAGAGATTCCCATGGAAAATTACCCAGCTCTATTCTAGGGACCTGAGGCCAAGATGCCTCAGGATCTTAGCTCCAGTCAAATCACTTGCTTGTGTAAAACCTTCCCTTGCAGCTGCAGACCCAGAAATCAGGCTGTGGTTTTTGCCTTTAGAAACCTCTCACTGTAAACACTCGGTACTACAGTTGGGTTCTAGATACCTGGGTGTCGTCCCAGCCATCGGAATAAAGACTTTTTCTTTTTTCTTTTTTCTTTTTTTTCCCCCAGAGACAGGGTTTCTCTGTGTAACCCTGGCTGTCCTGGAACTCACTCTGTAGACCAGGCTGGCCTCGAACTCAGCAATCCAAATGCCTCTGCCTCTCAGAGTGTGGCTGGAATAAAGACTTCCAACTGACTATAAACCATGTCTGCATGGTCATCCCTGGGGGCCTGTCGTGACAACTAGAGAGGGTAATGAGATCAGAACATTTGTGGGCTTAAGTGTTTCTGTGGCGTGCTAGAATGCACTGGTCTGAACTCTCTCAGCTCTAACAGGGGATCCCAACAACTGGGGAGCCTTAAAGCCAGCTGGGGCGGCAGATGGCACAGTCAAGAATTGCAGGAGCTAAGTCCAAGGTCATGCGGAGCAACTTAGTGAGATCCAGTCTCAGAGAGGAAGGGAAAGCTGGGCTGAGACGCCCCCAGGGTAGAGGGCTGCCTAGTGTATGCAAAACACCACGTCCAACTTCGAACTCTATTCTTTAAGGTCTCTGGCTGGCTGTGGAGATGGGCGGTAGAGCACCTGCCTTGGGTGAGCAAGAGCCAGATGTCCCTCCTGTTGCCTGTAGCAAATCTGAGCCCTGCAAGCCCTCAGGTGCCCCATGCCTCACCTGTCCTGGGGGACCCATGTTTCTAGTATTAGAAAACACGAAATCTGACTTGCACATTTCCGCTTGACTCTGAAACTCCATTCATTTTTTTTTTCTTTACTCATCCAAGATACTTAAGATCTTTTATACCTGACCTCAAACTAGGACTGAACTTTGGTCTCAGGAAGGTTGCTGCAGGCAGCAACTCCCAAGCGCAGTTTGCAGGGGGCGGGGCTGCCAGCAGCTGCTTGCTGAACCACAATGTCTTCTTGGTTCAGGAGTCACTGGGTTCATGTATTGCAAAACCAGACCCGAGACACTGTCTCGCATCCTTCTTGAGCAAGCAAATAGCAAACAGCTTTGAGACCGGGGGTGGGGGTGGGGATGGGGTGGGGAGACACCCACCAGCTAGAACATTCTTCCAGATGACTACTGAGAATCATGGGTAGCAAGACAGTCAGGATGTTGAGATCTATCTTTCCTTACTATTTTAATATTTTTTCTAAAACACATAGAATAGAAAAGCACAGGAAATCACAGGACGACTACGTACATAAGTTTGGTGTCTGCGCTGCAGGTGAGTTTGGGAAGCAGAGCCAGCGGAGGAGCATCACTGTTGGGGTGCGTGCCAATTCTAAAATGAGACACTTGATATCACAGCTGATTCCTGAAGTCAGCAGACCGAGCGTGAAGCGGGAAAGATGGGAAACAGCCCCAAACCTCCACGTGGTGCAGAGAAACTGCATGCCTCCTCACCATCTCTCAATGGTGGGTGTGACCTGAAAGAAGGACCCACCTAAACGAAGCTAAACAGTTATCCGAACAGACTGGGATTTGAACAGCAAAAGGCAGCAGTGCGTGTCACCATCCCATACCAAGGAAAGAAGCCCACAGACCTGGCCACGGACAGTGGGAGCTGTGAAAGTCTCGCCACTGCCGGTCGCCAAGGATTTTTTACTTCCCATTTCTAAACGGTGGACACGCCCACTGCGGGCTATCCCGATCAGGAAGTAGAGAAGAGAGTTAATTCAGAGGAATACAGACCACCAGCCTTAGCCAAATCTGCCTGGGGCAAATCTACCATCCAGGAAAGGTGTGTCTGCACCTGACCATGAAAATACCCCAAGGGAGGTATTATCACTCCACCACAAACACGGAGAGACCCTTACTGGGCCCTGGGAGACACCTGTGACCCTAACAGTCGCAAATGTCTGGAATATCCCGAATATTGATCTCCCTGTTTCTTTCTCACCTCACTGATTTCTCTATAAAGTTGTAGTGATGTTTTAAAATACAGATTATGCCAGGTATGGGAAGCAGATGCAGGCGGATCTCTGTGAGTTTGAAGAGTTGGGTGAGCAGACACACACACACACACACACACACACACACACTCACACACACACACTCACACACACACACACACACTCACACACTCACACACACTCTCACACACAGACACACACATTCACACATACACACATTCACACACAGTCCACACACACCTACTTGTCTTAAAATATAACTTCTGAGCTCCTGCATAAACACACATGAGGTGCATCTCTGGGGCATGGGGCCAGGCTTCTGCCTCTGGATGGGTTTGGCAGGGAGAAGGCACCAGGAAGTTTGATCGCCTCTGCCCTCTGTGCTCTGCGCCTACAGGTGTGCATGGTGCTCACTCAAAGGGCCGTCAAAAGTCGGGTTGGTGGTGTACGCCTAAAATCTCAGCACTTAGGAGGCTAAGGTAGAGGGAGAACGAACCCCAGGCCAGCCTGGGTTACATCGGGAGACCCTGTCTTAAGACACACAAGCCAATCTGCCAAGAGCATGAATCCTTCAGTAGGCATCGCCCCAACAGTAAAACGTTAAATAAAATAGTGAGGCGGAATGAGTTGACCACCACAGCTCCATCCGGGAAGGGAATAATCGCTCCGCATCCCTCCTGGCTTCCTCGCAGTGGCCGTGATGTAAAGGACCCCCAAACTGGGCATCTTCGGTGAGTCTTTGCCTGCTAAGTCCCATGAGTGGGCACTTTGCAACACGCAGAGCCTGAGGAGCGGGCAATCATCTCCCCAAAGGGACCGGCCCGGGATGACTTACAGGCGTACTGAGTCACCACGAGGGATTTGCCTGTTGACACTACACTACGAACTCAGTGCCCTTGTGTCCTCCTCACTGAAGGAGTCACACTTTAACTAGGAAGTCGCAGGCCTCCCTGGCCTCCCTGACCTCTCTGAGTAGGTCAGTGATCTCGGTAAGCACTTCACTTCCTCTCTGCTAGAACCAGCTGTTGATTCATTGATGAGGACTGCAGGGAGCAGCTGAGCAGCAAGTGATTGGCAGCAGGGGTGGGGTGGGGTGGGGTGGGGTGGGGAGTGGGGTGGTGGGGGGTGAGGGGTGGGGGGTGGGAGGGGTGGAGGAGTGGGGTGGTGGGAAGTGGGGGGGTGGGAGGGGTGGGAAGTGGGGGGGGTGGGGGGATGGAGTGGGAGGGTGGGGGGTGGGAAGTGGGGGGGTGGGAGGGGTGGGGGAGTGGGGTGGTGGTGGTGTTGCTGTGGACCTGGTCTCTGAGCTCTGCTCCCAGATGCTCCTGTGGTCTCTGAAATGTGGGAACTGTATGGCAAAAGGGCTTTCACAGGCAGGCGGCCACATGGGAGCTGAGGAGATAGCCCGTGTGGCAGCCCTCACTTCTAAACCCAGAAATAAAGTCTCAGCCCTCCAAGCTGGATTCTGTAAAGCCAAAAAATCTTGTGAAAAGTTTAGAACTGTCCCCAGAATGCCACACAAGGTACAAAAGGTGCTGAAGCAGTAAAGAAAAAAAACAAAACAAAACAAAACAAAAAACCCAAAAAACAACACAGGAGGTGTGGTGCGTGCCTTTAATTCTAGCACCCAAGAGACAGAAGCAGGAGGATTCTTGAACGCCCAAGGCCTGTTTGAGGTGCACAGAGAGACCTTGTCTCAAAAACAATCCAAAGAAAACAAAAGTCTGGAGATGTGGCCTACAGGTTAGGAGTGCTCGTTAGGCAATTACAGAGACCAGAGTTCAGTAACGAACCTGGGGTCTCGAGCACACCTGAAACCTCGGCCCTGAGGGAATAGAGACAAGAGGATTACTCAGTCCCTGTCCCAAAGGAACCAGTGAAGAAGAATGACAGAGGGTGACACTCTCTTCTGGTGCCTGATCACATTTGTGCACATGAGAGAGAGAGAGATAGAGACAGAGAGAGACAGAGATAGAGCAAGAGACAAAGAGAGAGAAGATGAAGAAGAAGAAGAAGAAGAAGAAGAAGAAGAAGAAGAAGAAGAAGAAGAAGAAGAAGAAGAAGAAGAAGAGGAAGAGGAAGAGGAAGAGGAAGAGGAAGAAGAGGAAGAAGAAAGAAGAGGAGGAAGGAGGGAGGGAGTGAGAAAGGGAAGGAGGGAGGTGTGGAAAGATTTACTAGTTAAGAGCGTGCACTGCTCTTCCAGAGAACTGAGTGACTTTGGTGAGCAGCACACACGGCAGGTGGCTTCCAGACACTTGTGACCCCTCTAAACTCCAAAGGATTCAATTCTTGCTTTCTTGTCTAGGAGGCACACACCCACCTCCATACACACAGAAAAAGACAAAAAGCAAGTCACAAAACAGGGTGTTTTCTTCTTTCTGTCCATGTGGACTTGGGATGGGTTGGGAGGTGGGGGGCATGCAGGTTCAAGACAGAGTTTCTCTGAGTAGTCTTGGATGTCTGGGAACTCACTTTATAGACCAAGTTGGCCTCCAACTCACAGAGATCAGACTGCCTCTGCCTCCCAAGTGCTGGGATTAAAGGTGCACATCACCATGCCTGGCTTTAAAACAGGTCTTTTTACAAATAAGAAATGTTTCCAGCGTTTGGAAAAGCAGTAGCCATCTGACTTCCTCAGAGTTCACAGTTCAGCACTTCAGTGAGACACAAAATACTCCCTCCAGTGTGTTTGTATCCCCTGGTGTTCCATGGAGTAAGCCCTTGCTCTCAGCCCAGTCTCCAAAGCCACACCCACCGTGATGCCACACCATGGTATTCATCCTTTCCAGCTATTTTACACTACTGCATCAAGTCAATGAGCTCAGGATATGACTGGGACCTGGCATTGTCTCTGGACTTCATTCAACATGTGGGTGGTTTGGTTTTTAATTCAGCATCTCATTTTGACAGTGTCACCTTGCTCATAAGTCACCAAGATTCAGTAGACTTTAATTTTTAATTTGAACATAACATCAACTGAATGACTTATCTCCTCTTGTTGTAGTGTTATCTTGTTGCTGGATGTTTAGGTGGTTTCTGTGTTTTCTTTTCTTTTTCTTTTTTTTTCTTTTTTTTTTAAGATTTATTTATCCATTTTATGTATGTGAGTACACTGTCGCTGACTTCAGACACACCAAAAGAGGGCATCAGATCCCATTACAGATGGTTGTGAGCCACCATGTGCTTGCTGGGGAATTGAACTCAGGACCTTTGGAAGAGCAGTCAGCACTCAGAACCGCTGAGCCATCTCTCCAGCCTGGTTTCTGCATTTTCTATATCAAATTCTCATGTCATATATACTCCTGCCTATGTCCCTCATGTATGCCGATGAGAATCCTGCCAGGGAACTTGCAGGTTACAGGCACACGGGACCTCTGGAAAAGATCACCAGATGGCTCTCCACCATGGTGGCTGTGCCCATCAATATTCTATGAGGGTTTGGGTCTTAGTATCTATGGTATAGCTCAGTTGATAGAATTTGTTATTAGCATGCATGCAACCCCAGCACCCAGGAGGTAAAGGCAGGAGGATGAGAAGTTCAAAGTCATCCTACATTATTCAGAAAGTTTGAGATCAGCACAGGCTACATAAGACTCTGTCTCAAACACAGAAAGAATTCTTCTGCTCTTACATCCGTATGTCAAGGGTGTGCCCTAGGGTGATCTGCAGAACCCTCATGGCACACCTTCCTCCCCTAGCATTGATACCTCCTCTGGCACGTACACCTGGTCCTCAATGGCTAGGTTTGTCTCTCCTCTGGTGTACCCGCTGACCCTGTGCTGCCTGCCCCCTCCACCTGGCTTTGCACCCAGTGTCCTGACTGACACCTGGCATTGCCCAAAGAGCAAAGGAGAACTGAGAGGGAACTCTGTAACACTGTCAGTCTCATCTAGTCACAGGCCGGGACACTCTCCACAGCCGTGACCACAATGACCTGGAGAAACAACTGCCCCCAAAACTCAGTGACCCCAGCTGGGGAAGCTCCCCTCTCCCCAGGGAGACACACCTAGGACTGATAAGTGCTGGCTGATCTGGGCGGAGCTCCTGTCAGGGAGCACAGACTGTTGCTGCAGGCCAAAGGTCAAGTGCTCTTTCAGAAGTCACCTCCTAGAGTATTCAATCTCACCTGCTCACCCTGCTCTTCTGACTGAACCCACAGATGAAGAGCACCCTGTGGGACCGGTCCTGTTTGCCCCAGTTCATCAGCTGGATGTAGGCATGGATGTGACACATTTGGCTAAAGGGGACATTCCTCTCATCAGTTGACAGTCCCTAAGGACTGAGATGGGGATTTGCTGCCCCTCAAAGAGAAGAAACTGACTCGGAGGGAACAGTATTTAGTGAGTGGATCTGAGACCAAGCAAACAGTAACTTAAACACAAGGGTACGCCATCTACCCAAAAGATGCTTCCTTATTCCACAAGGATTCTTGCTCAAGTATATTTATAGCATCCTTATTCATAATAGCCAGAAACTAGAAACAATTTAGATGTCCCTCAACCAATGAATGGATAAAGAAAATGTGGTATATTTACACAATGGGATACTACTCAG
The DNA here is from genome assembly GCF_947179515.1 of Apodemus sylvaticus. Lineage (NCBI taxonomy): Eukaryota > Metazoa > Chordata > Mammalia > Rodentia > Muridae > Apodemus > Apodemus sylvaticus. The sequence goes on along the minus strand of NC_067476.1, from coordinate 156,066,226 downwards.
CTATTGAAAACAAGGACATCATGAAATTTACAGGTAAATGGGTGGAAGTAGAAAATATCAACATGAATGAAGTAACTCAGACCCAGAAAGACACACATGGTATGCACTCACTTCTAAGTAGATATTAATCATAAAGTACAGGATAACTGCACAAAACATCATGACGAAGAAGCAAGTTGGGGAGGAAAGGACTTATTTAGCTTACACTTCTACACTGTTGTTCATTACCAAAGGAGGTCAGGACTGAAACTCAAGCAGGTCAGGAAGCAGGAGCTGATGCAGAGGCCATGGAGGGATGTTACTGGCTTGCTGTCTTATGGAACCCAAGACTATCAGCCCAGGGATGGCACCACCCACAAAGGGCCCTCCCCTCCTGATCACTAATTGAGAAAATGCCTTACAACTGAATCTCATGGAGGCATTTCCTCAACTGAAGCTCTTTTCTCCGTGATAACTCCAGCCTGTGTCAAGCTGACACACAAAACCAGCCGGTACAATGACCATGCTTCAATCCACAGAACCAGACAAAGCTAGGTAACAAGGAGGGCACCCTGGAGGAGAGGTAGTGGATCTCACTGAGAAGGGGAGATAAATTAGATACTGGGGGTGAACTGAGGGAGGGCATTGGATGGAGAGAGTTGGGGATAAGAACGAAAGAGATGAGGTGGGAGGGGCAGAGGGGTGAGAACTGGGAGAAAGAACTAAAATCAGTGTCTGGGGATCTCTAGAAAGAACTAGAAACTGAGGACAATGGAAACTGCCAGTAATCTATGAGGGTGACCCAGCTAAGACTCCTGGCAACAGAGGATATGGAATCTGAAACGGCTACCTCCTATAACCAGGCAAAACTTCCAAGGTAGGGATGTGGACACCAACTCACCCACAAAAATTTCAAATCAAAATTGGTCTTGCCTACAAGAGACACAGGGATAAAGAGAGAGAAGAGATTGAGGGAACGGCCAACCAATGATGCCCCAACTTGAGGTCCCTCCTATGAGAGAGAGCCAACTCCTGACATTATCTAACAATATTCTGCTATTCTTGCAGACAGGGGCTTAGCATAACTGTCCTCTGAGAGGCTTCACCCAGCAGCTGATGGAGACAGATGCAGAGACCCACAGCAAGCATTTTGCAGAGCTCAGGGAATCTTGTGGAAGAGGGGGAGGAAGGATTGAGGGAGTCTTTAGACCAAAGAGATCAAGGATACTATACGATAATCTACAGAACCAACTAACCTGGACCCATAGGGGCTCACAGGGACCAAACCAAAGAGCATGCATGGAACTGACCTAAACCCTTACATGTATGTAACAGATGTGCACCTTGGTCTTTATGTGTTATCCCTAACAATGGAGCACAGACTGTCTAGGACTCTGTGCCTGCCTTTCCCCTAACTGGGTCGCTTTGTCTAGGCTCAATAGGAGAAGATGTGCCTAGTTTTTCTGCAATTTGTTATACCAAGAAGGGTTGATGTCCATTGAAGCCTCTCCTTCTCTGAGGAGAAAGGGAGGGGGAGTTGAGGGTAGGGGGAAGAAGAGGAAGGGACTGGGAAGAGAGGAGGGAAGGAAGCTGTGATTGGAATGTAATGTAAATAAATAAATTAACCAATGAAAGAAGAAGAAACACACAAGGGAAATGAAGGAGGCTGAGCTCTATGTGTCTCCTGGGTCCAATTGTCTCCTGAGGATGGCGGTCCCTTTAATACTCAGTATCCTTAAATCTGCAGCTAGGTGGACCCAACCACATCAGGAGAAAGATAGAGGAGGCTTTCCTGGTTACCATGGTGAACTCACAGAGTGTGTCTCTCTCCTTGTGGTAGCATTTGCCCTATGAGTTCCCACCATGCCGCTTGTACACCTTTCAAGGTCTCATGGAAAGAGATGCCCAAAGTGAGATCTGATCCCTCACTTACCCTTCCCTTGTGCCCCCACCTCCTGTTCATCAGCACTCCTTAAAAATCCACAATTAATAGACCGGTGTTCTACTTCTCCTTGTGTGTCTCTCTGTCTCTGACTCTCTCTGTCTCTGTCTCTGTCTTTGGCTCTGTCTCTCTGTGTCTCTGTCTCTCTCTGTCTCTCTCTCTGTGTGTGTGTGTGTATGTGTACATGTGTGTGTGTTTCTCTCTCTCCCCAACCTTTGTTTTGCTAAGTAAACTTCTTGTTAAACTGTCTTATGTCTCTAGATTGATTCTTTCCTTCCACAAGATAACAGCTCAGGGTTTAAAACCTTCACTAGTTAAAATTGTTCCACGAACCCCAGTTCCAGGGGATCCAATGCTGACTTCAACCTCCAGGAACAACACACACACACACACACACACACACACACAGTACATCTAGGCAAACATCATCTAGGCAAAATACCCATGTGTATCAAATGATAAATTAAGTATATATATTTATGTATTTCTTTACTTCAAAGATATCCCCCCATGGTGCACTCAAGGTGTTTGCTGTGAACCCCTTCTTTCTCCTTCAAGAGTTTAGCTCCCGTGTTTCTGGAGCTTTGTTGAACCCCCTCCCAAACCTTCAGCTCCCTTCTCTCCTGCTCTAACTCCAGCCTCCTCTGTAGCTACCCTGTGCTTTTCTTCCTAAGTCATCTTGAAGCTGGATCTGATTTCCCCCTGGTCTGTCCCTGTCTGTTTCTCTGGCTCTGAAGACCTGCTCCTCTTGGTCCCTCCTGACTTTAGAACAAGAGCCTGAGACTGGCAGCCAATTCCATTCACCCATCCATCACCAATGCGTGAGCGGACAGGGGGTGGTGCTCCGTGTGTGGAGCACTTGACTACTACGCAGGACAGCTTGACTGTGGTCCCTGTTTCTGCAGGAAACCAGGCTTGAGGAAACCCTTCATAGTGTCAGACTATGGAAGGTGGAGACTGGGGGATCAGAAAATCAAAGTCATCCCACATGGCACAGATTGAGGTCAGCATGGGATACAGGAGACCCTGCCTCAAATCCAGAAAGAGTTCTAGTGCTATATTCTAGTGTCCCTATGTCATGACAGTGTGGCCTGGGGTGTGCTACAGAACCCCAGGACTCACCTTCCTTACCTAACACTGACACCCCTGACATCTCTGGCACTCACACCTGGTCTTCAATAAGCAGATTTGTCTCTCCTCTGGTGCACCTGGTGACCCTGGGCTGCCTGCCCCCTCCACCTGGCTTTGCACTCAGTGTCCTGACTGACACCTGGCATTGCCACACAGCATAGGAGCACTGAGAGGGAACTCTGTGACACTATGAGTCTCATTTAGTCACAGGCTGGGACACTCTCCACAGCCGTGACCACAATGACCTGGAGAAACAACTGCCCCCAAAACTCAGTGACCCCAGCTGGGGAAGCTCCCCTCTCTCCAGGGAGGCACACCCAGGACTGATAAGTGCTGGCTGATCTGGGCGGGGCTCCTGTCAGGGAGCACAGACTGTTGCTGCAGGCCAAAGGTCAAGTGCTCTTTCAGAAGTCACCTCCTAGAGTATTCAATGACACCTGCTCACCCTGCTCTTCTGACTGAACCCACAGATGAAGAGCACCCTGTGGGACCGGTCCTGTTTGCCCCAGTTCATCAGCTGGATATAGGCATAGATGTGACACATTTGACTAAAGAGGACATTCCTCTCATCGGTTGTGTTGTCCCCAAGGTTTGTCATGGGGTTTTGCTACCACTCAAGAAGAAACTGGCTCAGAGGGGACGGTATTCAGTGAGTGGATCTGAGACCCAGCACACAGTGAGTTAGTATAAGAGAAATGGAGGAGGCTGAGCTCTCTTCAGCTCCCTTGTCCATGTGTCTCCTGAGGATGGTGGCGCCCTCTACAGTTCAGTGTCCCGGAAGGAAGCTGCAGCTGTGTGGACTGTTAGCGTTCCTTCCAGGCTCAGCCCCATAGTTATCTGGCAACAGCCATGTGTGCCTGACTCAGTATAAAAGGGGCTGCTTGCCCCTCCTCCCTCCCTTACCCTCTTAACTGTCTTTCTTCTCTGTCCCTTTTCTCCCCATTCCTCTCCCCCTCTCTTTCCATGTGTTCATGGCTGTCTTCTTCTCTCCTCCTCTTCCTCCTCCTCTTCCTCCTCCTCCACCTCCTCCTTCATCTCCTCCTCTTCCTCCTCCTTCTTCTCCTCTCTCTCTCTCTCTCTCTCTCTCTCTCTCTCTCTCTCTCTCTCTCTCTGCCTTTCTCTCTATTCCCTCAACTTCTCCCATGCTCTAAATAAAATCTATTTTATACAACATCTCTGTCTCCCGTGTGGCTGGTGCCCTGCCTCAGCATGGCCGCCAGAGGCGCCCCTTTCCACCTCTATCAAACATACTCCTGGTTTCCTCTCCTTTCTATAAAAGACAACATGGACTCCACTATAACAAAAGAAAGGTCAGGGGGCTTTCCCCATTGCTGCAGCTCAGGAGCTAAGACTTCCCTCTCTCAGTACCCTTCACCTTATTGCCAACACCGCCATGTTTAGGCTTGTGGAGGAATCATAAAGAGAAATGCCCTGGGAGGGGGTGCTGCACCATCGTGGCTTAGGGCTGGGGAGGAGTCCCTTTGCATCCATGAATATGACTCCTATCTTGTAAACCTTTTTCAAATCTGAACTGAAGAACCCAGTCCCAGAAGGTGCCACACCTCTCCAGCTCCCTTAGCTTGGGTTTACTAAATAAACGTCATGTTAAACCGTCTGTGTCTCTTGGCTGAGTTCTTTCCCTTCATGAGATAAGAACAGAAGTTTGAAAACCGTCCCTGGGTAACAATACTAATGGCCTTTGCACTGGGATGTTTCTACATGGCAGACCCTAGTATGGTCTCAGCAACTTCAGTACCAGGTTCACTGTGCTCAGAGAAATCGGCACATTGACCAAAGGACCCGGCTGATAGATGAGGGTCCAGAGATGCGTCCCAGGAAGGCCAGCTACAGATCCAAGTCTTAGCAGAGGAGACAGTGGTAGGCACTGTGAAGGGACGGAGACAATGCAAGCCCTGGAGTCAAGATCCGTAAGTGTCTGCCCGTGCTGTATGGGGGCTGCACAGTGATTCCCTCCATATGAAAGCTGCATCCCAGAAGAAGATAGTTAAACACTCAGGAAGTGACCCAGTCCTGAGGGCCTTGGTCCATGGAAGCCCCTCAGCATGGTACAAAGTCTGTCAAGGTTTTTCCCATGTTCTTCCCTCTCAGACTGACATATTGTAGAGTCACAATTCTTCCTTGGCAACCTGTCTTACTTTTCAATTACGGAGAGAAAATATCATGAAATAAGCAATTTGTAGAAGAAAGAGTTTGTTAGGGTTTTATAGTTTTAGAGAGCCAGACCATCATGACAGGAGGCATGACAGCAGGCACACACAAACATGTCAGCAGGTGCACACATGTCAGCAGGCAGGCACATGGCAGCAAGCACACACATGCATGGTAGCAGGCAGACACACATGGCAGCCGGCACACACATGACAACAGGCACACACATGGCAGCAGGCACACACATGACAGCAGGCACACACATGGCAGCAGGCACACACATGACAGCAGGCACACACATGACAGCAGGCACACACATGGCAGCAGGCACACACATGGCAGCAGGCACACACATGTCATCAGGCACACACATGTCATCAGGCACACACATGGCAGCAGGCACACACATGACAGCAGGCACACACATGTCAGCAGGCACACACATGACAGCAGGCACACACATGACAGCAGGCACACACATGACAGCAGGCACACACATGTCAGCAGGCACACACATGGCAGCAGGCACACACATGGCAGCAGGCACACACATGACAGCAGGCACACACATGGCAGCAGGCACACACATGGCAGCAGGCACACACATGTCAGCAGGCACACACATGACAGCAGGCGCACACATGGCAGCAGGCACACATATGTCAGCAGGCACACACATGGCAGCAGGCACACACATGGCACTGGAGCAGTAGATGAGCACTTACATCTTGAGACAAGAAGGGGAGAGGGAGAGAGAGAGAGAGAGAGAGAGAGAGAGAGAGAGACAGACAGACAGACAGATAACTGGGGACAGTGTGGACTTTCAAAAGGTCATCCCACCCCCAGTGCTGCACCTCTTTTTTAAACCTTCTCAAAGAGTTCTACTCACTGGGACCAAGCATTCAAATGAACCCATGGGGGCCGGTCCAGATCAAACTGCTCCAGATAGTTTCTTTGTTCCCTCGGCACTCCCTTTCCTGGGGGACAGAAGCCTAAAGCGCTGTGATACAAGATGAGAGAAAAGTCAAGGGATAGAGGAGAGGAGGAGGGGGGGGGGGAAAGGCCTGGGAGGGGAGGGGAAGGGAAAGGAGGAAAGGGGGAGGGGAGTCTAGTGTCACCTCAAACCCCTCTCTCCTTTTGATTTGTAGCAAGTTCAAGGTTGAGGCTGACTTTCAGAGAGGACTCAGACAGATGGGGAGAGCGGAAATATATTTGATTTGGGGAGCATGTCTTAGGGTTAGTGCTTTGGGGCTGTGTCCTCAGGCACACCACCATTCTAGTTCATCCTTGTGAGTGTTATAGAGGGGGGCCACTGGGAACCAGAGGGAGGAAGGGAAGCCCAGGACTCAGGGCTTTCAGGCAGCGGTGAGAGGGGTGAGGGGGGGTTGGGAGGTTAGGGGGTAGGGGTTGAAGGGAGTAGGGGTGGGGGTGGGGGAAGTGCTGAGGGCTGTTTTGAGAGCAGTGGGTGGGACAGATGGAGGGTGACAGGCCATAAACTGGGCAAGTGTCTAGATCTAGAACACACACACACACACACACACACACACACACACACACACACACACGTCTACACCTCATGTGGGCTGAGCCGCCTCTCCTTTAACCCCGGGTGAAGTCAGTCTAAGGCCCATGGAGCCCAGCAATTTGCACGGGGCTTGGGGTGAAGTCTTTGGCTTTTGTGGGAGGAGAGTGTTTGGGGGTGCACACAGGGTGGTGAGCATGGCCAGGCAAGCTGACAACCCCACCGGCTGGTCCTTGGATACCTTCTACCTTTTTTTTTTTTTTTTGGATTTGCTTTTTTCAAGACAGGGTTTCTCCGTATAGTCCTGGCTGTCCTGGAACTCACTCTGTAGACCAGGCTGGCCTCGAACTCAGAAATCCGCCTGCCTCTGCCTCCCAGAGTGCTGGGATTACAGGCCCGGCTACCTTCTACCTTTTATTTGACAAATGGTCTCCCATTGGCCTGGAACTTATCACCCGCCCAGGACCCTTTATCACCACCCAGCCTTGCAGCCCCAAGATTTCAGGCACTCACCATCACACACAGCTTTATGCACAAATGTTGGGCATCTGGAGTCAAATCTTCACACGGGCAGCACACACTTAATGCGCTAGGACCTTTCTCCTGCCCCATGAGCCCTGGTTACTCAGAAGCCTTGACAGACTTGGGAGGCACAAGGCCCTGTAATCAGCTCACTGCTCGACACAGGATAAGGCTCTGTCTTGTAACCCTCACTACCTAGCTTCTAGCCACACCCAGCACCCTTCCCCCAGCACGCAGGGAGGACTCTGCAGGATCCGTGCCTCAAGCCCTCCAGAGTTAACACCCTAGTGTAACAGAAGGAAGCCTTGCTATTATATCCAAGGCATCAAGAGAGTTGAGTTCTCCTTTGAGGTCAGGCCAAGTATAACTGTTTGTCCTGCCTTTCTTTTTTTTTTTGTTTTTTTTTTTTGTTTTGTTTTGTTTTGTTTTGTTTTTTGTTGTTTTTTTCTCTGAGACAGGGTTTCTCTGTATAGCCCTGGCTGTCCTGGAACTCACTCTGTAGACCAGGCTGGCCTCGAACTCAGAAATCCTCCTGCCTCTGCCTCCCAAGTGCTGGGATTACAGGCATGTGCCATCACGCCTGTCCTGTCCTGCCTTTCTTAATGGCAGTAACAAGACACAGGCTTGCTATCTCGGACACTGTCAACTGCTTAACAGAGCATTTAGCTCTCAGAAACTTCAACTACTAGGGTTTTTCTTTCTTTCTTTTTTTTTTTTTTTTTTTTGGTTTTTTGAGACAGGGTTTCCTCTGTGTAGCCCTGGCTGTCCTGGAACTCACTCTGTAGACCAGGCTGGCCTCGAACTCAGAAATCCGCCTGCCTCTGCCTCCCAAGTGCTGAGATTACAGGTGTGTGCCACCACGCCCGGCTTCTTTCTTCCTTTCTTCCTTTTTTCTTTTTTTTTAACTGGGATGTTTCTTGTGTGAAGTCGGGTTCAAGCATCTCCCAGGAGATAAGGCCGGTGCAGGGTCTTAGGACCAGGCCAATAGCCTGAGCGTTTCCTGAGACAGGTCCTATCACACTGACTGATAAGTACGGCGACTGTTTATTCCAGGCACACAATTAGGAGCGATTTGTTGTTCTTTAACTTCAGGGCAGAACTCTCCAGCCCCTGACCATCTAAAAAACGTGATCCCGCTGCGCCACCTGCTGACAATGTCAGGAAGTACATGTGGTGTCTGGAATGGCCCAAGTATATACCTAGGCAAACACAGTGCCACATTGGACACTGCCGGGCTATTCACTTGTGTTCTCTGGGGATATTACTGTGTAGGTTTGTTTGTTTGTTTTTTAAATAAGCTTCTTGGGCCAGTGACGTGGATCAGTGAGTGGGTAAAGGTGCTTGCCTCCAAACCTGAACGTGATACCAGGCCCCCACAAGTTGTCCTCTGAGATCACACACACACACACACACACACACATACACACACACACACACACACACGCACGCACACACTAAATGAATAAAAACAAGTAAACCAGCTTCCTGCTCCTCACCAGAGGTGCCTGGTCTGTTGTAGTCAGTACCTAACGCCTGCAGTGTGCCAAGCATCCCACAGGCATGTTTGGACACATGAACGTCACCGCTCCCTGCTTGCAATGGGGAATGTAGGCACAGAGAATTCAAGTAACTTGTCACAAGTCACACAGCAAAAGTGGCGAGGGCAAGATTCCAACTAAGTAACCTTGCCCAGAGATCCTGCTCTAAATCTCTGTGTTGTTCGTTCGACCTCCCCCCAAAAACAAAAGCAGCTGTAGAAAGTTACCTACTGCATAATCTTTTACATATATAGAAATGTCACTTCGGGTTCTTCTCTCTGGCTAGTTACACCATGGGGTTCTGTACCCATGAGCCGGCTGAGGGAGGGAGGCGCTATACTGCAGTGGAAGGCACGTGGTGATTTACACGTGCTTGCTTTAATACCACACGAGCTGTCCTGTTTCTACAGGTCATCTAATCTTGGGTAATACCTGCCCCCAGCTGATTAGCTAGCCTGCTTAGCAATCTCATCCCGGAACGGGAACGGGAAGGGGAAGAAAGATGGGAAGATAAGGCCCCTTCCTCCAGAGAATCCCAGCTTGAGACACACATAGAAGGACCCAGGAGACCCAGGAACAAGAAGTATGGCTGCCCAGACTCAGGTATGGACTCTCGATACCTAGGAGGACAGCTCACTGCTCCACAAAGCAGGCATTGTGAACCCCTGAGTCAAAGGCGCCTCTGTCTCCCAGAAAAAGCCTCCGTATTGTCTCAGGGATATGCGGAAACTTCTCTTTGGGGCCTTGGTGTGTAAAGCCTTATCCAGGGAAGTGCAGATTCTGGATACAGAGAACCTGTAACACTCCCAAGCTTTCTTGGGAAGTCAGAAAGGATTTTCTCTCTCTCTCTCTCTCTCTCTCTCTCTCTCTCTCTCTCTCTCTCTTTCTTTTTTCTTCCTTCCTTCATTTCTTTCTCTCTCTCTTTCTTTCTTTCTTTCTTTCTTTCTTTCTTTCTTTCTTTCTTTCTTTCTTTCTTTCTTTCTTTCTTTCTTTCTTTCTTTCTTTTTTGGAGACAGGGTTTCTCTGTATAGCCCTCACTGACCTAGAACTCACTCTGTAGACCAGGATGGCCTTGAACTCAGAAATCTGCCTGCCTCTGCCTTTCAAGAGCTGGGATTAAAGGTGTGTGCCACCACTGCCTGGCCTAGTCAGGGTTTCTATTCCTGCACAAACATCTTGACCAAGAAGCAAGTTTGAGAGGAAAGGGTTTATTCGGCTTACACTTCTACATTGCTGTTCATCACCAAAGGAAGTCAGGACTGGAACTCAAGCAGGTCAGGAAGCAGGAGCTGATGCAGAGGCCATGGAGGGATGTTACTTACTGGCTTGCTTCCCCTGGCTTGCTCAGCCTGCTCTCTTATAGAACCTAAGACTACCAGCCCAGGGATGGCACCACCCACAAGGGGCCCTCCCCCCTTGATCACTAATTGAGAAAATGCCCCACAGCTGGATCTCATGGAGGCACTTCCCAACTGAAGCTCCTTTCTCTGTGATAACTCCAGCCTGTGTCAAGTTGACACACAAAACCAGTCAGTACAGGAAGTTTCCAGAAGATCTGTAAAACTTGGGGTTCTCTTCCCAGTTTTAACAATCACCCTCAAAACAGAGCTTTTCCTACCCTAGTGAATCCCCAGCAAGGATGTTCAAGGCCTGGCCACCTGTGCCAATAACACTAAGTGGGGACACAGAGGACTATATATAGATGTGATTGACAGATATAGATCGTAAATAAAATCCCCAGAGTTCTACAGTTTTCCTCATCGTTTAGTGTCGAAGAGAATCTGACAGTGACTTTTATGGTTTGGTTTGATTTTAGATAGGGTCTCAATAGGTAGCTCAGGCTGGTCTTGAGCTCACAGTCCTTATGCCTTGGTCTCTCAAGTGTTGGTGTTACAGATGTATGTTTCCATACCCATCTTAACAGTGTGTCTGTGTGTATGTATATGGGTGTATGTATGTTTGTGTATGCGTGTGTGTCTATGTGTTTTTGTGTGTGTCTGTGTATATGTACATGTATGTTTGTATGTCTGTATGTTTGTGTGTGTCTGTATGTATATGTGTCTCTGTGTGTGTGTATATGTCTGTGTGCATGTATATGTATGTGTATATATGTGTGTGTCTGCATGTGTGTTTGTGTTTGTGTGTATGTGTATGTGTATGTATATGTGTGTCTGTGTGTCTGTATATATGTATGTATATATGTGTGTGTGTACATGTGAGTATGTGCACATACATACCACAACACATCTGTAGAGCTCAGAAGACAACCTCGGGTGTGGTCCTCACCTTCCACGTCCTTTGAGGGTCTCTCTTGTTCTCTGCTGCACCCAGGCCCTTGAGATTCCGAGGATTCTCCCACCTCTATCTCCCGTCCAGCTGGATCACCGATAGGCGCTGCCCAGTCCAGACTCACAGGAGTGCTGGGGATCCGAACCCGGGTCCTCATGCTCAGGCAGCAAGGGCTTTCCCAGTAAAGTGAGCTATCTTCCCAGCCACAGGCAATTATCCTTTTTTCTTCTTTCCTTTTTAACTTTTTTCTTTGTGAGTTTCGCATCGTGCATCCCAGTCCCACTCTCCCCCCATATCCTTATATCCACCCTTTGCCCTTGCAACCCCTCCCCCAAATAAAACACACAAACCCAAAAACAACGCATAGGAAACATCTCATCGTGGAAGCTGCAGTGTGTCAGTGTGTCCCACAGTGTGTCCCTCTGTCCACACATCTTCACTTGCAGATGTTCATCGCAATGAGTCGTTGGTCTGGTTCAACATCTTTGGCTTCTGTGACACGTCAATACTGGATCCTCACCAGGTCTCCTTCCTGCTATCCTGTTGCTCCGTGTCATGGAGATCCTGTAGCTTTGGATCTGAAGGACTGGCTCTGTCACATGTCCCAACAACTCACAGATGACATAGATGTTGGGGTGAGCCAACCCGGCGCCCTGGATCTGAGCCTGGCTGGGAGCTGAGCTGGAGAGTGCAGCAGGTCTCTCTATTCCACACCACCAGGGCGAGTTCTGCAGCACGGCTCCCAATGTGGCCATCGTCCTCGGGGCAGGGGTAGCCCTCCTGCCCTCCCACCACCCCACCTTCCCATTCTCCCTTTCTCCCACCCTCCTGCTCTCTGCTCTGCTCTCCTGCTCTTCCATACTCCCGCAGTCCAGCAGTCCCACTCTGCTCTCCCGCACTCCCGCACTCCCGCACTGCTGTTCTCCAGCACTCCTGCCCTCATGGCTGACTCACCCACACCAACGCCTCCAGAGCCAGCTTCACTGTGCTGCCCAACCAAGGCACAGAGCCAGCTCTCCCAAGTGCTGCAGCCTGTGAGGGGCAGGGACGGCTCTCCTGCTCTCGTTCCCTTAGGACTACCTCAGGTGAAGGGGGAAGGGAGAGGACATCACTCCCTCACCCATGCCATCTCACAGTAGATGAGGGGCTGGGCCAGCTCTCCCTCTCTCACACCTAAGGGCGGCTCACCCACACCCCTGCCACCAGGGCCGGCTCTACTGTGCTGCTTGGGGGAGCTGCAGCAGAGGAAGGGCCAGCACAGCTCTCCTCTTGTGGCCCCAGGACCAGCCCTCCCAACTGCCACAGATGGGGGTGAGGGGAAGCCATCACTCCAACATCCATGCCACCTCACAGCAGACAAGTGGGGGGGGCAGCTCTCCCACATTCTTGCTCTCTGGGCTGGCTCGCCTGTGCCCCCACTACCAGGGTCAGCTCTGCTGTGCTTCCTGGGCAAGGCATAGGGTCCACTGCAGCAGGTGAGAGATGGGGCCAGCTTTTAGTGGCTGCAGGAGTGACCAGGGACATCCTCATGTTCTCAGTGGTAATATGAACTGTGGACATCAACTCAGACCCCTGCTGCTGTGTAGCCATGGGCGCAGACATAGCCCTCAGAGGCAGCTCCAACTGGGACTGCCTCACTATGGCCCCAGGTGGTGGAGCTGGCCACTCCCAACAGGCTACTCCTCTCCACCCTTGAGTCTTCAGTTCCATCTCTCTTCATAATATTGAAGCAGCTTCAAGTCTCTTTCTCTGCCATCTGACCACACATGCACTCACAGTGTGGTGGCGCCCTCTGCAGGCTGGCCACACGGCTGGCAGGCCCCCAGGTGACATCCTCCATTGCACTGTGTGGCCTGTCAGCAAGCAAGCAAGCATCTATGGCCTGCCTGTGCCTGCTGGAGGGCAGGTCTGTGGGTGGCATGGTGATCTCTAGGGCTCTGTCTGTCTTCCTCCTCCTGTGCTGTGCTGCCTGAATTTGTTTGCACTGGATTGGATGTGTATGAGACCTGGGGATAAAACAGCTTCGCCCACTGCCAAGCCAGACATCAAGCTAGAGTGAAGAGAGAACCGCCACCTCTCTGCCCTGCCCTGACTGATATAAGAACAACACCAATTACATTTTAATAGTTGGCACTTGTTAATCTTTTTGTCCCTGCCTTCGGAGAATTTAGTTGATGTATCAACTTCATTTCAGTCTTGTAGTGTATTGGGTTGTTTGGTATTTCTTTTCATAGCTGCTGGCAAGCACTTCAGGAGTAAGCAAGACCAGAACAAACAGCCTATTCTAGTATACAAAAGCACTCAGCAGAGGAGAACAGAGAAGCCCAGACCTCAGACTCACCAACTCCAGGTGTGGTCAGCTGCCAGGATAGCCTTGGGCACTGTGCCCAAACAAAAGGCTGGCTTGTCACAGAGCTCATGATGAAATGTGAGCCCAGCAACTCTACCACAGACATGAGTAACGAGACCTAGTAACTTCAGGGAGTAATCCTCTCACAAACCACCTCTTTCTTGGATTACGGGGCAGCTCAGCTCTGCTCGCTAGGCAGGACCATTGGTTGGCCATGGGGCTGGTGGCAAGACTAGCAGCTCCTCTAGCAGGCAGCTCGTGGCCTCCTCTCTCTTGTTCTAGTTACTCCGTCTGTCCACCTTCTCCCAGGCCCTGTCTCCTGAGGCAGATGAGTCATAGCCCCGAGCTCCTTAGTAGCTTTGGATGAGGTAGATGGGTGAGATTCTAGAGGAGTCAAAGAGGGGGTGCCCAGTGGAAGCATTCGTCAACAAAAAGTTACTGTTCTTAGGCCCAGCATAGTAGCTCATGCCTACGATTTCAGAATGTAGGAAATTTTGAGTCAAACCCAGACTACATCCCGAAAGGCAGTCCAGCCTGTGCTGCTGTGTGAGACCAGGTTTCAAAAGCAAAGTCACTGTTCTTAAAGCAACCAGCTCCAATCTACCCTTTCTCCTGGGGACACTGCTGCCACCCAGGGGTTCCCATGCTATCCTGTCCTACTATATACATACCTTGTAATGAGTCTCTCTGGACACACACACACACACACACACACACACACATACACACACAACACACACATACACCTTGTAATGAGTCTCCCTGGTGATCGCCCTTGCTTTGAATCACCTATCACCTGCATGGTGGAACATGTCACCCATTTCGTTTGGACCCTCACTATGCACGGTTCCGTCGACCTCTTGGCTAAATCGTGGTTATGAATTGTAAGAGACATAGAGTGGGTGGAGCGAGCCAGCCTCTGAGATGCATTCCTTTTCGGGGTAGGTGCCAGATATCCGCAGCCACCCTTCAGGAAACAAACTTGGCGGTGAGGGCGTGCTCTTATTTGCAAAACTCCCTGCTATATACATGCACCTGGACAGCTGTTTCCACAGGGCCTGGCCCTCTAGAAAGTTTGTACAGTGTAGCTCAGACAAGACAAACACATCGTTCCCAGGAAGTGGGCAGCCATAAATATGTCACTGTGGAGGGCTGGCAGGGCCAAGAACCCTCAGGTCCTGCTTGCCAAAAATCCTTTTTTGGAACCTAGAGGAGGGGTGTTGAAAGTGTGCCAGGCTGGATCATATGAGGGGTAAGAAGCACAGCAGGCAAATACCTGCAGACACTAATAAAGCACCTACTATGGGGCTGGACCTGCCGCACTTGGCCTTCCTTCAGGATGCCCCCAGTCTGGTTATGATGGCCTTTCAATAGGTAAAGAACCCGCAGTCACCGGGGCTTAAAGGAGGCACGATCCCTCAGCCAGCGAGCGACAGAACTAGAATTCAGCCTCAGGTCCGCAGCTGCAAGCATGCTTAGGCATAAGGAAAGGGAGGACCAGGCATTCACAGGGGTTCGCACACTGTCCTTGACATAGAGAAATCAATAGCAAACCAACTTGGTGACCTCCTCAATGTTGGCCCGCTTGCTTAGTGCAAGTCGCTGGAGGAGAAAAGCCACCCGTGATCTTACCCAGTGCTAGACCATACATGCTGCATTACTGTCCCGACATACGAGATGTGACCACTGGAGTAATACTGGCACAGCTGTCTAGTGAGATCTAACCACTTGCTGATTGGATTTGAGGTGTGCCCCACAGGAGGGCTTGCCATGCCTGGTACTGTAATTCTGACCCAAAGCCCGTGGCTCTGGGGGTCATAAGTCTAGGACAGAACCTGCTAATGCTATCTCGCTAAAGCGCATGCTGCCAAAATGCCCTCTAAATATTTACGTCTATACCCATGGCCCCGGGATGTTCTCAAGCTCAGTCAGAGAACGGACAACAGTCAGCGTAGAGATTCATAACTTTTGAAGTGACGAGTGTTCCTTTCCAAAGCGGGACATGTTGATCAACTCCAGCATTTTCAAGGCTCAAGCACGGGTGTGTGTGTGTGTGTGTGTGTGTGTGTGTGTGTGTGTGTGAAATCTGGAGGATGCAGAGGGGCACTGTGAAAGGTGGTTGTCCAGACACAGCTTGGCTTATCACACACGTGAACCACCAACAGCTGTGGGTTGCCAGCACGAGGCCGAGTCAGACAGAATCCCTGCACCGAGCGGGTAGATGATCTCCAGGACATCCACCCTTTACTGAGAAGCTATGAGAAAGGGAGGAAGCATCTTTATTTTTTGGAGATGTGACTGCTGGTTGACTTCTCATACACAAATGGGAAGCCCTAGCTGGACCTACCGCGTTACCGAAAAGGAAAAAAAAATGACAAGTAGTTGAGAGTGGAGCATGTTGGAGAAGAGGTCTGGTGAGTTCAGGAGAAATGGGGCAAACATCGTCATATTCCATGTAGACAAGAATGAAATTCTCAAAAACAAAGAAAAGATGGGATGCTGAGATCACCCAGGTGGCGCTGGGAACCAAATCTAGATCCTTTACAAGAGCGACAAGGGCTCTTAACCGGTGAGCCGTCTCCCCTGCCTCAGCTGGAACAAGCAAACAAAAACCACCCACAACTGTTCTGGACACTTCAAATATTAATTGTGTATACTTTATAAACATTTCCAAAATCGCTACAGTTAGCATTGCCCAACCAAACAAGCAGGGGATATTCGGGGACAGAGATGTTAGGTGACATCCCAAGGTGACACAGTCTTTCTGATGGGAACCTGGTTTTGCTCAGATTTATAACAGGGTCACAGCACTGTTGATGGGGATTAAGAGTGTCAGCCTGCTGCCACACTGTGAGTCTATACAAGCTGAATAACAAGATGTTGGTTCTCAGTCACCAGCTGTGCTATAAAAACATACAAGGGTCCACAATGGCCTCCTTGGGGACACCAAGAAGATTTATAAGGCAAACCTGCCCTGGGCTAATCCCAGACTACTGCTAAAACCTCCAGGTCCTCTGTGGACAGCATAACTCTACAACCACGACTGATCTGGGGAGATGAGCTGGCAGAGAGCCCTCAGGTCACTAGGACTCTATGGGCTGAATGCCAAAGGTTATTCCCTTTAAGGGAGACTCTGGCATTTGATCCTGGTGCCAGACAAAGTTGGCCAATATTGATGCAGACCCGGCCAGCAAACACAAATGAAAACCAACTCCTTGGGCAGGAAGAGGCCAAGCAAGTGTCTGAACACCAGGAGGATTGATTGAGAATTCGGGCAATCCATTTGGGGCCTAATGCTGGGGCCTCTCTCTGACAATGGACCACTACAAATACTATTTGCATAGATAGATGTTCAGCGTGCTAGGCAAAGTCTCTCCATCCCTCCCTGCCTGTGTGTTTAACCTGACCAACTCCAGCTAGTGTTTATGAAATCCGATTCTCAGTTTACAAAGCATTTGCTTCAACCCCAGGGTGGGAAGAAAATCTCTTCTCAGATTGAGGCTCCCCTCAGTTTACAAGCCTTTGAACAGTCCCAGTTTCCACACAGGCCTCTCTAGACAGTGATCCCTTGTGAGGCAGACAAATTGTCACTTTCTCTCCTTTGGAAGCTTAGCCTTCAGTGTCTGGCACACAGTGGGTGCTTAGTACATGTTGGAAGAGACAGGTGCTTTCGTGGAGGCCTGGGTGGGTAGGAGAGTGGGTAGATCAATAGATTGATATCTGAATAATATGGGTAGGTGGATAGATGACTGATCAGTTGAATGGTATTGATGGCTGCTTCTGTAAGACAGTTGATAACAGTGACGAGGGTGGCCCTATTCTGGAATTTGAAGAAACGTATGCTTCTCCAATTACAATTAGTCCACACAGTTCTAAAAGTCTGTCACTGGGGAGTAAAATGTCATCACTTCAGAATGCAAGTGCAGGACCCCTGGGATTCCATCTAAGCTTCATTGACCTTTGAGCCATTCCTCTTTCTAGGGTGTGTCCTGTACTAGAACCCCGAGAGGAGATGCTTCCTAAGTCCTGTTAGTCTCACATTATGGAAGCTCAGGGCTAAAAGCGAGATCGGAGCAACTGGTCTGAAGGAAGGATGACTGCAAGCTATTGAAAGTAACCTCACATCTGGGTTTTGATTTTAGCTCTGTCAGGTGCTAGTTGAGGAAACATAGTTTCTTCTCTTCTCTAAGCTTTGACCTTTTACTTAAACATGAAGAGCAGAAACATTTTAAAATAGTAAAACACAGGCTGGACAGATTGCTCAGTGGTTAAGAGCACTTGTAGAGTTCCCAGCATCCACAGATGATTCACAAGCCTTTGTCATCCCAGTTCCAATGAATCTGACGCCCTCTTCTGGCCTCCTTGGGAATTGCACACATGCATACAGGTAAAAGCTCATACACATAAAATAGAACTTAAATTTTTAAAATTTATATACTAAGTACTGCAAAGAGTTATATCAACCATTAAAGCATGGATATGTATGCCCTCTCCCAGACTTGAGCAGGATAGTCAGACCTTAATCGTTTGCCACAGTTCATCTTCTGCCCACCTAGCCTACCTCTGACATAGGTGGAAGTCTCCTGCCTTGCCGCACCTGCAGTTTCCTGCAGGAACAGGCTGCCTGCTGAGCTTGCTTCCCAACATTGTCCAGCTGAAACAAAGCAACATAATCCATCTGAAACAAAAGATGGGTCTGTGGGTTTTCCCCCTATATATTCCAAGAGCTGAAAATTGAGTTTTGAGCCTTGATCAGAAACCTTTGTCTTGGCTTCCTTCTTCTCTCGCCCGCCCGTTTCCTTTTCATCCTCAGCCTCCCTTTCAGGAGTGCCCAGTTCTCCGTGGCTGCTGGACAACTACAGATATGGTAGCTGGTGGGGATAATAATCAAGTTTATCAATCGGGTTATCAATAAGTTGTAGCAGGCTCATGTCCCACAAACCATAGAAACTTGCCAATGGCAGCCAAGAAGATTTTACACAAAGTTCATCTTAAATTGTGGGGTCCATGCAGATGTCATGGCCATCAGGACCATAAAGAGGTAAGATTGAGACATCAGTTCAGCCGCCTAGATCAGGCAGACTGGACCAGACTTTGAGAGTCCTATGCCAGGCGGGTTTGTTTGTTTGTTTGTTTGTTTGCTTGTTTGTTTGTTTGTTGGATTTGGTTTTTTCAAGACAGGGTTTCTCTGTGTAGCCCTGGCTGTCCTGGAACTCACTCTGTAGACCAGGATGGCCTCCAACTCAGAAATCCACCTGCCTCTGCCTCCCAGAGTGCTGGGATTGCAAGTGTGAGCTGACACTACTGCCTGGGGCCAGGTCATTTCTTGTAAGCATATTGAAACACATCACAACCTGGAGAAAGGTTTCCAGGCAACAATCATTGACATTCCAGGTACTTAATAAAGCTTAAGGCAAGGCGTGACTACACAGAGACTCTTTTGCACAGTACACATGACCACGAAGATGCTCATGTGGAGGTCAAAGGGCCACTTGCGGGAGTCAGTTCTCTTTCACTGTGTGAGTCCTGGCGCTTGAACTGAGGCTGTCAGACTTGGTGGCAAAGAGCCCTTATCTGCTGAGCCATCTCCGAGGGCCAGAGTTCTTTAAATTCAGTAGATACACTGTGAGCCACTTTACAGGCAATGTGTGGCGATGCAGGAGGCTGTCTGTGGAGAACTGAAGCTTTCAAAGCTTAAGAACCTAAGCTCCAGGCTGGAGAGATGGCTCAGTGGTTAAGAGCACTGACTGCTCTTCTAAAGGTCCCGAGTTCAATTCCCAGCAACCACATGGTGGCTCACAACCATCTGTAATGAGCTCTGACACCCCTTTCTGGTGGGTCTAAAGACAGTTACAGTATACTTACATATAATAATAAACAAATCTTAGGGCTGGAGTGAGCAGAGGTCCTGAGTTCAATTCCCAGCAACCACATGATGGCTCACAACCATCTGTACAGTGTACACATATACATAAAATAAATCTTAAAAGAAAAGAACCTAGGATTTGGTGTGGTCTCTAACCAAAATAGAACAGAGGTCAGCGGGCTGTAAAATACATGTGACCTCCCCCACCCTTCAGGATAAGTTGTGTTAACTGGGAGCCAAAGACAAAGGTCTAGGGAGGGAGAATCTAAGATAAACATTCCTGGGGATTTGGATGAAGTCTGGCCCTGCAGATAGCAAAGATCACCAGGCCATTAACAACATCCACTCCCAGAGTTCTGGGTGGAAAAGGTGTTTATTTCTTCCACTGAAGAGACACCCTGTGTGTTTAGTGTTCCTGGTTTCTCTGGTGTTTGTCTGTGGGCACAGGACTTCCTGCCCTCTACATCAGGTGACGCTGTCATACCCAGGAGGAAGCAGGAGACCATTCATGTGGCTGCTTCCTTTCAGTCACCGACTCGCACTTACAGTCGCTTCAGATTCAAAGCCTTAGTCTGTTGTCAGGGCCTCTCCAGCATCTCCTCCTAGATGTGGCTCTTAGGCCGGTGCTTGGTCCTGCTTGGCATGCTGATAAACACCTGGGGGGGTGGTGAGGAGACAAGTCTTGACTCACTGTTTCAGCAAACTTTAGTCCACCGTGGTGGACAGAGCGCAACAGTTAACAGAACCATGGTAGCCATGAAGGAGAAGGGGGAAGTGGGAGCCTGTGTTCCTGAGTCCCCCCTTTCTTCATCTTTTACTTGATCTGGAGGTTCCTCAGCTGATCAGGTAGCACTGCTCACGTTATTTGGGGAACGTCAGTCCCCGTGTGATAGTTTGCCCAGATTTGGAATCAGCACAGATGCACACGTCTGGTCGTGTGTCTGAGGATATTTCCAGAAAGACTTAGCAGAAAAGGAGAGAGCAACCCTGATTGTGCAGAAGCCACCCCAGGGCCAGGATCGGATCAGAAGACAAAGGGTGTGGGGTAAGCTGAGCAAGGGTATTCACCTATCTCCCTCTGCGTGGGTGGGTGGGGGCAGCTGCCTCATGCTCCTGACAGCAGAACTCCCCACCATCGTGCACCCCACCCTCAAACTGGGAACCAAGCTACCTCTTTCTCCCCTCAGTTGCTTTTGGTCAGGCATTTTGTCAGAGAAAGAAATAAATATAAATTCACCAGCACACCCTGTAGGGAATGCTGTCTGGCAGTGCCCTCGGATAAAGGAAGAACTGCGTCTACTAGCCTACGGACTGGATCTCAGTCTAGTCAGACTGACAGCCAGGGCAAACCATCAATTTAAGTAATAAAATGTAACCAGACTATAAGACGTTTTCAAACCTCTGTTGTATCTGTTCCTTTTAGTTTTTTTTTTTTTTTTAACTCTACAGAAGGCAGTATTTGTCTTCTGCTTGTGACAGACACTTGCTTCTGGGATATGCACGTGCTTTGGTGCACATGTGGAGGTCAAAGGGCAACTTGCAGGAGTCAGTTCCCTTTCACCGTGTTGGTCCTGGACTTGAACTCAAGCTGTCAGACTTGGTAGCAAAGAGCCCTTATCTGCTGAGCTATCTCTCTGACTCTGAGTTCTTTAAATTCAGTAGATAGATTGTAAACTACTTTACAGGGAATGTGTGGAGATGCAGGAGGCTGTCTGTGGAGAGCTGAAGTTCCGGGAACAAGAGAAGAGGGAAAGAAATACAGATGCAGTTTGTGTGTTCAACTTTTGTCTCCTGCTCTGAAAACCTTTCCTGCATTTCCTTGGTTCCTGCTCCAGGGGCCTGGTCAGTCCTTTACAGCTCCTGGGGTGGGGTGGGGGGGCTAGCTCTCATTCTTCACCATAGCTCTAGAGAGACAGAGATGCCCCTGATATGGGAATGAAGCAAACTCATCTTCTGAAGGGAAAGAAGGTTCAGCTTAAAACTCTCCAAAGCAAGGGAGGTGTGATATACCGATGCCCAAATGTCATAGGAGTCAGAAAGGTAAGCGTCCGGGAGATGGATCCCTCAGAAAAATGCTTGTCATACGAGCATGAGAGCCTGTGCTTGATCCCAAGAGCTCATAGGGTGTGGTGGGCAGAGTACTTATAATTTCAGCTGAGTGGAGGCAGAAATAGATGGATCCCTGGGTCCCACTCACCACCCAAGCCCAGCCAACCAGCAATCTCCAGCCCAATAGGGGACTCTATTCAAAAAACAAGTGACAGTCCTGAGGGTGGCACCTGAGGCTGAGTTCCAGTTTCTACACACATGTGCACACATGCGCACAGCACCTACGCACATAGACATGCACACACCCGGACACAGAAATCAGGAAGGTAGCAGAGAGCCTGTGATCAATTCTTCTATACAGACGCGCTGCTCAAAAGGCCTGGTTACCTCAGTGCAATCTAACGTTCACTTTAAATAATCAGAATATCAAAAAAACATGCTTACCATTCTAACTTTAAATCATTCTAAACTTTAAATCTCTGAATCTTTAATGTAACTATATATATGCATATATGTCTCTATGTGATTGTATAGGTATGTGTATGTGTATATGTATTCTAAGCTGTTATTGTATTAGAATAAATATAAAACACACAAAGCATTTCCTTTACAAAACTCTTGCATACTTCACGAAGACCTGGATCTTTCTGGCCACTTTGCAAACCTTTGATAAACATGGGATAAGAACCAGCTTTGATGCTTGTGAATTTACCCCAAGAGAAACGGGGGGGGGGGGTAAATAAAATTGAGGCTAACCGCCAGCAGCGGTTAGGTCAGGATCCAGGGGGTGGAGTGAAGGGGGCCAAGAACCAGTGCGATGCCAGCGTCCTTTATAAAGGCAGCCGGCTCTCAGTTCCGCTCACTCCTCATCGGATTTGTGAGGACATTGCAGCCCCCCCCCCCCCACCCCGTTCTGGAAAGAGAAGTCTAAGTTTGCTCGTAGGTAGGTTCCTCTAATTAGCAAATGATGACAATGAATCCTCTCTTTGAGCTGCGTCATGAAAGCAAAGAACTGGAACGCTGAGGGACGCTGGGAACGGGCTGTCAGGAGCCCGTTGCTTCAGCAGTTGGCCAAGCATAAAGGCAAATGTCTGATCAGAACAGTTTCAGAATCACAGTCCCGGAGGAAATGAGAGCTTCGGGAATCCCAGAGACCCTCGTGCACCCATCGCTCTGCTCCAGGTCCTTGGCTACACAGGCTGCCCTGGGTCAGGTGCCACTAAAGAATGTGGAGGGCTGTGAAACGTGCCCAGCGTGCCCAGAGCGTCCCCTGAACGGATGCTTTTATTTATCAAGAGTCCGGTGGTGAAAAGGCATTTGAACAGAGCACCAATTTGTTACAAATTCGAAGACCTGGGTCTTTCTGGCCACTTTGCCTCTAATCCTAGAGGTTAGTTTAAGGTCGCGCATGCCTGACAGTCATTCTTGGGAGGGTAAGAGGGAATGGTGCCCACTGGGGAGGGAGTCTCCGTCGGCTGAGTCAGATAGGTCCACATTAAGCAGAGAATGAGCAGATTAATGTTTCGCTAGCCCCAGGCTCCCCTTTGTGTTAGGCGATCACAGCGGACAGGTAGTCAGGAAAATGGGCTCTGATCCAAAGCCCGGAGGAGAATGGATAGGGGAACAGAAATCTGGGCAGAAGCCCAGAAAGAAAGAAGTACAGCAAAGAGGCAAGAAAAAAAGTGGGGGGGACATCGAAACCCTAACAGAAAGGCAAAGCCTGGACGGGATGTAAGGGAGTTGAGGGGATACAAGGAAACAGGTTGGGAGGTGCAGCGGGTGTGAGCCTGCGCAGACAGGGTAAATAGAGTTAAAGTCAAGCAGCAGGCAGAAGAGGGCGTGCCTGAAGAGCGGAGGTTTAATTTTAGTTATATCTACAGTTTAATTTTAGTTATATCTACGGTTTAATTATAGTTATATCTACAACTCCTTTATGTCTTTTTTACATTTTAATGGCTTCTTATACCTAACTTTGTTTGCAAGATTCTTGAAATCAATTATATCTCAAATTAAAACCTATTAAATGATACTTTAAATACATAAAAAGTGTGCTGTATCCCAAGTAGCCAATCATAAACATAGGAGGATCAAAGCAATCACTTTATGTATTCTAAAAGGGAACTATGTGTCTTTAAGCAGGCTATATAGTTTTAAAAGTATGTCATATTAAACATGTTTATATTTATGTATATATACATACACACACACAACCCAACCCCACATCTTTAAGAGAGACGGGAATGGTTTTATCCCTGTACACTCACTTTATAGCATGGCTATATATCTTATTTGGTGTTTTTGGGAGGGAGGCACGGGTCATAATAAGATTGTTCCCATTTGCTTTCTGTTCCTGTAACAAGCACCAATACCAAAAGGAACTTAGGGGGAAAGAACATTTATTTCGTCTTACAGCTTGTAGTCTGTCACTGAGAGAAGCCAGGGCAGGAACAGAGCAGAAACCATGAAGGAACGCTGCTTGCTCCTTCTGACTATCTCAGCCTGGTTTCTCATACAGCCCGGGACCACCGGCTTAAGGGATGGCACCACCTATAGTGGACTGGGTCCTTCTATATCAATTAGCAGTGAAGAAAATGTCTCCTTGACAAGGCCAAGGCCGATCTTGTGGAGTCAATTCTTCACTGAGTTTCCCTTTTCCCAGGTGACTCTAGGCTTGTGTCAAATTGACAGCTAAAGCTGACTGGGACCTGAACTTGACCACTGGAGGAGCTGGACGGGTCCAATTACCTGATTAGAGCAGGGGCTTCAGTGCTGGCGGGGACTTGTCTAGGAAGGAAACCTGCCCGAGGCAGTCGTTGTTCTACAGCCAGCAAAAGGAAAGAGATTTTTTTTTTTTCTGGAGTAGAATTTTCATAACAGGATTTGGAAAGTAGCACAAAATTGTCAGAGAAAGGAGGCAGTTTTAATAGTGAGAGAAAGGGAACGTGATCAGTTGGGAGGGTCAGATTTGAGAATGAGGACCAGCATCCTGGAAGATGGGGCAGGAGGAGCTGGGGGGGGGGTGGAGATGGGGTGGGGCTTTGGGAGCATGAAAACCATATTGGAGAGAGTCCACGAAGTTTTAATGAGTTTAGAAGTTAGATGGCCCACCCCTGGGATTATTGAGGGGATATTTTAACTAGGCCACGTTAGAGTAGAACGGGAGAAACTGAGGAAATGGAACCCCTTTAGAGGACTGGTAGCCCATGTCTGTTCAACAGAGAGGAGGAGGAAGAGGAGGAGGAGGAAGAGGAGGAGGAGGAGAAGGAAGAGAAGGAGAAGGAGGAGGAGAAGGAAGAAGAGGAGGAAGAGGAGAGGGAGGAGGAAGAAGAGAAGGAGGAGGGGGAGGAAGAGAAGGAGAAGGGGAGGAGGAGGGAAAGGGGAAGAAGAGGAGGAGGAGGAGGAGGAGGAGGAAGAAGAAGAAGAAGAAGAAGAAGAAGAAGAAGAAGAAGAAGAAGAAGAAGAAGAAGAAGAAGAAGAAGAGGAAGAGGAAGAGGAAGAGGGAAGAGGGAAGAGGAAGAGGAAGAGGAAGAGGAAGAGGAAGAGGAAGAAGAAGAAGAAGAAGAAGAAGAAGAAGAATCAACAGAAACCAGGCCAAAGGGAAGGGATGAACTAAAACCAGTGGCTTTGTTTAGTAGGAGCCCCCTGGGAGGAAGCGAGCCCTATCCACCAGTCCCCACAAGGGAAAACACTGCCTCAAATCTGGGTTGCTAAGAAGTCTGTGTGGCTCATGTCTGAAAGAAGGGTTCCAAAGCAGGAAGAGATCTCAAAAGTCACCTAAAGGTGACTCACCCAGTGGCAGTTGCGACGAGAGTGACAGAAATAGTCTTTGTCTGAGCTACTCCAGGAGAAGAGATGTAAAGAATCAAGGGATGGGAAACAGAGAGCAGAGGGGAGGGGAACCCCACTGGGAAGAGGAACTCCCTGACTCCCTATAGAGGTAAGGTTGACCAGAAGACAGACAGAAGAATGAGCCACATCTTGACATGCATACATTTCATTTGGGAGGAAATCCTTCCTGGAGGCTCTCTGGTGTGAGAACTAGAGCCTGCCACCTGCTCTGCTGGCAGTTAGAGGGACGACAAGGGGTGGGGAGGGAGACTGAGAAGTTTCCTTTTGCGACCACAGGGGTAACAATGAGTCAGTTAAAGATTGCTGAGCTATTAATAACCATCTTTCCTGGCCAGCCGTTCCTGGGCTCTCAGTGACCAGGGAAGGGAGGAATCTAGAAGAACAAGTTACTTTAGTTCCAGGAACCAAATTGCTTTCGTGTCAGCGATTGTCACTGCTTAACCCAAAAGGGGGAGCTTTATAAAGACGGAGAGGTCGGAGGGGTCGTGACTACCGAGGCCTTGTCTCCAAACAGAACTGAAATGGTGTTTTGGAATGAGTTATCTGCGAATGATCTCGATGCAGAATGGGACAATTATCGAAGACGACCTTCACAAGACAGGCTCATAGATTTTTCCCCCATATTCCTCTGCAAATTGTCCTTCCTATTTCTTTTATTTATTTATTAGTCATAATGGGGTTTGAACCAGGGCTTACCAAACTCTTTCTGCCAGTGAGCTACACTCTCAGCCCCTGTGCCTTGTGGACTTTTTAATGAAAATTTTTAAAAGATGTATTTATTTTATTTACATTGTAGTTGTCTTCAGACACACCAGAAGAGGGCATTAAATTCCATTATAGATAGTTGTGAGCCCCCAGGGGGTTGCTGGGACTTGAACTCAGGACCTCTGGAAGAGCAGTCAGTGCTCAACCACTGAGCCACTGAGCCATCTTTCCAGCCCGCTAATGAAATTTTACTTCCTGTAGAATTATGGGGAAAAAAATAAAATTTTGTCCTCTGAAGCTGCATTACTTGCTTTTCTCATTAAGGCAAAATACCCAACAGGGACAGGGTCAGAGACACGGAAGGATTAGAGCTCAATGTTTTCAAAGCATTAATACATCCTGGGGGGGGGGCATGAGTGAGAGAGGTTAGGGGCTTGTGGTGGACTTCTCACACCATGCTGCCACACAGGAATCTGAGGACACAGGACCAAACCAGGAGCGGGTATTACCTTCAAGGGCCAGGCCCCTAGTGACCCACCTCCTTCAACAGGACCCTACCTCCCCCTTTGAAGTATCAGAACATAGCCAGTGGGGACAGTTCAAAGTCACACCCTGACATGGTCAGAAACAATCAAGGGCTGAAAGGAGTTTTTGCTTTATTCCCACAAAACTTAGCTGTAGCAGTGAGTTTTCATTACAGCCTTGGCTCCTGGCTGGGTCGCAAGATTGTGCACCTGCCCAGGAGTGGATCTGCAAATGAAAGACATTAGCTTATCTTTTAAATGCCTTGGCTACCTCAAAGGCTGGGCATTCCTAAACCTTCCCCTGCTACCCCAGGCCAAAGCTCACATGGTTGGCTGGCTTCATCTTCTGCCAGTACAGCCTCCCATCTTTCCTTCCCAAGTCATGGAGAATCTGTCCGTTCCTCTCTGCGTCCTACCTGTGACTCTCACTGTCCTGCCCCATGCCTAACCATTGGCCGTTGGCATCCTTATTGATCAATCAAAAACCAATTGGGGACAGGGATCTTCAGTGTCTCAGCACGCAGATTCCTGATTGAATCAAAGCATTCGAACCCATCTCCGGCATCTAGGGACATTTGTCATGCTGGAAATCAGAACTAACAAGTTTTAGATATGCATAAGTTCATTTAGAAGTATAATTAGCCCATCCAATGTTGATTAAAATAACATCAGTAACACACAAACATTTTCTCTACTTCATTAACACCAAAGAACTGAAATTCACCATCTAGAGAGAGACAAAAAGCAAAGACATAAATTCATCAGCACGGTGTAGAATGATCCTCAAGGGAGCAGGCCTCAGGTTCCTTGTTGATGAATGGACTTACCTCTCCTCTAGGAAAAAACCCTACTGCCTGAAGTCAGACATAGTCTAACAATCGTTTCAGATAACTGTTAACATTACACCACACTGAAGAGTGGCCATGTCTCATTTGATTTATTTTATTCCATAGAGAAAACAAGAAAAACAAGGGGTTGGCCAGTCAGCTAGCAGTGGAGACTGCGTCCTGCTTCTTAGAGGGTCCCGGTTTAGTTCCCAGCTCCCATGTCCGGCCTTCCACGTGGCCAGTGAGTCCAGCTCTGGGGGTCATGCATAAATAAAAATAAAATAATATTGTTTGCTTTCATTTTTTTTTACTATTGACTCTTGTAATAGTCACTGATTCCTGATTGGAGGCATTTTTTTAGTATAATATTTTTTATTAATTCTTTGGAATTTTCAAAACTAAAATAAAACATTTTTTTTTTTTAGAAAAGAGAAGAGGGTCTGGAGAGATGCCTCAGCGGTTAAGAGCACTGACTGCTCTTCTGAGGTCTTGAGTTCAAATCCCAGCAACCACATGGTGGCTCACAACCATCCGTGATGAGATCTGATGCCCTTTTCTGGAGTGTCTGAAGATAGCTACAGTGAGTATACTCACATATGATAAATAAATAAATCTTTTAAATAAATAAATAGCAATCAGAAAAATAAATAGAAAAGAGAAAAGAATCATTTATGGAATAATAGAAAGTTATAAATATTCTTTTTAAAAAAAAAGATTTATTTTATTTATATGGGTACACTGTAGCTGTCTTCAGATACACCAGAAGAGAGCATCGAACTCCATTACAGATGGTCATGAGTCACCATGTGGTTGCTGGGAATTGAACTCAGGACCTCTGGAAGAGCAGTCAGTGTTCTTAATTGCTGAGCCATCTCTCCAGCCCTATAAATTATTCTTAAGAATACTTGATTCTATAAAATGTAAAAACATTTTCCAAATATAATAAATAAATCTGATTTAATTTTTAAGAGAATCTTTTTGGGGAGTTTTTTTTTTTGCATGTATGGATATGCGTCTCTGTGTGTGATATACATGTAGTATACATGTGTGTGGTGTGTGCACATACAGACGATAGAAGTGGCAGTCAGGTGCCTCTGCTGCTCTGCTAATGTCTGCCTTACGCCCGAGACACCATCTCTCCTCAGAATTGGAGCCAGGCCGACAACAGAAACCCTGACTGCTCTCCTTTCTCTGCCTCCCCCAGGCTGGGACTGCATGTGAGCTACATCACGCCTGGCCCCTTTTATGGATACTAGGGATTCGAACTCAGCTCTTTTTGCTTACCCAGCACACATTCCAACCCCATGAGCCAATTCTCCAGCCACTTAACGCTATTTGTTGCAGAATGAAAATCACCCAGAAATCCATCTGACGAGGGAAATGATTAGGACCTCTGAGCTATGTGTTTCTAACTCCATTTAAGGTATTTACAGATGTGTCTAAATCAAAACAGTTTTCTGATTGGATGAGGTGGCTCCTGCCTGTAAGCCCAGGACTCAGGAAGCTGATGCAGGAAGGCAGTGATGTCAGTGTTGAGCCTGGGCTATACAGCGTGACTCGCTCTCAAAAGAGAAGCATGAAGAGCAGCTTTCCGACTCGTCTCCTCGGAGCCTGTAGGAACCACACTGTGGCATTTATACAGCCTCGTTCTACCCTACACGCTTGTATACTACCTGTAGAGCTTTGCTTGTCAGATAAGCACATAATGTACACAGATGTATTTATACATGCATACTGGACCTTCAGTTGCTAAAAAAAATACTGCACTTATAAAAACCAATGGTATGTATGAGAAAAATCTCCATACCGCTCCTTCTGTGAATTATCCCCTTTAGTTCGCTCGGGAA
This sequence comes from Apodemus sylvaticus, assembly GCF_947179515.1. Classification (NCBI taxonomy): domain Eukaryota; kingdom Metazoa; phylum Chordata; class Mammalia; order Rodentia; family Muridae; genus Apodemus; species Apodemus sylvaticus. Next base: position 156,037,117 of record NC_067476.1, on the reverse strand, counting down.
TTCTAAAATGGTGGCTAGCAGTTCACTCACTTCATACATGTGAGAATCGAAGTACAGAGGGGACAGTGGTCTCCCAGGGTCACATAGTTGGTCAGGTAGGTTTTCTGTCACATGCAGGAACTCTAGATCGCAAGTTCCACATGAGAGTGAAGCCCAGATCTCCTGGTGAGCTCTGAAGGCAGCGTCAGCCACAGACTGAACTAAGGAGGGCGGCGTTCTTCTCTGGCTTCCTTCCCAGCTTCCCAAACAGCATCGTGCGATTATGGAAGAAAGGACAGCATCAGGTAGCTCACTAGCACACCAGGTGACAAGTGAGACAAACAAAGGGGACACCAGGCTTGCTCTCTCATCTGGAGCAGACTGGCCAACTCACCCAGGCTGGGGGCTGACTGCCAACTGCAGTTTCATTCTGCATGACTGCAGGGAAGGGTTCACGCCTACTCCAGCTCAGATCCTTAGAGCGCAGCACAGGGGCTGGAGAAATGGCTCAGTCAGTAAAGTACTTGCTTGCAAGAAATCATGCAAAAAACAAACAAACAAAAACAAAAATAAACCGGAGGGGGGGCACTGCAAAACCAACATTTAGATTCTGACTAGTGAGGCCAGGCATGGTGGGGCCAGGTGTGGTGGGGCCAGGCATGGTGGGGCCAGCCTGTAATCCCAGCACTTGGGAGGCAGAGGCAGGCGGATTTCTGAGTTCAAGGCCAGCCTGGTCTACAGAGTGAGTTCCAGGACAGCCAGGGCTACACAGAGAAACCCTGACTCAAAAACAAAACAAAACAAAACAAAACAAAAAAAATAGATTCTGACTAGTGGGCACCTGGGATCTGCTGGCACCCAGCCTCGTGCACGTAGTGAGCTCAGGCATGTATGTGAGAGACCCTGCCTCCAAAACATACAAACAGCAACAAAACCAGGGAGTGATACCTGAGGAGCTGTATCAAGGTTGTCTTCTGGCCTACACACGCGCGCACCGCGCGCAGCGCGCGCGCGCACACACACACACACACACGCATCCACACATACACACACACATACATGCACATACACACATGCATGCACACATATGTATACACTCATATGCATACACATACATAAACACACATACATACATACACATATACACGTACATACATACACACATACATGCATACACATACATACACACATACACACACAGCTGACATTGCTCTGTGAGCAGAGGCAAAGCTCTGTATGGAAGACAGTGGAAGGCTTGAAGATGGTCCTAAGATACTTCGGATTTCTAGAAACTGATCCGTAACTGGCTCCATCCAGATTCTGGAGACAGGAGTTGACACCTGTGTGGGTCAGTCAATATTTGAAGAGGGGTGGAGAGCCTAGGGCGAGAAGATTAGGAGGTGAATCATGTCGGGGGTGTGTCGTGAGCACCTCAAGTCTGTAGGCAGGGTGGCTGTGCTCAGTGTCCGGCAAGGCGTGTCCTCATTGGGAGGTAAAGCCCACACCAGGAAGTCTGTGCACTGGATGCTCAACTCAATGCTGTCTCCACCCAGGGCATTGTCATCTGCTAGTGTTCTGTGTTCTGTGGCCGCCATCTTCAAATACCTTCTTCTTCTTCTTCTTCTTCTTCTTCTTCTTCTTCTTCTTCTTCTTCTTCTTCTTCTTCTTCTTCCTCCTCCTCCTCCTCCTCCTCCTCCTCCTCCTCCTCCTCCTCCTCTTTCTCTTCCTCCTTCTCCTTCTTCTTTTTGTATATGCATGTGTATGTAATGTGTATGAATGTATATTTAAGTATACTGCAGCTGTCTTCAGACACACCAGAAGAGGGCATCAGATCCCATTACAGGTGCTTGTGAGCCACTATGTGGTTGCTGGACCTGCTTAAACTCAGGACCTCTGGAAGAGCAGTCAGTGCTCTTAACCACTGGGCTGTCTCTCTACCCTATCACTTGATATTCTTAATAGTGTAATCTGTGGACTGAGGTTGTGTAAGTAAGGCTGGAGTGCACGAAGGGTGTGTGCACATGGTGTGTTTGCACAACAGCTGTGCTCACTACCCTTTCACACCCACTGCTCAGGGCCCCACCATCCCTGCCGGGAGCTGAGGAAGCCTGGGAGGAAAGGTACGTGTTGTACCCACAGCCGAGTGTGTGTGATCCGGGTTCCAGTCTGCTTGCTGTGTTATGTCAGCATGATGCCAAGCATGGAGTGGGAGCATGCGTGCGCAGTGCACACACACACACACACTCACACGTGTACACACATTGCTAAGGCAGCAGCTGTGAAGTTTCTGGGGTTCTACACCAGACTTCCTTACACTTCAATCCAGTTCTGCACGGTGTAAAGGAGGAGATAAAATCCACACTAATGGCTTAGTTTTTTGTTTTGTTTTATTTCGTTTTGTGTTTTGGATTTTTTGAGACAGGGTTTCTCTGTATAGCCCTGGCTGTCCTGGAGCTCATTTTGTAGACCAGGCTGGACTCGAACTCAGAAATCCGCCTGCCTCTGCCTCTGCCTCCCAGGGGCTGGGATTACAGGCGTGCACCACCACTGCCTGGCTGGCTTAGTATTTTAATTCTGCTCTAACTCCCAGTGACTTGAGCAACCAACAGACTCCATGAAAGGTGAATTAGGAAAATGTAGGAGAAAGGGAAAACCCGATTTCATTCCTTCCCCGGTACTTCTCCCTGCTTCTGAAACAAGCCGGTGCTGTTTTCTCTTGGCAAACTCTATAGCAGGCCGCTATGGTTTGGATAAGGGTCCCTTAGAAAGCTACAGGGTACAAACTTGTTCCCCAGTCGAGTATTATGGGAGGGGCTGTGGCCTTGAGGAGGTGGGGCCTTACTGGTCCTTCAATTTTTGGGAACCCATTTGCAAGAGGTTTTATGGAATCCCCCCCATCTCTTCTTCTTGCTCTTCACTTCCTGTCCCCAGAGACTGAGACTGGTTCCTCTGTCACTCTTCCAGAGTCCCACTGTGACACGAGGCTCGGACTCTGGGCCCATTTGATCAGGGACCGGAACCACCAAGTCACTATCCAAAGCATACCTTTTCTCACTATAAGCATTCTCTTGTAATGCTGGGAGGCTGGTCACACACGGGTATGCCCACTGTGGCTGTTGACTGCAGCAGTGAGTACTGAGTGGGAATCTACTACCTTCTGGCACTTCCTGAGAGCCTCACCTCAGTGAGTGTCCTCAGCCAAAATCCCCCCTCAGCAGTGTGAGGTCCAAAGTAAAGGGGCAGCAAGCAGCTGTTAATGATAATTTGAGGGTGAACAGGACTAGTCAGTTCTTAACCATGGAACCGTGCTCTTGGAGACTTGTCCGAAAACTGCCTTTTCCTGTGAATCGGGAATAGGAAACCAGATGCAAAATGAACACAGGGGTCTCCCAGCCAGGAGGCTGCGAGGCACATGAGGAGTTAGAGACACACTCAGTCACCCAGCTAGCCTGTAAGGATCAAGATCTGAGCCAGGGCCAGGGTGGAGGCTTGCATTGCTCAGTGTGCAGTGGCGGCCGCTCTGCAGTTGGGTTTCAGGCATGCCAGCTTTCCAGGCAGAGCCAGAGCTGAGCGCGCCTGCCTGGGGCACTGCAGCCTGGGGATTCTGTCTGGTTACAGCCTGTCTGGCCCTTCGGCGGCTGTCTGGTGCTCTACGGCCTCCTCGGTTGCTGCTGCCATTCTTTGTCAACGAGACTTTGTGCCGTGAGTCCAGTTTATGTTGTTGGGACTCCGTCCAGCGATGAGCCCAGGTGGGCGGAGAGGCCCCACCCACCAGGCCCATACACAGCCTGATGCTCGGTAAATAATCAGGATGAGCGCCTGGATGGGTGCGTTGTTGACCGAAGCCCCAGTAATTGCCGGTTTACATTTCTCTCGAATGTTTTCCCAGGAGTGCCCTCACACACTGCCCTTTTGCCTTGGCTGTTAGGAAGCTCGTTCTCAGCAAGTCTGTAAATAATACCCAAGCTTACTCTTTTTATTTTAATTCTTTCTTTCCTCCTTTTGTGATTTTTTTTTTTCAAAATAGGGTTTCTCTGTGTAGCCCTGGCTGTCCTGGAACTTGTTCTCTAAACCACGCTGGCTTTGAACTCAGGAGTCTGCCTGCCTCTGCCTCCGAGTGCTGGGACCAAAGGCACGCACCCCATGTCTGGCTACACACTTGCTTTTTTGATCTCTCTTTTTTTGTGTCTTCTTTGGCTGGAATTTTGTCCCTGCTCTCTTAGGTATATTGATAGGAGCCAAACTGACCTTACTTTATGTTTAAGATTCCATTTTAAAGATAGGCTTAGGTTTTGACTTCTCCTCAGCTACAGACCTTGGAGAAATCGGGTGGTCTGACAGTCACTGCACCCTGCCAGAAGAAGAAGAAAACATCTTATAGCTGCCAGAGATTCACCTTGGCAGGCTTTGTGGAAAACCCCACTTGCGTTATTTCTTCCCCTACCTGTATAAATTCCCTGAGAAAATACAGTTTTGGGGCCTTGAACAACTTATCTTGACCTCGTTGTTCTTTGCATTCTCTGCCCTTCTCTCTTAGGGTCCCCTCCCGCCCCCCCCCCAAAAAAAACCCCTGCAGGCCGGGGCAGTGTATATCACATCCATCCCTGCACAACAATGTAACTAACTTGCTGCGCTCTACTCTTCAACTGTCTTGGCCTGAGGATGTAGCTCTGCTGTAGAAGAGCTTGTCCAGTGTGCACAGAGCCCAGAGTTCCATCTCTTGACTCACATAAGTCGGACATGGCTGCGCATGCCTAGAATCCCAGTACTGAGGCGGGGAAGGCAGGTGGATCCTTAAATTGCAGAGTAAGATCAAGGCCAGCCTGTGCTACACGAGACCCTGCCTCAAGCAAACGGATAAGTAAACTGAACTTTTGGCCAGCAGAGGAAAAGAACAGTCAGCAAGGTCACATGGTTTTGTTACAGCCACAAGCCACTCTTTGTTTAACCAATTTCCAGGATTTAGAGCTTTCACGGGACTAGGCATTGTGTGGGAGAAGGTGTCCCCTAGCTAGGCGACCTGGTCATGGTGGAGATGGCACCCTGGAATCAATGCAGGTAAAAGACAAGACAGAGCTGCAGACCCTCACAGAACATCTCCTCCCTGCTCTGACTAACCGCGACCTGGTAATTGTTATAGAGAGGAATTGCGAACAAGGTTCCCTGCACTGCCCCACATGGGTGCTCAAAGTTCCCTGGAGGCATGAATGTAGGAGCATTTGGGCGCGTTGTGTTTTTTACTGGGAGCAGAGGCACCTGAATACAGGAAGAGACGCGTTTTCATAGGGCAGGCAGGGGCGGGGAGGCCTCCTCCCAACATGTGTTTGTTCTTCTCTGTGTATTCAGCCAGCAGGACCAACAAGGAAGAAAACGGCAGGGGGCCAGGCTCTGCAGCTAGTCTGGTGCTGGGCAGCAACCGCTGAAGACTCTGAAGACGCTGAAGACCCTGTGCTGAACCGACTGCTGGAAACTGTGGGGCACCCGAGATACTCCCACCAACTCACCAGGTAACCACCTCCAGACCCTTGAACCTCGGCTGGAGTGTCTATCGCTCGTGGTGGGGGGTCAGATAGAGGGTAGAATCTGACCCCATCTCTTAACTCACTTGCTGTGTGGTCTTGGACACGTGGGAGCCTTGGTTTTACTGTCTGTGAAATGGGACTTAGAGACTGCTCTTCCTAGAAAGCATCAGCGGTCATGTGGACTGTGATGGGTATGGGGCAGCAAAAAGCACTCAGGTGGAGCAATGGAGGGTCATCGCAGACTGAGGACCAGTGTCAGGTCAAGAATCTCACAGCCAAACAGACTTCAAATCTGTGGCTACAGGTGTTGTCTAAAGACCTGAGGAGACAGGGGGAAAGGGCTGTGCTCTCTGTGAAGTGTTCTCTGTGAATCTGGCTCTCTCTGCCTGGCATGTGCAAAATTCAAAGCCCTGGGTTTTCCCCATCACCCTCAGAACCACTCTGCCTCCTGGAAGAGCCAGGATGATCAGAGGATGCTCTCCACCCTGTCACAAGCTGGTTGAGTACCCTGGGGTTAGGTTTCTTCAGCCTTGTGGGTCTTCACTTGCTTGTCTGTATAATGGGGATCACCCAAGTTTGAACTCAGCTTAGAGGGTAAACACACATGAAAGCCCATATATATGTAAGCAACTTCAGTCTGTGTCAGATCATATCCACATTCTAATGCAGAGAACAGAATGGGGCTGGGGATGGGGAGAGGGGTGGGGACTGGTCCCGAAACTGCAGGGTGGGTGCTGTTGGATCCAAGTGACAGCAGGAAGGAGGAAACCTGTGTTCACAAGAGACACTGCAAGACTCAGTCACCAAGACCAGCTAAAGCCAGGGGCGGTAAGAGGCAGAGGCAGGAGGATCACCTGGTTTAAGACCAGCCTGTTGTACATGGCAAGTTCTAGGCCAAAGAGGGATATAGTGAAACCTTGTTGTAGACAAACAAGGGCTGGAGAGGTGGCTCAGCAGTTCAGACTCCATGTTGCTTTTGTGGAGGACCAGAGTTCTGATCACAGCATCCATGTGACAGCTCACAACCATCTCTATGCTATGATGCCCTCTTCTGGCCTCTGTGAGCACTGCATGTACATTCATGCATACACATACATACACACATATACATTCAAACATACATACATACAGACAGACATATGGGCAAATACTCATACACATAAAATAAAAATAAATAAATATTTTAAAAGTTGAAAAACACAAGTATACAAAAGATCAAATACATTTTAAGACAAAATTCATAAAGTGAAAATTAATGCCAAGACATCTTTGATTGATAAAATCTCAACTCGGTAAAAATAAGACCAGGGACAGCATTAATCTTGATTTTCAAAAACTGTGTTAAAGGGATTGGGGGTTTAGTTCAGTGGTAGAACCCTTGCCTAGCAAATACGGGGCCTTGTGTTCTACCCTCAACCCAGAAAAAAACAAACAGGCAAAAAGAAGGCTTACACCCCTAACCTAGTGCTGAGGCTGGAGGACTGCGGTGAGTTGGAAGCCAGGCTGTCACATGGTATGTTTCAACCTGCACTGTACTGTGAGGCCCCTTCTCAGAAAAGAAAATGACAGACGCTAACCCTACTTCAACCTGATGCCTGGGACTCTGTCTAGCCTTACCTCACCCTGGTTCGAGCCCTGCTGTGACCTATTGTCCTCAGCCCTGGGGCATGTGTACCTCTTTCCCAACAGAAGACGTGAGAAAGTGTATGCTCGGCTGTGGCTTCAACCTGAGAGAGAATGGCTGGAGGAGCCAGCTCTGATCCAGATATTTTTACTCACTTTTTTTTTTTCCCCAAAAGAACTCTAAGACCTTCAGGAACGTATCTGGTTTTGTTTGGTTTTACTGTCTTGACAGAGTCTCACTGTGAAGCTCACGCTGGTTCCAAGCTCAGCATTCCCTTACCTTAGCTAAGCGCTGGGATTACAGGCGTGCACCACGAAACACCTGGGTGTGTGTTCACTTTGAGGAAGAGGATATGTGTTCTAGGAAGCAGGGTGGATGCCACGCCCCATTCTGGCTAGGTAGTGATCCAGGGAAGGGGGACAGACAGCTCCGAGAAGAGCCACCTCCCTCGGGCTCTGCTCCTGCTGGTGTCCTGCGCAGTACCTGTCAGTAGCAGAGGCTTGTATACTTCAGCCTGGTACTGTGCAGTCAAATGGCTGAGGTTCAAACCCCACCTATGCCTCTCTATAGCTTTCTTCTTCTCCAGTAAACCAACATGCAGGCATTGAGGCCTGGAAGAATGCAGGAAGGACAGACAACAGGAAGGACAGACAAGGTGCGTCCTTCTTAGAGATCACATGCATATGGGGAGGGACCGCAGGGCCAAGCTTCCATTTCTTCTTCTACGTAATGGAGACTGAGAGCTTTTGGAAGGGAGGCAGAGAGCTGGTGATGGGCCGGGCTAGGTGAGGCGTGCAGACACCCGCAGTAGGCTGCAAGGGACCACTCCCGTCATTACTCATGGGTGGTCACCCAGGCTCCAAGAAGGATACCTGCATGGAAGGGTGCCCAGGTGGGCCAGTGCTGGCCCTGCCCAGCACACAGGAGGCCTCCTACCACTCCTGTCTTTCATTTAAAGATGTTTCGTTGAGTCCTCAGAACAAGAGCAGTCAAATCTGGGAGGTACATGTCCTCTCAGCTACTCTGCAACATCTGAGGCAGGGGCATTGCAAATTCAAGGTCTCTCTGGGTTACAGAATAAACTCAAGGGTAACCTAGGCAATGTAGTAAGAGTTTCTCTTTAAAAACAAGCAAAGGACCAGGACGTAGCTCATGGTAGAGCTCTTGCCTGGCATGCTTGGGGCCCTGATGGAAGCCACAAGTCCCCAGCCCTGTGTGAGACCCTCAGGAAGGTGGGGCTGAACACAGTAGGTCTACTCTCACATTCACCTGAAATATCGACCTTGCCTTGGGGGCCCAGAGAGAGGCTGGTGGTGCCCAGGGTGCCAGCCTGGCCATGTTGGCACACTCTCAGCAGAGTGGCCAGTGGCTTGTGGCTTGCCTACATTCCACTGCATTGATCAAAGGTGTTTCTTGTTTGCTGGGTGACTAATTCTGTCACCATCCCGCCCTTCCAGGCCCTCCCCCTTGTACCTAACAGTCATTTAGCTGCCTGCTGAGAGGAAGCTCTGAGAAATGGCCTTTTGCTGTGGCAGGGTTCGAATGGTGTATATGTTTATCCCCAACGCAGGAGGGGTGAGGGTAGGCCATGGCTGTCAACCAGGAGGTGTTCCTTAGCAACCCTCAGAATGGCTCATTCACAAGAATCAGAACCCAGAGTGGCCAAGCTCAAGGCTTTATGCTGAGAAAATAAACGGTACTCATGAAAGCTAGCAGATATTAGTGATGTTGGTAATAACTGATATTTATTTATTATGCACACGAGTCCTGTCAAGGTGGAGGCCTGCATGGAGCCTTTATGATTGTGTGTGTGTGTGTGTGAGAGAGAGAAAAAGAGAGAGAGAGAGAGAGAGAGAGAGAGAGAGAGAGAGAGAGAGAGAGAGAGAGAACTAGAGGCCTGTCCCAGTGTTATTCCTTAGCTGCTGACCACATGTGTGTCTAGGGCCCTTGGAGACTAGACAAGGATGGTGGGTGTCCCAGGTGGGGACTGCCTTCTCAGTCTTGAGATTAGAGGTGCATGCCCCTGCAACCAGCGCACAGAGCACACAGGAACCTGTAGGGAACGGGAGAAAACCTCTGCCCGCTGTACCTAGACAGAAGACTGATGCCTAGAATGTATTTAAAAAAAAAAATTGCACCAATTAAACACCAAAAAGGAAATCTCTCACATAAAAATACTGACAAGCTATAAACGAGCGACTGACATAAGTAGAAAGTTCTCAAAAGAAGGAACACGATCCAGCCTTTTTGAAGTGTTCAGGGCTGGAGAGATCCTCAGTGGTGCAGAGCCCCGTGGCTCTGCTGGAGAGCCTGGGTTGGCTCCCAGTTCCCACGTGACAACTTACCACCGTCTCTAACTTCAGTTTCAGGGGATTCCATACCCTCCTCTGATCTCCCGAGGCACCAGACATACGCACGACACACATATCCATACAAAACACTTACAGACATTTAAAAATTATTTTTTAAAAAAGGTATTCAGCAGCCTGACCTATCAGACATACGTAAATTCAAAGCTTGTCATTATACTCATCGTATAGATGAGGAGAGGTGGGTTCAGGGAGGCTTAGGAACTGGTCCACAGTCGTGTATTTCAGTGTGTGCTAAGCAGGAGCTGACCGTAAGCTCTAGAGCACACTTTGCAATCCAGTGCCTACCTAGAGCATCAGAGCAGTGATTCTCAACCTTCCTAATTCTGCAAACTCTTGATTCAGTTCCTCACGGTGCTGTCCCTCACCCATGGGCCTCACCCAACCATAAAATCATTTCAGTTGCTACTTCATAACTTTAATTGTGCTACTGTTATGAATTGTCACGTATCTATGCTATCCGGTGATTTGCAGCAGGTGGGGGGAGGGTTGGGGCTCGCGACCTACAGGTTGAGAACCACTGGCCTCGAGCTCTCTGTGCCAGCTTGTGTGAATCCCCCAGACCCGTCGAGCATGCCTGTCACTTTTGCCTTTTTAGTTGCAGCACTGTTGGGCCCCGGGATCCTTGCCACCCTCTGTTAGATGTTCTTTTCCAAACTGCCCCCTTCCACTCTGCTCCGCGGGGGTCATTTGAACCAAGCTGTTGTACTCATATCTGCCAGTAGATGGCAGTAAGCCTTTTCCTTTGGGTTTGATTTAAGCGTTGCTTTTAAAACAGTTGGTGGACAGCTTTTGAGGGACATTCTGATTGCCAAAGAAAGCACGGTTATCTGATTCCAAGTGATCTCAGCAAAACACGGGTCCTGCATTTCCTACCGGTTACCTCGCCTGGCTCTGAAGTTGCAGAAAGACTATTTAGACTGTGGTGAAAGGGTCAGGGAACCTCAGGCCTGTGAGGACAAAGGCTTGTCACCTGGCTGTACTTATCACCAGGCTGTAGTTAAGAGCCCGGGGAGACCGTTCAGGAGGCAACGTGCTTGCACACAAGTGTGAGGATTTGAGTCAAGAGTCCCCGCACCCAGGGAAAAAGCCGTGCACAAGGGCGCATGCCTATCAAGAGGATGGCTAGGGCTTGTCAGCCAGCCAGCCCAGCTGAGCTGGGGAGTTCCGAGTCCAGTGGGAGACTCTGTCTCAAAAACTAAGGCAGAGGCAATTGAGAAAGACCCCAGATGTGAACCTCTAACCTACACACGTGCCCACACACATACATGTGCATAAATGCACACAGGCGCGCGCACAGCAGCCCCTAAATAAGATCTGACTTGGATTGAACAATCTGAGTTTATAAATTTGCACATCCCATTGTTAAATTGTTAAGTAGCAATGTTTAAACTTATAAAAAGCTGAATTTAGATAGAGACATAGTATGCATGATGCATATAAATGTATTGGTATGTATACATATATACATGCACCTGCCTATGTGCCTCAGTTTCCTCATCTGCAAATTTGGACCATATTCTCATGGTCCTGCTGATCTGTTACAAAGAGTCAATGAGTTACTTGGAGGGCAAGTCCTAGGCTAGCATCCCCAAGCAGAGAAGCCCTCAGCAAAGGCTGTTCTCAGTGCTGCCTTCCCATGACTGTGCTTGTCTGAGCTGTGCCCCATCCTGTCAGCAGTGGAGATGGTCTAGAGAGACCACGTTTCTCTCTTCGACTCTTTCAAAGGACCTGGGTTCAGTTCCTAGTACCCACATGACGTCTTACAACTCTGTAACTCCTCTTCCAGGGAATCTGACACCCTCTTCTGGTCCCTGGGGACACTACATGCACACGACACACAGATACCACACAGGCAAAGCACTCCTACCAATAAAATAAAAATTAATAAACTTTTCAAAAAATATATTTCTAAAGATAGTATCTAAGACATTGAGATTGTCTTCCAAGAATTTCATTGTGGAGAAGAAAAAGGCTAAATTAAGGTGCCAGGTGCCAGGTGCCAGGTGCCAGGTGCCAGCGCTTGCCTATTATATCTTGACTTCACATGCAGGTGCCAAGACTTAGGTTTGTATTTTGATTTTTTCCCTCCCCTTTCTGTGTTGAAGGAACAATGGGAAACCAGATGAGCGTCCCACTAAGAACTGGAGACCAAGAGCATGACCCGGAAGCAGACACTTACAAGGTAACACGCCCAGTCCCTGGGGCTGGGGCAGGCTCATGGGTTAAGTACTCGCAGCGTAAGCATGAGAACCTGAGTTCTGATCCCTGGCTCCCATGTAAGAAGTTGGGCATGGCAGCACAGAGACATGAGGATTCCGTGTCTGACCTCCACATGCACACACATGGGCACGTATGAGTGTACCTCTACCAAATGCAGACTGGGAGACCCCATGTAAGAGTGGAACAATTTGAAGAGATGGCGGTTTATGGAGCCTGTGTCTTCACCGACCTCCACAGGTGCCTGCAGCAGAGACAGTTTAGGAGCTGCTTCAAGGCTGCTTTCCAAACGCAGACTTTTGCTTCTGGGTGTTCTTCCCAGGGACACTGGACAGTGTCTGGAGGGGTCTTTGATAATTAACTCAGGAATGGAATGTTGCTGATGCCCTGTGTATGCAGGCCACACTGCCACTGACTGTCCTATGCACATGCACGCGCGCGCGCGCGCACGCGCGCGCGCGCGCACACACACACACACACACACACACACACAAAAGAATTACAAAGTCCATGTCCATCATATTAAGGGTGACAACCCTGGGTGTTTTCCACCGGTCCAAGACCTCAGCTGTCTGTTGAACCTCTGAGAAACCTCTAAAATCGCAGTATCTGACTTTCTCCTCACGACAATTTAACCGGAAGCCATGTGGGAATCAGAGCGGAGGGGGCTGTTTTCAAAGCTCCTTGATAACATCACATGTAGCACTGGTGGCGAGTTACAGGTAGGAATATCCCCTAAAAGATGTCTGTCAAGATCTGAGCTCAAGGGGCAAGGGAGTTAGATCAGTTGCTAAGGTGCTTGCCTTACAAGCGCAAGGACCTGAATTCAATTCTGAGGGCCCACATAAAAAAAAAAAAAAAAAAAAAAAAAAAAAAGCCGGACTGCATATACCGATCCTGAGTGGGTCCAGAGAGGCAGGTCCATGCAGCTGACAAGCCAGCTACTCTAGATTACTTGGTGAGTTCCAAGCCACTGTCTCCAAACAGGTGGATGTAACCAGAGGAACAACACGTGAGGTTGCCCTCTCAACTCCACATGCATGCACACACATGTATACTTGTTCAAGCATGCACGTGCAACTACCCTGCACACAAACACAGAGGGTAAACCTCCTGTATCTGACAGGCATGTTCATAAAAGGCTTGGCTAATGGTTGCATTCACATGGCCAAGACAGACAAGTGGAGCTAGCCTGGCAGACGCTGAATTTAACGCCACGTTAAATTCTTACTCAGTTCCTTAAGAGATGGTGCCCCTTATGGTCTGACCGGTGTTGCAGCGATTTGCCTGCCAGTGTGAGGCTGGTGAGATGAACTGTGAACCCCAGGGCTTTTATGGTGACAGGAATCTGGCCCGAGAGAGTCATTTTGCTACTGGAAGGCCGGATAGAAAGCTGGCAGTTAGCCAGGCAGTGGTGGTGCACGCATTTAATCCCAGCACTTGGGAGGCAGGCTCTCTCTTGAGTTCCTCCCATGATCTGACTGCTGAAACTGTCTGTTCTGTTGCAGGTGACGTCAGACAATGAGTGTGTCCAGAATGGGAACCCAGTGGTGCTGTCCACTCGTGTAATTCAACACTATGAGGAAGGTCAGTGCTGTGTGTGAAGACCACTCTGCTGGAGAGTGGGGGTCTCTGGCCCTATGGACAGTAAACAGAGGAAGCAGGAGCCCCAGGCTTCCCTTGAAAGTTCGTGTATTTATTCCCCGGGGTGGCAGAAACACTGGGCCCACAATGAGTGCTTATACACTGCAAGCTGCCTGTCCTATGGTGTCAGAGCCAGAATCTAGGTGTCATCAAACTGTCTCCTTTGAGTTCTGGGGAAAACCAAGTTCAGGCCATCCTCCAGGATGACTGTCTTTCCCCTGTACCTGCACAGTATCTCCCTCTATGTGTGTCTAACTGTAGACCTGAAATCCTGCCTTCATGAGGAAACAGTTATACTGTATCCGCGCCCACTCCGATGGCCTCATCTTGGTTATCTGAAAGACTGTCTCCAAATGTGGTCACTTTCACAGGGGTTAGAACCTAAGATATTTGGGGATACAATTCAAGTCATGACAACACTTGTGTGATAGACTGGGGATCTGGGCAGGCCTTTTCAGGCAGAAGCAGCTGAACAAGAGCCCAGGACCTGGATTTGGGGGTCAACAGACTTAATCTAGAGCCCCTGCTTGGCAGCTCATTGGCTATACGACTTGGCACATGTCACATGACACAAGCAAGGTGTGAGTCTTTTGCTGTTGATGACCATGTAATAAGCAGCCCTGCTGCATTCAGGGGCTCCTTCCCTGATTGACTCTGGAGAACTGGAAGATACAAAACCTCAGACCCGGCAGAGATCATAGACTCTGAGGACGAACCCTGCCACACACTGCCAGTCCAGACCTAAGCAGTTATCCATATAGAAAGATGGGTTCTTCTGGGGCTGGAGAGATGGCTCAGGGGTTAGGAACACCTGCTGCTCTTCCACAGGATATGGGTTTGACGCCCGGCACTCGCATAGTGGTTCAGAACCATCTATAAAGCCAGTTCTCTTCCTCGGGCTTCCCCAGGCTCCTGCGTGCCATGAACTCACACGGTCACACATGCATTCTCATTTAAAAGAAAAGTCACTATACTTTTCCATTTTATACGTTGTCAGTGACAGAGACGCCACAGCCCCGCTGCTGGTTGGCAACCCCTTTCCGTCAGGCAAGGCAGGAGGAAGTTATCTGCCCAGCTTACCTGTGCCGCTAAAAGCAAGAAGAGATGGCACTGAGCTCAGAGCCCAGGAATGAAAGTCACAGGGGCTTTTAACCATTGTGGAAGACCATTGTTCTCTGGCCTGGTTTTGTTTGGTTTTTGCAAAAGCCGCTGCACACCTCCCCTCAGGAACTGCAAGGCATGGGCTAACCGAGCTGTCTAAGTGGATAATGTGGCTGCCGTTTAATTAACACTCTGTTCCTTAATCACCAAGATGTGCTGTAAAAGGCACATCTGTTCCCCGGGGAGGCACCTGAGTCACCTTCACCCCTAATCAGACTTGAAGTTTGGGGCAGGAGCCAGAGGGGGCAGGGAGTGAGCGTTGGGAACAACGGAGGGGTAGGGTGGGCAGGGAGGGGGCACTGGACTCACAGGTGGCTACTGGGACTCTGGGGGTGACGCAATCATTTCTCAAAGGATCTCATCTCTGTTGTCATATCCTAGATGTTGGCTCATGCGTGGGTGTGGGCGGCTTGTGTCTGAGTTTGTGCAAAAGGAGTAAGGGTTTTTTTATCCCTTCACCTGGACGGTTTGGGGATCTCGGAGCTGATCGGCAACCTCATTGAGGATGTATGCATTGGGGTGCAGTGGGTATCCGTGAGGTGTGTAGTCTGAAGGCACAGAAAGCATCACAGTGAGGGAGGAGGGGCGATGTGAAAAACAATGTTCTTCCTCCTCCCAGATGATGTCACCTTGGGACCTGTGAGAATGCCACCTTACCTATGGGTGACCAAAGAAGGCTTGGTGGGTGGGTGAGATGGACAGATGCTTCTGACCTATTCGTCATGGTCTTATGTCACCCAAAGGTCATTATAAAGAAAGAAGCAAGGGGAAGGTGACATTGGGAACAGATGTTAGAGGGAAGGAGGGAGACATGGGGGCGTTTGGGCTAAGAAGTACACAGCCTCAGAACAGGCATGGAAATTTCTAGAAGCTGTCCCACCTTTACCGTCTGACCTTCTGAGCTCTAAGAGACCTGTGTTGTGTTAAGCCCCAGAATTTGTAGTCATTCAATCCCATATTTCGTGCCAGCATTGTGATCGAACCAACCTGATTGGGTGTGGTGCGGCAGCGGCGGGGCGTGGGGTGGGGCTCAGCAGGGGTAGCTCTGCCACTTGCTAGTTGTGTAATGTTGGGATGGAATTGGCACTGTCCAAGATTTGCCTGTAAGATGGCAGTGGTGCCGTTTTTTATTCTGGCCAGAAGTGGGATGTAAGAACGGCAGCTCTGATGGGCGAGCTTGAGGGAATACAGGAGGGGCCGACTACAGACAGCGTCAACTGCGTAGACAACGTAGACTGCGCAGCCAACCTGAGTCACTGCAGCCCTGGGCGAATCCCTCCTGGTTGTTTCATTCCTAAAACTTCACAGATCTTTGGGGAAAATAAAAGCACCCCATTTCCCTCTTTCTTTGATTCTGTTCTAGTGAGTTTACCCTCTTTTTAAAAAACGAAAGTCTCCATCCTTACTGCCGAGCAATGGCGGAGCCCAACACGTGACTGGTCCGCCAGAGCACGTCTAACCCCCGACCCCCCCCCCCCCCCAGCTGACGCCTGTCTGTCGCACACGGATATGGAGTTTCTTAGAACTGACATCTTCCCTTTCATTCCTTGTCAACTGTTGTCAGAGCAGGAACTAATTTTGCACCCTTGAAATCCATGTGTGTGTGGAATGAGCTTAGCGAACTGAAAATTCTCTACTCGAGTATATGAAGAGTGAGAGTTTGCCAGTTTTGATCCCTGAGGAATTGTTTCATGACAGTGACCCAAATCATAGCTACATGACAGTGGAAAAAACTGACGGGCCCTGGGGAGATGCTAATAATATCTGTTTTCTCTGTTTTTCTTCCCACCCACTTTGCTTTTGTTTGGGGTTTTGTTGCTGTTGCTTGTTCTGACCCTGAAGTCATTCTTCCTGCCTCACCTGACCTTAGCCGGGGTCACAGGTCTGAAACAGGCTACTCTACACTTTAAAAATGCTTCCATAAGTTGAAAGAAAGAAAGTCTGATAGGGAATTGGGGATCAGTAAAGTAGTGGAGTCAGGAAAGTTGTTCTTCAGAATTCAAGTTTAAAAAAATAAAAATAAAGCAGCTTGGCGTGGTGTCATCTGCTCATAATCCCAGCACTGGAGAAAAGAGAGAAACAGATCCTGGGCTCCCTGGACAGCCAGTCTAGCCCCACTTGGCAAGCCTCCAGCCAGGGAGCGTCAGATCCTGTCTCAGATCAGGGTAGCCAACACCAGGAAAATGACGCCCAAGTTGGCTTCTAGTTTGCACTCAAGTTCACACCTGCACACGTGCACTGCCTCACACATAGCTAGACACACATGAACATACACATACTCATGAGGTTATAAGTCATTTGCGCTTTAGAAGTCTCTGGGAGCAAAGGGCTGGTGTGCCCTCTGTTATAATATGTCCGTAGCTCAGTACATGCAATGTACTCAAGGACCCGGGCCAGCACAGCTTTCCCGAGACTTCTGGGAGATTCTGATGCCTTGAAAACTCGAGGCTGGCTAAGGAGCCGCTGGAGGCTCTGGGAGACAAGGAAGTTACACGAAGCTAGAAATGCCCTGTCTCCGCATCTCTGTCAGGAGCCAGGAAGAGGTTGGAGGTCCTCCAGGGACAGCCTCCGGTTGGGTTTCACTCAGAATCCCCCCACTCAGCATCTGCAAGAGAGTTCTAGCAAAACACACTACACAGCAGACCCTAGAGTTGACACTTCTGCTGCTGTGTTTATACCACTACTCCAGATGTCTCAACAGACAGCTTTTGGAAAAGCCAAACCCATCACCCTAACCATCACCAGCAGCAGCAGCATCACCACATAGTTATCAGTATCGCCATGTTCATCAACCAACATCATCACCATCACCATAATCATCACCGTTATTGAAGATTTCCTTCATCTGCTTTGTTTTGAATCCTGTCTCTCTTCTCTATATCCTTCTTCTATTTTCTCTTTCTTTTCGTGACCTGTACATTTATTCTGGTTTTGCTTTTTTTCTTTTCATGCATATGCACATTTGCATGTGTGCTGGTACACGTGTACATATATGTGTGCATGCATATCTGTGTGAGGCCTTGTGCATGTGCAAGTGCACATGATTGTGTGTGTGTGTGTGCACATGCATGTGGGTGCATGTGGAGGCCTGCATGTGCACATGTGTGTGTGAGAGAGCATGTGCCAGTACACGATTGTGTATTTATGCAGGTGTGTTTGTGTGTGTGCAAGTGTCAGTGCATGTGAGTGTGTGCATGACTGTGTGTGCATGTGCTTGTGTGTGTGCTGGTTTGTGTGTGCAGATGCGTGTGCACAGATGTGTGTGAGAGAGAGAGCGTGTGTGCGCCTGTGTGTGTGCCTGTGTGTGTGCATGTGGAGGCCCAGGGTTGATGTCAGTAGTCACTCTTCATTTTTCTTCCACATTATTCTACGAGGCACGGTCTCTCAGTCAAACCCTGACCACCAGTATGCCTCATACAATCTCCTTGTTAATCTTTTCCCAGAATCCCAAACTAACAAACTACCTTTGGCAGCCTCCTGTATAGCGATAATTTGATTTCTTACCCCACCCCCATCTCCAGAGCTCACCCCTTGTTGTCCTAACAGCTGTGGGCACAAGAAGAGTAAGGTGCTACCTTCTTTGGCAATCTATTTAATATGTGAACCTTCTTAACATAGTATCTGATTAGCTTTCTCCATGGTGAGCGGGCCGTAACTGCATCACGCTGCCGCTCTGACTCTCTAGACCGGTTTTGGAAAGACATCTGGCAGTAGAATTTTTTTTTAATTGAATTGGTTTGGGGGCGGCAACTCCCTATTTGCTCTTCAAATCTACAGAAGAAAGAAAAACACTACTTTAGGACTGACCTGTTTGTAAGGGATGTGGTTGTTTGAATATGCTTGGCCCATAGGGAGTATTACTGTTAGGAGCTGTGGCCTTGTTGGAAAAAGAGTGTGGCTGTGGGCTTTGAGACCCTCCTCCTAGCTTCTTGCAAGGCAATCTTCTCCTGTTTGCCTTTGGAACAAGATGTAGAACTCTCAGCTCCTCCAGCGACATGTCTGCCTGGACACTGCCATGCTTCCTCCGTGATGATAATGGACTGAACCTCTGACCCTGTAAGCCATGCCCCAATTAGATGCTGTTCTGTTAAAAGAGTTGCCTTGGTCATGGTGTCTGTTCACAGCAGTAAAACCCTAAGACAGGGGAAATAAAAGAAACAATGTAGAAACTTCTAGAATATTCCTGGATAAGGTAATGGTGTGTGTGTGTGTGTGTGTGTGTGTGTGTATAGATAGAAAATGGTGAGTGTGTATGTATGTGGATGGATAGATAGAGATAGATAGATAGATAGATAGATAGATAAATGGTGAGTGTATGTGTACATGGATGGATGGATGGATAGGTAGGTAGGTAGGTAGATAAGATAGAAATGGTGTGTATAGATAGATGTATGGATGGTGGATGTATGGATGGATAGATGATAGATAATAGATAGCTGGATGGATGGATGAATGAATGGACGGACGGACGGATGGACAGACAGATAATAGGTAGGTAGATGGATGGATGGATGGTGTACTGGCTAGTTTTGTGTGTCAACTTAACACAGGCTGGAGTTCTCACAGAGAAAGGAGCTTCAGTTGGGGAAGTGCCTCCATGAGATCCAGTTGTGGGGCATTTTCTCAATTAGTGATCAAGTTCCTCAGGTGACATCCACAGGCAGACAGACTGTGGATGTCACCTGAGGAACAACACCTGATATTGTCTCCTTCTGGCCGTCACACCCACTCACGATGACACACACAGCCAGCATGTACAAATAAGTACCAGGAATGTTTGAGGAACCACACCAAGTTACAGATGTCAGTTGTGAAAAGGGTGGAAGGCAGAGATAGAAAGTAAAATGACCGTGAGGCTCATCAAATTTGGTAGGAAAGACATGTCAGAAGCATGTTATCACCTGATTTAAGAAGGAAAACCAAAAAACAGAAAAGGAAAAAAAAAAAACCAAGCAAAACACCCAAGACTTAACTCAGACACCTGCTGTGGCACTGCTAGAGATGTTACAGGCTTTGCACTCTGCATACTCCACGGTTTTGCAAAGAATACACACACTAGGAAGGTGGGGAGGAGGGAATAAGGGGAGGACGATGTGATGTCTCTGCCTGGAGTTACCCACCAGAACTGAGCTTCACTGTGGCCTCTTCAAAAGGTTCTGGGCAGCACAGGGTTAATAGTACACTGGGATTCCATGACATCACTCAATGTCCAGGCAAATCAAGTTGGTAATCAAGACTCCATCCCTCATGTCCAAAAGCCCGCTCTGTTGTTTGTACTAGGGTTTCGTGGCCAAGACATCCTGCCTCTAGAGAGCAGGGAAGAAAGCCTGAAATCTGATCAGGTCAGTGAAGTTTCAGAGTCTCCCATCTTTGTCCAAGCCTTGGGCATCAGCCCCAGGAACTCTGACACTTCAGAACAACAAAGGCATCTGCCCAGTGTGGAAAACCTCAGCTGTTTGAAGTGTCATTCGACTCTAGCTGTGCAACCCGACCCTACCCAATCCAACTTGCAGAGAGTCATTACTATATACCCTCCCAGGTCCTTTATCTCTTTTCCCAAGGGATCCCCATAGCCCTTTGATATTTAAATATAATACTCTTGAAGAATTCAGCATCCTCCTCCCTCCCTCTACAATGAACTGTTTTGCCCGCTGCATTTGGATAGAACTGTTGAGTCTGATCCAAGAATTTTACCTATGCAAACTTCCATAATTCTACACTCCTGTTGCATCTTCAGGATTTGTAACAGCGCCCCCTTGTGGTTGCTGAGTACTGTATGGGCACTTTGTGATTTATTCTGCCAGATCATAACACCAGTGTATCAGCATGGCGGTGTAAAGCAAAGTTGTCTAGGAAGTGATGTTGGAGGGGCTGCAGATGGGGAAGTGCTTGCCATGCAAACATGAGGACTTGGGTTCCAGCACTTCACACACACACACACACACACACACACACACACACACACACAGACCCCAAACCTAGTATCACATCTATCATTCCAGTGCTGAGACAGGAAGACCTCTGAGCCTTGGGAAGCAATCAGTGTAGGCAAATCAACACACTCCCAGTTCAGGGAAGAGATCCTATCTCATAAAGCAGAGTGACCGCATGTGTACCCACATGTACATACATGTGCCCCACCATGCAACATGTGAACACGCCACATACAACCACATACAAAAATGGTGCTTGTATGGAGAGCAGGCATCATGAGCAGACAGAACAGGCATTCAGAGACAGATGCTTTATTGGCAGGGTGAAGAAAAGGGGCCTCAGCTTTCCTTTTGAAAACTTGTGGGAGGACAGGAGCAGCGGATCTCAGGAAGAGAGTAGCCCGTCCCCAGAAGCTTGTTCCGGGGTGCCCGTTCTGCTGTAAGCATCCCCGTCTTCTCCTGAGTGCCTTCAAGGCTTCACCCCAGGCAGGGTTCTGCTCTGTGCCTGACCCTTGTCATCAGAGTTGTCCTCGCTGTCAGGCATTCCTAAAGACATTCGGAGCTGGAATTAGACATTCTAAGCCTCCGTTCACTCGGGGCTGAGATACAGTGGGGAGCAAACAAGGAGTTCCAGTAGTTCCCTCTTTCCATGTGGGGGTCCACTCTAGGACATCCCCCCCAGTGGTTGCCTACAATGCTCGACATGACTGAACTTGCACGTTCTATGTTATTTCTCACCCATGTGGGCCTGTAATCATCTTTATGGGCCAGCAAGATGGCATAGCAAGTGCTTGCCACCAAGTCAATGACCCAACCAGGAACCCTCATGGTGGAAGGAGAGAACCGAGTCCTGCGGGTTGTTCTCTGACCTCCCCAGATAGCCAGGGCACTTGCCCCCCCCCCCACCCCACCCAACATCCATAATAAAAAAGTAGTTTAGTAAGAAATTCCCCTCACTCCCCCCCATAAAAAAACTAGAAGAAAAATCTAAGCCAACGAGTGTACAAATCATGACATAAAAAGAAAAAAAAAAAACTTAAGAAAAACAACAGGACTTTTATAAAAGCCAGTGTTCCTGACTCCCAAGCTCAAAGATCCTGACGAGGGTAAGATGCCAGGAAGCTTTCAAATGCTTTCCTTTAAAGGTGATCGATAGCCTGAAGAACACACAAAGAAACAGTTGAATTCAATCCTGGCCCAGGAGAGGAGAGTCAGCATACGTAGGGACAGTTTCAAAACGGAGGAGAAAACCATTGACCTGGGAAAAATCAGCAAACGAATTGGGGTTTCAAAAAAACCCAGGAATGTTGGAAATAAAAATTTCGATGAATCATATTTTTTTAAAAAAAATGCACACAGTGGAAAGAATCAATTGTAGATTCCACCAAGCAGAAGAAAAAGAATGAAGAGATGGGAAAATAAGGTTAATGGTAACCATAAGGCTAAACGGTCTCCATCCAGCCATAAACGAGATTGGCAAATTACAAAAGCTAGAGCCAACTGCGTTCTAAGAAGCACATTGTGCTGGTAAAGCCTCCCGTGGACCGAGAAGCCAAGGATAAAAAAACAGTTTATACAGCAAATAGGAACAAGGAAAACAAGCTACATGGACAATCTGGTCTCCATTACAGATGACTTTGAACCAAAAAAAGAGTCAGAGATTTAAAAAGACCACTACATAGTAATAAAGAAATCAACTCACCAAGAAGATACAGGTACTATAAACACGGGGGAGCCAATTTCATACAATAGACCCTAGTGATCGTAAGAGGCTAGACCCGGAGTGTGGACTCGGTACAGGTGAGCAGTGGGCTGTTTTACTGACTCACTTCCCAGTGTGGCTATGTTGACTAAGTCTCCTGTGACTGCTCTTCGCTCTCCGAAGGAAGCCCACGCGGAACTTGGCATTCTCACGAGTCACAGAGTGGCTTTACCTGATCGCTGACATCAAGAACATTGCTTCTTTCTGCTGTGGGCTTTATACCTTGTTGACAGTGTCTGCACTGCCACAGTACCAAGTATCGGGCATAGGCCTGGGGAATTAACAAAAAACACAGACACGGGTCATTCTGTAAGGAGAATGCCAAAGCTTTACTGAGAGACCAGCAATATATATATACTAGAGGCCAGGGAAGGGAACTGGAAAAAACAATCATAGCCATAGTTCGGGCACCTGGGAAGTCCGTACCACACCAGGCGGGAAGGCAGGAATCGAAGCTAAGCCACGGGATGTTTTGCTCTCAAGAAACCTGTGCAAACAGCTCAGCTGGGGGTGTTGAGCTAAGCTCGCAGGTTCCCAACACCTTGTGTTAGGTCAGATTGGGTACTGAGCCTTTTCAAGGCAAAATCCTGGCTTTTCTTTCTCCGTAGAAAGTGTCTTGTTTTCCTCTGGCTGTGAGAGAAAAACTCCTTTGGTATCCAGCCAGGTGGTAAAGGGGGAACCAACCCATGCTCTCAGGGGCTGCAAGGGCCTCTCCCTGTTTTCAATCCCAGCCTCTCCCTAGTTGTCAGCATCCTACCCCCCTCTCCCCCCTCTACTGGGCCACACCCACAGTCCATTTCTGTTCTCTCTGACAAAGATGTGCCTTGCTCCTTCGGCCGCTGGTCTACTTGCTTCTTTGTCCTCCCATGTGAATCCCCGGAGCACAGGAGAAAGGCAAAGGAGAGTTAGCCTAGCTAGCCAGCGCCCTGGCTGGGGGCTTCCTCACGAAGCCTTCCTAGTTCCATCATAGGCCTCATCATCTGTGTCACTTCTCCGTCCTCTGTGCCACTAAGAGGTCACCGAGGCCCATAAGAAGACGCTCTCCTCATAGGCTTGGTCCAGACTCCAGACACTGTAAGATACTAGAGCTTGGCACAGCGGCTGCGGGTGGACGCAGGTGGGCGTGTGGACGTGTGGGCATGTGTTTATCGTCCCATGTTAACATGTAATGGAACCAGAACAAAGAACCCTCAGATCCTCTCCCTGCCTCCCTCACCCCTCGCTCCTTGACCTCTTGCAAACAGAGGCCAAGATGTGCCTTTCTAAATGGATACTAAACAAAAGGCAGTGTTGGCAGATGGGGAGAAGTCTTCGACATTGTCCTGGTATCTGTCAGTCACTCAGTACCGCTGCGGGGTGTGGCAGGGGCAGGGAAGCATCAGGACAGGCCCTGGGCGAGCTCCCCCTGAAGCACCCAGACAGTCATATCAGGGAATTATCCTATTCCTCGTGTTTGAGTGTGTGCACACACACATGCTTGCATGTATGCAGATGTTCATATGGGTTCAGGTACATGTGTGAGGCAGAGGCCAGAGGATACCTCAGGTCTGGCTCTTGAGCGGTTAGGCACATTTTGTTCTTTTAAATGAGACGGGTTTTCTTGCTGTCTCACCAGCCCAGACCTCGAGAGTCAGGTTAGGCTGGCTGGACAGTGTGCCCCAAGGACCTCCCTGACTCCATCTCCCCAGGGCTAGAATGACAGGTGTGTCCATGACACCCAGCTTTTTCTACCTGGGTTCTGGGGATAGATCTCAGGGCCTGATGCTTTCGAGGCAAGGGCATTACTGAATGAACCATCTCCTCAGACCAACATCCCCATTTTATAAATGAGGGATACTCAAGCTTGTTAGGGCTTCCAGGTCCACAGGGCTTGTCCGTACAGGCTCTTCAGAATAAGGTATGATTCCAAAGTTCTTCCCCACCGCTTGCTACCAAAGGGCCTTAAAAAGAAGGCAATTTAATTGATTCAAGACAGGAAGTGGTGGGTGTTTGGGAGTGTGGCTCCCAAGAGGTTGGGAAGCCTCCTCCTACACACATAGAATACAGGAGCTAGTCATATCCCTACTGCTGTCCCAGCCTTCCTGTCTGAAGACACACCTGCTCTTCAAGGCTACAGAGTATCAACTTTCTGAGTATCTCAGTTTCAGTCTTCCTATCCCCCAGAGTCTATGCTAATAGATGTCTTCCATTAAGACGGACAGAGCATGAACTCAGGAGCTGGCTTCTGTCTGGCCCTCTCCCTGGAGACTCGAGGGAAGGTGTCTGACAGCTAAGTGTCACGACATGCCCTGAGCAGTTATCGTATCTCAGCCACTTTTCTGTATACTTTAAACATATTACTGTAACTAGTGTCATCTCCTAAATGGTGAGGAAGGGTCTCCTGTTTCTTTACTTTTACCGAAGAATGAAGGCAGAGAAAAATTAAATCACTTGGATTAAAAAAAAAAAAAAACAAGATGTATGTGTGTGTGTGTGTGTGTTGGAGACAAGGTCAAGACAGCAGAGCTGTGTCGCTCTGGCTGGCCTTGAACTCACAGAGATCTGCCTGCCTCTGTCTCCATAGAGCTGGGATTAAAGGCATGGACCATCACTCCCTGACAGAGAGGACCTCCCTCAGTGGTCCTCAAATGAGTGCTTTTTCTCTCTGATGGGACATTTATAAGATATGTTTGATTACCACAGCTTTGGGATGTGAGGGGCATTCAAGAGGTTGGGGCCAATGGTGCTACTAGACATAATTAATACACAGGACAGAATCCCATGAAAGATTGGGCTCAAGACCAGACGTCTAGCATAGGAGGGATTGAGAGATCTCCCAGCTCCCGAGTTCAGACTCTGTAATAGACACACCACGATTTCTATTGGAAGTAGATTCCTGGTTTCTAAGGAAGTAAAAGATGTGGGTGGACATTGGGTGCCCCTCACATGGTGCCTGGCAGGGAGTGACTTCCCAGTCCTTGGCTTTTCTGCCTCATCAATCTCGGTGGGTCTCTCTCCCAGGAAGAGCAGGGTCAGGAGGTGTCTACTGGGCTGACAGCAGGGAACAAGGCGGCCCCAGTCTGCAGAAGGGAGGTTGTGCATCAAAAGTTGGAGTCCATTATTCAGCCTTGAGTTTCCTGGCTTGGTGAATGACCTGTTTTTGTTTGTGTTTACAGACGACTCGGGAGTAAGCAGCTCGAAGGATAACGCAGCCGCTTCTTCCCCCAAGACAATGGAGGCCCGTGCCGTAGCCGATGGCAGCGGAAAGAATCTTGGGAAAGAAGCCAGGCCCAAGGCACCAGCTGCTAGATCCCACTTTTTCTTGACGCTCTCTCGGCCTGTACCAGGACGTCCCGGGGACCAAGGCACGGATTCATCGGCTGCACCGGGGAGCCTTGATGTCAGCCCAGGCGCAACGCCCGGGAACAAAGACCCAAGTGAGCACGGGGCACTTCCGGTGGCAGCTGCAGCAGGGCGGACTCCAGATAAAACCCCAGGGTGCAGCGTGGCCAAGCCACAGACCCTCCCTGCCGCTGGCTCACTGGCACCCTCGACACCCGAGTCCCAGGCAGAAGCCCCCGCCAGGCCCACGGATTTCAGCTTTTTGAATAGATTCTTTAAACTGGACAAGGGGAGAGAAAACGCTCCCATTGACAAACAGCCTGAAGAAGCAAAAGGCTCCGAAGACCCAGAACAGGCCACAGAGGCTCCCGCTGTGCCAGGGAATCCCCATGGTGTCTCTGCACGGGAGGTAAGTGTGTGGAAAGCTACCAGCTTCCCCTCCAACAACTGCTTCTGCGGGGGGTGCTGTTGGGTGAGACCATTACGCGTCACCCTACAGTCACCCAAGGTCCTAGACAAGGTAAGCGTCCTCAATGTTTGCGTTGGCAGAAACATCCGACGAACAAAACCTCTGTAAACCCCGTTCTATGTAAAGAAAAAGAGGTGGTGGGTGACTTACACGGAGACAAATCTTGTCTCCTAATCCACGGGGTACAGGACGTCCGTTTATGAGCCCAGAAAGAAAGGCACTGGGGGAAGAAACATGACTTCTACCAAGCCTAAACACCAGGCTGGGGAAATAGACCGCGGACGCTTGCCCGACCAGCAGACCTGAAGCCCTGGGGATCAAATCCAGGGATGGAGGCTCAGGTTTTTAATTCCAGCACTTGGGAAGTAGAAACAAGAAAAATCTGAAGTTCAAGGTCACCCTTGGCCACTTAAGGCCTGAGCTACATAGGACCCTGTCTCAGAGGGGAAAAGAATTAGTCATACGGTGAGAGAGTCCAGGCAAAATTTCCAGACAGTTGAAACTGTAAAAAACAAAGACAGTAAGACTAATCTATCAAAGCCTCTTGCTACCAATATTTTTCTGTGCCCATAAATTTGGACTCAGAGTTTACTTTCTTTCTGTTTTTTTTTTTTTTAAGAGATCTATTTATTTATTTTGTGTAAGTACACTGTAGCTATCTTCAGACACCAGAAGAGGGTGTCAGCTCTCTCTACGGATGGTTGTGAGCCACCATGTGGGTGCTGGGATTTGAACTCATGACAATTGGAAGAGCAGTGGGTGCTCTTAACTGCTCTTTCCCGTGTCTGCTCCCAGACTGTACTAGTTGACATACAGTCCAATGAGCGGCCGGCGGGGAGGGGTCTGGACTCATGCTGTCAGCCTCACCGCAGAAAGCATCCTTAGCACCATCCCTAAGCTGCTCCTCTTGGGGCTATGAACTGGCCACCGATATTCATGAAGATTCCAAGCAACTGTTCACACATTTTGCCAGCGTAGAGAAACTCTGCCTGGGTTTGCTTCACTGACCATGGGTGTTGAGTACTGTTCAGGGGTGGTTAGCTTCTTTACCAGTAAGAGGCTTTTAGGGTGTCTGGTTCCAAAGCCAGTCCATCACCTGAACTAGGAAAAAAAATAGTTATTTATAGAGAAAGAGAATGAAGAGCTCTGCTCTGCCCATCTTTGCACAGTTGCCTAGTGACTCAGTCAAATCCTCCGTCTTAATTCAAAGAACTCGGTGGTGAGATGTTTTGAAGTGTTGCTTTGCCAAGTCTGCCTCCCCTGTTGGGCAGGGGTGAGGAAACCCTCGGAGACAGCAGCTAGATTTAATGGCAGTGGGGTCCCTGGTGAAACTGGCTTCAAGACGCAATCTGGGTTAGAAACATGGGAAGTATGACTGCAGTCCGGCCCAGGGGGTTGTCTGCAGTTAAAACCGTCTTTCAGAGTACCCCACCCTCAATTATAACACATGTTTCTTCCTGGATAAAAGACCCCTCTCAGTTACACTTGCCAAGAAACTCGGGGGCTTACTTGGGTTACATTACAAATTTCCATGTTTTGGTTAGCGATATCATTGAAATTTGAAATATTACCTATCATGTACTATGCATTTTTGCCTTCAGCCTACAAATATGTAGATTTTGGATGCTTACATATGCGCAGGGATTTTTAAAAATTGAACAGAAAAAAAAAAGTAGCCCTCTGATCCATAAAGGTTTCCCATTTGTCTGCCCTCTATGGCCCACTTCAGTGTTTTGGGGAAAACTGTTGTTTTGTTTTGTTTTGTTTTAAGTATAGTGAGAAAACACAGCCCTCAGAAAATAACATGAATAAAACTTCCCAATCAGTAACGTTCTCTTGGAGCTAGAGTATCCCCACGATGCAAAGTTGACCGGTGGACGCATCGACTCAGAATTCTTAGGGTAAATTAAGCCTTGGGTTCTGCCGAGTCAGCTATCCCTCCCTCCTCCCATCCCCCACAGTCCCGTGCCACCGCCCCCTCTGCCACTGTGTGCTCCTAGCTGGCTTTAGAATTCCAGCCACAATCCCACCAAGATGTGAATCAGGACAGAGGTAATTTCCCCACCCCCCATCTCCTCCTGAGGGGGAAACACACAAATATGTGTTTTCAGAATGACAATCTTATCTGTGTGGCTTATAAAACTACATTCAGACCATAGCATCATTAAAACAAGGCGAGAATTCACAGACAAGTGGGGCATTTACCACATAGGCCAAAGAAAAGATAAATTATAGGCCTGAAAGCTGACTGAGCCGTGATTCACACAAACCAACTGGTTGGCAGGAATGGGGCCTTCCCCCCCCTCCTCTCCCCAACTGAACCAGGGTTCTAAGATAAACATTTAATAGATCCCCTTGCACGTGTGCGCAAACCAACTGGTTGGCAGGAATTGGGCTTTTATTCCCCCCTCACTCTCCCCTACTAAACCAGGGTTCTAAGATAAACATTTAATAGATCCCCTCGTATGTGTGCAAAACAATCCTACAATGGAAATCTGGCTTTACTGCTTATAAAAGAAAACACTGGGTGTCTGTCTCTCTCCCGGTCCTTCCAGAGGAGGCGCGGTCGTCACCAGTAATGGTTCCTTAAGAACTAGAAATGCTTTTTTTTGTTTGTTTGTTTATGAATTTATTCAAGTTCTGCAGCGCTTATTTAAAAGAGAACCTGTACAGGAAGAGGAAGAAGGCCTCTGTAGTTGTAGCGTGATCTTGTCAGTAACCGTCTGCACTCCCCCTGTGGTGGCAGCAATGTTCCTTGACTCGCTGAGCCCTCATGAGGGCCCCTGTAGACTTCCGTAAGGGATGCCAACCCTGAGGCCCCAGGTCACCAGAAGCCATGGGGCTGAAGGTCAGGCTTCGTATTTTTGCTCCCTGATCTCCATCTTTCCAGCACTACATTCAGAAACACTCACCTGGTGAGACGACATGAGAAAATCAACCAGATATGGTGGTGCATGTCTGTAATCCCAGCATGTGGGAGGTGAAGGCAGGAGAAGCAGGTGTTCAAAGTTATCCTCTGCTACACAGTGAGCAGGAGGCCAGCCTAGACTACACAAGATCCTGTCTCAAAGCAACAAGCAAAGATCCATTAACAACAACAACAAAAAAACAACCAACAAACAAGAAAAGCCTTGGATAAATTAGGATAAGAAGTAGATTGTAATGACTGGGAGGAGGATTTGGAAAGTGTTATCTAAAAAGACAAAGTGTGCGTGTTTCTTTGCATAAGCACCCAAGCAGTTCTTAGAAAGTCTGCTGCCCCATTTTGACAGAACTAAAAGCACTTCTCACTGCTGGGAAAGTTTGTCAAGCACACAACACATCAGTCTTAGACAGTGGGTTAAGGGGTTGTGGTAGTTTGAGGCAGTTATTAATGCTGGAGTTCTTCCTTCCTATTGTGAAATGCAATTATCGGGCTAGAGGGACATATGTGGCAGAGGAGCCTTCCGGAAGTCCTCCTTGCCTCTACCCTGCTGGCACGTGTGTCCACACCTCGCCAGCAGTAAAATCCATCTTCCACCTTGATCCCTGGGTAAGAGTAAGCTCACTTCTGTGTCTCTGGGCGCAGCCGCAAAGTAATTACAGATCCAGAAAGCAAAAGCCAGAAGCTGGGGTGTAGCTCAGTTGCAGAGTGCTTACTTAGTGTGCCTGAGGCTGTGGGTTCCAGTCCCAGCACTGCATGGTGGCACAAGCCTGTAACCCCAGCACCAAGAAGATGGAAGGCAGGAGCGTCAGAAACTCACACTCGTCCTCAGCTGTGTAGAGAGTTGGAGTCCAGCCTTGTCTCAGAACAAACACACAAGCAAGGGGAACATTTCATCCAGCTGTAAATCTCTATTCACCCTGGCTCAGCCAATGGAAATCAAACTGACAAACTGGTCCTCAGGTCAAGGAGAAGAGGCACTGAGACAGAGGGAAAGGAGGGAAGGAGGGAGGAAAGAGACTCCTGCCTACAGGAAGCAAGGGGGAACTGACAGCCTTTCTGATGGTCTTCCTAGCCCCCACCTCCAGCCACAGGCAACCAGTTCAGTTAGCGTAAGAATTTTGTTTCCTAATGAGCTGGCCGCTTTGGTGACATCAATCCAGAAGCCCTGGAGGGGCTTCTTGGAGATGCAGACAGACTTTACACACAGTAAGGTTTGTCTGCAGGGGAGCGAAGACAGGCGGCCATTTCCAGCTTGTAGCCACACGGATGCTTCAGTTACTCAGCTCAGCTAGAAAAAGACAAAATGGACAGAATTGCCGCTTTCTTTCCTGAAGGAGGAAGGAAGAAGGAAGTGAATAAGTAGGAATTCTTAGATCTTTCTCGGAAAACACGGCAGAGGAGAGTGGAAACACACACGTATAAATGTATATATTATACATATACATGTATTATATATGCATATAATATATAATGTATGTTATATATTAAATGGCAGAGGAAAGTGGAAACAAATATACATACATTCATGCATACATACGTATACACATACATACATACGGGGTGTGTGTATGTGTGTGTCGCACATGTGGTCATATGCATGTCTATTTTACTTGTCTGGGTGTTTTGTGTACCATGTGCATGCAGTACCCTCAGGGCCGGAAGAGGGCGCCAGATCCCGACAGCCATATTCTCCGCGTTTGTGAGCAGCTGTGCTAACTGCCTAGTCATCATCAGCCCTTCGATTCTTATATTTTTAAGATTTATTTGATTTCCCCTTGAAATCTGATCATTTTCCAATTAGAAACACGGATATCTCTAGGGAACTTGTTTCAACCCTGTGCGGTGACAACACGATTTTTAAAAAAACTATTTTTCAAGCATACTTGCCTTTCAAATGACCCAGTTTAAATAATTATTTATTGAGGCATCGGACAACATTTTACCTATAACATTATTTGCTTTCTATTTATGGAATCACGAGCTTTGTGCGTGCTAGACAAGCACTCTACGTTTGAGTGATCAATCCCCAGCACAAGGATTTTTTCTTTTTAATTGTAGCATCCTTTGCAAGAGGAAAGTTTAGAATTAAGAAAAACCCACTAGGTCATAACTCTCCACCACAGCCTCATGCACCCACATGTCCACGGTGAAAGGAGAGTGAAAATATTGAAGTTTTTAGTAGTAATTTCTTTTCCACGATGGTTCAGTGGATATGAGTTTTCCCCCATTCATTTATTCCTCTTTATTTCTCTTACTATTTTTAAGTGTTGTTTTTTTTTAATTTGGGAGGGGATTGAGAAATGTCATTGCAATATAGCCTAAATTGGCCCCAAGCTCGATGCAATCCCCCTACATCCGCTTCTCAAGTACTGGGATTACAGGCGTGAGCTGCCGAGCCTGGTTTGTCTGGTTCACACAAGAAACACAAAACAGAAGCACAGCCAATATTTCCCCTATTGGTCCAGTAGGTGGCGCCGTGGGACCAGAACATCCAGAGTCGCACTGGTCATCTGCAGCTCTCCCGTACTGATCACAGTGGCGCCCACAAGAAATGATTTTCTCTCTCCTTAGTTCCCAAACTCGGTGATCCAGACCTTGTGTGGCAATTCCTTGCTCTGAAACAACTCTGGCTTTTCAAACAAACCTGTCTTCAGCACTGTGCGACAGCGGTAGCTCTTCGCGCCCTTTTCCTGATTGACATTTCCTGGATTGCTTCAATTGCACTCTTTCCCAGTCCCGCCCTGGGCTTAAAACACGAGAATGCATTTTTATTAGCTGGTGTGAATCAGGATAGGAAACATGGGAAAAAAAATAAAAGCAAAGCCAATAACAACAACAACAACCCTACATTGATAGTATATCTTTGATTTCCTTAGTAACTCTGAGCTTTTGGAGGGGGAATCACAATATCATAATAACAATCCACCAAGGAGACCCACAAAATTAGGATCTTCTTCCTGCTTGTTAATTTACTTTCTTTTTATGCAAATAAGCATCTGAATCGTAGGTCCTAGAATGAACCAAACGTCCTTTTCCTTCCTGAATCTAAGGGCCTCTGCTCTGGGGAGAGTAAGAGAGGCGTTGCCTGGCAGACTTCACGCGCACTCGTAGCATCCCCCGGGGAGAGGAAAGCCGGATTCCTCACTTCCCTTTGATCAGGCAGCACCCGGCTCCGATTTCTAAAAGATTGAAAGACTGGAAAGAGGCCGATTGCCCGCTTCTGCGCCTTCAGAAGCCCCGCGTTCTCAGCCCTGGTTCTTGGTCTAATGATTCAAAATAAAATCAGCTCTAGTCAAGCTTTTGGCCGCCGTGGTCCTGTTCCCAAGACCCCGCTGTGAGGAAGCTGAGGATTGATTGACACTTATCAGAGGGAGGGGCCGGGGAATCACAGGTGGGCTTCCTCAAGAAATCCTAGTTCCGGTGAGGCAGAGGCAGATGACTTATCCAGAGCTCCTTCCTGTTTGCTCTTTGAAACCAACAGACAGGGAGGAAAACGCAAAGGCTTCTCACACAGGGAATAATTACCTGCACCTGTTTGCTTAAAAGGAGTTTCTGCGCATTTCCTGAAGAACTTTTCCCGGGAACCTTTCTAGTGGAATCCATTGTTGAGAAGACATAGCTGAGGTTAAGGACAAAGCGGGTCCTGCAAGAAGCACACAGGCGGCTTGAGCTAGAAGCTGGTGGCCGACAGCTGGAGCCGATCCTCCCCCCCCCCCCCCACCTCATTTACTTTGACCGTAAAGATAATTATTATGTTTTCTCTAGTTACAGAAGTTATTCAACCTTTGCATGTATAGGCTGCCCTGGTTGTATTTCTGTTGCTGCACTAAAATATTCTAACAACAACAACAAAAAGCAACTTAGGAGAGGTTTGTGTAGTTCACAATCCTGAGTTACAGCCCCGTCATTTTCAGGAAGTCTGGCTCTAGCTCAGTCTGCTAGTTACTGATTTAAGGGAGTTCTCTATCTTAAGCGGCCCAGAGCTCAGCCTAGGGAATGGCTCCGCCCACGTGGAGCCTGTCTTCCTATGTCAATCAACCATCAAAATAATTCCGCACAGACACGCCCAAAGGTCATCTAGACCTAGACAATTCCTCATTAAGACTCTGCTCCTAGGTGATTCTACATTGTGTCAAGTAGACAGTTAAAACCAGCCAACAACACAGTAATGCACAGGAGAGTAATGCACTCTCCTGGCTCAAATCAAGAAATTACAATCCATGCAATGTTTGTCTGTCTTGTCACTGACTAAACACTTGCCCTTTGTGTTTTAGTGTATCTTTCTATTGCTTCTTTGGATAGAAATAAAATCTGAATTCTTATTTCTTTCTCTCTTCCAGAAATAGTAATATAGTATCTTTATACACTGTTCCGTGCTTTTTACTTAGTTAATACCTTTTGTCTGCACCTAAATGGCTTCCTCGTTTGTCCTACCTCTGAAGTATTCTGCTGAACAGACAGACAAACCACAGTGCATTTAGCTGTGACCTGGTCGTGACCTGGTCATGACCTTTGCCTGTCTCCCCAGCTTTTCTTGTTATCCGTCCTACAGCGAGCACCTTCTTCAGTTGGTCATTTGGCCTGTGTGATGTTAGACTTAGAATAAACTCTTAGAAATGGAATTGCTAGGCTATTTCATTTATTTATTTATTTATTTATTTATTTATTTATTTATTTATTGTTAAGCAATACCAACTTGCCCTCCATCCAGACTGAATTAATTTATATGTCATCACCAATGCCTGGGCACCTGTCACCATAGCCTGCCTGATGAAGGTTTTTACAAACATTTGGAATTTTTACTTTCTACTCTCTCTTTCCATGACTTCTAGGTTTCATGTCATAGGTACAACTTTAAGCCCAGAACTGTGAGATTTTCCTCAAGTATTCTTCTAGTGATTGTATCCATTTGGATTGTTCCCTTGAGCTTGGGTGGTGCTAGGATACCAAGTTAATTCTGCACACACATGCACACACATGCCTACACATGCACATACATACACATATATACACACATGCATGCACATGCACATATATGCACATATATACACACATGCATGCACATGCACACACATGCACATATATACACACATGTATGCACACACATGCATGCACACACATGCACACATGCATACACATATACACACATGCACACACACATGCAAGAGCATACACACACACACACACAGTGTTGTTCGTCCCTTCTTGTCTCATTAGGATGTTTTTCACCTTCATGGGTTTACAGTCCATGCCTAGTCTCGGGTCCTGTACATCTTTAGGCAAAATAGATTGCATGGGTTTTAGAAACATAGGGAAACACAGAGCAGTGAAGAAGACAGGCAGGAGTGGACTTTAGTTCAAGCCCACTGCTGAGGAGATACCTGTTTGGCTCCCTGCTCCATTCATGTTGTTTTCCCATTTCAAGGCTGTCATAGAAGCAGGGTCATACGCCATGACTGGTTTTTGATAGACATTTTCCCTTCATAGGCTTTGCTACAGATTGATGCCTGTGTCGATAGATTGATTGATCTGCCTCTTCCTTCCTGTTCCACTGTTGACTAATACTCAATGTTGCAGGCTGTTTGTTTAGCCATTTTAAAAATTGTTTCCTCATTTCATCTTAACCCAGTTTGGAGCTGTTATTAATAAAGATACTTTGGACATCAGCTACGGGGTTTTGTGAATATAGGATTTCTTTCTCCAGAAGAAATGTCCAAGAGCATTGCCAGCACTGCCCTCAACCATGGTCTGAGAAGTTTCTTTCTGCAGAGACAGCAATGCAGAGACTCACAACTGCTCAAAGTGTCGAGAATGACTATTGAGGAACCAGCCCTAAACGGGACATGCACATCTTCCCACACCAAGTCTCTGGAACACTGAGGAAGACGGAGAGAGTGTAAGAGCTGAAGGGTCTGGAGGGGTGCCGTGAAATCCTGTGTTATGACATGACGTGACATGACATGGCATGACCTCGCCCTCACAAACTCACGGAAGCCATGGTTCCTGGACCCAGACCTTCAGGACAACGGCAAGATCAGCAAACATTCCAGCAGGCAGCGGATACAACATAAAAGCAAGAACAAGCAGGATGGAAGGGGTCTGCTTTGAGGGTGGGGCGTCTTGGGATAGATATCTCAAGATATATTACATAGATATATGAAATTGTCCAAGAATAAATAAAGATATTATTTTTAAAATTTCAATTATTTGTGATATGTGTGTGCTCAAACACATGAATGTGGAGGTCATATATGTGTATATGTAGACAGACAGATAGATAGATAGATTATAGATAGATAGATAGATAGACAGACAGACAGATAGATAGACAGACAGACAGACAGATAGGTAGATAGATAGACAGACAGACAGATAGATGATAAGATAATAGATAAGATGATTGATAGATGTTGTGGGAAATATTAAAAAATGAACCTGCCAATTCTCCAAACTCCTGCTTCTCTCAACCCACCAACTCTCCAGCCCCGCCAGGCCACGTTCCCACTCTAGTACTGGCACTGATGGCGGGCCACAACATATGTCCCAGTTGGGTCCTGCCGGCTCTGTCCCACATTGCAGTAACCAAACAGATCCGACATCCTTGAGGTTTGATAGCACAATACCCAGTAACCCAGTAAAAACAAGACTCGATGCTTATAGTTAACCAATAAGATTTATTTATTAATAAATTCTCAATATGCAGGATGCCAATACAGTAATTTCAGAACCAGTGGATAATGATAAAAGCTGCCTACCTAGATTAGACAAATTACCCCAATATTCTAACCTTTATGATATCATAACAACCTATAGTCATAGTCATGCTGATTCATGTCTGCCGCCATCTTCCTCCCCGCTTCCCCCCTTACCCTGTTCCCCCCTCCCCCACTACTCCAAGATTCTCCCTGTCTCTGCAACTCTTAGCACTGCCTCCCTTTTCCCTGTCCAATCACAGGCCTCCCACTGCCCTAATGTTTGGACAGGGAAAAATCCTGCGATACATAGATAGATAGATAGATAGATAGATAGATGATAGATAGATAGATAGATAGATAGATCAATCTAGGAGCTGGTTCTCTTCTTCTACCATATGAGTCCTGAGAATCAAATTTAGGTTGACAGACTTACTAAAAAGTGACTACCCACTGAACCATCTGGCTGTCCCAATGAAAGATATTTTTATGAAGCAGAAAGAAGGGTCAGCAAGGGAGGGTGGGAAACAGAAGGGGAGAAGGAAGGAGAGGCTGGTGGAGGTGCAGGTTGCCAGCCACACTTGAGCCTCCCATCATGACTGCTTAGTTTGGCGTTTATGTCAACCACGCATGAACACCCAGGTTCTCCGTATCCTCGTCAGCAGCCAGTATGGTATCATCACTGTTTTTACCTTGGCTGTCCTGGTAGGGTCATTGTATTAACTTGTTGTGGGTTGTTTTGTTTTGTTTTTTAATTTGTATCACATATTTATTTGTGTGTGCGCATGTATGTAGCATGGCACATGTGTGAAGGACATGTATGGGAGTGACTTCTCTTCTTCTACCATGTGGGCCACAGAGATTGAACTTAACTCATTGGACTTAGCAGCAAGTGCTTTTGGTTTATATTTTTATTTTGTGTGTATGAGTGTTTTGTCACAGAGACCAGAAGAGGGCACCAGATCCCCTGGAACTGGAGTTAAGGATGGTTGTGAGCCATCACACATTTGGTAACCAAATCCAGGTCCTCTGGAAGAGCAAGCAATGCTCTGAACCATGTTAAGAATGTCTTATATATTCTAGATATTTCACAGGACAGAACTGTGATAGTGTGTGCGGTAGTTTGAATAAGTATGCTCCCCACAGGTGCATGTATTTGAAATCTTGGTCACCAGGGAGCCGAACTGTTTGAAAGGATTATAAGGATTAGGAGGTGTGGCCTTGCTGGAGTGGGTGTGGCCTTGCTGGAGTGAGTATGGCCTTGCTGGAGTGGGTGTAGTCTTGCTGGCGGAATTGTGTCACTGATGATGGGCTTTGCAGATTCAAAAGCCCATACCAGGCCCAGTAAGTCTTTCTCTTTCTGCTGTCATGCTGCTGTTCATGGTTCAGGAGATAGAACTCTCAGCTGCTCTCCAGCACCATGTCTGCCTGGATGCTGCCATGCTCCCCACCATGATGATAATGGATTAACCCTCTGAAACTGTAAGCCAGCCCCAATTAGATGCTTTCTTTTTAAGAGTTGCCTTAGTCATGGAGTGACTAAGACTGTGCTGTTAACAAAAGTTAGAATCACTTTGGCATGTCCTCTAGGCATGTCTGATAGGAATTACCTTGGTTATGTTAGTTGAGGTGGGAAGAACTGCCCAATGTGGGTGGCACCATTCCCTAGGCAGGTGAGTTCTGGTGTGTAGGCATTTATTACCCTCTTCTTCTGCCTTCCTACTTAATGGGATCAGCCGCTTCAGACCCCTGGTGCCTTGCCTGCCCTGCCATGATAGACTATGACCTGGAACTCTCAGTTAAAAGAAGCCCTATCTCTTTTAAGTTGCTTTTGTCAGAGTATTTTCTCACATTTTCTAAAAGAAAAGAAACTCAACTGAGATCTCTCACAGCCTCCAATGAGGGGGCTGTGGTTTTGGAAACTAGCTGGGACACTCCTTAATAAAAAGAACAATGCTGGTCTTACTTGGACCAAATCATTCATTCGCTCATTCACCTGTTCTTTTTGAGCCCCTGCAAGTGTAAGTTATGAGCAGAAGAGAAAAGAACAAAGCTTCCTTCCTGTTCTAGGGAGAAAAGAGGCACAGGGAAATGAATGAGCAGCATTTTTAATACAGTGAGGGATCTCTCTGGCTCCTTGCTCCTGTGTGATGCCCTCGTCCTGTGTATTGGAGGATATGTTTGGCAGTTTTCCCTACATCTACCTACCAGATGCCAGCTGGACCCTCTGTCATGAAAATCAAAACTTTCTCCAGGCATGATTATGACAAGTCCTGATGGGAAGAAGGGCCAATGAGAGAGTGAAATGTCCTAGGGAAATAAGGAAATTAGAACTCAGGACGTACTTGGTGGGGTTGTGCGTGCTAGAAGCTCGCACACCGGGCACTGTGAGAAAGCTCACGGAGAAGCAGACAAGAGAACTGCTCAGACATCCATGGGCCGGCTAGCCTGGGGTAGGCAGCCACAGAAACAAGAGAGACTGCCTTAGAATCTAGGTGCATTGCCAGGCGGTGGTGGCACAGGCCTATAATCCCAGCACTTGGGAGGCAGAGGCAGGCAGATTTCTGAGTTCAAGGCCAGCCTGGCCTACAGAGTGAGTTCCAGGACAGCCAGGGCTATACAGAGAAACCCTGTCTCAAAAAAACCAAATAAAAAAAAAAGGGGGGGGGGGGTAAGAAAGAAAGAAAGGAAGGAAGGAAGGAAGAAAAGGAAGAAAGAGAAGAAAGAAAGAAAAGAAAAAAGAAAAAGAAAAAGGTGCATTGTGAGGACCAGCTCCTGAAAATTGACTTTTGACCTCTACCTTCACAGTCACCCCGTCCCCACATCCACACCCACACCCACTCACAGTAAAACTGTGAGATGCCTATAACATCTAGAATATACAACCACAAGCACCATAATTAAGGATAGCAGACAATAAATAAATACATCAGAAAAACACAATAAATACCACAGGAGGTGCACAGTGGCAGGGTGTGCTTCAGACAGACATCCTCCCCTTGTTTATGTAACATTTTCAAAAATGATTCATTTATTTATATGCATGTACATGATGCTGTGTGAGTTTACATATACTACGTGCATGCAAGAGCCCACAGAAGAGGGAGCTGGACGCCCAGAACTAGGGTTACAGGTGGTGGAGAGACACCTGAGGTGCACGCTGGGAACTGAACCAGGGTCCTTAGGAAGATCAGGAAGCACTCCTGACGTCGACCCCTCTCTCCAGCCCTTGTAGGAAGTTTTTACTCCCTCTGTTCATCCACTAATACTGAAATGGTACAGAATTGTTACAAGACTTGTGGCCTCACTGCCCTTCCTAAGAAACAGCACAGGGGAGATAAATGCAGCCTCTGTCCTTGTGGAGAAGCTGGTCTTGTGTGTCGGGGGTGGGGGCGGTGAGGAAGGAGGCTGAGATAGATAAGTTAGTGAAGACGCTAGGGGCATCGCAGGTAGAAAGGACAGAGATGTGGAGAGAAAGCTTTGCTAGAGTTTGAGGGATGGGCCCTTGGACGAGATAACACTTAAGACAGAGAGGGTGGGGGCTGGAGAGCGGCTAAGCCCCTAACAGTTCATGGAGCACACCCCAGTTGGGTTCCCAGCAGTCAGTATCAGGAAGCCCACAACTGCCTGGAACTCTACTTCCGGGTGATCTGATGTCCTCTTCTGTCCCCGTGGGCAACTGCACTCCCATGCACATAGTCATACATATACATACATATTCATACATACACATATTCACAAACATGCATGTACACACATACACATATGTGCACACATGCGTGGACATATATACACACACGCATGCATACACATGCATACATGTACATGCACACACACACAAACGCACACACGAACATACACACCTGCACACACAAGCATCTAATTTTTTATTTACTTAATATCCCCTTTACTGCCCCCCTCCAGGTTAACCCCTCCCCCACCCCCATCCCTCTTCTCCTCTGTGTGGAGGCCTCCCCAGGTATCCCCGTACCCTGGCATATCAAGTCTCTGTGGGGCTAGGTGCATCCTCTCCCACTGAGGCCAGACAAGGCAGCCCAGTTAGGGGAATGTATTCCACACACAGGCAACAGCTTTAGGGACAGCCCCAAGTCCAGTTGTTGGGGGATCCACATGAAGACCAAGCTGCCCATCTACTACATATGTACAGGGGGTGGGAGACCTAGTTTCAGTTATTTGGTTTGTGGTTCAGTCTCTGAGAGCCCCAAGAGTTCAGATTAGTTGACTCTATTGGTCCTCCTGTGGAGTTCCAATCCCCTTGGGGCCTGTAATCCTTCTCCCTGTTCTTCCATAACAGTCCCTGAGCTCTGTCCACTGTTTGGCTGTGGGTCTCTGCATCCCTATGAGTCAGCTGCTGGTTGGAGCCTCTCAGAGGACAGTCATGGTGGACTCTGTCTGCAAGCATAACAGAGTACCGCTAACAGTGTCGGGGATGAGTGCCCATGAGATGGGTCTCTGATTGGGCCAGTTATTGGTTGGCTGTTCACTCAGTCTCTGCTCCATCCCCTATCCCTGAATTTCTTATAGACAGGATAAATTTTGGGTTTGGCCTAATTTTTAAAACATTTGTACAGAAGATGTGGAGAATGAATGAGAATTATCTCCAAGCACCCAGAGGGGCAGAAGATTCCAGAGCCATGAAGTTGGAAATAATTTGTAGTGTGGTGTGTTTGAGAAACTCTAAGAAAACAGGCCAGAAAGGAGATAGGGAGAGAGAGAGAGAGAGAGAGAGAGAGAGAGAGAGAGAGAGAGAGAGAGAGAGAGAAGAAGAAGAAGAAGAAGAAGAAGAAGAAGAAGAAGAAGAAGAAGAAGAAGAAGAAGAAGAATCAGAATCAGAGAGAGGCCCAGCAGTCCTGACACTAGGGAGGCATGTCAGAGTTGGGGCAGACTCCCATGTCATGGGAGTCATGGGAGGGTGCTGGAGGCTGGTGAGACATGGACGTAAGCCTCTGGGGTGAGCTAGGCTGCTGGAGAAATAGAAAACCAGGCCAGAGTCATGGCCATCGTGGTGCAGAGTGATGACTGATTCTTGGCTTGGGGTCATCATGAAAATGAAACAAGGAAGGAACTCAGTTTCCAACCACTTCCCAGATACCAACAAACTCCTCACCCCAAAGCTGAGCAGTAAAGGGGGGGGGGCATGGAAGACTTGTTATTATTATTGTTACTATTGTTGACATGATTTGACTGTGCGGGGATTGTGGGAAAATCCCACAGAGCCATCTCTGGCCTAACATACAGATGATCAGACTGTAAAGATGGAAATCGTTGGCTTCTCTGACACCCTCCTTGCAAACTTGAGAGAAAAGAGGTTTTGTTTTGGATGTGATGTTGCGCTGCTCAGTTTGTTACCCTCTGGCCCCAAACAATGTCCCTCCCACCAACTGTGATGAATGTGTTAGGGAGAGGGGGAAGGGAGGAGAGAGAAGAGCTCTTATAAGTTCCCAATTGTCCTGCCTGGCCGTGGGCCGGAGAGCTATGGGTGGAATTAGAGGAAAAGGAAGAGAGGGGTGTGTACTAAAAGGGAGACGCTTGAGAGTCCGCATCCAAGGAGCTGCAACCGTGAAAGTCTGTTCTGTTCCCAGGACATAGTCGACAGCGAGGAGAGAGGGCAAGAAGTTGGCACTCTGAGTTATTCTGTCCCTGGGGATCCAGAGGTGCTGGGGACCACGAAGGAGGACCCCCAGGTGGTAGACACCACAGAGAACAGTAGCTCCATCATGAGCTTCTTCAAGACACTTGTAAGTAGTGGTCACTCTTTTTCTTCCTCAATTTCATTGTGCCCCCTGTCTAATTCCGAGAACCAGGCATACCCAAATGTTGTGGTACCGAGATGATCGCCGTAGCCACGAGACAAAGTTCCTTGTAAGGGAGTCGCATTCGTCTGGATGTCAGTGACAAAGGTTTAGAGCGGGAAGCCATGACAAGAGCATGGGGTTGGGGGTCTTAGCTGTGGGATATGAGCTGTGCTGTGCTGGGATCCATCAATAACCGGTTCCCAGTCTGTTTGCATCCTATGCAAACATTACTCTGACTTCAAAAAGGTAAAATGGGGCAAAAGGTCATCAGGATGTGGGCAGGTACTGTGTTCGGACTAAGAGAACACAGGTTGATTTTGCACGTGGTAAAACTCTTGGTGGATTCATAAGATCTAATACATTATAGAATAAAATACTGATTTGAGATGCTGGCATCTCTACTCGGCTGAAGGTGCACTTTAGTTCCCACCTTTCAGTGTGATAAACTAGACCGCCCTGAAGAGTCTGTCTGTATGAAATAAAAGTCACCTTCAAGAGACATCTTTTTTTTTTAACATCTGCATTCCTCAAACTTTTCAGGTTTCACCTAACAAAACGGAAACAAAGAAGGACCCAGAAGACACGGTAGGCACCCTGATGTGTATACATGTCGGGGTTTCTGTAGAGAACTGGGTTTCTGTTTGTGTGTGAGTGAGTGTGTGTTGGGTGATACACATATCATGAATAGTATGTGTTAATATATGCACATGTATCAATCTACTTAGAAATTGAATAGCACTGGTGGATTGTCCTTAGTGTCTTAGGTTATGACTATGGTTTTGTTTGCTTAGATTCTGTAGTGCTGGGGGATTGGATCCAGGGCACTTGGATTCAATCTTGCCTGGAAAGCAAGCCCCCCCCCCACCCTGCCCACTTAGCTACCCTGCCCTGGCTAATGGTATTTTAGTAAAAAATTTATCTGGGCCTAGTGGCACATGCCTTTAATCCCAGCACTTGGAAGGCAGAGGCAGGTGGATCTCTGTGAGTTAGAGGTCAGCCTGGTCTACAGAGTGAGTTCCAGGACAGCCAGAGCTACACAGTGAGACCCTGTCGTGAAGGGGGCGGAGATGATAGACTAGTTCTGGCTAAAAAATGTCACAATACCCAATTGTTAAATATACAATAGATACAAATTACTACTAACTATACCATCATTGTTTTTCTCCCCACCCCCCATTGTGCTTAGAAAATGAGGAAATACAGTTTTGGTTTGATCTTTTTGTAATATAGTTTTGTGTGGATTATTTTGTTTTTGTGTTTTGTTTGGTTTGGTTTTTGGGACTTTCCCTGAAGTGGAAGGCAGAGGCTCTGTATCTTGGGATGTTCACATGTTTTCCGTTTTCACATGATTTGAAAAGTGGATCTCTACCGCAAAACAATGTTGAACTGAAATAGGTGCCCCTGGACGTCTGCAGTGAAAGGCCGGGTGGAGTCAGGACCCTGTTGAGCCTGGAGGCTCACAGCCTGCAAGTGTAGACCGTTCCTCTCTAAGTAAACTTGGGCTGAAATAACCGTCTTTCGGGTGCTTTTTCTTCCACGTGGCAGGGCTGGTGGCCTGTGATAGAACACGTGGTTTACATTTCATGGAAACCGGGAGGCAGTCTAAGCCAGAGAGAGCTGCGTCCAGTTGACAT
Source organism: Apodemus sylvaticus (assembly GCF_947179515.1). Classification (NCBI taxonomy): domain Eukaryota; kingdom Metazoa; phylum Chordata; class Mammalia; order Rodentia; family Muridae; genus Apodemus; species Apodemus sylvaticus. Next base: position 155,994,045 of record NC_067476.1, on the reverse strand, counting down.
GCTTTGGTGGGGACAGGGATGCAGTAAATGGCTTAGCCAGCCCGCATCTGCTGAGTTAAGCTGTAGCAGTGGTAGAGGGGACGCCCTTTATTTTACCCTGGAAAGCTTGCCTCCGAGCTACAGCTCTTCAACAACACGGTGGCTGTGTGATCCTAACTTACCCAAACCCGAATCTCCACCTCTGTAAAACTGGGCCCAGTTAAGACTCTGTTTACCAGGTGCAGGGTTCAGGGAAGATGCCACCATGTCTTGCAAACTGAAGCGTTCTGTTCCAACACAGTCAACCTTATTTCCAAAATCACACAGTGGATTGATCGGTTCTTCTAGAGTGTTCTTCTCCCGTAGAAAGATGGATTCCTTAAAAGTACTCACTTGCTATGAGGCAGCTAAGGTCAAATTCAATGAATGGTTGGGCCAAACTGCTTCTCTTTTGTTTCTGTGATTTTTTTCAGTCCTTGGAACTCCATGCTCAGCACTCTGGGCCGTCGGCTGTGGAGGATGTGGGTGGTTGGGTGGCTTCCCATGTGACCCGACCCGATGCTCTCTTCTGTTTAGCTGCTCCGTGCACCAAGGCCCATCCACAGTTCAGATGTGGTCCCTGTAGAGCATACCTTGTTAATAAAGTGTCATTGTCCCACGCAGAGGGCTGAGAAGCCCCTGTGGGGAGCCTGGATTTTAAATGAGGGTCATGAGTTCAGGTTGTTCATGACACGAAGGAGCCAGCCTCTCCTGTTCCGTATTTGTCTTTGGGGCATCTTTTTCTTCTAAAGTTCCCAAAGTGCTGTTGAAAATCTCCATCTCTGTCCCGTTCCACCCAAGTCATTTTTATATATAATTTTAATGTATTATATATAATTATTATTTATATATTATGTAACATATATTTATGTTTATTATATGTGTAGGGGTGTTTTGGCTACATGTATGTGAATGCACCACATACATGGAGTGCCCATGGAGGTCAAGAGGTGATCTGATCCCCTTGGGACAGGAGCTATTGCAGGTCGTGAGCTGCATGCAGGTGCTGGGAACTGGACCCAGGTCCTCTGGAAGAGCAGCTGGTGCTCTTAACAGCTGAGCCATCTCTCCAACCACTTGGGTGATTGCTAAAGTCCTACGTGTTTCATGAAAAACCTCACAGTGTTTACAACTTGAGTCAACAGTTTGCAGTGATTATAGTTGAGTTTCTGTCCCCTCCCATTTTGGCTCAATGAATTGGTTCACACCAGAAACTTCCTTTGCCTGGGAAATCTGCCCATGTAGAAGTCACTCAAAACGTTTGTGGGTGATATTATTTCCATGAAGAAAATTGGTTTGGGGATGAAAGTCATTTGATTAACACCACATTTAGAAAAAAAATCAAGACACAAAACATCCTTGTTGGCAGGGTTTTTTTTTATTATTTATTTGATTTTTTTTTTTAAATTTTTAGGTGACTGTCATTTACATATTTAAAACTATTAATCAAGATTGCAGTGTTATCTTTTTTTATTTGGTTATGTTTCATTCGATGGTTTATGTCATGTCACAGCTCAAAATGTTACTGTCTTAAGTAAATAGGGATAGGCGGTTGCTTTGGATTGGAGGATGGGGTTGTGACATGTGCTGATTGGGTCATTTATATAGGCGACCCTGTTAAAAAAGCAACAACAAACAAACAAACAAACAAAAACAATGAGCGCCTGAGATTGACTCTGAATATACTGTCTGGCGGGTTGTTTTTGAGAACTTTCAAAAGGTAAGCATTCCCATGATGCTTTGCGGTTGGGAGCCCTGAGTGACACACCAGTAACTTATTCCCATGATGCTTTGCGGTTGCGAGCCTTGCGTGGCTCACCAGTAACTAATTGTCACAGTGTCAGAATATACAGAAGAGGCAAGTGGGTTTGTTTAAAAGCGAATCTCTAAGCTGTGCCTGCTGTTGTCCAGAAGGCAACCAAGACAGACACCGTCTGCGATGGGCATGTTGGCCAGAAGATGTTGGAGACGCAGGCTAAAAGCAAGAAGAAGCGCCTGGACAGCCCCAGGCTAGGACTCTCCCTTAGAAAGTTCTTTAGGCACAAGGTCTGTATCTCCTAGGAGGACCTACTAGGAGGAAAAAGGACCCTGTTCTTCACTCTGGTGCCCGGGATCCAGTGCCCACCAGCTCCTTGATCCTAAGCCTTGTGTGGCTGCAATCAGGGAGAGGGAATTGAAGATGCTGAGGACTGAAATTCAGGCGTTTAAGTCCCAGTAGCTATAAACAAAAGACTGGCTCCTTCCAAGTGTGGAGCAGGGTTCTGAAATTCTCATCAGTGTTTCCCAAAGGTCAGTCATTGGCATACCTTCATCAACTTAAACATACTATTAATCACTTGGTATTTTTATACTAAAATTGACTATTACTATTTATATATGTCTTTAAAAATAAAAAAAAAGGTTTCGTATTACACTATAATATGAGGAAACCCAGAATTATTTTTTCCTACAGGAAAATGACCATTAATGTGGTTAATTAAAAGTAACATTCTAGCTCATGTCTGTAGAGCTTTGAATCCAGTGTCCTCTGGCCATTGCTTAGGAAGGCACTGGCCTGTGGAGCCCATTAGATCCATCAGACTTTTCTGCAAACTGTTATTAAATGATTGGAAAGTCAGAAAAGGGAAAGAATGCTATTTGAGTTTTGCTTCATATCTTGATTGTAAAGTTGTATGCCACTCACTCTTTGGGAAATTCTCTTCTAACCACAAGATAACAATATTACCTTTGTGGCATCCACCTCACCTGCTCCCTCTGTTGACTGAGTTCATACCAAGCCCACACAGCTGCCAAGCTGAGGAAAGCAGTGACTGAAGGCAGAGTCAATGGCATTGGATGACAAGGGCTCTGCTCTGGAGGCTCCTCCTCCCTGGAGGAAGACACAGTGCATGTATAAAACCAACGATTCAAGGGATCTCGGAGTTGGGGACAAATGCTTAGCATTTCTTTTGAAATATTAACCACTGTCCACCAAAGTTAGTGAAGCTGTTTTTTTAAAAAAAAAAAAAAAGTTCCCAGCTCCATTTTGTAAAAGTCCCAGGATTGTGTATGCAAATGGAATTTTCTGCAACACACCCACATAGCAGAATCTACATTTGCATACGCAAATAACGCAAGGCCACCTTCAATTTCCACAAAGCCTTGTTTTGTTCTGCAAGGAGAGAAAGATAGATATTGCAGTAAGAAAGAAAGGAACACTAAAAAATTGGTCTTGGGAGGGTCTTGAGAGAAGGCTCAGTGGTTAGGGACACTCACTGCTTTTTCAGAAGATCGTGTTCAGTTCCTGGAATTCACAGCTCACCACTGTCTGAAGCTGCAGCTGCAGGGTATCCAACATCCTCTTCTGACCTTTGAGGGCACTGGAATCAAGTGTGCACATGTGCTTGCACACACACACACATACACACATACACACACACATTTTTAAAAAATCATTAAAAAGTAGCACAGGCCTATGGACATACTAGTGCATGCCTATAATCCCAGAGCCTAGAAAACAGAGGCAGGAGGATCACCCCAAATTTGAAACCAGCCTGGGCTATATAACACATCCCACAAATAAGTAGAAGTATACAGCAAGCCCCTGTCTCAAAAAACATGAACGAATGCATAAAGTATACAGCCACCTAGGTACATAGGACACAGATTAGTGACAGCTAATGAGACACATCATAGACCTTTATGCAAAGGGATCTGGTCTAAGTCCCACTTGGGAGTTACATGCAGACAGGAGGCCTTGAGTGTTTGAGAAGCCTCTGTACCCGTGTGTGACCTCCCTCTCCCTGTCATCTGCCCTGCATCATGACATTCATTCATGTGTCACCAAGTTTCACATATGTAGCATCTTCCTACCATGACCAGCCCACCCAGGGTCCACCCAGGTCCTTTTTTTTTTTTAAGATTCATTTATTTATGTTACGTCTACACTGTTGCCCTCTTCAGACACACCAGCAGAGGACGCCAGACCCCATGACGGATGGTTGTGAGCCACCATGTGGTTGCTGGGAATTGAACTCAGGACCTCTGGAAAAGCAGTCAGTGCTCTCAACCGCTGTGCCATCTTCCTAGCTCAAGGTCCGCCATTCCTACTGCTTCCCAATATCAATGGCTCTTATCCTGCCATGAGGCACATTTGGGAAGAGGGTGGAATCTGGACTCTTCAAACATTAAAGGAGATTCCATCTTCTGAGATTCTGTAGCCCAGACACACAAGCCTCTGGGTGGTCAGGGTTGTGCCTTAATTGATATTGAGGTGTTTCCCATTCAGATGTAAATTAAAATAGGGGGACAAGCCCAAATTTCTACAGCTCTCAGTTATATAGCAGTTTGCTACATATAAGTCATTGGCTTTTACCTCTGTGTTGAGAACAGTTTCATTCTTCTCTTTTGATTATTCTGTTCTCCTTAGAAGGAAAAATACTCCCCCCCTCCAGGTTTACCAAGAGGCTGCCCTCTATGTCAGAAAAGGGGAATCCAAACAATTTGAAGTTAAGGCCAGCCTAGTAGTGCATGCTTCCAACTCCCAACACTTGATCTTCCTTCGCCACATAACAGATCTGAGGCAGGCCTGGGCTGTGTATCAAGTAGCCATGGCCACAATAAGACCCTTTCTTAAAAGCAAATACATAAATAAATAGACTTTTTTCTTAGTTAAAAACAAAATTGAGAGGCTAGAGAGAAGGTGTAACAGTTAAGGATGCTTGCTGCTCTTTGAGAGGACCAGATTTTGGCTTCCGGCACCCATATCAGACAGTTTATAATTGCCTGCAATTCCAGGAGTCTGTGTGTCCCCCCTCACACCTGCACACACACACACATACCTGCATATACACGTACACGAAGGCATACACACACAAATTTTAAAGTGTATTCTGCTGGCTAGTCTTATGCCAACTTGACACACAAAGTAGAGTTATCTGAAAGGAAGGAACCTCAGCTGAGGAAATGCCTCCGTGAGATCTGACTGTAGAGCACTTTCTTAGTGATAGATGTGGGAGGGCCCAGCCGTTGTAGGTGGTGCCATCCATGAGCTGGTGATCCTGGGCTCTACCAGAGAGCAGGCTGAGCAAGCCATGAGGAGCAAGTCATTAAGCAGCACCCCTCCATGGCCTCTGCAACATCTCCTGTCTCCAGGTTCCTGCCCTGTGCGAGTTCTTGTCCTGACTTCCTCCCATGGTGGACAGCTATATGGAAATGTAAGGCAAATAAAACCTTCCCTGCCCAACCTGCTTTTTGTACATGGTGTTACATTGCAGCAATAGAACCCTTACTAAGACGTATCATTTGTGAACAAGGAAGATGACTAGTGGAAGACTGACTTCCAGGCAGCTAGGATGAGGGTCTTAAAGCTCATACCCACAGCGGCATGCCCACTCCAGCAGGGCCACACCTACTCCAGTAGGGCCACACCTCCAAATAGTGCCACTCCCTGGGCCAAGCATATACAAACTATCACATATAGTAACTTAAAATTATTAATAAAAAAGAAATAATTTTAGCATAAATTTAAGTATGTTCCATGCAATATTTGGGACATGCTTATACTAGAAAAGTTATTATTTGCTGGTTTGAAATTCAGATTTAATGGGGCATTCATTTTTTAAAAATTACATATTGGTGTATGTGTGTGTCTCTGTGTGTGTATGTGTGTGTGTCTGTGTATGTCACATATGAGTGCAGGTGCCTAAGGTGTCCAGTAGATGGCGTCAGGTCCCCTGGAGCTTGAATTACAGATGGTTCTGACCTGCCCCGTATGGAGGTTCTGACCTGCCCCGTGTGGATACTGGGGTCCAAGCTTAGATCCTTTGCAAGAGCAGGATGTTCTTCTAACCACTGAACCATCTTTCCTATATTGTCATTTTTAATTGCAGTCCGATTGCCCCGGCCTGCGGGGGTTTTCAATAGGAGACCTTAGGAGAGAAGGGCAGAGAAAGAGAGACAGGAGACACGGAGAACGAGGGCAAGACCAACTTTGTTCAAGGCCCCCAAAACTATATTTTCTCAGGGAACTTATACAGGCAGGGAAGAATTAGGGCAAGTGGGATTTTCCACGTAGCCCTGGCATTCAGCCAAGGTGAATCTCTGGCAGCTGTAAGATGTTTTCTTCTTCTGGCAGGGCACAATGACCATTGACCACCCGATTTCTCCAAGGTCTGTAGCTGAGGAGAAGTCAAAACCTAAGTCTATCTTTAAGATGGACTCTAAACATAAAGTAAGGTCAGTTTGGCTTCTGGCATCTCCTTCCTTTTTATTTAATTTTTGTGAGGCTGGCAAGAAAGCGGACATCTATAGGTCTCGTTGATGCACGAGTGGGCATTACCAAGAGGGGGAAAGTAGTGACCCGATCCCTCTCGTGGGGAACAGAGGATTGTTCTTCCCACATCTTAGGCGGCTCTTGGTGTCTTTTGGAGAGGAGGGGCAGAGCCTGTTTTGGTGGGAGACCCATATCGTAGAGTGGTCCGAAGACCAACACCAACCCCTATGCAGATTGGGTGTACTTCACAGGGACTCAGAAGTGGACAATTGTGTCCTTCCCCTGCAATGCCTTGCTCTACACCCCCCACAGGTGCCCACACTGAGTTCACACCATGCTAAACCAGTGTGCATAGTTCTGAGTTGCTATGCATCCCCCGTGGGAGCGATGTCATCGCATGGCTCAGCCAGGCCTCTGTCAGCCAAATCGAGTTGATGCTAAAGTACTTGTACGGTTTTCAATGCTACAGAGCCAACCTGCTGTCTAATGAATCCTATCAATCGATTTAAAATAAAGGGTCCTAAAATAGCTATCAAAAGCACACTAAGCAAGGGCCCAACAAGGGGCATCAGGAGGGAAAACATGCTACCAATCAGTGGCAGCTCTAGAAAATTTCTGTCTCTGTAGACCCTCAGTTTATGGAGTTTGTGCACCTGTAATTCTATCAGGCCAGATTCATTAACATAATAGCAACATTCTTCCTTAAGGAAAAGGCAGGTTCTACCCTTCTCGGCTGTAGGAAGGTCTAAGGCATGGTGATTCTGCCAGGTAACTTGGACTAGTGAGGTTATTTGCCTTTGCAGGAAAGCCAGAGATTCAGCTGAAGCCTCTATAGCTAATTGAAATTGTTCAGCTAACTTATTGGTGACTATAATAGAATGCCCCAGTGATCCACCTGCCAATCCAGCAGCCACCACAGAGGTAGTCAGGGAAAGGCCGATCACAAAGGACAAAATAATGCACGTTTCTCTCTTTTGAAATTTTCAGAAGACATAAAAAATTCTGCAGGGGTACGAAAAGTTAGTTGAGGAATCAAGGTAACAGGGAGGCACAACATGGAGGGATCTCTATTTTTTGATAAGTATTTAGTGAGGGTGCCATTGCACCAAATAAAATATCCTCTTGGGGCAAAAATATCAGAAGATGGAGTCTGAGTAATATTGCACTTTCCTTTTCCAGTGTCTGAATAACAAAAAGGAAATTTGGAAAATGGCCAATAGAGTTCAACCTCAGGAATAGGAGAGGTCTTTATTGATTTTACTGTTGTAGAATTTAGTGCAAAAGAAGAGGGGACAGCTACTAAGAGCGGACAGCCCAACATAGCACACAAAAAAGCATGAGGAGAGGTTTCCCAGTCCTGAAACTTTGGCCAACATCAGCCCTTCCCTTAAGAGGGAAATCCAAGAAAATGGATGAGTAGCAGGAGAGACAGGAAGCTGGCTATTAAGCTCTCGTTCTGTATTTGAAATATGAGAATAGACAGCAGATTGTACTTGAACAAGAGAGCGCCAGATATAGATCTTGCTACAAGGGAGACTTTCCTTCCTGCTCATATGCAAGGCTCCTCTTACAGGAGAAGTCCAGCGGCTATCCCAAGGGTCCCAGACAACCAAAGTAAATCCTGTGGATGTCTTAAAGAAAACAGGGCAGGACATGTTCTACCTGGTCTACACAGGACATCTGTAAAATTTAAATATATGGCCTTTTGACACCCTGAAGGGGGGCAATCAGCAGTAGCCAATATCTCCCCTTTAATCTGTTTATAATTTGTCTAATTTTCAGCTGAATAAAATCAGCATTCAGACTCTTTCCTGCCTTCTCCATGGCCTGGCTCTCTAAAGTGGGGAGTGGGAGAAAAAATTCAGAATCCTATGGCCAACATCTTATCTCCACCCTTCCTTAGCTTCCAATTTGTTTTAGTAAAGTAATGGTATTTATAAACATAGATGGTCAAAACTATTTGGAGACAAGGACCTTGGCAGCAAGAACTAACTAATCTCTCTCTCTCTCTCTCTCTCTCTCTCTCTCTCTCTTGCTCTCTTCTCCCTTCCTTCTTTCCTTCCTTCTTTTCTTTCTTTTTATATTGACTGTGTGTGTGTGTGTGTGTGTGTGTAGTGTAGTGTACACAGGCACATGCAAGCCACAGTAGACATGTGCAGATCAGAGAACGTCAGGAATCAGTTCTCTCCTTCCACTCTGTGGGTTCTAGGTTTTGAACTCACGTCATCGCGCTGTAGGGTTTCTTTCCCCACTGAGCCAAGAGCTAGCTGAGAACTCTACTTTCTAATAACACACTGCCTCTCGCCAAAACCCACCCCGCTAAGTTACTTACATAAGCACCATTACTAACAGGTCTCCCCGTTTTTACCTTCTCAAAAGGAAAATAACTGGAAAACAAAAGATTTTAACATAGAGCTACATTCACAGTGCAAACTTGCATAAAGCGGAAAATTTGAAGGAAAAAAATTAACATCATACAGGACCCCGGCCCGCACTTATATTAACAGAGAACCCTTTACTTTCGAAAGCGTGAAATTTTTCGTGTTTCACTTTTCATTTTCAAAATAAAACTTAACAGGATACCGAGAATTCACCCAGTACTTCAGCGAGTCTCAAGTCAGACAAAGCTCAGGAGACCCAAGGGGCGACCAAGAGTTCCAAAGGCTGCAGCCAGCCACCGACTGCCACTACCGGTGATGCAAGAGAAGGCCCCAAGGAGAAGGCGGGGCCCACCTCGCTCCCGCTGGGGAAGCTGTTTTGGAAGAAGGTGAGTCTGTGAGGTGTTTGCAGGGCCTTTGGGGCTGAGGTGGCTTAGGAGTTATCTCCGGTGGGCAAACGGATGTTGACGATTCTCAGAGGTTTTCTTCTCCTCCATGATTCAATTTGTCACTGAATGGCAGACTCCTAATGTACTCCTGGGTAGAATGAGTCGCCGGTCCGTGCTGTACACAGGTGCTTTGTGGCAGAGAAACAGAGACAAACGACTAACAGTTTCACTCTTTGAATGACCTGGATCAGGGACAGAAAGAAGGCTCTGGTGTGTCGTGGCTATATTGTGCCTCCTCTGTGATCGTCGGTAACCTGGGCTTCCTCGGCGCACACCCTTTCTGGGGAGAGGACATTCTGTCTTCGCCCCTCCCGGTCCAGATGCAACCTTCTGAGCTGATTCTTGATCCCCATTTTAGAAAATAAGGGTGTCCACCATATCGACAGCAGGGGCGAGTTCTTTGGTGTACAAGAAAGGGGGAGGAGGTGCGGCACCAGGCAGTGAAATGGAGGCTGGGTTGAAGTTTCGCATCTGCGCAGAGCAAACCCCACTGTAACACGTGCTCAGAACCTGACCTGGTTCAGATCTCTCCAAGAGATGAATAGATTCGCACAGCCAGAAGGACCTATCTCGGTGGCTCCTTCAAAACCTGTGCCACTCGGCTGGCTGCACAGAACAGTGGCAAATGCAGACGCCACTTCTCGGGTCTGCTTCACTCTCTCGTGAAGAATCCAGCTGGACCCACACACACCCCAAACCCCCCAAGCCACTTTCTGGTTTATTTCTTGTTGTAGAGAGTTTTTCTTCTAGATGCTTCCCAGGACACTGATTCCAGTCATTCAGAAACACATTGGAACATGTCAACTGATAGCTTTAATCCTCTTTCTGCCTATACTTACTAATTTAGAAGTCTTTTGCCAGCAATATAATATAGAAGATAATGTCTAAACAATTTACACACACATATTGATGGAAAGTAAATTTAGTCCCATGACCTATATTTGAATATTCACATTTAAAGAATGATTATATATATTCATATATGAATGAGACATATATGTATTGTGCACATATATGTATCATCTATATAGCGATATACCATATATACAAGTGCATATGGAAGTTATATACATATTCAGCCAGGTATGATGGTTCACGGCTTTAACCCCACCACTCAGGAGGCAGAGACAAGAGGATCTCTGAGATTTTGAAGCTAGCATGGTTTAATGAGTGACTTCCAGGACAGCACAACTAAATAGGGAGACCTGGTCTCAAAAAACAACAAACAAACAAACAAAACTTGTACATATATTCAAAGTAGAGATAAACATAGATCTTTGCAGCCTAGAGAGACAACTCAATGGTTCAGAGCAAGTACTGCTCCTGTGGGGACCTGACACCTTTGACTTCTTGGGCAGGCACACACACTCACACACACTCACACACACTCACACACACACACACACAACTAACTAGTTTTTGAAAGCAGATCGTTGCTCAAGGTGAGGCTAGGTACATTGAGTTTAGAAAGGAATCCAGCGAAACGGGAACACGTTACATAAAAAGTGGTCCTGGTGTGCGGTAAATTTGGATCCTCCAAAAAGCACATACCAAACAGAAGTACATGAGTGATTCATGGGGTAGATCCCTGTGGGTGGCAAAGGGGTGGAGAGGCCACAGTGAGAGGTTGTTGGAGGAGCAGGAGGAAGGGGGGAGAAGGAAGGGAGGGAGGGGGGGGGAGAAGGAAGGGAGGGAGGGAGGGAAGAAGGAAGGAAGGAAGGAAGGAAGGAAGGAAGGAAGGAAGGAAGGAAGGAAGGAAGGAAGGAAGGAAGGAAGGAAGGAAGGGCTTGAAGCTGGTGCTGGCAGATGACAGGGGGAAGGTTACAGCCCAGACTTCCTACCAAGAGTCCCACACTGAACAGGAATACCTGACCCAGGCCCCCTCTGAGCTCTATCAGTGACAGTCATCAGAGAAAGCACCATGGAGTGCTGAAGCTGTGACAGGTGGACTCTGTCCCTGCAGGAGGTCTGATACACCTCCAGGATGCTGTCCCTGTCCCAGCCATCTGGGCTGCTGTCTCACTGACAGACTTTTCCACCCTCCTGGGCCCCCTAGGCAAGGAAGCCCCAGCAAAAGGCTAGATGCTCCCAGACACACTAGGGATGAGATGAGCCGTCCAGGCTTTGTGAGATGAGGGTTCATCGAGCATCTGTGAGCGCAGACCATCTGTCACGTGATCAGAATTGGCCATCTTCTATCTTAAAGAAACTGTAAGAGCTGAACACGTTCTTTTAAAGAAGAGAGGCCTTGTGGATGGATTTGACATGGATAAGTTACATGCTTTGTAGCTCTTTATACAGTTTTTAATGTTTTTATTATTAGATCTCTGAGAATTCTGTGCAATGCGTTTGATCATATTCACCCTCCCCCCCCCCAGCTCCCCCCAGAGCCACCCCTCCCCTACCCACCCAGCTGCATGACCTGTTTTCTTTACCCTTTCAAATCTATTTTGTGCCACCCATTTATTCTTGGGTGTGTGGCCTCCCATAGGAGTGTAGCCAACTTACCAGGACCTACGCCTTTAAAGAAAACTGACTCTCAGACTCCCTGCAGCTGTCAGTTGCCAATCATACCATGGCTAGGGCAGGACTTCCTGTCCACCTTCCCTCTCCACATGAGTGTTTAGTCTGGTTTCTCAGCAATATGCAAATCTTCCATGGGATTCTGCTAGTTGTTGTTGTTGTTGTTGTTGTTGCTTTTTAATGGGAGTGTTTACTGTTGCTAACAGGCTGGACTACTTTTTAGATTAAGCAATTAAGAGCTAGGGGCTACTGGGATGAGCTGGGGGTAATTCTGTTTTTCAGGTTTGAGTGATTCATACCACACATTCCCTATCACAAAGAGGTTGGAAAAAACTGAAAGACACCCCCACATGTTATTAAAATTATTAATGAAAAAGAAGTAACTTTAGTATAAATATAAGTGTGTTTCACAAACTGTTTGGAACATAATTATTTGCCAATCTGAAGTTCAGATTTAATGGGACATTAAATCACGAGGGTGCTCCCTTCCAGGGAGCCTGCAGGATCTGGTCTCTGTCTTGCTTATTCCAGTTTTAGTCTGGGCAGCCGTGTCTTACCTTCAAAACACTGTCTGCTCTTTGTCTGCGCCCAAGTGAGTCTCTCTCTCGGCCGCTCTGTCCAGTTTCCTGCCTAGCCTCTGCAGTCCCTTCAAAGGATGTTCTGGGCAGTCAAACTGTCTCTGCCCTTCCTCTGATGTTTTCTGGCACATCTGTTCACTGGCTGTGGAGGCACCGAACTGTGAGCTGCTCCTCCTGGTTTCTGAGCCATAGCCTTTTCCTAAGGACAGAGGAGAGGGGCAGAGGGCTGCCTAGGGCTCTCCTCTGCTCCTGGTTACAGAGATGGGAAGCCAAGCAATGGGCAAATACAGATGACGCACAGGACCCAGGCATGGCCCATCATGGGCAGGGTCATCTTCCAGAGAAGAGCAGAGACACTTCCCACCCCCTCAATAGGAAGATGGGCTTTTGCACAGGACGTAGAGACAACTTAGAAGTGATCAATGACTTGGAAAAAAGGGAGGTGCCTAACAGGCTGCCAGTCCCCCTTCCCCCCCCCATGTGGGTGGTTACCACAGTCTTGATCTTCATCCAGTAGACATTCTGTTTTCTTTGAGTTCTGTGGCTGCATCTGATTTATCTAAACACAGTGGAAGAACAGAAGCCACATCTCCTGACTGCTCCCTCCATAGGAGCCTGTGGAATCTGGACTCAGTCCTGTCTTTATTTATCAGTAAGCAGGAGTGCTATGTCTTAAAAATACTGCTCATCAAGCTTACCAGCTCAGTGAGGTCATTAACGCAGTCTGAACAGTGGAGAGTAAAGACCTCAAGAAAGCAGCTGAGATTGATAGGACCTAGAACTCCTTGTTACAAGAGTCAAGCGCCCCTTGACTACAGAGAATGAGCCATTAAGGTTCTGAGACCCTCATCATACCCTGCCTACCCCTTCCCAACTTCAGAGCCTGTGTAATTGAAGCAGTATTGACAGCGTCTCTTTGTTATTGGGGTTGTAACGGTCAGAGCCTGGGTCCTGGCAACTATTAAAAGCTGGGCTACTCATCCTCTATCCACCGGTAGTGGAAAAGGGGTGTATTTAATGGGGCCACATTTGGAAGAGGAACAAGTAAAGAAGCCCAGTAGCTTCCGACTCCGTCTTCCTGGCCTGACGTGAGGTTACAGTTACATTAAGAACAAGAGGGCTGAAGAGATGGCTCAGCGGTTAAGAGCACTGACTGCTCTTTCAGAGGTCCTGAGTTCAAATCCCAGCAACCACATGGTGGCTCACAACCATCTGTAATGGGATCCGATGCCCTCTTCTGGAGTGTCTGAAGACAGCCACAGCATAGTCATATAAATAAATAAATAAATCTTTAAAAAAAAAAAAAAAGAGCAAGAGGTGTATAGCTAAATTATCTTGATCAAGTCCTGGTCCTGCCCATCAGTGAGTCATCAGTGCTCATTGCTTTGCATATGCAAATGAGCCACATCAATCTCCTTGAACTGATGGCTATAAACAAATCTATGTCCTGCCCCCACTTGTCCTGTCTGTGTGGGTCTAGGAAGCTAAGACAGGTGACTAAAAATTGTTCTGGGCTCTAAGGCCACAGTGTTCAGGGCTTGAGGTCTGAATTGATTTTCTCTTCCATGGGGTATGAAATGGTGGCTGGACTTGGACTCTCGGCCTTTCTGAATCTTTACATTAGTTGGATGTTTCAGTAGCTGTTGGTGTGGAGGCAGAACCTTCTGGTGAACTTATAAACTTATACAAAGTTCAGAAAGATTTGGTGGTTCTTGGGCACGCACACACACACACACACACCCCTTAACATTGCACAGTACAAGGCTTTTTCATTTTTCCATATATATATGTATATATACATTTATGTATATATATGGGATTGAACTATATTTGCCACCCCACCTCCACCCCATAAACATATATTATATATGTTTATATATATATGTGGGCTTGAAACGTGGCAAATACTCTACCACTGAACTATATCCCCATCTCCACCCCACCCCACCCCCACCCCACTTTGCTAGTTTGAGGCAGGGTCTGAACTAAGCTTCTGACAGCACAGCTCTCACCTCAAAGGGAGCACGGGTTCACCCTGGGGCTAACTGTTAGTGACCACGGCTCAGGAACAGGCTCAGGTTCTCTGAAACACCACATCCCAGCAGTAACGGTTTCTCGAACTTTTCATCTTAACAGAACAAAGAAAGTCATAAATCAGTTCGCTTTTGAAATATACTGGTGGAAACACCAGTCCACAGCAGTGCTGAGCATGGTCTCAGATGCTATCTTGAGACATTCTTAGCTCTGGGGTTGATGGGACAAAGGAGCCCGTTTGTAAAGACCACAACAGCCAGCCATGTGCCGTAGCCCCTTTCAGCAAATATTCACAATTAGAAGTTGAGAGCGTTGTTTCCTCCATTTGCTTTTATGCGTGTTGACACAGCAGAGATCCTGACACCAAGTTGACTGAATAGATCTAAGCAAAACAACAATCAATATAAAGGGGAAAAAAAGAATATAAATTCAAGTGGTATAGGGCAGTATTGAACTCAAAGACACTGTCAAAATTATCCAAGTATGAGGGAAGATCAGTTGGGCTAGTTCTCAAAATAAGGACTATTGGGGCTGATGAGATCACTCAGTGGGTAAAGGTGCTTGCGGCCAAGCCTGATGACCTGAGTCCGATCCCTGGAACCCACTTGATGGATGGAGAGAACTTGTGCAAGTTGGTCTCTGACCTCCAAATGCATGCTGTACCACACATAAAGAGACACAGAAATAAAAGTAGTATGACTTTTATCAATGTCACATAGCAATCTCAGATTGGTCACAAACCCACTAGGTAGCTAATCTTAACCTTCTATCCCACCCCCCAAGTGCTGGGATTTTACAGGCATGTGCCACCATGCCAGGTTCATGTGGTGCTGGTTTTGGAATCCAAGGCTCTGCATGCCAAGAAAGCGTACTACCAACTGAACTGCATCCCAAACCCCAAAACACATGGAAGGGTCTGGAAATCTAGAGCCACGGTCAAGATCAAGGGAACATCAGTGCTCAGAATGAATGTGGCCCATCCCTCTCTGTCACCTATGCCCACCCTAAACTAACAAGCTAGGACCTTTATGGACAGGAACATCCAAGATACAGACTGGCCTCGCTTCAGAAAGCTGGGGTGAGAATAAAACTTGAAACCCTGCCTGCTCTACTCTTAAACAGAGGGGTTGTTTCCTTGACCTGGGAATAGTAAACAGTGTATTGACTCTGGAAGCCATTGTGGGTTTGGCTTGAAGAAGTCTGGCTTTTAAAAGTATCCTTTGAGTCTTTGCTTGTGTGTACTAGCTTCCCACTGGCCTGGAGAGAGGGCTTGGCTCTTGCTTACTTTTCTAACACTGTGATAAAATGCTATGACCAAAAGCAAATCATGGGGGAGTTTATTTCAGGTCATACTCCATCACTGAGAGAGGTCAAGGCGGGAATCTGGAAGCAGGAGCTGATGGAGAGGCCATGGATGGATGCTGCCTACTGACTTGCTCCTCATGACCTGCTCAGCCTGCTTTCTTATAGAACACAGGACCACCTGCCCAGAGGTAGCCCCACCCACAGCAGGCTGGACCCTCCTACACTGATCACTAAACAAGACAATACCCTACAGGCATGCCTACCCACCAAGCTTAGAAGAGGTGTTTTATCAGCTAGATTCCCCTCTTCCCAGAAGTCTAGATTTGTGTCAAATTGGCAAACACCAACTAGCTCACACGCCAAGAAAGCAGCATTCCTTGTAAATAGCGTCCGACTGTAGCATCATTTTCTCATCAACAGAAGCTTCCAGAAATGTGTTCTTCTGTGCCCAGGATGTCATTGATATGGAAACAAGATGAACAGAAAGAAACAGTCCAAGCTGATGATCCTTGCTAGGCAGACAGCTAGTTCACAGTCACCGGACAGGGGCTTGGGCCCAGTATAGCATGCTCACTCTCTAGCTGTTTAACCCCAGCAAGTGACTTGGCTTCTCTGTGCATTTCTTACACTGTCAATGGTGGTCATATATGTATTGTTTGAGATAGCTCAAGGTAGAATGTTTGCCCAGCATGCAGGGAGCCTTGGATTTGCTCCCCAGCATCACATAAGTGAGTGCAGCAGTACACACTTGAAATCACAGTCCTGGGAAAGTGGAGGCAGGAAATCAGAAGTTCAAAGTCATCTTTTGACTATAGAATGAGTACAAAGCTAGCTTCAAACGTATGACACTTAGGAATAAAAATAACTATTATTACATATTATTATATAGTTAATATTGTTGTTCTGATTTTACTGGCTAATAGAAAATATAAAGCAAATATGTGCTTTTCCACAGCTGCAACTCAATGGCTCTTGTTTTCTGTGATGTTCCTATTCCATGCATATCCTACCTGTGACATTGTATTTATTCTCTGTTTGTTGCATTTTGAAATACACAACTAGCTATGCTTGCTATACTGTTGGCCTTTGTGGAAGTCTCCTTTGAGTTCCTGCTAGAACAAGGTCCACATTAACAATTTAGTATCTGAAAACTTCCCTACTGGATTGGTAGACCAGATAGCCCTTTGCTTTCACTTAACTTATGTTGGTAATACCTTGACTCTTGCTTTTGTTTTTATCTTCCTGTAGTCAGTTAAGGAGGATGCACTTTCCACAGGTGCAGAGGAGAACGTAAGTGACTGGGTGCCATCTTAAATCATTCCACTGTCATCTTCGGTGTGCCGGGCCATTGGGCGCTCAATGTGGAGATCCCTGATTTGCACATCCTGGGTAGACTCTTTCATCCCTTTTTACAATTAGGGACAGGAAGTGTGGGGGCGGTGGGGGGGCGCTGGGGGGAACCAACACTGAATCAGTGTTTTATGATTCCCAAAGATAAGGGAAAAAAGTAAGAGCAAAATCAGCATATTCTCTTTTATAGCTTGTCATCCTTTAGGGGTGAAAGAGTCTACTGCACAGAGTAACGGCTTTGCACATCTATGAGGGCTGGGGTTGCATCTTCTGCTTCACTCTACATTGATTTGCTCCTTCACCCTCGGTTCTGTGGTTATCCAGATTCTCGATAACTTTGGTTTGTACTCACCAGTCATTTGCCTCAGGCATGAGAGACAATGTCACACACCAATAATCCAGACTGTTGACTCTGATAGGAAGCTGACCAAAGGGTTTTGCACTGATAGATAGACCGAATGTTCCAGAGATAGCAAAATTTTTAAATAGTACATTCATGTCCGAAGGGATGGCACTGTGCGTATGAACTCTCCCTTTCTCACACACATACATATGCACAAATGTAACTTTTGAAAATGTCATCCCGAGAGATTAATCCATGGGGCCTCTGGAGCTTCAGGCCCAAGACAGCAGCTCTCAGCGCTAAAAGCAGTGTAGACTCTGAACATTTTTAGATTGGCATCAGTGACTTCACAACTTCTTAAGATACAATAGGACACAATCACTTTGCTCAAGTAAAATGGGGCAGGTTCCTTCTGGAGTCTCGTGTCCACTTGGCATGAGCAGTGTGCAAGCGATGAGTGACTGGAGCCAAGTGCATGCTGGGAATCCAAATACTGAATGTTCGTCATGATAGGGGTGGGCACTGGAATGGCTGTGTGTGATTCCTTTTGTGTACTTTTTCTTTTCATTGGCATACATATATAATACATAATGTGTATGTATATATGCACTTCACATGATATAAAATTACATAAGGACATTTCACACAAGCATATAGTGTTCTTTGAGGGTGTTACCCCACACTCCTCTCCCCTCTTCTCTCTTCCTGTTCCCCTCCACAGTCCCCACTGTTCCCCTAGATGTGTTATGATTCTTATGGGAGAAAAATCCCAACAATCTGTTGGTTTTGCTATTGTTCCTCCTCTCTCTTCATACGTTCTTTTGTTCATTCATTGACTTTCTTTCCTTTCTTCTTTCATTTCTTGAGTCAAAGTTAATAAGTCAGGAAGGCTCGGGCCTCTCATGATTCCAGAAAGTTCTTGTGAATTTACTGGACATTTTCTAAGAATCCAGAATCTTTTCTCCTACCGACCTGAAAAGCATCAGTCAGCTTGGAAGTTCTGAGTTCTCTAAGCTTTGGGGGAGAAAGCTGTGTATTCCTTTATCCCAGGAGCCCTGAAGACCCTGTAGCTCAGATGTTAAAATCTGGAGTTGATCTGAAACAGCCAAGCACATTTCACCTTGTGCCACATACATAATATGGACTAGGCCTGGATGAATTGATATGTTCCTAATATCAAAAGATAACAAAGTTAGTGGGGAGGTGAAGAAGAGCAAGACATTTTTAACAAAAGTGAAGAAATGTTTTAGACATTGCTTTTTTCTCTCATTTAACCCCATACCTTAATTTTAAGACTCCACATTTACCATTTAGCTGCCCATTACGTGGAGAGAGTGAGGCTAAACAGTTATGACCTAGACATCATTATCCCCAGGTCACATTTCTGCTTGGACCTCAGTTTACTCATCTGTTAAATGGGGATAATGATAGAACAAGTTTGTGGCCCTGGTGGGAATTAAATGAGATACTAGATGGGCAGTGGTGGTGCACGCCTTTAATCCTAGCACTTGGGAGGCAGAGGCAGGTGGATTTCTGAGTTTGAGGTCAGCCTGGTCTACAGAGTGAGTTCCAGGACAGGCAGGGTTACACAGAGAAACCCTATCTCGAAAAAACCAAAAAATTAAAATTAAAATTAAAAATTA
This sequence comes from Apodemus sylvaticus, assembly GCF_947179515.1. NCBI lineage: Eukaryota > Metazoa > Chordata > Mammalia > Rodentia > Muridae > Apodemus > Apodemus sylvaticus. The sequence continues at coordinate 155,975,171 of NC_067476.1, read as the reverse complement.
TAAAAATTAAAAAAAATAAATGAGATGCTAATTTAGGCATCAGTAAACCACATTTCTCAGACCAAATCCAGTCCACCACCTATTTTTCTTATCTGGCCCACAAGTGAAAAGTGGTCTTCTATATTTTCAAATGGCTGAGGGAGGAAAAAATGAAAGAAAAATAATTTCATGAGATGTGGAAATCACATAAATTCAAATGCCAGTGTCAACAAATTTGTTTAGAACGCAGCCACGTGTCCCTTTCTGCATCGTCTCTGGATGTCTGCAGGCCAAGACCGGCAACACCTCTTGCAGGGAGGCTCGCAACCTGCAGCAGCCGCGCTGGTGGGCGGTGAGTGGCAGAGCACAGAGGGCTGGCCCACCATTCTGTGCGAGCCCAGGGAAATTATGCTCCCTCCCTCTCACTAGCTCGGCATCCAGGTGGAGCGCAGCAGTGTGTAAAACTGAAGTTCATCTCACTTCTTCCTCCCTGGAGGGGCAAATGCACCGACTGTCTGCGCTCCCTCACTGCAGGGCAGTCAGAGCCTCTGACTCCAGAGTTCTGGAGCAGCAGGGTTGAAGTGTTACGGTTTGTTTCTTTTTTGTAACCATTCACACCTTTCCAAAGCCACAGTGACCCCCTGAGCAGAAGGTGCGTGTGACGCCAACACGACATCCGTGTTTTCATGAAAAGACCACAGGAAGTTTAGAACTCCTTCTAAATGTAGATTCTAATCCTATAGGAAATAAAATCTGGGCCAGCAAGATGGCTCAGTGGGTAAAGGCACCTGCTGCTAAGCCTGAGGGTAGGAGTTGATCCCTGAGACCCCGTGGTGGAAGGAGAGAACCCAGTCCTGAGAATTTCCTGTCATGTGCATCCCTGCATCACAAACACAGATAAATAAACACAAGATTAAAAAGCAGTCCAACAGAGTGGTGTTCACTGTGAACCCCAGCACTGCAGAGGCAGAGGCAGGCAGCTCTCGCTGTTAGTTCAAGCGAGAGTTCCAGGACAGCCAGAGCTACTCATTCAGAGTCCCTATCTAAAACAAACACCTGGGATCAGCACTTAGGAAGCAGAGGTAGGCAGATTTCTGAGTTTGAGACCAGCCTAGTCTATAGAGTGGGTTCCAGGACAGCCAATGTTACACAGAGAAATCTCATCTATAGCAGTTATGGAAAAGCTCAGGTATAACACAAAAATGTTTTGGCCTTGGTTGGTTGAATTATTATAACTAATGAAACTAATCTTTCCTTGATAATAATGTATGCAACCAAAACAACTGCTACTTCTTAGCAAGAACTTGAAAGCTACACCTGAAAAAACAAAACAAAAAACCCAGCCTCGATGAGAAAGAAAACAGCCTCACTGACGCCATTGCTGAGAGGAGAATCAGTTTCTGACATGGCTGCACCTGGACGCCCTGTCTGTCTCAGCCTGGCCCTGCTGTGGTTGGAGCTTCGCAGCCTCAGAGTCAGGAGGAAGGAGACACAGGTTTTGTCAGGCTACACTGTGGTAACAAAGTCTCAAAGTTCAGAGTATGCCCCATTCATAACCCCTTCCTAAAAGACAAAGTCTCCCAGGCCAAACTCAAACTGCTCAGCGGTGGATGGCTTTGAGGCTGATCCTCCTGCCTCCACCTCCTGAGTGCTGGGATTACGGGTATGTGCTGTCACCTCCAGTTTATATGGGGCTGAGGATCAAAGCCAGGGCTTCCTGCACACTGGGTGAGCACTGTCCCCAGGAGTCACATCCCAGCCCACAGTCAGCTGCTTTCTCCCTGTTTTGTCATTCCTTCTGCTAAGCTGCTGTCTGTTGGCCACAGCTGCTTCAAGTAACTGCTTCCTGCTGGTATCAGAGGGAGGGACCAGAGAGGAGACAGTGCTGGGTGAGGCATGCCCAGGCTCCTGCTGGGTCAGCATCCACTCACAATCTGACATTACAACCAACGCAACTTGCATCACGGGTCCAGACTGTGTTCTCAGGATTTCCCCTCTAGGTTCTTGTACACAAAGGCTCAAAATGTTCTAAATACAGAATCATTCTGAGTCCAGGAGGTCAAAGTCTGTTCTTACCTACTCAGGAACCATCTCCCGCCCTTCCACAGCAGTTCCGTAACAGCTCTTCTGTGGCCACGAGGTAGCAAACATGAGGACGAAATCCCAGGAGACCAAGGACAGCAGAGCCAAAGGACGGGAGGGTACAAGTTCTTAGAAGATGGCAGAGCCTCATGCACAAGAGAACTTTTGGCTGTTAGCCATCTGTTTCACTGGCCAGCAGGAACCCCCCTCCCCATTTTCCTCAAAATGGCTGCTACCCTCTGGGATGACTTAAGCTAAATTAGCCAACTGTTTGTAATCCTCATTTGTAAATCGGGGATAACATTACTTTTGTAACCTTGTCCCAAGGTCGTATGGAAGAAGGACACTGTACGATGGCAGACATGGAAAGAGCTCTAAATGGACCCCTAAGCCATTGGGTGCCCTAAGTCATACATGGTCACGGGGTAGACAGGTATAATGTCAGCACAAGTAAGGACCGGTAGTGTTAGCTGAGTGTCTGTGGTGCCTGTCACATACCTGAGAACTTGACACGTATTTTCTGATTATACATGATCTTTCTTAGTCTCTGTTCTATTGCTGAGACAAGGCACAATGACCAAGGCAACTTATGAAAGAAAGCATAGAATTGGGGGCTGGCTAATAGTTTTAGTGTGTTAGTCCATGGCCATTGTGTCGGGAAGCATGGCAACAGGCAGGCAGCATAGAGGGCAGGTGGTAGCTAAGAACTCACATCTTGACTCACAAGCAGGAGACAGAGCTAATTGGAATGACGTACCTCAAAGTCCACCCCCAACACACCTCTACCAACAAGGCCACACTTCCTAATCTCTCTTAAATAGTTCCACCAACTAAGAGCCAAGTATTCAAACATGCAAGCCTCTACAGGCTGTTCTCATTCAAACCACCAAGGGATCTCGGCACAGGCTGGATGTAATTACTCTGAGGTAGACCGAAGAGAGCCTTTCTAGAATGAAAGGGTGGAAGAGACTCCTCTCTATGTCTGTATCTTCATAGAAAAGGAATTTGCCAACTCCACTCCTGTCTGTCTGTCCATCTGTCTGTCTATCCTGTGATCAGCAATCATTTGTCTGTGAGCTCATACTTTACATCCTGAATATTGCCTCTTGAAGATTTGCCCGTATAGAAACCAGTCACAGGTTCAAACCCACAGCTACTCTGCAGATAGAACAACCAAGATTCCTTCATACAACGTGCTTTGGGGGAGTATTTGGGTGTGAGGGGGTTGTTTTGTTTTGTTTTCTTATTACCTGGCAAAATAATCTAGGCGGCGCGTGAGTCACCAGTAGAGTCTGTAAGGCTTGAGGAAGTAGAACCAGCCTTACAAACTGTGGATCTCAATGAAGAAGAGACCCAGCCTGAACCCACAGACATAAAAGTCAAAGAAGAAAGCAAGCCCCGGAGGACCCCTCTGATGGCGCTTCTCAGACAAATGGTAAGCCACTTCCGGTCCCTGAAGAGCGGACTTCCGGTCTTGCCCATGTGTGAGCCTTCCCCTGTGGTGAGGCATGGGGACTCCGCGTGGGCTCACGAGAAAATTCCATCCACTCTTCCCATCCCATCATAAGGCCTGCTTCTTGCTACCATTCCTCACCTCTGATAACTCCCTTTTTAGTAAATTAAGAGACTTTTGACTGTAAGTTTTGACAACAGTATCCACCCAGAAGTTAATTTCATTAGTGGCTTTGCCCTCTGTATTTGATGTTTGTTTCACTTGTCTGTAAATGATTCTGCTTTCCCACTGTGGTAATGATGTGAGCTTTCCTCTTATTCAAATGAATTGTGTACATAAAGAACATAAGGATAGATAAAAATGGGGCTGGAGAGATGGCTCAACCGTTAAGAGCATGCGTACGCTGCTCTGGCAGAGGACCAGGGCTCTGTTCCCGTTAAAGAATATATAAATAAATAAAAACAAGCCCTTAAAAACCATATAAGGCATTTTTTGGGGATTAAACATTAAATAGTATAACTTATAGGCAGGAATAATAGTTTACACTTGTAGTCCTAGCACTTAAGAAGCTAGAGTGGATTCCTAGGTCAAAGCTACATTGTGCTACATAGTGAAACTCAGTACGGAAAAACAAAAGCAGCCAAAGCCACAGACAGAATGACAGAAGTCCTGAAGGTGACCTATGAATGACCTAGGTCATTGGAACACAGAAGTGTTGCTTGATGTTCTTACAGGGGATGTGTCTGGCTGCACAGCTTGCTTGGTGATTTCGCCATGCTCTTTATCTCTGTGGAGTGGAAAGAATGTGGACAGACACCTTTGGGTCCCAGTGACTTTTAATATCTAGGAACTTAAACGGGCACAAGATAACTGTCACTGTGGGACAGCAGCAAGGCCCGAGCAAAAAGGCTATTGCATAATTCTCTGTTAACAAAGTCCTCCATCATCGGTCCCACCAGCTGTCCCACCAATCGTCCCCACCATCCATTGGGCACCTCTATTATTGTATTCAGGGGTCTAATCAACGTGCAGATAAAGAAAAAGGCAGCTGAGCCCTTGCACCTGGGACCAAGACCTATAGGCCGTGTTCTTTTCTTGTTAGCTCCTTGTTGGCAGGGAGGCCTTAGAAGCAGTGGGCGGGCCGAGGCTGATCCCACCTTTCTCTTGGCTCTAAAAGAGAGTTTGAGGCCAGCCGGATGGCTCCTCAGGCAAAGGCACTGGCTATGAAGCTTAACAACTAGAGTTTGATCTCCCAGACTCATTGGCATTGTCCCGTGTCACCCAAGCACATGTGCGCATGTGCACACATGCACACCTGCCCAAGACTAATCTGGGTTCCAGCCCCAAAACTTGTTTAAAACACTGCTGCGGTGGCAAGCATTTGTCATCCCATCTGTCATCCCAGCCCTCCTATGGGGGGACAGGAAGTGGAGACAGAACTTGTTAGTTCACAGGCCACCTGGCCTGGAAGTCCCTGCAGCCACAGAGATAGTGCAGTAGATGACAAGAGGGGGTTCCCAAATGTTGTTCTCTGGTTTCCACATGGGTGCCATCAGACCTGAGAGCCTGCTCCCAACAAACGCGCGCATGCGCACGAGAGAGAGAGACAGAGACAGAGAGACAGAGAGAGAGAGCATTTAGCACAGTCATCCCTTGGGGAACAAAGCCCAGTAATGGGGAAAAGGGGAAAAAAGGTCTTCCTTGTTGATCCGGCTCACACTCAACGAGCAGGCTTCTGTATCTCCCACGCAACCTTGCCTGAGTGAAGGCACACGTACACACACTTAAATATGTTTACATCTGTATTTATTTTGTGTTTGGGGATGACGCATGTGTGTAGAGGTCAGGGGGCGGCTTGTAGCAGTCAGTTCTCGCCCTCCGCCGTGTGGGTCCTAGGAATCAAACTCCAGTTGTCAAACTTGGTGGCAGGCACCGCTACCTGACGAGCCACGCCCCAGCCTTACACTTATGCTCATTCTTATGCTTGTGTATTGTTTACTTTCAGGAAACATTTGTCATTTGTTTTGTTTTGTTTTGTTTGTTGTTTTTTTTTTTTTAAATTGTACTCAAGGCCTCAAGGTTAACTTAAAATCTTTGGATTTATACAGGGCATCAAAGCAGGGGGCGTTGAAAATGGACCTGACATGTAACCTTCTGCTAAGGGTTAGGGCAACTTGTTAAGGCCAAATAGCCGAATGCTTCCAACTTATTTTAGTATAATTAGAAAATTATAATTTTTTAAAAAGAATTTATCTAATTAATAGAGAGCCCAATAGCAAAACCTTTGGTTTGCATCCAACTTCACTAGCTGGAGGGGTGACTGCCTAGCCTCTGTCTCACCTCCCTGGCTCTCTGATGATGCACCTCAGTGACCTGTGGCAAAGTCTTTGTTGAATTTTTTTTTTTCAGACAATGCAACTGTCCCACTCGTGGCTTTGCTTTTTCCCTGTTTTTGTTTTTGTTTGTTTTGTTTGTTTTTTTTTTTTGCTGTTGGTTTTTGTTTGTTGTTTGTTTGTTTTTGACATTTAGGTCAGGTTATCACAACACCCACACAAACCTCTAAAAACCAGCAGCCTCATAGGAAGCAGTGTGGTACCTGTGTCTGGCCATGTGGCCCAATCTGCCTCAAATTCCTAGCAATCCTCCTGTCTCACCCTGCCAAGTGTTGGGATTACATATGTGAACCTCTGTGACTGACTTGCCTGATTCATTTGTTTCTTTCTTTTTTAAAAATTATTTATTTATTGTATGAATAAACTGTAGCTGTCTCCAGACACACCAGAAGAGGGTATTGGATCCCATTATAGATCCACCATGTAGTTGCTGGGATTTGAACTCAGGACCTCTGGAAGAGCAGTCAGTGCTCTTAACCTCAGATCCATCTCTTCAGCCTGACTATGAGGTTTAATAAAGGGCCAGCTAAAGGCCGAAATGAGGAGACAGCCAAGACACCTGTTTTTCTGCTAAATAGGCCAATAAAACTTCAAAAATTAGTATCTGCAGGAGAAAGGGAGATGGTTTGAAAATGAGAATTATAGAACAAGATACAGAAGCCTTTAGGCCAAAATTCTGGATCTTGAAATTCCTTTCAGGTATTAAAATCTTAATAAGGGGGTGACAGAGAGATGGCTTGGTACTTAGAAGCACCTAGCACCCAGAGTGGTTCCTAGAAAAAAAATTTTTTTTAAGCCCAATTGTAAGAAAGACTTGAAATTCTCCCAAGTGAATTTCAGGACTCGGAGACTAGAGTCTGAACAATTTGCCCAAAGCCTCAAGCAGACTCAGAGTTCTAAGTCCTATTTCCTATCTCCTATTGGTCCCTTTTTGTTGTTTCTATGGCTACCCTCTGATGTGGGTGCCACACTGCTTCCTACCAGGCTGCTGGTTCCTCGGGGTTCATGTGGGGGCTGGGATGCTGAGCTCCGCTCTCCAGCTTCCCTTATCAATGTTTTCTGTACCAACATCATCTTTATACCTTGGGCTACTGGTTTTAAAATCACAAGCAAAGGAGGAAAGTTAGTACTTGGCCTATATGTTAAGATTGGGTATAGCATTCTTGGATATATTTATTCTTATGATGAAAGTTGTTTCAGACAGCTCATTTATATCACTAACCCAGTTCTATTACAAATGAACATCTCAGTGAAGTAGAAAACTGAGATGCTTAACCTCTGTGGACCTGGAAATTTCTCCTAGAATCATTTCCCTGGATCTGAGTTAATGAGGTTGAGGTAGGAAACTTTGTTGCTAATACTCTCACAGTATCAGAACTTCACCTACGGACTGACAGTGGTGGCCTGCATCTGTAATCCCAGCATTCAGGAGGCAGATGCAGGAGGATCACAAGTACAAGGTCACTCTTGGATACGTATTAAGTCTGAGGCCAGCCTAGGCTATATGAGACTCTGTCTTTAGATAGATAGATGATAGATAGATCAATAGAATAATAGATAAGTAGATAGATGGTAGATAGAATAATAGATAAATAGATAGATAAAATAATAGATAAGTAGATAGTTGATAGATAAGTAGATAGAATAATAGATACATAGATAGAATAATAGATGATAGATGAGATAGATACATACATAGATGCATAGATACATAGATACATAGATAAATACAAAGATGGATAAGCAGATTGATGGCTATTTTTGGTTGTCAACTTGACTACATCTGAAATGAACTACAAACTAGAAATGGAGGGCACAGCTGTGAGAGCTTATTTTTGCTTGAGTGAATCCACTCCCAGTCCAGACCTTGAGGAAGGAAGATACACGACTTTGATCCTGATCTTGAGGAGGGAAGACACGCTTCTAATCAGGACCACACCTGCTGCTGGAAGCCTATAGAAGGACATGGAAGAGGGAGACTTTTGCTCTTTGCTGCCTGTCCTTGTCTTGTTAGCAAGTCCATCCCTGCACTGGCATTAGAACCTACTTCTTTAGGATTCCAGCATAGATGAAGGCCAGCTGAGACACCCAGCCTTGTGGATTGAGTAACTACTGGATTTTTGGACTTTCCTTCACAGCCAGACATTTTTGCATTAGCTGGACTGCAGCCTCTAAGTCATATACACATATACACATATACATATATACACATATACAGAGAGAGAGAGATGTTCATTCTGTGACTCTAGAGAACCCTGACTAACATATCCACCACATCCCTGTCTCCCCAGCGCTGGAATCAAAAGTCTGCACCACAACATCCAATCCACTTCTCCTAACTGTCAGCTCTGGCCGAAGGGTCAAAATCCATTTGCATTCTTTTCCTAACAATACGTGAGCTGATCACCAAATGTTTTTACTCAAATGCTGAACCTCTGAGAGACCCATGTTGGAGGCGGCTCCAAAACTCCACAAAGAATCAAATCATCAAAATGCACAGCACCATGCAAGGGATAAAAACCAGCATCGTTAACATGCGAGAGGCTCGAGACACCGCAGCTAGAGTCTAAACTGCAGGCTGAAATGATTCACCTTTGAGTCTCATGAATAAAACCACACATGAAACAAGTTAGCCCAGCAGAGAGTAAGAAAGTCTCAGAAACTGCTCCTGGGCCTCTCAGATTTTCTATTCTGTGCTAAGTGGTCTCTGAAAGACTTTTAGTGTCCTCAGACAGTAGCTGCTGGTTTTGACAGCTGGTCAAAATAAGCCTCTGTGGCTAGGGTTGTTTGGATGGTAAAGCCCAACCTACATTACCTGAGTTGTCATGGAAACAGGGTTCTGTAGACTATGGAAGGAAGCAGGGGAGTGAGGGAGGGACGGTGGGAGGGACTGTTCTTCATAACAGGGATAATAAGGGCGTGACCTCAGATGAACTTTGATATCTTTATCTGAAGCCAGCAGTTGGTTAGCTCAAGGTGTCTTCTTGTGCCTCAAAGTGAACAGAGGAAAGCTGTTTTCTTTGTCATGCATGCTTGGTGTGTGTGCTTATATACACGTTTGCCCGTACATGGGTGTACACTGAGGGTGTGTGCATGCACATGCCGCAAATGTGCACCTGAGGCTATTGTTAAGAGTCTTCCTTACATGTTAAGGCGTGGTCTCTTGATTGAACCAGGGGCCCTCAGATAAAGCCAGCCTATATAGCCTGATCTCCAGGAATCCTGTCTCCACCTCCCTCCCAGGCACTGGGATCACAAATGACCGCAATGCCCACCCAGTTTCCTGGGGTCTGAGCTCTGTCCTCATAGCCGCTGCTTGCATGGAAGGGCCCGCCTCTCATGTTCTCAGGATTAAGTGTTCTTAGCTAGCTGTGCACTGTGAATATATGCTGTCTGCTAAGAGAACATCCCAGTTTATAACTGGAACAGTTAGGAGTCCTCGCTTCTGGAGCAGCTAGGGAGGAGATGATGCTACCCAATGAGTGCTCATCCTCACGTCACGTGGGAGTTTGATCACACCACCCATCGTTAAAGTCACAAGGCCCAGGGTGAGTCTGAGTCTGACTGTGCCCAGTTAGAGCACCGCTCAGAACCCCATGAGAGACTTGTTAAACACGGGTGGCTGAGCCCCAGGACCAGGGTTTCTGATTCTGTGGATCTTGATCTAAGCAGGTGTGAAGAACTTGCATCTCTCTATCAAGTCCCCAAGTGAGTCTGGTGCCTTCGGGCCTGTGGCCACGCCTTTGGAACCAGTAGCTTGGCTCACCTGCTTGAAGGAACCAAAGATGCAGATTCAACTTGACGCTGCCCTGTTGAGGAAGCCACTGGCTCTAGGGGGCGCTAAAGGATGGGGGATGGTGCCCATTAACTCAGTTCTCCTCCACTGGCTGAAAGCAGCAAAGAATTAGCAAGCAAGTGGCACCAATGCCCAGTTCATTCATTCATTCATTCATTCATTCATTCATATCGCTAACCAACTCCTTCCGACATTACTTTCTTCCCCTTCTCCTTCTGAAAGAGGGGCTCATTTAGTCTTGACTCTCTCTTACTCAGTCTTGCTGCTGCCTGAGCCCCTAAGTGCTCGAATTACAGGTGTTTTCCTGGGGATACAGGAACAAGCATCTAGTTACCCCATATGTAACTTTTATTTCATTTATTTGTTTGTTCGATTGTTTGCTGCTCCTTTGGGAAGCTAACACTTGAATTCATCAGACTCTGCTAGCACAAACGGTCACAGCTCTCCAAGTGACCCCTTTCCGGTTGCTCTTTTCGTGTTTGTATCCTCAACATCAAGGGCGGATGAAGGGGGTCGTCGCGTCGGTTTTGGAAGAAGTGCGTGCACCTGTGTGCCGCCGGCGCTGTGCTGTGGTAACTGAAAGGACGCTGTCTGTTTGTTGTTGTAGTCAGTGAGAGGGAGCGAAGGAATCACCCGCTCGGAAGAAAGTAACGGGAAAGACTCCAGCTGCCAAGTAAGTGGCCGTGAGCTCAGCCTGCGGGGCGGGTTCAGCCTTGCGACCCCGAAGTTTTCCGCCACTCGTGAAACATTGCCTGGTGAGGCACCCACTGTGTGCCCAGCAGTGTTGGGCTCTACAGACGTGGTGTGGGCGCGTCCTCAGCTCTCAACATATGGAGAGTTTCTTCCCCGCCTTCGAGTTTTAGCAGAAATGTCATCTCCTCCGCAAAGAGCTCCTGTGCCCTTCAGTCGTCCCTGTCATAGGGTTTGCTGACTTCGTGATACTGTAACGATTCTTCTGCCTCTCCTGATCCTTCTCACCCCTGTCTGGAACACTGTAGCGCAAGCAGGTGCTTCTGGTTTTCTGTCCTCTTCTGGGGTGCCTGGCACACAGGCTTATTAGACCAACAGTGCTCATCTCTTGCTTTACTATTCACAAACAGCGCTTGATTCGGCACAGGTTCCTTCCTTTAAAAGTGAGACCATGGGCTGGGCGGTGGTGGCACACGCCTGTAATCCCACCACTCTGGGAGGCAGAGGCAGGCGGATTTCTGAGTTCGAGGCCAGCCTGGTCTACAGAGTGAGTTCCGGGACAGCCAGGGCTACACAGAGAAACCCTGTCTCAAAAAAATTAAAAAAACAAAAACAAAAAAAAACCCAAAATCCAACAAACAAACAAACAAAAAATGAGACCATGGGGCTGGGTGGTGGCCCACAGCTCTCTTAGGACAGGGTTTGCCTCGCACATGCAAAGGCTTGGGCTCCATCCTGGCCCGGCATAGATCCAGGCATGGTAGCACACGCCTGCAATCCCAGCACTTGAGAGGCAGAGGGAGGAACATAAGCTGTTCAATATCCTCAACTAACCCCATTTTGTAATTCGATACTCCTTTTAATTTAAATAGATACTTCTATAAAAGTATCAGCGCTCTTGTGTTCACTTTAATAATACAAAGAAGTGCTTAAAAGCCTGTGTTTTACACTCAAAGGGCCTGGGACTGATTCTGGCTTAAAGGGTTTTGTTTGTTTTTGTGGGTCTTTTGCTATAGTTGTTTGGAAAGATTACCAATCTCCCAGTGCCTCAGTTTCCTTACCTAGGAGGATGTAGGGGGACGCAGACTCGATAGAGCATCCCCGCCTAGATGAATCAGTACTGGGAAAGCACCGTGAACATTCCTGACGTGGCTGCTCAGTAAACAATTTAATGTCAGTATAGGATGTCATAGCAAAACACCATACAGTGAGTGACTCAAACCACGGGAATTTCTGTACGACATTTCTGGTGGCTGGAAAGGCTAAAATCAAAGCATCGGTGTGCTTCATGTGCTTTAGTCTCTATGGAAAGTTCTCTCCCTTGCATGCAAATGGCTGCCTTCTACCTCGCAGGGGAAATGGGAGGAAAGAGGAAGGAGGGAAGAAGAGTGCCCCCTGGTGTCTCTCCCTGTAATGACGCTAAGCCTGTGGACATCAGCTCCGTCTGTAGGGCCTCATTGAAAGTGAATTACTGCTTTGTTCCAGACATAACCACAGAAGGGATTCGTTTTCAGGGGATGAGCTGGCGTTGCGTGAGTCAGCGCCTGCAGGTGCTGCTTGCCATGTTGCTAAGCCGTTGGCGGGGATTCACCATCCGATTATTTTGCTCGTATCACAAGCATCACTACAGCATAATTCAGAACACAGCCTCGACTTCTACTTCTATTAATAATTATGAAACTACATATTTTCACATATTATAAATATAATATCAGAAAACATGATGTTCTCCATTTATTTTCTTTCTTATACCCATATTGGACCTCCAAATCTACATACAGTACTGGGCACTTTGGAGCCCAAACATTCAAAGGTTCACCTTGGAAACACAGTAAACTTGCTTTATACAAAAAGGAAAATACAGGCCAGTGAAATCCCTCAGTGGGTAAATTCTGGTCATGATACCCTGCCAACCTGAGTTCAAATCCCAGACCATACAAAAAGGTAGATACAGTGGTACACATTTGTAATCCCAGGTCTCCTATGGAAGACAGAGGCAAAGACATAATTACCTGGAAGTTCGTAGGCCAGCTAGCCTGGGGCACACAGCACAGAATCCAAAACAAGCAACAGTTCCAAAAGCAAGAGAGACCTGCCTTAACAGGTAGGAGAGAACTGACTCTGAAAGGTGTCCTTTGACCCGCATACATGCACACACATGTGCACACACACACACGGTACATACTGCAGACACATGCACATATATATACCATACACTACACTTACTGTACACACATGCACACATATGCCATATACTACAGATACTGTACACACATGCACACATATACACACATGCCACATACAGATACACTACACATATTACATACACAGGCACACACATATACTACACCCATACACACACTATATATACTGCGCACACACACACATACACACTATATATAGTGCACACACATGCACACATACATACATACATACACACAGATAAGCCACACACACAGATACACTACACATACTGCACAAACATCATACACACATACATACCACATGCACACATACACTATACATTCTGCACACACATGCATACACACATGTCACACACACAGATACACTACACATACTACATGCACACACATACATACATACACACTATAATACTGCACACACAAAGATATACTACACATGCTGCACATACATACACACATAAGCCATATGTACATAGCATGCACACATATATACTATACATACATACCACATACACACATATCACACACACATACACACATAATCCACACAATGCATACCACACACAGATACACTAAACATAATACACACACATACATACCACATGCACACTGTACACACTGCATGCAAGTATGTGCATATGCACACACACACACACACTTGTTTAAAGGAAAATCCAGCAGACTGTCTAGTTCATCTGGACCCTGCAGAGGGACAGCCATACCAATAACTTTAGTGGTTCTAAAACAGAAGCAACATTTGTGGCACTGAGTGAGCAGGGAAACCTCCTCCTGTTTATCTGGAGGCTTGAAAGTCGGCTTGAGAACTCCATCTTCCAGGGCCTTGGGTCTTGCCTTGAGAAGTAACATGTCCTCATCTGGAGATGACAGAGGCTTTGTTTCATTTTAGAGGGAGGAGGGAAGTAGACACCCTGTCCTCTGAGGCTTGTCCTCCCGTGGGTGTTTGCAGAAGCCTGAGCACTCCTAGCCTCAGGCAGCTTCCAGAGTCCAAATAAATGAGACACGCCAGTAGCCGTGTTCCTCCACTTCCTGCTTAGCTGGTTCGCATGTGAATGTTTCTGGCGTGAATTTTGAAAGAAGAGTCAAACTCGAGCTAGAACAGTCCAAGTCTTCAGTATTTAATAACAAAGCCATCCTTTCTCTCGAGTGAATAATCAGATGACGCCAGGGTTGGTGGCAGAGCTTGCGGAGCTGGAGCAAGAGGACTTGAAAGTTCAGGACCAAGCTGAGGGGGAGAGTGAGTTCAAGGCCAGCCTGGACAACTTAGCAATCGTCCCCTGCTTTAAAGCTCCAGGTGATGTAACATGTGGATGCAGCTCCGTGATAGAGCACCTGCCTAAGGAATAACAGCTGGCCAGTGGTGACCCACGCCTTTAATCCCAGCACTCAGGAGGCAGAGGCAGGAGGACCTCTGTGAGTTCAAGGCCAGCCTGGTTTACAGAGCAAGTTTCAGGACAGCCAGAGCTACATAGAAACCCTGTCTCAAAAAGAAAAAAAAATCAGAATAATAATCAGATTGTCTTTTAGATTTATTTTCTTTTTAATTGTGTGTCTTCTAATTGTGTGTTTGTCTTCATGTGGATATGATCATGTGGACACAGGTGCTTGGTCAGAAGAGGGTGTCAGATCCCATGGAGCTGGAGTTACCGGTGGCCTTGCTTGATGTGGGTCTGGGGGACCAAACTCAGGTCCTCTGCAAGAGCAGCAAGAGCTATTAGCATCCAAGCCATGTCTCCAGTCCTAGAAACTAGGGATGCGCTAGGAAAATAAACAATATATGCATACATACATACATATACACATACATATATGCAAAAGTACATGAATTCATTTTTAAGTCATTAAAAAAGAAAATGTAAGCATGGCAAGAAAGAGGTACCCAAGGGCCTGCCCCAAGTTCTCTCACAGAAACCCACTAGCGACTGTCAGTCCTTTGCACAGCCCAGTCCTTACTCTCGGTGATCTAGGAAGGCTTCGGAGTCATGGAGTGTGACTTGCTAGCCAATCATCCCACACAGTTTAAGAAAACCCCACTGTGACCACTCTTCCCTGGTACTGGATAAAGAGTGGAAGGCCATGCTGTTCCCTGAGGCACAGGAAGGAGGCAGAAAGAGGGTATCAGAGCAGTGTTCAAAAAAGAGGGGCTGGGAAGGGCCAGGACAGGACCTCCAAGGGCCAGGACTTGACTGAGACACAGTAGCCAGCATCCCAAACCCTAAGGAGAGGCTGGGCAGAATAACAAGGGAAAACCCCACTCCCAGATGGAGGTTTTTCCTGAAAAGGGAGGGGGAGTCCCTGCAGCTGGGCAGTGTGCGTGGGGTGCCCCTAGTGTGCGTGGGGTGCCCCTAGTGTGCACGGGGTGCCCCTAGTGTGTGTGGGGTGCCCCTAGTGTGCACGGGGTACCCCTAGTGTGCGTGGGGTGCCCCTAGTGTGTGCCCCCAGTGTGGCTTTGGCTCACCATTCCCTATTCCCTAATCTGTACCCTACAGTCAGAACCTCGGTTTCTTAAAAAGAGGAACTGCAGGCGGTGTGGGAAGAGACTGGCCAGCTCTTCTGTTAGCCAGGGACTTTCCTGACCAGCAAGCTGTCAGTTCGCATCCTGAAGCCACCTCCCTCTAAGAAAACCCAAGCTGATGTCATTCTACTCTGTGTCTGGCAGTCCACGTGAGCCAGATGCGGTGCTTGGACCCTTACTCAGGTGACCTTACACAGAAGAGCTGGTGAAGAGACTTCACACAGCAAGGCCATGGCACTGCTGGTTGATGACATCCTCCACACAGTTGGTGGAAGTTGGGGGTTTGCACGACAGCTCAGGTTCCGAGCCTTTCCAGGGGATGCTAGGGGTTCCCTTCATCCAGAGGAGACGGCTGCTCTGGCCTTCTTATGCTACCTTGATTCTCCTCAAGTCTTAGCCCTGCTAGGAAATGCCAGGATTAGGGGTGTTTCTGTGGAATAATTTGAAGGGTGCTGGCTACACCCATAGGCATCTGTTTCCTGGAAAACGGCCGTCTCCGTGAGCTTGGGCTCAGAGCAGCCACTCCGCTTGTCTTCCACGGTTTTCTCAGGGCTGTGCCGCCCTCACTCACTGATGTAAAAACCCTTCTCACTCAACACTGCAGCTCTGCCGTCAGTCGGACTTCCTGTCCGGGTACAGGTCAGGACTTCGTGAACCAGAGTTTGTAGAGCTATATCAAGGGGGTCAAATGCACCCATGGGGTAGTAGTTACACTTGCAAGGTTCACTGTGACTTTCAAAGCTGCTGTTTTAAAGCTAACATGGATTGTGTCTGACAAGAGTTCAAGGCAAGGTCTCGGAACCCCATGCAGGGGCATGGGCCGGAAATTCTAACACCAGTCCTTGGGAGGCGGAGCCGAGCCAGGAAGGCCACAAGGTTGAGGCTGGCGCTGGCCGTGTAGAGACATGGTGTCCCCAGCTGGGATCTAGCTGAGTATCCACTAGCCCATGGGATGGTGTGTGTGACAATGAGTGCCTCAGATTTCTCCATCTTCTCAACTTACCTCCCTTGCACTTAGCACGGGTTGCTAAGACCCGTGATCATCTGACACCAGAGAACTTCCTTGGGTCTCAGTTCGCTCACCGTTGGGGAGCAAGATTTCTCGGGTTGTTTTTCCTTTTCTGCTTTTATATTATCTGTACGGGTGGACATTTGAGTTCAAAACCATGATGAGAAAAAGATTTCTACATCCTACCAGATTTGGGGGTTTTTGACTCTATGTAGCTATTTTTTTTTCCAGACACTTCTAGTACTGTTTTGTTGTTGTTGTTTTTTTACAACCTTTATTTACATTGTAGGTACCCTATAGGGTGTCTCATTTTTGTATTGAAAGATGTCCATTCAAAACTAAAAATATGTAATTTTTTTAAACTACCATTTCATGAAATAAAAGAACAGTTTCACATAAAAATATAAGGCATATGTAACTATGAATTTCAAAAAGAGTACCCTCAAGGAATGTCACTTATGCTAATTATGGGACTTTCAACACCGGCCTATACTTGAAAGGGGCTCTAGAAACAGCTAGACTCATGGGCGCATGCGCAGCCATCCAAACGGATTTCCTTAGATCATTCTCACCTCTGCTTCTTTTTTCTGTGTTGACTTCCTGTTCAGGCATATTTTTTCTCTTGAAATGTCTTAAAGGCCCAGGCTTATATTCTCATAGCTTCAAATTTGATGGAACTAAAGCAAGGCCTCTCGATTATTTCTAGCAAAGCTCTAATATCAGATCAATCTAATATCAGCTGTCTTGAGCTATCTTGAACCAATCAGAGCTGTCTTAGCTATCCTGAACCAATCAGAGCTGTCTTAGCTATCCTGAACCAATCAGAGCTGTCTTCAGCTATCCTGAACCAATCAGAGCTGTCTTCAGCTATTCTGAACCAATCTGAGCTGTCTTCAGCTATCCTGAACCAATCAGAGCTGTACATACCCCATCATGTACACTGCTGATACTGGCCAGGCAGGGTCCACATATCTGGTATAGGACTAATTTCCCAAGGTGTCATGGGGTAACTGTTATTACTGCCTCAGTCAGGCTCTGGGGAGTTAAGTGGTTCAGCTCAAGTTATGTATGTAGTTTGCCAAGGAGCAGAGAGAATTCTTGCAGGGAAACCATAGTTGAGTAATGGATTATTGCAAGATAAATATATAAATAAACGCCACCTGTTATGCACAACCTTGATGGTTTCTTTTTTTCTTTCTCCCACGTTTTACCCAAACTTATTTCCAACATCTGAGCATCTCTGCTATTAAAGAATCATCTTTCAGACACTAAACAGGGGCCTTGTTTGAAATTGCCGTAGACATCAAACTCCGTGGAGAAGACGCCCTCACCCCCAGAGCCGGAGCCCGCGGGAACAGCCCAGAAAAACAAGGAGGCCTCCTCGAGGGACAAGAAATCCGTGGACAAGAAGTCAGCGGCCGAGAACAACAAGCAGAAGAACGGCAAACAGGAAGCCAGAGAACCCGTGCCGTGTGTGCAGCAGCCCACGGTGGAGGCGAACGCGCTGCAGACTGGGGACAAGACACAAAAGAGGGCTGAGAAGCGGCGACAGTCCCTCGGGGGCTTTCTGAAGGGCCTGGTAAGCAGATGGGGCGCTCGCGCCTTCTTTCTCGGTTCTCGGTTAAGGAGTGTGGTATCGGGAGCTCACCGGAAAGCCGGCAACAGAGGATTGTTGTGAACCTACTGGGTACCAGGCACTGTTCTAGGCACAGACAGCAACAGACACACGGGCTGTTCTAGGGCTCAAGGTTAGAGGCAGCAAGGATGAAGATGCCAGGTGTTAGGGACAGGACAAGCTAAACTGCATCTGGGACAGCCGGGAGGAAGCAAGACCGAGCGCTTATGCTCCACCCGGCTGGACTGCAGTCCTGCCCTGCCTGTCTCCTAGGTCTGTGTCCTTGGCTGAGTCACTTAACCCAACCCAACCCCTTCATACCTCAGTTTCCCCCTCGAATTGTCAAATTGAGGTCTTGGTAACAGGTCTTGAACAGCGGCTCTGCTTCAGTTTGCTTTCTATTGCTGTCATAAACGCCATGGCCAAAATCAACCCGTGGAAGAAAGGTTTTTGTTTTTGTTTTCACTTTACGGTTTATAGTTCATCATGGAGGAAATCAGGGAAAGAACCTGAGAGCAGGAACTGAAGCAGAGGCCATGGAGGAATGCTGCATAAATGGCTTGCTCAGCCTGCTTTCTTACACAACCTAGGACCACCAGCCCAGGGGATGGCACCGCCCACAGTGGGCTGGGCCCTCCCACAGCAGTCAAGAAAATGCCCCCATAGACTTGCCTACTGCCCAGTCTCCCGGAGGCCATTTCTCAAATGATGCTCCTTCTACCCTGATGACTCTGGCTGTGTTGACTTAAGAACGAACTAACCAGCACAGACCCATTTGTACCATATCATTATTGAGTGTTAAAAGAAAAACTCAACAGATTATGGAGTATTTGAGGGAGGACCTATCCTGGATCAGGCAGAGCTCGGAACCAGAAGATCCTAGAGCCCAGCTCCGCCCTAGGAGCCGCTAGTTTAAGGGCTGGATACAGATACAAAGTAACCACTGATTGGTGTCAGAGTGGTGTGATGTACCAGTTACCTTATTTGGGCCTGGTATGAGAAACTGCAAGCTTCTGATTGGCCGAAGCTAGATTGTTTTTGATTGGCTGAAGCCCAGCTATTTGGTACACAAAATACACTTTTCTGTTAGGTTTTGGTGTACTTAGCCACTCACAGTCACAGGGTCCTTTGTGACAAACGAACTTAAAGAACCAGCCTCAGGCTGATTGACGGTCTCCTACGTCTTTAATGTGGGGGTGGGAGGGGGGGATGTCACTGCTTGGTTGAATTGCTTCTTCACCGAAGGAGCAACTGGGACTGGTGGAGGCAGAAGAATTCCTTTTGCTGTTGCAGGTTTAGGCAGAGTGGCCAAGATAATCAGATTTGTTCCAACCATCCCATAAGATTATCAGAGTTGAGAGTCCCAAAACCAATGCAAATGCCAGAGGGTGTGGTCACGGTCTTGTAATCCCAGCACATAAGGAAGCAGAAACAGCACATCTCTGGAGCAAGATGGTAGCTAGACTAACTGGGTTGGTGTGCTCTTGATTCAAGTGAGTGACCCTGCCTCTGTCACTGACAGAGCAATTGGGGAAGACACCAGGCATCAAGCTGTGACTGTCACATGTGTACCATATACATGTGAGCATGTATATACACACATACCACACATACACACACATACACACAATCAAAACTATACTGCCATATCCCGACCCACGGGACCTAGTTATTCGGGAAGCTGAGGAGGACCTAGACTGTTAAGAGAAATGGGCAGGAAAGACAGAGCGAGGCCAAGCAACAGGGGTTCTTGTCAAGGCCTCTTTAATGAAAGGCAAAGCGCCTAGTTTTGAACGCACCAAGAGAGGAAGTAGGGAGGGGCTGAGGGGAATGCTAAAGGCACAGAAAGAGGAAAGGTCATCTGGGGCGGATGTTGACTGTGGCATCCAGCAGCTTTTCTGGAATGCTGGTTCTGCCTAGACAACCCCAGGTGTTCGGCCAGGATAAGAACCAGTTGATCAGCCTTGGGTGAAGAAGGGGGTGGGTGGTTCAGCTGTAAACGGCAAGGTCAGTGGATTCTCAAGGTGAGAGCTGTTGAAAGTCTGGTTTTCCAGAGTTTGGTCTCCCACACTGCCATATTTCCTACACTAGACCATAGCAGATAGTATGTATATGTTATGTAATATACACTATGTGTTATGTATAGTAATCATATAGTTTATGCATATGCCCTCTATAGTATACTATACCTTTTATGCTACATATAACTTACTGCATTACAGTACTCAACTGTGCTGTATGTTCCTTCATTGTTCCCTGCACACAGTCCTGTGTTATGGGGTTCTATTTGTAAGGCTGCAAAAGGAGCCGTCAGTCACGGTGCCTCTGATCCACACTACATGTATGAATCTCAACCCAAGCATGACAGGAAAGAAGTTGTGTTCAAAGGCTGGGGCTTCTATTACTCCTTTGTATGAAATCCTAGAAAATCTTGACATAGTGGTGCAGGTTTATAATCCTAATTCTCCAGAGGATTGCTGTGAGTCCAGCGCCAACCAGGGCTAAATAGTGAATTCCAGGACAGAGAGGGCTTCCCAACGAGATATTACATGGAAAATAAAAGAAACACACACATAAAGGATCCAAGAAAAGTCAAAACTGTAGAATAGGGAAATATACGTTGTGAGGGTTTGTAAGTAGTCTGTCGGTTGGGAGATGGGGAGAGACAAGGTAGGTACATATTTTGACTTAGGTGGTGCTAACATGACCATTTACAAATCAGGGAACAAATCAGGGCACCATTTTGTTAGACACTGAAAGAATGAGCTATTGACAGTGGCTAGGGATGTAGAATGAACTAGAATAGAAAGTCCCCACCTCCCAACCCTGACCCTAGACCCCCAACCTCTGACCTCCAACCCCTGAGCTCAAAGAACTGTATGCAGGAAGGGCTGGTTTGGCTATGTCCATGTCACTCTTAACAGAAATGGCAAGAGTACAATAGTACAGTCATAACAGCGCATGCACGCATCTACCTGCCACACTGGGACAGTAGTAAGGTGCAATCTCCACATGCCAGGCACTTGCATGGCCCCAGGAGGCGGCAGCCTGAACCCACAGAGGAGGAGGATAGTTGCAGGGGTTTCCATGTCCAATCATATTAGGGCAGTGGAAGGCCTATAATTGGACAGGAAAAGGGAGGCAGAGCTAGGAGTTGTGGGGACAGAGGTCACAAAAGGAGAAGAAAGGGATTGCTTTGGACATGGACCTGTGTGACATCTACTAGCCAAAATAGCTAAGTTTTTATATGGTTAGAAATATTGGGATAAGGCTTCATCATTATCAATTGGCTCTGAAATTACTGTATTGGCATCTTGTAATTGTGACTTTATATATGCATAAATCTAAATGGCTAACTACTCAAGCATTAAGAGTCATGCTTCTACCAGGTAATTGGATGGTGAGCTGGTGGACCATGGGTGTGTGGGGCATTGTGTGGTAGCAAGAGGAACTCGGGGTCCCCCGCTGGAGAGATGACTAACAGAGGGACATCCAACTGAGATGGCCCAGGGGAGCTCCTATGACCCTGCAGGGCTGGAGAGTTTGAGAGCCTAGAGACCAGCAGTTCCAGAGAGTTAGTGACAGGAGTGTGGGAGCATGATCAGAACCCACTGAGAGTTGGTGGGTCGACCATTTTTAATATTTCCCACAACAGGATCTCAGATAAAAGAGAGTCAGGTCACTTCAGATAGTGCTGGGGAACAAATCAGGGCACCATTTTGTTAGACACTGAAAGAATGAGCTATTGACAGTGGCTAGGGATGTAGAATAAACTAGAATAGAAAGTCCCCACCTCCCAACCCTGACCCTAGACCCCCAACCTCTGACCTCCAACCCCTGACCCCTGACCCCTATCCCCCTGAACTGTTGTACATGTGTCACAGTTTGAGCACACGTCATCTGGGAGCACCCCTCAGAGATGGGTTTGAGCACTCTCATCTTAAAATCAAATCATAATGTGTTGAAGATTTCACAAACCCAGGAAGCAATATCACTAGGTATTGAAGCTAGACATCTATCCATGAGCACGGTGTATTTACATACCACAGAACCTAGCTTAGAATAAGCATGTGGTAAGTACGCCTTGCTGCTGCTGGCCTCATACTGGCTGTTTTATGTTTTTCTCCAGGGACCAAAACGGATGTTGGATGCTCAAGTGCAAACGGACCCCGTATCCATCGGACCAGTTGGAAAATCCAAGTAAACAAACCACCCACTTCCCACCGGGCTCTCCTCCCCACGCCATCTCCTGCCCAGACCCATGCTGTGTGTATATATATATTTTTTCTTCTTCTGGCCAGTCAATGAAATTCTGCCTACAACTTCAACCTGAATTGTTGTAGATCAAGGTGTATTATTTACGTCTCTGGTCCAGTCTTTCCTGGCATATAAGTGTAAAAATGGGGTTAGCAGGTTGACCAGTTGACCCAGGAGAGCTGGTGAGCGCCAGGTGCAGGAGGAAGTAGGTAGATAAAGGTATTTGTGTTAAGTTACGAGAAACTGGCAGGTATCCAGTAAGGTGCAGAAGAAAAGTTACTTATGAGACAAAGAATATCTGGCTTTGTAGCCAGTGCTGCCTCATCCTCTAAGCCTGAAGAGGGGAAGGGAAAACTGGTTTATTTCATTTCACACTCGGGGAGAGAAGGACTCAGGGCAGGCTCTAGGTTGGGCATCCGCCAATCTTCGGAACGGAATGTGTAGGCTGGAAAGAAGAATGGGCAAGAATTGGTTTTCAAATAGGGTCCTTGAAAGTTATCGGTGAACAGGGAAATGATCTGCTG
The DNA here is from genome assembly GCF_947179515.1 of Apodemus sylvaticus. Classification (NCBI taxonomy): domain Eukaryota; kingdom Metazoa; phylum Chordata; class Mammalia; order Rodentia; family Muridae; genus Apodemus; species Apodemus sylvaticus. Next base: position 155,952,636 of record NC_067476.1, on the reverse strand, counting down.
GAGAGGGCTTGCAATGATTGGGGGGGTTGGGGGAACAATTACTTCTGAGGCACAGGGACAAGGGCATGAATTATGAACTTCAAAAGAAAAACAGGGTAAAATGAAATAAAGTTGCAAGTTCATTTTTGCAACACAAGGGGGCGCCAAGACCTCCGTTCCACTTTTCCCTTTGCATCCAGTACCCCTAACAAAGATTTGTTCCTGCAATAGATTGTTATTAATGTTTCTCAGATGGCTGAGGGACTTGCTTCATCTGTTCTGTCTGACGCTTTTCTCACGCCTGTCTGTAATGTCCTAATGTTTTCATAATGTGCTCTGATAAAAACCCTCCCCTAACCCAGTTAATAAAAATTGACAGATTATGCAAATACTTGAGGTGTTTTTTTTTTAAATTCTTGTATAGAGAACTGAATTGGACCGTGAGTCCATTAAGATAAAACTGCAAAGTAGCATGTGATTGACTGATTGATCTATAGTGTACCTTTCTTTTAATAAAAAATATTAAATTCTAGAAAAGCTTCTGATTCTAAATGCTGATTCAAATGCTGCCCCCCCCCCATGCTCTCTGCAAGGGTTGTGTCTTCATAAGCAGCTAAAACACAGTGTCCACTCTGGATGTCCACACACGTGTTCAGATATGCCTTCATGCTTACTACAAATCCATATAGACGGGAAAAGATTGCTGTGCACATACGACTGAACCTAAGTTCACAACCTCTGCCCTAGCAAACCAGGTTTGGCCACCAGTGTTTCATAAGCCATTTAAAAGAGCCAAATTAATGATAAAAACCAGATTACCAGATGTGACCACACTGGGAAGAGGGAGAAAGAGATCCTAGAGTCTCTCTCTCTCCCATAGCCCATCTTCAAGGTCCTTCGAGAAGAAAGCAGGACTGCATAGCCAAGCGGTCCAGCCCCGGGGTGTGGCTCCCTGCCCACCTCTGTCTCAGCTCCAAGTCTCTCTCACAAGCTGCAAAGCTTTCTTCAGTAGACAAACACCTCCTCCAGCCCCTCCTCGACTCCCTCTCCGCCCCTCCAGGACTTGAGCCTTTTCCTTCTCCTCCTGGGGACCCCCCCACCCCACCCTGGGGAAATTTTAACTTCTTGGGGTTGGTTGTTTTGAAAGTCTGATAGTCAAAGAGGATCGCAGGTGTCCCTTTAGAATATATTCGTTCTTGCCAGACTGGGAAATTCACACACACACACACACACACACACACACACTCTACACATGAGAACTATCTCACAGGAGTCAGAAATAAACATTAGATATCTTGTCCTAGCAGGGACGAGCACAGGAGCCACACCCAGAGCGGACTGGAAAATTGGTAAATGTATCCAAAGAGCAGTCCTGTCTGTGAGGCCCCCAGATGCAGAGGCAGCATGGCCTGCCAGCACACTGATTGGATTCTAGGTTTCAAATACAGACCAGAAGTGGTTTCCTTTAAGCTAAACTTGTTTCCTGGGTCCTCAGGACCTGATTTGGAATTCACTATCTGTTCTTTCCGGGGTTCAGGCCCCCATGTCCCATGTCATACCTTGCTAGAAGGTTTTGCTGGAAAGATTGGAGGGAGGGGGTGCACCTTGGGAAAACTGAAAGAGTGGGGGAAGTGACCTTACTACCTAGTCGCCATGGAGGAGACCAGCCAGTCGTCAGTTCCTTTGTCTGCAAAGCAGGAGGGGTGGGGGTGGGGGTGACGCCTGCTGTGACCTTTTGCCAACCTCTGGCCCAGTGCGGCCTGTAGAGGAAGTTGGCCAGTATCACCTTACAAGACACCAGCACCTTTAGGCTCACGTGAGAGAGGTTTCCAGGCAGGATAAGGAGGTGCAGAATCAGTGGGGAGTGACTGACTCGGGCCACCCGGCAATAGCACCCTCCGGCTTCTAAACACAGGTTGGGGTGGGGGAGGGGCTCTCTGAGAGACACCCTGCAAAGCCCCTGGGTTGGGGGGGGTGGTGGTAATTCCTACTCCCTCCCCTCTCCTGTGCTGAAGAAGAGGGCACTCTGAATGAAATTGTGGTTTTGCTTTTGTTTTTAGGAAGGGCAAAGTTTAAGCCACAAACTCGATGATTTATTGCAGGGACCCTAAACCCAGCTGCAGTTTAAGAATCAAGTTTTGTGCTTCCTGTGAAAGTTGCATTTTCAGCTGCAACCCTGTCTCTGATGCAGCGGTCACTGACTGCCCCAGCAAGGCACTCCCTAAATCTCACAGAAAGCCAGCCCACAGGACTCAGAGGGGAAGAAACTGAAAACTCAGCCTCAGGGCCCAGGCAAGCTCTGGCAGGGGAGGGGTGGAAGCAAACCTGACAGGCACAAACATTTCAGAACACTGTCCCCAAAGAAAACCAAGTTAAGAGTGGGGGCGGGGAGGGACAAAGGCACCCATTTGTCACCGTGAGTCTGTTAATGATTCGCTGATTTATTTGTAGGTGCTCAGGGAAGTGTCTCCTCTCCCTTGCCAAGAAGACGTGCCTTTTCCGGGAATGGAGCTAGTGAGATGAACTGTCCGGCATTGGGCGTGCAAGTCACACACACACACACACACACACACACACATACACAAATGCAAGTGCACACAAACGTGCCTGCACATTCTCAGTGATGCTTTCCAGTTCCTGCTGGACAGAAACTGTTTGCCTGATATCCATAAAAGAATTCACTCAAAGGAGCAGCTGTTCGCAGCAGCCTGAAGAGCCACTCTTGGATTTATCCTCTCAGGAGGAAGGAGGCACAAACCTAAAGAACTGACAAAAATTAGGAGGGGAAAGAGAAAGCCAGAGAGAGTACTGTTCTGTTGTTCTGTTTGTAGCTCCTTAAACACAGCTCGCTCGCGCTCTCTCTCTCTCTCTCTCTCTCTCCATCCCCTCCCCCTCTCCTTCCCCTTCCTTTCTTCCTTTCCTTTCTCTCCCTCCCCCTCCCTTCCTCTCCCCCTTCCTTTCTTCCTTTCCCCCCCCCTCTCTCTCTCTCTCTTCTTCTTCCAAGCACCATGCAAACAGTCCAGATACAGTCCTGACCCCCTAGGGCAGTGGGGGGGGGTCACCTCATTAGATTTTAAATGTCCAGAACCTACCCCTCTGGTTCCCCCAAAAAAGACTAGGTGTCCACACCCAGGACGTGCAGGTGTGGCCTCTTCAGTCCCAGGGCGCCAGGCCAGGGCCTGAAGCAATAAACCCGAGCTTGAGGCATAGCAGAGAGGTGCCATACGGGCCCAGCACAAGCGAGGTCTTGTGTCCCATTTCGAGCGTTGCAGGGGTGGAGGGGCAGCGGCGGTGATTGACAGAAATGGAAGAGAAAAATCCCTCCCTGTCCTGCCGTGAGGAAGGAGAGGGAAAGGGCAGCAGTTATCCATTTTCCCACGGTGCAAACCCCGAGATTAGGGATGGGCAGCTGCGGGGGGGTGGGGTGGGGGGCAGGGGTCAGCTTTAACCAGTCTCCGGGTTCTCTTAGAGCTCTTAAGTAAGCAGTTTGGCACAGTGTGTAGAGTCGGGTTTGTCCCTGGTCAGGACGGTGTTTACTGTGTGGATAGTGGAGCTCCACGGACCCTTGGAAAGGACTGCCTGTTAGCAACGAAGGGAAAAAATACCGCAAGCAATTTCCAAACATTGATCAATCAGTCTTTCGTAGAGCAGAGCGGAGACGCTGGGCCAGGGATCTCCGGAGGTTAGACTTGGTTTTTTTTCTTTCTTTCTTTCTTTTGGCTTCTGTATGGCCTCCCATAAAGCTGCCGCTCGCTCCTCTGCACCCTGGGGCCTCTCTCACTTGCCAGGCAGAGCGAACCACATGATTTAACAGAAACCAGGATAGAGGTCAGGCTGCCCGACAGGATCTCACGCACAGCCTTCCAGATGCGTTATCTAACTTACAGCTGTGTGCCCCACCCCCACCCCTCCCCCCTCCGTCCCCCACCTCCCTGCGCACGGAATTCTAAGTGCTTCCTTACATTTTCTTAGGAGCTGATTGGCAGGGACCCGTATGCATTTGTTTCAGATTTCCAAATAGGTCCTTCCTGACGAAATGGCCCAGCTGGCAACTATTTCCTTTGAAGGAGTTCAGGTCTTGGGAGTGACAATGTCATTCAAGCGCTTTTTATGTAATCCGACCACATGGGGGCGCCCAGGAACTGGGTTCTGCAGACCGACCAGGCTGAGTTCAACTATTGCCTAGCCCAGGAAATTGAACCCAGAGTCTGTCTGTTGATTAACTTCTAGTATACAGTCAGGTTTCGCTAAGAGAACGGGAAGACTTGTGAGAAACCGGGCAGACCAGTTGTTATCTATGATCCCCCTCAGCCCTCCAAGCAACCAAAGATGAGCCAAGTGGGGCTTCAGTTCCGCCTTACAAGAAGCTTTAGGGAGAATCTGCGATTGCTAAGCATTCAAGCAACCTTGACTGCTTTCACCATGCTCTGCAGCCTGCACCCGACATACACACACACACACACACACACATATAATACACACACGCGTGCATGTGCGTGTGCACACACATACACACACCCACACACAAATACACTCACGCACACATACACACACATGCACACACGCACATGCACACACACACACACACACACACACACACACACACACACGCTCGATAAGCAGACGAGTGAATTAGCATTTCCTCCTGTAATAAGGAGATAGCAATGGTGGCTAATGCACAATCAGTACTCGGTAAACTGCAGCCATTCATTCCAGTCCAGGAAAGCCAGATCCTAAGAAACAGAAGCCCCCTACTCACATAAGCTACTAATACTAACCAAAAAGTGTATTTACCTGAGGCATGGTATTTGCGACAGCCTTGGCTTTGGTTCTCAGAGGCCATTCTGACTTGACAGTGCAATGCATCCTTACGTATAACATGTGTTGTGCCATACACAGTCTGGCTTTGGTCCAGAAAGGCTTTGCTCTGCCTTGTTCTGTGGGTTAACTTTGGCCTACACCTAGTGACAGGTGGTAAGTGCCCTTCTGCGCAAGGGGATTATGGGATTATTAGAATTGGTTTCACCTGAGTGTTTGAGTGAACTTGGCCTTGAGAAGGCAGCTACGATGACTGCAGTAGCTGACAGGAGTGTCCAAACCAACAACGCCTGTGAAGATTCTGCTAACAGGACCTGTGTGAACTCAGAGCTCAGCCCCCACAGTGCCGTCGACAGACGCTGGGCTGCTTCAGACCACCACCTCTCTGTGCTCCACAGACGCGGTCAGGTGTTCCAGTTCGATGCCCAGACATGGCAGATGCTCAGTACATGTCATTTGAGCTGCTAGATTGCTGGGCAGATCACAGCCACAACCCCCAGAGTACGTCAGCCTATGCTCCAGCGGGCGTTGCTTCGCTCCGAACGTTTGATCGAGCTAATCACATCTCCCTACCACTGGCCAGCTCAGTGGCTCTCAGTGGATTGCCCTGAACCAGCAGCTGCTGCACTGACGGAGAAGCTTAATCGGGATACAGGGCCCTCACACTCTAATCCAGACACTCCGAGCAAAAGTTCCCAGAGTGGGACCCAGCCACCGGTGTCCCTAAGTAGCCTCCAGACACTCCCAGTATGGGAGAAACTCAGAAAACCCGAGAGACCACACCACGAAGCACCCACTGGGTGTGTGGTCTGAGGATGAAGACACCAGGGGCTAGCATGAAGCTCACTAGAAGCCCAAGTACTGTGCAGTAAATACCTTGCTTACTCCCCATTTTACAGATTAAAAAACTGAGCCCACAGAGAGTAAGAAAGGTGTGGCCCCAGGCTGATACCCAACCAAAACCGTTACTTTTACGTTTCAGAGACGAGGGTCTCATATGTCCTGGGCTGGCTTTGAACTCATTACGTAGCCAAGGATGGGCTTACACTTCTGATCTTCCTGGCTCTGCCTCCTGGGTATAGGGATTACAAGTGTGTGTCTCTGTAGCTAGTTTATGTGGTACTGAGGATCAAACTGAGACTTCGAGCATGGCAGGAAAGGCCTCTGAGCTACAGCGCCAGCCCAGCCAACATCGGCTCTTAAAAGCCTATGGGAGATGCAGGAAGGAAAGAGAAAGGTCGTGAGGACTGTCTGAGGATGTGACTTGTGGGACTGAGAGAAAGCTCGGCTCCAGGTCGCTTGGGTGGAGGGTGGCCTTCACAGAGGGAACAGATGAGTTCACTCAACAAGAATGAAGAAGGCTTGGCCAAGGGTTCCCAGAGGAACAGGAAGTGCCAGAGTAGAGCATCCTCCTGGAGTGAACGGTAAGTAGTTCAATATGGCTGGCTGGTAGCATGTCTTGGAGGCCAGAGACCAGGAGGCAGCATAGCACTGCTCTTCCGGAGAGGGAAGGAGTCCCGTGTAAGAGTCTAGAACTGTCTATACGCCGGGAATACAGTTTCTGTGGCAGGCAATGTCTCAGAGTGAGGAGGACTCTGATCCCCAACAGACAGGCACCCCCAAACTCTCTCTCTCTCTCTCTCTCTCTCTCTCTCTCTCTCTCTCTCTGTCAATCCTTGCCCCCCCCCCCAGTCCCATCCCTCCCTTTCAATAGGTACCCATAGAAGAGATATGAGCCAGACAGAGGTAACATAATTAACCTGCCATCTTGGTTTCAAGTAGGGTCTAATAAAACACAATTCAGGCAATATCTGCCAAGATGCTGACTGCTATCAGATAGTAATTACAGATGCACCACTTTCTTTTTAAGCTTAAGTCATGACTATAAGAAATATCCGCACGGGGCTGGAGCCGGCTTGGTGGTTCAGAGCACACACTGTTCTTGTAGAGGATACAGGTCGGGTTTTCAGCGCCCACACAGGGCAGATCGCCACTGCCTGTACGTCCAGCTCTAGAGGATCCAGAGCTCTTCTCTTCTCTGGGGACACTGGACATATGCACATATAAACCCATATACAAACATGTGCACATAATTTTTAAAAAAGCTTTGTATATAAAACAGAAATACCCACTTAGACAAAAGCTTCCAATGAATTTAACCATTAAAAAGATAACTACCAAAACATTCATTTCTTTTTTTCATTTGTTTGTTTTTGTTTATTGTTTATGGTTTATTTGCAGGACTTTTCTGCATAGCCCTGGCTGTCCAGGAACTTACTCTGTAGTATCAAGATTTGGTCTGTTGCTATGTATTATAAAGCTAAATTCTTTACCAGAGATCTAGGCCTATGACTGAATTCTGTTTACAAGATTTTGTTGTGCAAACCTCATTCCTTAATTGAAAATCATTGGTTAGGGGCTAGAGAAATGGCTCAGCAGCTAAGAGTCCTGAGTTCAAATCCCAGCAACCACAAGGTGGCTCACAGCCATCCGTAATGAGATCCAGCGCCCTCTTCTGGGGTGTCTGAAGACAGCTACAGTGTACTTACATATAATAAATAAAGAAAACTTTAAAAAAAAAAAGAAAGAAAAAGAAAATCACTGGTTAAATAAAATTGACTGTTGCCAATTACTGGAGGGATTAGAGGTGGGTGGGTTAGGAGTGATCTGATTGGAGATGGAGAAGAGAGACAGGGAAGGTGGAGGAAGAGGAGGAAGAAGAGAATGAGAAAGAGGAGGAAGAGGACGGGAAAGAGGGGGGAAGAAGGAAGAGGAGGAGGAAGAGGGGGAAAGGGAGAAGGAAGAGGAGGAGGAAGAAGCCGGGGAAAAGGAAGAAGAGGAGAAAGAGGAGAAGGAGGAGGAAAAGGAGAAGAAGCTGTCATGAGGGGAGATGGGCAATGAGCACAAACTCTTAGCCAAGAGAAACGGTGAGTATCTGGGCGTACCACCGGGGAGGTGGCCAGGCCACCAGGTTAGAAAGGAAATAAGTGGTTACCACGCCCCGCCCTCCCCCCCCCCGCCCCCAGTAATTGTCAAAACCAAATAAAATAACCACAGTCTGAGTCTCATTTATTTGTAAGCTAGTCAGTGATAAGCGTAAATTGGTTCTACAACAATATAGACCAGGCTGGCCTCAAACTCAATGGAGACCTACCTGCCTCTAACTCCTGAGTTCTAGGATTAATGGCGTGTGCCACCACCATCTGGCAAATCATTCATTTCTAAGTGCCGATGTTGGTTACAATCCATCAGCCAATCACCCAGGTGATCCAGAGTCCTGATACAAATTTTAGAGAGCTTGAAAACTGTTATGGTTTGTACATGCTCAGGCCCAGGGAGTGACACTATTAGGAGGTGTGGCCTTGTTGGAGTGGGTGTGGCCTTGTTGGAGTGGGTGTGTCGCTGTGGGTGTGGGCTATAAGACCCTAGTCCTAGCTGCCTGGAAGCCAGTATTCTGCTTGCAGTCTTCAGCTGAAGATGTAGAACTCTCAGCTCCTCCTGCGCCATGCCTGTCTGGACGCTACCATGCTCCCACCTTGATGATAATGGACTGAACCTCAGAACCTGCAAGCCAACCCTAATTAAATGTCTTATAAGGATAAGAGTTGCCTTGGTCATGGTGTCTGTTCACAGCGGCAAAACCCTGACTAAGACAGAGACCTTCACCTGTTCTTCTGTTGAGGTGGGATGATAATAGCTGGGAGGTTGAACAGAGCAGTCAGAAGCCACCTCAGCAGGGAGAAGGTTATCAATGCCCAGCAAACATTATCGCAGGCATCTGGCCCGGGAAGAGCTCAGGTGTTCTCCATAAAGTCATTCAGTCTTTGGGATCCCTTGTCTTATTCTGCCCTTTTTCTGGCTCCTTTGTGAGGGTGGGGAATCTCCTAGTTCAAATCCTATTCTCAAATGTATTTGTTTTTCTGGGGAGAAGAAATTGGCCCACCTTTCACTTTCCTTGGTTACAAAAATATGAAGTTTCCATGGCAACAGATTCTGTAGACCCTCAGTCCCATCTCATGAGCCCCCTCAGAATTCCCAGGAAGTATTAATGGCTTCCCATCTCAGATCTTCCTCGCTCTCTGTTCCTTTTCTTGTTGGCCTTCTGCAGAGGCCATCAGAGCTTGGCCAACCCACCTTCAGGGTGTTCTGGGATCTCGGAGATTTTGTCCCCAGAGCGAGCTCTCCCCAGTAAGAACATATAAACCTCCCGTCTCTCTGTGGGGCAACTCTGAGGTGTCCTATCCATCTCCCTTCAGGGTTCTCAGTGGTACCTACAGTGGTGAGAATTCTGGGCACACAGTCATCGTTGGCTGTGAGGGCTATTGTTGGTTGTCAGCTTGACTATATCTGGCATGAACTACAATCCAGAAATGGAGGGCACACCTGTGATCCGGCTCTTCAGGCAGGAAGGCATTAGTCTGGACCATGCCTTCTGCTGGGAGTCTTAAAAGGACAGAGAAGAAGGAAGCTTTTGCTCTCTGCCCGCTTACTCTCCCCTTGCCAGCACATTCATCCATTCTGTCACTGCCATTGGATCATACTTCTCTGGGATTACAGGACAGACTCAAGACCAGCTGAGACATCGGGCCTTGTGAGACTCAACAGCTACTGGATTCTTGGACTTCTATTCACAGTCAGCCATTGTTTGGTTAGTTGGACTGAAGCCTGTAAGTCATTGCAATAAATTTGTGTGTGTGTGTGAGTGTGTGTGTGTGATGAAGATTCTGCAATTTTGGTTTCAAAAAAAAAATACACCAAATTGTATGTTTTCATTTTAATCCCAGGTCAGGATACGGGGCTGCTTTGCAGCAGCTGACTACGATTTGCCTCGTGCTCTAATAGGGCTATGGTTTTGCCGGCTGTGGCTAGTTTCTCAGACTGCGTGATGCTTGTAATTCTGGGGACCTTTCAGATGGTCTATAAACGCTAGGGCCTGAGAGACGGGGTGGAATGTTGTTGGTTGGTGTCAGTGACTTTTGATCAAGGTTTGTTAAGTAGTCATTTGAGAAAAACAAACATGAAGAAGAAATTGGATGTCCTGGCAGTGAAGATCAAACTTGCCCCAAGGAATGCAAAGCCCCTTATCAGCAGGAAGTGGTCTAATGAAAACACTGGCCCCTTTCTGACCCCTGCCTTTATTCAGGAATCTCTTTCCTTTCCTCTCCATTCTTTTTCTCTCTTATCCAGTGTTAGGGGGTGAAGGATGGAAGAAAGAAGGACCCAGGAAGTAGCAAAGCCAAGCTACAGATGAAAGATAAATAGATTGATAGATGATAGATAGATAGATTGATAGATAGATGATAGATAGATAGATAATAGATTGATAGATAGATGATAGATAGATTGATAGATGATAGATAGATGATAGATAGATAGGCAGATAGATAGATGATAGATAGATAGGTAGATAGATGACAGATAGATAATAGATAGATAATAGATAGATTGATAGATGATAGATAGGCAGATAGATAGATGATAGATAGATAGATAGATAGATAGATGATAGATGATAAATAGATTGATAGATGATAAATAGATAGGCAGATAGATAGATGATAGAAGATAGATAGATAGATAGATTAGATAGATAGATAGATATAGGCAGATAGATAGATAGGTAGGTAGATATTCATTCCACAAGGTCTGTGACTAGCAAACCCCAATACACTTCCTAAATAAAACCCTAGCATCTCCCCTCCCATGGCAAGGGCTGTTTCTCCAGCAAGGGTCTTGGGAAGGCTGAAGGCATGCCAATAGCTTGGTGATGGAAACTGGATACGTGCTGTGGGTTTTAAGTGCTGTAGGGCTGAGAGGGCTAGCCTGCAACAGAGAGGTCCAGAGAATAAAAACAGAATGAATCTAGAGGCAGGCAGGCAGGCAGGCAGACAGAGGAGGTGTTAGTGTGACAGCACAGCAGAGACTGTGAGGTCTGTGAGAAACAGCTGAGGACAGCTGAGGCCAGGGCGCCTCAGCAAGTGTGGCCTTTCTGTGGCTGGAAGGGATGGTGAAAATACTCACCCGTCAGTGAGTCTTGGGGCAGGACAGACCCAGAAACTGTCAGCAATGGGGTCTGGGAGAGGCAGTTTTGACAGGGGTTGGGAAGAGGATCCAAGAGCCACCACAGCATAGTCAGGGACGTGGCCACACTAGGCTGAGGTCCCCATCCCATATGTGGTCTAAGTCAATGGTCACACAGCATGACTGTGGCTTTATCTTCAGAACTGATAAAGCTAGTGTTGGGGTTGTGCCCACAATCCAAGTCAGCTGGCCTCAGAGACTTCTGATGCCATCCTGGTTGCTGTGCTATTCACAACAGTTGAGCCACAGAGGCAGCCTAGACACGGTCAATGCACTGTGTGTGCATAATGCAACCTCACTGTCCATAAAGGAAAATGGAATTATGACATTTTCAGAAATGTCTGGGACTGGAGATCATTGAGTGGTATAAGCGGGACTTGGGAAGACAAATGTCACTGTGTGGGAGGAGGAGGGATCTGAAGGGACGCTGGGAGGAGGGGGAGGAGGACCATTGTGAGGAAGGATGAGTAGAAGAGGAGGGAAGGGAAGCAGGGGCCGGTGTGAATAATGTCATAACGAAATCCACTATTTTGAATTCTAACTTAAAGTTAATTTTAAAAATTATTAAACCCTTAAAAATAAAACAAATACTTATTTTAAAAAAAAAAGAACAGAACAGTGGTTATGGTTAAAGCACAGGCACTAAGTCTACACAGCTGGAACTGAGTTCGGCCACTCACTAGCCGTGTGGCCTTGAGCAGAGGGCTGGAGGTCTTCAAGCCTTGCTTTCACACCCCGAGGTGCTGGGCAAAGCTCCTTCACCAAAGCGTGATGGAGGCTTGGTGTTGCTCTGCAGGGAATGACTGACTGTGGAGCTGGTCACCCACTAAGCGCCTGGGCCCATGGTGACACTGGAGATGGTGGGAAATAGAAGTGCAAGGATCTGCCAGGCCTTTGGAATCTCTGCTAGCCTGGGAGGTTAGCTCAGCCGGGAAAAATGTTTGCCAATCAAGCATTAAGGACCAGAGTTCAAAGCCCAGCTTGCACATCAAAGCTAAAGATAGGGGGGTATCCGCCTCTAATCCCAGAGCTGGGCTGGCAAAAACATATCCCTGGGGCTTATTGGCTAGCCAGTAGCCAAATTGGTGGACTTTAGGTTCAATGAGACGCTCTGCCTCAATTGAGATGGACATTCATGACACACGGGTACATTACGCACACACCCAAAGGCACATGTACACATGCGCACAAGCTAGACAGTTTCTGGTTTTGTTTTTCAAGACAGGGTTTCTCCGTGTAGCCTTGGCTGTCCTAGAACTCACTCTGTAGACCAAGCTGGCCTAAAACTCCGAGATCCGCCTGCCTCTGCCTCCAGAGTGCTAGGATGAAAGGCCATGCATGACACCAAAGCTCACAATGTCTTTTCCTCTTTAATTAGTTACATCTAGGATCCGCCTCTAGACTTTACTTCGAAATCTCAAAACAGCTTTTCTTTCTAAAGAGAATGGGCTAGAGCAGGAACATGAGAGGCCAGATGTGTATGAGAGGCCAGATGTGTAAGGTTCTAAAGCCTGGCAGCCACAGCTGCACACAGGGTGGGGAAGAAGAGAAAAGGGGTGAAAATTATTCTCTCACTTCATGGCCAAGGGGGAAAACGGCAGGTGTGCAAATGGTATCGAATTCTGATAATCACTTCAATCCATTCAGCAACAAGAAAGACGAGTGCTGCTGCTTGAATTACGAATGCTAATTGTGTTCCCCAAAAAAACGTTTGCACGAGAGGGTCCTGTGCACGCAGCTTCCGAGAACCCGCCCCCACTTGATTCTGATTGGTAAACAAAGAGGCCAACAGCCAATAGCTGGGGAGGACAGGCAGGGCCAGTATTTTAGGATTTCCCGGGCTTGGGGCAGGTAGGAGAGGTGGAGAAAGGAGGAGATCCGCCGGGCCAGGAGAGTGAGTGTGGAGGAGAGACGCCATGCTGAGAAGAGTGTAGGACGGAGAGACAGGGACCTCATGTGATGGAGCCAGGAGAGCGCTGCCCAGAAGACTGCCCAAAGGGATCTAGAGCAGCCCAGACAGAACACAGAATTCAGTAAGTAGTAACTCTGGATTATGTGCGGGCGGTGGGTTCTACCAGCATGGAGGTGGGGCGGTGGGCCAGCTCTTGTGCTGTTTAAGGCATATTAACATATAAAGGCTGAGCGTGTGTGTGTGTGTGCGTGTGTGTGTGTGTGTGTGTGTGTGTGTCTTTCACTGAGAAACATAAACCGGCTGGGCGGTGGTGGCACACGCCTTTAATCCCAGCACTTGGGAGGGAAAGGCAGGTGGATTTCTGAGTTCGAGGCCAGCCTGGTCTACAGAGTAAGTTCCAGGACAGCCGGGGCTACACAGGGCAGCAAAACCCACACCGGGATGTATTAATTAAAATTAATCCAACAGACAAGAGAATGTAGCAATCGGGAGATAAAAGGAGACACTGGATGATCTAACAAACAAAAAAAGATCTCATCAGCTTACAAAGAGAGGAAAAGACACCGCGGACTGAGCTTGGCTTGACAACCCTCACCTGCAGTCCAGACACTTGGGAGGCTTTGACGGGAGGATGTAGAATTGGAGGTCAGCCTGGACTACGAAGGGAGCCTTTATCCGGGAGGCACAGGTAGGTGTGTGTGTGTGTGTGTGTGAGGACTTGGACTCCTAACACGTAAAACTAATTAAAAACATTAATATATCAGCATTGTGTTACTAGTGTATTAATAATTACATTAAAGCCTTTTCCCCCCAGAAGCTGGTGAGATGTCTTGGTGGTTAAAAGGAAAAACAGCTGCTGCAGAGGACCTGAGTTCAGTTCCCAGCGTACAGCGCATGTCTTATGACTCCAGCTCCAAGAGGATCTGACACTTCTGACGCCTTCAGACACCTGCACTCATGTACACACACACACACATAAAAGGAAGAGATTTCATATCAAATGAAAAAACACTGCAACTATATTCTTCTAACATGGGCATTTGAATGCAGTTGTGCAATGGGGTTGACATGGGTCAGTGAGGTATGTTAAAGGGGTGGAGGCCGGATGATTAAGAGTTCAAGGCCATCCCAAGCCTACAAAATGGCTTGGCTGGTTCGGGGGCTTGCCACGAAGCCTGAGGACCTGGAATCGATCCCTGGAGCCCACAAGGCGGAAGGAGGAAACAAATTCCTGCCAGTTGTCTTCTGACTTCCACATGAGTGTTAGTGGTACATATCACACACACACACACACAGAGAGAGAGAGAATAAAAAATTATGTTTTAATGTGGAAGCATGGCCGCATCGACCCAAAGAAAGCTACCTTAGCTAGTACCAAGTGAAGTAGATTGGAAGAAAAGAAGCAACATAGAATAAGAGAGATATTTTATAATAGCAAAAAAAGAATCCGTCCCGAACCCTGGGAAGATGAATCAATTCTATGTATCTGTATTTATCAACATGGTCTCCATGTGCAAGAAGCAGAAGCTGCCAAATCTAAAAGGCAAAATCGAGACGTACACAGACAGCGGCAGGCTCTACAACACTGTGACTGATAACAAGACAAAACCAGTAAGAATGAAGAGCCTTTGCTCAACATTGCGTACACCTGACCTCCAGAATCTCCAATGCGGTACGTTTCCTGAACACAGTGGAATTATCTAAAACAAACAAACAAACAAACAAACAAACAAACAACTTAGCAGAAGAGAACATGTCTAAGTTGTTGGAAATGAAGCAAAACGACTCTGAAAACTCATAGCTTCAAAACCAAATTCCAATGGAAAAAAAGAAAACCCAGGATGAGCCCAGGATATGGCTTGGTGGATAATGCATTTACTGTGTAAACCCAAGGACCTGAGTCTGGACCCACAATGCCCACACAAAGCTAGTGTGTGTGTGTGTGTGTGTGTGTGTGTGTGTGTGTGATGCCAGCACTCCTAGAGAGATGGAAGGCAGATACAGGTATGCACCAGACTGTGCTAACAGGAATTTAGTTAAAAGACCCCCAACTGAAGAGAACTGACAGATCAATCATCTTGGAAGGGACATAGAGAAACAAGTCATGGGAATGATCAGGTCCTGCCTATTTCCCTGTTGAAATATTCTAGCGCCTTTCTATCAAAGTCAGGCTGACTGTAGCCCTCAGAGTGGTGTGGGCCTTTCTGGAACTGACAACCACCCCCAGAAGACCTTTGTGAAGAACTGGCAGAAGCTCGCAGGCCAGCTGGTGCACGCTGCTGCAACAAGACCCTGCCTCACACACGGTGGAAGTCAAGGACCAAGACTGTCTCTCACCTCCATCACCGACCATGCTGCACACACAAGCATTTTGTCAGAATGAACCTTTGCCGTAGCAAACTAGAGTCACCCAAAGACACACTTAAAGGCAAATTTTCATATTTGAATACATTTATTGGAAAGGAAAAGAAGTTAAAAATTGAGGACCCAAGTGTCTGTCATGTAGAATGTGGGAAAATGAAAGCAAATGACATCTACAAAGCAGAAACAGAAAGTACTAAATGCGATATCAGAAAGTCATGAAAAAGAAAGCCAGAGCAGCGTAGCCCACAGAGACATGGCCTCTCAGCAGCACGTCCCATGCCTTCACCCTTTCCCTCATCCACCCAACACGCAGCGAGACTACTGCATCCAAAGCCTGTTCTAGCTGCTTACCTTGAGAGGCAAACACGTGCCTTCAAAGAGCATGTAAGTCACAAGTCAGAAAGCAGTGAATGACTCCTACAATGTCGGGAAATGGGATGCTCCAAGCTAGAATTAAAGCCCAGAAGCAAAAGAAAAACAGGAGGTCCTATCCAAAGACAAGGCGGGGAATCCAGGCTTGGTGACACTTACCTGCAATCCCCAAATGTGAGAGGCAGAGGGAAGTGGACCTTAAGTTTGAGGCCAGGAATATGGGTGATTGATAAGTGGATGGATTTGAAGATAAATGATGGATGGATGGATAGATACATAGATAAATGGTTGAGAGATAGACAATGGGCATATAGTTGATAAGTAGATGATAGATGATAAATAACTGTTGATTGGTAGATAGATCAATGGACTGATAATTGACAGATGGACAGACAGACAGATGGAAGGAGAAGAGTGGAAAGGTAATGCAGAGTGAAGCGTGGTCCTTGTTAGTTAGCAATCAAAGCCACCTGTGAAAGCTGCCTTTGAAAGACATTCAAAGCCGGGCGGTAGTGGCGCACGCCTGTAATCCCAGCACTTGGGAGGCAGAGGCAGGTGGATTTCTGAGTTTGAGGCCAGCCTGGTCTACAGAGTGAGTTCCAGGACAGCCAGGGAAGCGGCTCGGCAACCAGGGGGCGGCACTCCTCCATCTGCCTCAGTTCAGTTCCTGCCTTGAGCTCCTGCCCTGACTTCCTGGGTGACAGAACATTACCCAGATACCCAGATACGTAGGCTGAAATCTGCCCTTTCCTCCCCGTTGCTTCTGGCCTTGGTCTTTATCACAGCAGTAGAAATAAAACAAGGACCATGTTGTTTCCAGGCATTAGACATGTAAGAATGCACTACAGAACAATAGACATGCTAATGCACCTGTGTTGGTTCAAAAAACCACAGAGGGGTACAAGAAGAAAGAAAGAATGGCCCCTTGTTCTGGAAAGACTCAATGAAGCAGTATTCAGCAAAACCAGAACGGGGAAGTGGGAAGGGGTGAGTGGGAGGACAGAGGGAGAGAAGGGGGCTTACGGGACTTTTTGGGAGTGGGGGGGCTAGGAAAGGGGAAATCGTTTGAAATGTAAATAAAAAATATACCGAATTAAAAAAAAAAACAAACCACAGAGGGAGGCGCACCAGGTGGATGCTGGTGGCATTCCAACAACCAGGGCTGGGCCAGAGAGCAAAGTGTAATCTCCTGGTGACCTGGAGCACACAATGCAGGAGAGGAAGTCACATCAACCTCCCCCTCCTCTCCCCTCCCCTCCTCTCTCCCTTTCTCTTCCTCCCCTCCCTCTCCCTCTCTGTGTATGCACACACACTATTGGAGTCATTCCTCAGGAACCATGGACTTCATGTGTGCTGTTGGTGGTGGTCGTTGTTGTTTTTATTGTTTATTTGATAAGGGTGGGGGTTTATTTTGGTTTGGGGTTTGTTTTGTTTTGTTTTTGGCTAGAACTTGGAATTTGCCAATTCATCAAGGCTGGCTGAGCAGGCAGTGAGCCCCAGGCGCCCCCCCCCCCCCATCCTGACCTCCCCCGGCCTGGGATTACAAGCACATGCTGTCACTTCTGGCTTTTCCCTCTATTCTGGTTCTTAAAAATCAAGTCCGCATCCCCATGTTAAGCACCTCACCACCCTCACCACTCCTCGCCAGTCAGAAGTCACATCTTCAGTGGGAGACAGAGTGGGTCAGAATGTAAGTGTGCCACGGAGGAAATGGGGTGGGGAGTAGGGAGTTTGGGGAATGGTCAGAGGCTTCTGGAGAAAAAGAAATGTCCAGGTTGAGTATGAGGACTCAAGGAAGGCTCTGAATCCTGCTATCTGTGTGACTCAGATGGAATCATGAGTATTTGCATATATGAGTACTTACATGTATGAGTCAACCAGGAAGTAAGCCCGTGTCCAGCTGAACATGAAGCAATTTCTGCAATTTCATTCCCAGACTATTCCCAGGGAGCTGTAACTTCCTGTTTCCCCCACCGCCTTCTCAGCCTGCGCTGTCCCCTACTTCAGTTTAGAATTATGGACACACAGAAAAAGTCTATGGCAATCCTGTCAGAAGACTAAGTGGGCGGCCTGATTTCTGGCTCCTGTGAGAAGAAGGGAATTCATTAGTTTACCCTTCAGCTGACTCACTGTTGGTGGAGGGTCTGACTCTGGGGACTGAAAACAGTCCTATGTCATAGAAGGCACTCACAGCAGAGGCCAAATGGTAGGAGAAGCCAGAGAGGAGGCCCACCCACCTCGCAGGGCATGAGACCCCTTGGGATGCAGTTGACTTGTGCTCCAGAGTCATCACACTAGCTTCACCACGCTGGGCTTGATATGCAGTGCCCTATCCCCATGTCCTCTGAAGTGGGACGGTGATTATTGAAACAGGGTTGAAGTGCACTGGGTCTAAGCACAAATTTGGTACTGCAGCATTTTAAACCAAATATGCTGCTTTGGATGAATCTTTACTTTTTTAAAGTATGAAATTGTGTGTGTGTGTGTGTGTATGTCTGTGTAGGTGTGAGGTATGTGTGTGAGTGTGTGTGGTGTATATGTCTGTGTAGGTGTGAGGTATGTTTGTGTGTGTGTGTGTGTGTGTGTGTGTATGTCTGTGTAGGTGTGAGGTATGTGTGTGAGTGTGTGTGGTGTATATGTCTGTGTAGGTGTGAGGTATGTGTGTGTGTGTGTGTGTGTGTGTGTGTGTGTGTGTATGGGTATTTTGAGGGGATGCCCCCACATGTGGGAGCCTGTGGAGGTGGGAAAGAGGACCTGGGATCTCTCAGAGCTGGAGAGATCAGGTGGTTACAGGTGGTTGTGAGCAGACAGATGTGGATATAAGGAACTGAACACAAGCCCTCTGTAGAAGTAGAAAGTGTGTGTTATCTCTTCAGCCCTCACTTTTATGGAGGACATGTTTTGATATTTCTCCGTGTGTGTGTGTGTGTGTGTGTGTGTGTGTGTGTGTGTGTGTGTGAACTAAGAAGGACAGAGGACAGCTTACCAGGGCTGATTCTCTTCTTCCACACTGGGATAGTGGAATTCTGGGCTCCAACTCAAAACGTTTACGTGAAACATGGTCTTCTGCCTTAAGGGAGATTTGGTTCAGCACCCTGCCCTCTGCCTCTGCTCTGAGCAACCTGGAGCGGAGCCTTTGCTGCTTTAAGGAAATTGCAGCTTTGGTCATTAAGATAGAGTGAGGGAGAAGTGAGATCATAAGGCTGAGAGAGACTAAGCTACTACTTCTGCACTCAGGACCTGTCACACTCCACTTAATCTGAGGATTCCAGGGAGATGACAGATGGTCATTCTCTCTGCACCCACGAGACAACAAAGGACAGAAATGTTCAGAACAAGCTGGAAGCTACAAAACTGTTAAGAACAAAGATTTCCTAAATAGGTGTTCAAAGATCAACAAGGAGCTAGCATGGCCTCCAGCCATTTAGAAGACTGAGGAGAAAGGGAGTGGGGAGACACAGAGACAAAGGGAGAGAGAGGAGGGGAGGGCAGAGACAAGGGGGGAGGGAGGGAGGGAGGAAGAAGGAGGAAGAGAGAGGGAAGAGGGAGAGGGAGAAGAAAAATCTGTTTCCTCGGCCTGTTTTGTAACTCTTCAGTGTTAACCCGAGGAGACCAAGTGTCTGCTTTTATTTCTGTTACTGTGATAAAATATCCTGACCAAAAACCAACATAGGGAACTAAAGGACTAAAGCTCACAATTCCAGTTACAGTCTGCCACACAGGGACGGCAAGGCAGGAATTTAAAATATCCGGACACAGCACACCCACCCCCAGGACCAAAGGGAAGAGAGTGTGGTGGGGGTGTGGAGGGGGTGTCCTTGGCTGGCTTGTCCCTGCTCGGCGCGATCTCTCCACCTCTCTACAGTTAGAATCTTTTGGCTATGGAATGAAGCCATATGTCGTGGGCTGGGACTTCCTGTGTCAATGAACTTAATTATGACAACCTCCCACGAGCACACCCACAGGCCAGCCAGTGTGGACGCTCCCTCTCTGGAACTCTCTTCCCAGATTCTAGGTTGTGTCAAGTCGAGGATTAGAGCTGACTGCCACAAAAGGCCATCACTCCATGGCCCGGACCATTAGAACCCTTTCTCTTTACTCCCCTCCCCTCTCCTCCTCTCCCTTCCTCTTCTCTCTTCTTGTCAGCCCCCTTCCCTCCCCTCCTTCTCCTCCTTCTCCTCCTTCTCCTCCTCCCCACCCCTAGGGAGTAAACCCAGACAGGGTTACATCCACAGCCTTCTTTTTCCTTTTTATTTGTAGACTGCGTCTCACTGAACTGTGCAGAAGACCTTAAAGTCACTCTGTAGCTCAGGCAGGGCTTGAACTTGGGTCCAGCAGGAATCTCCTGAGCAGATCTGCTGGGATCACCAAACAGCCCGAATCACCAAAAGGCATCTTGCAGACTCCAGAACACACAACAACCTCTTCAGGGAAGAGAAAGAGGCAAACAGGGAAGCTATTCAGCCTTGGGAAACTTAATCATTCTAGATCCTTCTAGCTACATTGAAGCCTGACATTGGATATTTGAGCACAGGAGGGAGGGAGGGAGAAGGGAAGAGAGGGAGAGAGGGAGGGAAGGACCAGCCTGCAGACAGAGGGCCTGCTTGCCTGACTGCTACACAGGAATCTCTCTCCCTGGCTCTGCTCCTTAAATGATTTTCAGAACACGGTTTTAAAAACAGCTCCTCAGGGGAATTAAAAAGAAATAATATTTTTGATAGAAAAGCACTGTGTCAACAGAAACACATGAAAAATAAAAATACTGATTTCCTGTCACCCAGATAGAACCATTGTGGACATCTTTCCTTTCTTATGCATACAGTCCGCTCTGTTTGCGTGACTG
The DNA here is from genome assembly GCF_947179515.1 of Apodemus sylvaticus. Taxonomy (NCBI): domain Eukaryota; kingdom Metazoa; phylum Chordata; class Mammalia; order Rodentia; family Muridae; genus Apodemus; species Apodemus sylvaticus. The sequence continues at coordinate 155,932,267 of NC_067476.1, read as the reverse complement.
AACACACTTGTATCAAGTTATAGTACCTATTTTTAAAAATATGGGGACTGGAGAGATGGACCTGTTCAGTGGCTGCGAGGACACACTGCTCTTCTCAAGGGCCCGGCTTAGTTCCCAACACCCATGTTATCCACCTGCAACTCCGACTCCTTGGCTCTGCAGGTTCCTGGTCTCAGATCTATGTACACACAGGTGTTTTTTAAAATAATAAAAATGAAATACTATAAAGTGTGTTCTCCCTCACTTCCCATTACTTAAAATTTAGGAAGGCAGGCAGGCTGGGTATAGAGGTTCATCCCAGCAGCTGGGAGGCCAGAACACGAGGATCGTGAGTTCTAGGCCAGTCTTGTGCACAAACGACTCCATCTCAAGAAGCCAGGACTGGGGATTTGGCCCAGTGGCAGAGCGCTTGTTATCGGTTTAAAGATTTGACAGTTTGAAAACATTGATTTTTTTTTTAAAAATAATTCCTTGTTTGCTCCATAGCTGGAGACAGCTAATCATAGCTCGCTCCACCATGGGCCTTCCTGACCACTGTACGTCAATCAGCCTTTGCCCCACGAGATCCTTTGTGTGGAGAATGTGTCTGCCCCAACAAGCAAACCATTGTGCTTTCCCACCAGCGTCTCTCCTGCATCTGAAGAGCTTGGTGCAAACTGCAAGAGGGACCCGGACTTAGAGATGGGTCCCACAGCTCCATAGGGAGGTGCTGCCTCCCAAGAAGGCAAAATATCCTGGGCTCGGGCTTTTTCACTCTGTCTTTCAAACCAACAGAGAGATTTCGTCTCACCATCCCCCCTGTCATCACAGAACCAACAAGGAATGCAGGCGAGGACTGTGGGGTGAGGGGAGCCCTCCTGCTCTCTGATGGGAATGTGCAGCCCCTGTGGAACAGTATGGAACCCCCAAACACTGACATTAGAAGTACCAGAGGAGCAGCTATACCGCTCCCGGTCATACATCACAAAGATGTGCGCACATCAGTGTCTACTACTGCGCTAACTCAAGAAGTTCCCATCACCTCCTCTCAGCCCCACCCTAGCCTGTCTGGTCCTTCCTTTTCTCTCTCTCTCTCTCTCTCTCTCTCTCTCTGTCTCTCTCCCTCTCCCTCTCTGTCTCTCTCCCTCTCCCTCCCTCCCTCCCTCCCTCCCTCCCTCTCTCTTCCTCCCTCCCTCCCCTTTCCTCCCCCTCCCTCCCTCCCTCTCCCCGTCTCTCTCCCTCCCCCCCCCTCCCTCTCTCTCCCTCCCTCTCTCCCTCCCTTTCTCTCTCTCTCTCCCTCTCTGTTTCCTTCCCTCCCCCTCTCTCCCTCTCTCTCTCCCTCCCTCTTTCTCTCCCTCCCTTTCTCTCTCTCTCTCACTCACTCCCTCCCTCTCTCTCTCTTCCTTCCTCCCTGCCCCACCCCCACTCCTCACTCTAACCACTCTTCCTTCCTCTCTGTTCTAAAACAGTCCATGCAAAACGCCAAATCCATTGTCCCGTGCCCCGAGAATCAACTTCCGGTTCCACAAGTACTGCAATACAGAAAAGCATTTTCCCAGTTAAAATAACGAACTACTGAAAGACGAGGGCACGAGGGCACGCGGATCCCTTTTCCACCATCTATCCCCACTCTTGGACCGACTGGTGCTCTCTTCCTCTTCCTCTTCAGGCTGGAGGGCAGTGAGAAGGCCAGGCTGATTCTGTGACAGACTTCCAATCTGCAGCTGTGAGGACTGGGCCAGGGCTGGAGAGAAGGCTCAGCGGTTCTGGTGTGTCTAAAGGCAGCTACAGTGTACTTACATATAATAATAAATAAATCTTTAAAAAGGGGGGGGGGACTGGGCCTAATAACTGGGCAAGTCCAGCCAAACCCAAGCAAGTCTTTTTCGACTAATATAAAAATAAATAAATAAATAAATAAATAAATAAACAAACAAACAAATAAATAAATAAAAATAAAATCAGGTACCAGTCTCATGGCCCATATGGTTCCGGAATGCCCAGAGATAAAGTAAGATGAAGCTCATCTACCCCGGAATTCCACTGTGCTTTAAATTGAGCCAGTGAGCTCACTTGATTATCCCTCTATTTCGGTAATGGGAGACCCCAGCGTGCTGGACTTCTGCAGAATGAAGAACTCCGCGTTGACGCTGACTATTTGAGTCCGGAGGATCAATCGTTCTTCAGCGAATCATGGACCCTTACAGAAGGAGCCCGTGTTGCTTGTCTGCCTCGGATATGTGTCAGGGTCTTTTTAACTGTTCCCCAGGGCTCCACAGCACAGAGGAGCTGGGCTCACTTACCTAAGACTCTGGGAGAGTATCTATTTCTCCTTCACTTTAACAGACAGTGAAGCACAGGAGGACACCATTTACCGTGTCTCCTCTGCAGGGGCCGCTCCTTTCTCTAGGCCAGACACTGAGATCTGCTCCTGAGGCCATGGTGGCAATGCATTACCCCTTCGGGTTCATTGGTGCTGACACCCCGCCCCTCCCCCCACAGACGCAGTGGCGTAAATGCTCCCCCCAACACACCCCCAGCCCGGTCCACTGGCATCTTGAGACGCACTGGACAGCAGGCTTCCTGTTGTGTTTCCTTGCTTCTGCGGCGTTTCCACTCTCCAGTCCATCTTTCCTAAATCCTCCTGCCTTAGTCTTTTGTCGCTATCTGGGATTCGGATTTTCTCATTCTGCCTGACTGAGTAAGTGTGTAGACTCTCCTGGTTGGTACATCCACAACCTCAGGGAGCTCTGCGGAGATACTTTTAGGAACCAAATAATCCCAGAATCTGTGAGGTAGAGGCTGGAAGATGAGTTCAAGACCAGCCTGGACCACATAAGACCCTGTTTCAAAACAACGATGAAAAATTGATAATAAGTTAAAAAAAACAAAAACAAAAACAAAAAACAAAAAACAAAAAAAAAAAAAAAAAACAAAAAACAAAAAAAAACAACAACCCGGGACATGAACTCTGTCCCTCCAGCACCAAGCAGGACTCCACACACAGCTACAGTTCTGGTGGCTTTCTTAGGATCCAGGAATCTATGCCTAATCTCCTCCTCCTCCCCCTCCTCCCCCTCCTCCCCCTCTTCTTTCTCCTCTTTCTCCTCCTCCTCCTTCTTTTAAGATTTATTCTTTTATTTTTTAGAGATTTATTTATTTGTTTTATGTATATGACTATACTGTAGCTGTACAGATGGTTGTGAGCCCTCATGTGGTTGCTGGAAATTGAATTTAGGACCTCTGCTCGCTCCAGTCAACCCCGCTGGCTCCAGTTAAACTTGCTCGCTCAGGTCCAAAGATTCATTTATTATTATAAATAAGTACACTGTAGCTGTCTTCAGACACACAGAAAGAGGACGTCAGATCTCATTACAGATGGTTGTGAGCCACCATGTGGTTGCTGGGATTTGAACTCAGGACCTTCAGAAGAGCAGTCGATGCTCTTAACCACTGAGCCATCTCTCCAGCCCTATTTATTTTATGTATATGAGTACACCGTAACTGTCTTAAGGCACACCAGAAGAGGGCTCAGAATCCATTAAAGATGGTTGTTAACCACTATGTGGTTGCTGGGAATTGAACTCAGGACCTCTGGAAGAGCAGTCAGTGCTCTTAACCGCCGAGCCATCTTTCCAATCCCCTAAGCCTAATAGTCTTAAGAGTTCTTTTTTCCCCCATAAGAGATGCAAATCTAAATTTGAATGTGAGCGTTCACGTTTCCTTAAGAGTTGAAAATAAATTTAAAAGAATATTTAATCCCACATGGTTAATAAGGCACGCTTGTCCAGTGGCCCTGCTGTCAAGAAGTTAGACGCAGCTTCTATCTCAGACAAACTCAATGCCTTCCCCAAACCCTCCTCCTCTGAAGTGCGCCCAGCGAATCAGAAACCAGCCTTATGGTTCTGCCTGAGGGGCTGCTCCAGAAAGCAGCGCAGCACACCTCTCCATCCTCATGATCCTCCCTGAATGGTACCCATCGTGGGCACACCCCTCCATCCTCACAGTCCTCCTTGAATGGTACCCATCGTGGGCACACCCCCTCCATCCTCACGGTCCTCCTTGAATGGTACCTACCCATCGCGGGCACACCCCTCCATCCTCACCGTCCTCCCTGAATGCTCCCCATCACGGACATCCTACCTGGCTTCTGGTGTGCCTGGGGGCACTCCTCCATTCTAGAACACCCTTGCCATTGCTACTGTAACAGGAGGAGGTAGAGAAGAAGAAAGAGGAAGAGGAGGAGGAGGGAGGAGGAGGGAGAAGGAGGAGGGGGAAGGAGTAGAGAGGAGGAGGGAGAAGGAGGAGAGAGGAAGAAGGAGAAGGAGGGAGGAGGAAGAGGAAGAGGGAGGAGAAAGATGAGGAGGGAGGAGGAAGGAGGAGGAAGGAGGAGGAAGAAAGAAGATGAGGAGGGAGGAAGATGGAGGAGGGAGGAGGAGGGAGGAGGAGGGAGGAAGAGGGAGGTATAGAGTAGTGAAGGAAGAATACAGTGGAAGAAGAGGAAGGGAAAGAAGAGGAAGGAAGGGAGAAAAATAAAGAGACCCAGAAGAAGAGGAAGGTGGAGAAGGAAGAGGAAGAAGATGGAAAAGAAACAGTGAGAAGGGAGAAAATGGAGAAGGAAGGAGGAGGAAGTGAGGGAAGGGGAAGGGATGGAAGAGGAGGGAAGGTAAACAAGCTCTCCCGTGACCGGTCAGCATTCTGTTGTTCCCAAAGCCAAGGTGTCAATCGTGAGCGCCTTTATTCAGTATTGGATTGACCGAGCAGTATACATTTTATCTGTATTTATCAAATCAGATTTCATAGCCACGCGCAGACATCAGGCTTTCCTGAAAGAGCTCGGTGTCTTCTTCAGCCTCGGCTATAACCAAGAGGTTGGCGGGACGGCATTAGCAGTCCTCTGTGCTCCAGGTGTTGTGCCACCAGTTCAGCATCCAGCATCCGGAAGGAAGGCGGAAGGCGGTTACAGGTCCTGAGCCGTGGACTGCGGCTTAGGAGACCTGAGCGCTCAGCCCCGCCCCCAACTCGTCCTTCTTCTCCATCCGTTCTCCCGCGCTCCTCAAAGCCGACCAGCGACAAAGACGCTGCTTCAGACCGGAGCACAAACTCCACCGCCCTCTGCCATGGCTGTTCAAGTCACTTTAATCAAAGCAGACTTGTGCCATTCTGAGAGGGCTTTCCCGGGGCTCAGTAAGTCTCTCCTCGGAGCACTGGGCTTTCTCCGGACAGCACGTTTGGGGGAGCGCTTCATTTACTTCTTGGGAGCACCGCACTCAGCTCACAGCTCCTGACAGACAGGCATGCCTCGGTCCTTTGAAATCCTCCAGAGGAATGCCGTGACTGCCCTGCACTGCTTCCATTCTTAGAAAGCACACACACCCAGAAGAAACACTTCGTCTCCCCTCAACTGTTATCCTTGATATGCATGTAATATATATATATAATCCTTGTTTTATGCTGTGATAATTAGTTATGAATAAAATCTGCTAAAATGAACAAATACATTTATTGGGGGGGGGGGCATGCTGAAGAGGTGGTTTACAGTTAAGAGAATGTTTGTTGCTCTTGCAGAAGACCAGAGTTCAGTTCCCAGCGCCCACACCAGGCAGCTCATAACCATTTATAGCTTTAGCTCCAGGAGATCTTGTCCCCTCCTCAGGCCCCTCCAGCACATGTGGTATACACACAGACACACACACAGACATACACACACAGACACACACACACAGACACATACACACACACACACACACACACACACACCACAAATAAAAATAAAGTTTTGTTTTTGTCTTTACAAAACTAAGTTAAAAATAGATTCTACCTGCATAACGGCTGGTTTTGTGTGTCAACTTGACACAGGCTTGAGTTATCACAGAGAAAGGAGCTTCAGGTGAGGAAATGCCTCCATGAGATCCAGCTGTGGGGCATTTTCTCAATTAGTGATTAAGGGGGGAGGGCCCATAGTGGGTGGTACCATCTCTGGCCTGGTAGTCTTGGGTTCTATAAGAGAGCAGGCTGAGCAAGCCAGGGGAAGCAAGCCAGTAAGAAACATCCCTCCATGGCCTCTGCATCAGCTCCTGCTTCCTGACCTGCTTGAGTTCCAGTCCTGACTTCCTTTGGTGATGAACAGCAACATGGAAGTATAAGCTGAATAAACCCTTCCCTCCTCAACTTGCTTCTTGGTCATGATGTTTGTGCTGGAATAGAAACCCTGCCTAAGACAACCTGATTTATATTAAGGCTTTTCAAAGTGGTAAAGTCTACTAGATACCTAGCCATATCCTTTGTTTTTTGCCAGGCATGGTTGGTAGGGAGCTTCCCAAAGGTTTCCTTAAAGGCGAAGGTGAGCCTTGTCTAGGTGGCTGCAAACCAGTAGATTAGGCATGGCCTCCTACCTGTGACAGGACACGTAAAGGAATGGCCTCAAAGCCTGGCCTTGCACTGTCGTCTGCCTCCAGAGAACAGAGACCAGTCTTCCCCAAGCTGCTTGAACCTGTACTTTTCTACTATACACAGGTAAAGCATGTGCTGTTCAAAGCTACTTTAAATAAATGAAGAAGAAAGGGAGGAGAAGTGGGGAGGGGGGAGGAGGAGAGGGAGGAAGGAGAAGAGGATGAAGAGGAGGAGGAGAAGGGAAGGAAGGGGAGGGGAGAAAAGGAGGGGAGGAGAGAAGAGGAGGGGAAGAAAGGAGGGGGAGGAGGGAAGAGGAGGGGAGGAAAGGAGGGGGAGGAGGGAAAAGGAGGGGAGGAGAAAGGGAAGAAGAGGGGGAGGAGGGAAGAGGAGGGGAGAAGGAAAGATCTTTTCTTCCTTGACTAGCCCTGTAAATCAGCACAGGTGGAAGGAGGTACTAATTAAGGGATAGCTGTAAATTATTTTAGTCATAGGATCTCAATTTCTTCAGGTGTGCTTTTCACCCTTTCTGTCTTTTAGCTCAAATAAACTCCAACATAAAAATTATCTGCTGTGCCTTTGAAAAACACCTACACAGAAGTCTGAATCATTTGCCAAATTTAAGCCCCAATTTTTATTTCCATTCTGGCTGAAAGCAAAATGTTCCTTTTAGCGGTTGGAGCCTCTCAGTTTCCCTCATTGACTGATGCAACTCACAAGTGTATCCTCATTAACATTGAGGTTTCTCTGCAATCTCCTCTGTTCCATACACTCACGATAACTGTTACTTTATCATAAACCCCGCTGTGCTGTTTCTGGGGATGTGGCCCTTCCAGTAGCTGTGGCTGTGGATTATCTGAGTAATTGCTTCAACCCCTCACTTGTTTTTGAGCTGAGGGCCAGCCCGACCTTGGGCACGGCTGCACATGACTCACAGTCAAAGTGAGAGTTTCATCACTAAATGTGGCTGTGTTTGCTGTAGCTGTTTTCTCTCTACCGGATTATTCAAATACCATCTGGCTGAAGTCAAATTGTCTCAGAACCCACAGAAACTCTAACACGGCCTCTGTTGGACCTCTGAGAACTCAGCCATGTGGTAATCTGCTTTGGAGACTATGCACGGATTGCATGTAGTCAGCCCAGCCTTGCCTTCCGCCTCCTGTCCTCCCAGGACTCTGATGCCGCTTCCTAACCACCGGCTGTACCTTCTCTCCCTGCCACCGTTGCTAAACCAGAACTCAAACTAGAGGCCACTTCTCCAAGTGCCCAGCTTCCCTTCTTTTCTTTTTGACACTTCCAGATAAATCATTAGCAGATTGTCTTTCCCAATCTAATGCAGCCCCACTGTGTCTTTGGGGACTTCATGATGTCACCCAAGAATGTATCCTTAGGAACAAAACTGCAGAACCCAGAACATCAGGAGACAATTAAAGAAATTTTTGATGGTGAGATCACAAGCAGTCGAGACTTCTCCTTAATGGGCAGTGACTTTCACGACTTTCACGGACTCAGCCTGCTCCTGAGGCAGTTCTGCAAACAAGCTAAAAATACCCTTTCCTGACCTCCCATGCCAGTGCCACGTGAAGGTCACCTTAAGACAGAGCCTGTCTTAGATGAACAATGTGCAGAACACGCCGCCCAGACTTTGGCTGTCCCTGGGGAAAGATAAAGGAAGATGTGCCCAGCAGGGGTCTTCCTGCCTCTCTCTCATTCTCTTTCCCTTCTTCTTTCTTTCTTTCTTTCTTTCTTTCTTTCTTTCTTTCTTTCTTTCTTTCTTTCTTCTCTCTCTTCTCCCTTTCCTCTCTCATTTTTTCTTTCCTCTCTTTCCTCTTTCATTTCTTTCTTTCTCTCATTTCTTTTCTCTCTTTCCTCTCTTTCTCTCTTTCCTCTCTTTCATTTCTTTCTTTCCTTTCTTTCTCTCATTTCTTCTCTCTTTCATTTTCTTTCCTTTCTCTCTCATTTCTTCTTTCTCTCTTTCCTCTCTTTCTCTCTCTCATTTCTTCTTTCTTTCCTCTCTCTTTTCCTTTTCCTTTCTTCCCCCTCTCTCTTGTTCTGTCTTTTCCTTTCATCCTCTGCTTTTTTCCTCCTGTTGCAGAGCTGCAGATAGATAGAGACCCCAAGAATGTCCTGTAGAGAGCCTTTTTAGGGTGGGTGCCTTGCCACCTGGCAGGGGCTTGACATTGGCAAGGACAAGGAATCTGACTTTAGGCATGATAGGGAAGTTAAGTTCAGCCAGGAATCTGATGTTAGGCTATAATAGGGAAGTAGGTTAAGGCAGGAATTTTAATTTTAGGTCAAAACGTGGGGGGAGGGGAGCAGGCTTCAGGCAAGATTTTAGGCTTGGACAAGGAAGCAGGCTCAGGTATTTTGGTCTTTCTGACAAACCCTTGAAAACAACTGTCACGGGACTTTGTTTATTGCCTTGACAATTTTGTGTTTACTGTCTTGCTTGTTCCTCATTGTACTACTATGGATCTTAATACCTACATGTAATTAAAATGGTGTAAAAGTGGATTGGAAATTATTAAACCCACCCTCAGTCTCATAATTGACTGGAGTCATGCTGCAGCATTGTCTAATTGTCTTTCTTTTCCGTTCTCGCTCCTGGGCTGGAGGACCTGTTGACTGACTGAGTGATCAGGATCCAATCACTTGCTCCATCTGAGCCACACCCTCACCTTTACGGCTGCAATTGTTACTATTGTGACACCAAGTCTCAAAATTGAGTTCACCCTGTATGTAGCCCAGGCAAGCCTTGAACTCTCACATCTCCTGCCTCAGCCTCTGGAGTAGTAGGAACTAACCAAACCACTTGAGTTTTCCTTCAATAAAATCTTACTGCTCACGATGAAACTGGGGCAGGAGCATTGCCAGTTTGAGGCTAGCTTGGACTACATAATGAGACTTTGTCTCTCGATAAATATGTAAAGAGATCTATCAAGTGCCTCTCCCAGCAAGCTCTGCATGGGGCCTCAATGCTGTGCTGGTGGGCTCTGGCTGGTTATTGTTAATAATGTACCCAGAACCCAAGTTCAACACATTAGCTGCTAGAGCAGTGTTCTCAGCCATCCTACAGTAAATGCCAAGGTAACCTACATACACACACTCACACCATAAAAGCATTTCATTGCTACTTTACAGTTGTAATTTTGCTACTGTAATAAATCACAATGTGAAGTGTCTTGATATGCAGAAAAGGTGGGGGTCGCGACCCTCAGGTTGAGAACCGCTGCACTAGACACGTGTTGCTACCTGGAAGTGATTGTGTAGTCACAAAAGTGAAAATGCCATTTCTTCCCTTGTAAAGCGTCTCTCTTCCGTGTTGGTTGGAGTTATGTCGGATAGGACAGGCAATGAATGTTCCTATCAGTCTAGATTCTCGGCATGGCCCTGGGAGATAGTTGGGTTCCAGGCGACCTTCTTGGATTCCTTCTGCTGGGTCACACTCAGTGCGGCTTTCTCCAAGACCTTTGTCTTGTAGGACTGGAAAGAAAGTTAGCACGCTTTCTCCCCCACCCCTCCCTCTCTCCCTCCTCTATCTCCCCATCATCCCCTCCCCCCTCCAACCTTCTCCCATCATCTATCAAATCCAACAAAGGCGAGAAAAGCAACCTAGGTGAGTTTACTGATTGTCACTCACTCCCACCTCCCTCCATCCCAAAAAAGCAGGGCTGACTTTAGTTCCGCGATTCCCGTCATGCACCAGAGCCCGTGTGCACCCGGGAAGGTTGCTAGCACGGTCCTGGCCGCGACCAGCTGCCCTCATCTCCCCAGCAGAGGGCAACTGCGCTTCAGCTTTTTGATAGAGAATGTTTACACAGTCGCTGGGGGGGGGGGGGGGGATGGGGGGAGCGGGGTGGAGTGTACGAGCGCTTCCAGAGATACTTTTTGTGTTCTGAATGGCAATGCAGAGAGCCAGATAATTAAGGCTATCTGACGGGAAAGCCGTGTGAGCTTGGCGAGCGAGGCCCTGCTTCACAGGGAATTCATGCCTGGCATTCCAGGACAGCACAGAGACCTGGCACAGACACTGTTTTGCGGTACTCTTTCCAAAGGAGGGAGAGTCAAGTCGAGCTGGAGACAACCAGGCAGCGCTTAATGCCCCCAGAGGCAGACACAGATGCCCTTTCTTGGGACCAGCCCAGGGCTTGGAGGGCAGGCCTGTCAGCAGCTGGACAACTCATTCACTTCTGCCAGGCCACAACGTGGTGGTGGCTATAGAGACATGCTACAATATTCATGAGCTCCTCTCCAAAGACCCGCACTCCGTCCAGCCCATGTCCCTTCCCCAGAGGCTCCGTCTCCTTCATCATCTCCCTCAACATGACCCGTGGCACAAGGATGTGAAGACAGAGACCTGAGTAGGTGGGGAGGGGAAGAAGAGAAGAGAAGGAAGACTATGTAGGTGACACACATATACAGGTGACACGGAACTAATTATGTTGTAACTAAAAAGAAAATTAAAAGCAAATCAAAGATATATCTGATGTCATCAAAATGCATATCCAGAAGGGCTGGGGACTTTGCTGCCAAAGCCAGGCTCACATCTGGGATCTCACCACCTGGTAGGCTGAGACAGGGAAACTGCCGTGAGTTCAAACCCAGCCTGAGCTATGGGGCGTAATTCTTGTCTGGGGTGGGGGTGGGGGAGTAAATTTTAATATAGAAGAAAAGAATGTTGGAAGAAGAAACAAGCCCAAGGTCCTGGGTCCCATCCTGATGTCTTAAGAAAATAAAGTCTCTAAGACCTGGAGAAATGACCAGAGGCTAAGAGTGCTGGCTGCTCTCCAGGAGGACCGAGACTCAGTTCCCGCAATATACTCTGTGGGTAACAACTGTCTGTAATTCCAGTTCCGAAGGATCCCATGCCCTCTTCTGGCCTCCACAGGTTCTAGGAATATTTATGGTGCACACATATACGCAAGAAAATATCCATACAGGTAAAAAAGAAAATTACTAAAGATGTAGGGAGCCAGCACCAGACGTAGCTGGATATGGGGCAGGGGGTGGGGGGACAGGTTCATCCATTTGGACTTCAAGCAGTTGGCTTGGGTGGGTCTCCTCTCTGAGCCCGCCCCTTGGGTGGGTCTCCTCTCTGAGCCCGCCCCTTGGGTGGGTCTCCTCTCTGAGCCCGCCCCTTGGGTGGGTCTCCTCTCTGAGCCCGCCCCTTGGGTGGGTCTCCTCTCTGAGCCCGCCCCTTGGATGGGTCTCCTCTCTGAGCCCGCCCCTTGGGTGGGTCTCCTCTCTGAGCCCGCCCCTTGGATGGGTCTCCTCTCTGAGCCCGCCCCTTGGGTGGGTCTCCTCTCTGAGCTGGCTCTGCTGGCTTCACCTTGATGTCCCCTCATTTTTAACACCCCAGTTCATCTAGGCGGGACTAATGTGCAGCCAGGACTCGGGCCAACACTTCGGCTTCTTTCTGCAGAAACCCTCCAAGTTCCACAGGATCACCAGGAACTGCTAAGTCCGCTCGAATCTGAAGATACTAAAAGTCTTCCCAAACAATTCCTGGCAGTGTGTCCGAGATAAGTAAAACGTTGTGACAGTGAAATAGTGCAAAATAGAACTGTGTGTGTGTGTGTGTGTGTGTGTGTGTGTGTGTGTGTGTGTGTGGTGGTGGTGGTGGTGGTTTGAAGAAGTTTGACCTTCATAGACTCAAGCGTTTGAATGGTTGGTCCACAGGAAGTGGCACTATTAGGAGGCGTGTCTTTGTAGAAGTAGGTGTGGCTTTGTTAGAGAAGTGCATCACTGTGGAGGTGGGCTTTGAGATCCTGTGCTCAATCTCTGCCCTGTGCAGAAGAGGCAGTCTTCTCCCGGCTGCCTTCAGAACTCTTGGTTCCCAGCACCATGTGTGCCTGGATGCTGCCATGCTTCCCACCACAGCGATAACGGACTGAACCTCCGATCCTGTAAGCCGGCCCCAATTAACTGTTGTCCTTTATAAGAGTTGCCTTTGGGCTGGAGAGATGGATCAATGGTTAAGAGCACTGACTGCTCTTCCAGAGGTTCTGAGTTCAATTCCCAGCAACCACATGGTGGCTCACAACCATCTGTCATGGGATCCGACACCCTCTTCTGGTGTGTCTGACGACAGCAACAGTGTACTCATACATTAAATAAATAAATCTAAAAAAGAGTTGCCTTGGTCATGGTGTCTGTTCACAGCTATCTCTCTGTGTGTGTGTGTGTGCACAAACATATATGTGTAAGATGTATATGTGTGATGTGTGTGTGGTTTGTGAAGTGTGTGTTTGTGTGTGTGTGTAAGAGAGAGAAATGGGCATTACGTGTGTGGGGTGAGTGTTCTCACCATAGCTCTCACGCCTGGTAGTTACTTCAGCAGTCTGTGTGACTCAGGCATACATCAAATGCTGTGGCCTCTGGATTGTCACCCTTCCTCAGTGTCTGTACTGTTGTCTGTCACAATCTCAAACAGTCTGTGGACTTCTGATTCCTCTAGTGACGGAAACATCATGTGTCCACACGTCACCCGGGAATACAGCAGAGTCACAGAGAAATGTCACAGAACACAGGTGAGGAGCATGGCACAAGCAGAGGGGGAAACCATTGGATTCCTTTAAAATGTCAGTATCATAGATGGCAGTGACACAGCAATGGGGCCTCCAGAGGCCAGGAGCACACAGACAGTCCAAGCTTGCGTGGCTGGATGTAACAGATAAAGGCTCTACGCAGATTCTCCACACAATCCCTATATGTGTGGCTTTGGTATAAGTTTGGCTTTCTTTCAGTTTAGAAATATCTTCAAAGCCAGGGTGAGAACAGCAGCAGTCAGCACTCCTTCACTGTGTCACACTCTGGAAACAGCAGCTCCTGACTCAGCGTGACACGCAGTAAAATGAAGCATCCATATTTGCATCCAAGACAGCTCATCAGTACAGAGTCAAGTATATCTGTCCCTGAGTATTTACATAAATCACCCCAGGTCGGGGGCTGACTGTAGGTTTCCAGAGACTGCAGCGACAGTGCCATGTTTTCTCAGGATTCTAGACGTGTCTGAAATACAGAGTACTCATTTGTATGGTAAAGTAGCTGGATAATAGAACTGATTATATAACATGAAACCTTTTAAAAAATGAAAGCAGGCTTGTCGCCCAGTCGAGTCCCTGGCCCTTTAGAATAAGATCCAAGCTTAACTGTAGTTGACAAGGCTCTGATGACACCCAGTGGCTCTCAGTTCTTCTGTTCCTTCAACTGGAAGATCTCTCTCTATTAACTGCACAAGTCCTGACCCCTCACACTGCTGTTTTATAGCCTGGGAGTGCTTAGCCAGGCTTCCATAGCTCCTTGTCTCTGCACTTTGGGCCCAGCCCAGTTGCCCTAGTTCTCTCTAGGTACTATAGCAGAGGAGCACTAACCTATAGCAGAGGAGCACTAACGCACAGGAGAGGAGCACTAACATATAGGAGAGGAGCACTAACATATAGGAGAGGAGCAGCAACTTACAGCAGAGGAGCACTAACCTATAGTAGAGGAGCACCAACTTATAGCAAAGGAGTACCAGCCTATAGCAGAGAAGCACTAACCTATAGGAGAAGAGCACTAACCTATAGGAAAGGAGCACCAACTTATAGCAGAGGAGTACTAACCTATAGCAGAGGAGCACTAACCTATGGCAGAGGAGCACTAACCTATGGCAGAGGAGCACTAACTACATCCTCATTTCAACATAAGTGCTACCTCCTGGAAAATGTGTTCAAGGGCAGAGCCTTCCAGAGAAAATCTCCCGACCCACTGGGGTTCTGGTGCTTCCTGTCATCCCCTCTGTCACCTAGAAGACTGTTCCCCACTTGTGCTGAGTGGTTCGGTCCCTCACTTCCTCTGGCACATCCTCAGTTCTCACTGCTCTGGGGAACTCTCTCCAGCTCACCCTTCTCTTTTTTTTCTTTTTCTTTTTCTTTTTTTTAAATGATTTTTTTTGTTATTGTTGCTACTTTTTAAAAAAAGATTTATTTATTATTATATGCAAGTACACTGTAGCTGTCTTCAGACACACCAGAAGAGGGCGTCATATCTCATTACAGATGGTCATTAGCCACCATGTGGTTGCTGGGATTTGAACTCAGGACCTTTGGAAGAGCAGTCAGTGCTCTTAACTGCTGAGCCATCTCTCCAGCTGTCTTCTCTTTTTCTTTGGTGTATTTTTCTTCCTGGAGCATATTTCTGTCTGGACACACACACATACACACACACACACACAGAGATAGAAAGCTATACATCAGAATCCCATTCCACCCACTGGACACCTGCACCCCTGAAAACCCCCTTGAAAGTCAGGAATTTATGGGGTGTGTTCTTTTTCCTCACCATTGCATCCCAGCACCTGAGGCCAAGACTTAACAAATGCCGAATAATTAATTTTACTTTTGTTTCCAGATGGGTCTCAGGTAGCCCAGGCTAACCTGAAATTTAATCTGTAGCTAAGGATGACCTTGAACTTGTGCTCCCCCTGCACCTGCTTCCCATGCGGGATTACAGGCATGCGCCACCACGCTTGAGTCATTCAGTTCTGGGCATCCAATCCAGGGCCTCTGCCTACTAGGCAAGTACTCTTCCAAGGGACGGCCGCAGCTGCCTCTACTTCTTGAACAAATGAGAAGATGTGGATACATATCTGGCGCTCCATGAACCCACAGACAGGAGGACCAGCGTGAGGAGACTTCACCTGTCCCAGCTCAAGAGCGAGCACAAAGCTACACATGGTTGACAGAGCATCGCTAGCACAGGACAGATCAGAGAAAGACAACTAAACCTGGAGGTGGTGGTGCACGCCTGTAATCCCAGCACTCTGGGAGGCAGAGGCAGGTGGATTTCTGAGTTTGCGACTACAGAGTGAGTTCCAGGACAGCCAGGGCTACACAGAGAAACCCTGTCTTGAAAAACCCAAATCTAAAAACAAAAACAAAAAACAAAAAAAGAAGAAAGAAAGAAAGAAAGAAAGAAAGAAAGAAAGAAAGAAAGAAAGAGACAAGCAGACAGCGTCAAGTTTGCTGTTAATTTATTTAGAGTTCTCGAGTCTTTTCAACCCTGAGACAACTGGAGGTCCAGGTGCACAGACAGGACTCAGTTCCACAGTGACGCAGGAACGTGACATCCTCGCATAACCAGCATCTAGAAAACCTGTGAGAGAAGCCACAGGAAAGCAACCCTGGAGGAGTTTGTTCCGCTCACACTCTTTCTGTAATTCAAAATCCTTACAAAATTTAATAAATACACAAAGCAGTCATAAAAATTAAAAATTTTCATCTTCAAAGGTCTCCTTCACTAAGAAAATGAAAAACATTGGGTGTTATACGCGCTGTAATTGCAGTGCTCAAAGCTGGGAACGGGGGGGGGGGGGGGGGGACTGTGAGCCGGAGAGCTAAGACCCTGGTAAGCAAGGAGGGAGGGAGGGAGGAGGGAGAGAGGTGGGAGGGAGGGAGGATAGGAGGGAGGGAGAGGGGGGGATAAAGGAGGGAGGGGAGGGAAGGAGAGAGAGAAGGAGGGAAGGAGGATGGAAGGAGGGGGAGGGAGGAGGGAGGGGGAGGGAAGAAGGATGGGAGGGAGGGAGGGAGGGAGAGGGAGGGATAAAGGAGGGAGGGGAGGGAAGGAGAGAGAGAGGGAGGGAAGGAGGATGGAAGGAGGGGGAGGGAGGAAGAGAAGAGGACAGAAGAGAGGAAAGGAGGAATAGGCAGAAAAACAAAGGAAAACATAGACTATAGACTAGAAAAAAGGGTTTTTATTTTAAATATAGTTACTAAATTAACCCTGGGACCCAGAAGGCTAAGGTGGGAGAACCATGAATCTAAGGCCAGCTCAGGCCAGGCAGAAAGGTGCTGTCTCAAAACAATGAACTAAAACAAAACAAAACAAAATCCCCTAACACAGCTATATATATAAAACAAACAAACAAACTGCTCATAACAGAATAAAAAGACATTATTTTTAACTGTGCAAAGTGTTTGAACGGACACATTCACACAAAGAGACGTTAGATTACCAACCAAGCAGTGAGTAGTTAATTCAACGTCACTGCCAGTCATTAGGGGGATGCCAATGAGAATGCACAAGGAAACGCCCCTGCACACAGTAGGACAGCTAACCATTACTGATGTGCCAGCTGTTTTTAAAGACATGGAACAACTGGAGCTTCTCGCCTGCTAACAGGAGCGCAAAACCGCTCAACTATCTTTTTTCCCCCCTAAAAAAGTGTTTTATACAGTGAGACACACACTTAGCGTGTGACCCACCAAGCTCATTCCTAGGTGTTATCCAGAAAAAACAAAGACACATCCACAAACACAGGACTACTTTGTTCTCAGGGAACGGCAGCAAGAGTGCGGATCTCCGTCGTTTGACTAAATAAAGCACAGGTCTGCCTGTCCACAGAAGACTGCTCTCGGCAATGCCAGGCAAGGCTCTGGGACAGCCTGTGCGTCCATAGACAGGAAATCCTAGAACAGGCAAAACCATGACGGCAGAGCACGTGGGTCAGCATCACAGTTGTGGGATGGTTTAAACGCCCACGCATCCCTCGGGATTCAAAACAAAGCTTAGCACTGATAAACCATTCCTCAACCAAGCACACCCGAACGCGCGGGCTATGGCACGGGATTCCTGTCCCGTACACTCCCTTTATTTTTTTCCTCCAGGCAACCTCAGCCTCTCAGCAGCTGTTGCCGCAGTCGTCGCTGCCCACATTCTTGCTGAGTAGCTGGGTCACCTTAACCTCCAGTGATGTCACCGGAGAACATAACAATGACTAACGTTGATGCCCCGACGAAACTGCTTACCTCATCCGCGAAATGGGGTCACAACAGCGCCTACTTCCTGGGCTTGTCTGGGGCGGGTGAAAGGACACGGCGGACAGGTTCCTTGGCCCATGCCCTGTCATCACTAGTCAGCTCTCTGGAGGTGACACTTCAGGCGTTTATTAACTTGCCCGCCTGGCATGAGCTCACCCACGGCTATACCTCTCCACTCACCCACAATGGACCTGCTTCTGACATCCCTCTCAGAGATGAAGAGGAGGAAGGTCAGAGAGATGGGAAGGCTTCGGGGCACCTGGCTAACTGGCTGGAGTAGAGATTCCTGCGCAGACCCTCCTGAAGACATGCTCAGGGTGCTGGGGGAGTCTCCTCTTTCCCAGCTCCTATTCTTGATTTACCAAGGAGTCACTTCCTATCTTCATCAGATCCTTCAGTGGCCTCTCTGCCTCCCCCGCCCCCAGTCCTCCACGATCTCTATGGCACACCCCTTATCAATGTCTTGCTAAAAGCATGCGGGAGGCACTCCTGGCTCAGGCTCTGTAGGCCACTATCTTCTTTCGTTTCTGGGGTGCTCTTTTTTTTAAATTATTTATTTATTATATGTGAGTACCCTGCAGCTGTTTTCAGACATACCAGAAGAGGGCATCCGATCTCATTATAGATGGTTGTGAGCCACCATGTGGTTGTAGGGATTTGAACTCGGGACCTCCGGAAGAGCAATCAGTGCCCTTAACTGCTGAGCCATCTCTCCAGCCCCTGAGTCGCTCTTTTCACAGCACATGCCTGCTCTGGCATTGGATGCCTGGCATTTTTCCTGATTCCCAACGTAAAGTGCCCTATGTCGTAGACAACCTTACCGTGTCATAGGCGTCCCTCCCTCTCCCCACCTCCCTATCTTCTTCCCACTTCACCTGTGCAAAGGATGTAAGTGCAAGTGTGTGTGTGTGTGTGTGTGTGTGTGTGTGTGTGTGTGTGTGTGTGCAAGCACAACCTGCATCCCCCAGGACTGAGATGATGCCCATGCTATTGATGTGGTCATACATGCTTAGGGGGAGCTCGTGTGAGCCTGAGGCCTGACGCTCGGAGAAACCCAGAGGGGCAAAGGTCACCCACAGGCTTACATGACTGACTGAGATAAAGCGATAAGGCAAGCACTGAGTTCCCACAGGTCCCCATCAAGCAACGACATCAACAGAAGTCATTCTTGGAGGGATCTGTGGAACTCCCGCTTACTGGAACCATTGCTGTGGTCCCAGATTCAACACACTATTACAGAGAACAGTAGTGCGTGTGTGTGTGTGTGTGTGTGTGTGTGTGTGTGTGTGTGCATGAGCATGTCCCGACTCTCTTATTCATTTTATTTATTTTGAGACACTGTCCCTTATATGTAACTTAGTCTAGCGTGAATGTGCGGTGTAGCTGAAGCTCCTCTTAAATGTCTTAATCCTTCTGTGCCAGCTGCTGGGATAGCAAGCGCATGTTACCAGGCCTGGCATGTGCCATGCTAGGTATTGCACCCAGGACTTGAGTATGTCATGCAAGCATGCTACCAACTGAGCCACACCCCCCAGTTCCCTGTTCTGCTGAACACTGAAAATACTTTGGACTCTTCAGTCCTGTTTCGGTGTCTGTTTATGGCTGTTTCCTTTCCCACCAGGGGCCTCACGGAGTAGGTGTGCTCTGAGCCCCGCCAATATCTGTGTGATCCCAGTCCCCGCACCTGCTTAGCTTCTGTCTTCCTGCAGGTCAGTCCCATGTCCCTTGCTCCCCAGGCACCCCCAGCTCCCTGGAACGCTGAAGGGGGAAGACAGTCTTCAAGGCACGGGCTGGAACCGAACAGGACAATTATGCAACCAGCTTACACATCTGTCTTTAGCTTCTCTTGACAGCTCAGCTCTGTTCCTGTTTGAGATACAAGTCAAAGACTTACGCCGCTGATAGCAAACAATAAATAGCAAACATCATCGCCACTCGCCCTGTGGGCAGCCATGGGAAATGGGCTCCTGATTATACCTGGGCCACTGGATGGGGGTGGGGGTGACATGCCAGGGGACAAGGCAGTGCACACAGCATCAAAGACAGACAGTGTGTCATGACCTCAGAATATGGGTGAAGAGCCAATCGAAGGGGGGAGTGGCTCAAAGTGACTCTCAGTTCTGCCGCGAAAGCGCCAGTTACCCCGCTCATTACAGACAAGAGAAGTGCTGTCTTATCTCAAGATGCACCATAAACAGCCATGCGCTGACTTAACGAGCGCCCGCGCAGAGGTGACCAGTTCCCTGGACGCTAGATGCCACAGCTGGCTCGCAGCCAGGTGCCATATCAGTAGAAAGACTGAGTTAGTACTTATGTTTGCACTTTGACACCAAAGAGCGAACTTCCTCTTTGGCGGGGTGGGACGGGCATGGCCTCCCTCATCAGGCTTCCTTAGCTGGAAGACTGGGTGATAAAATTCTCAGCTTCCGAGGGAATGCCGATGACATCATTTCTTGCTCTGTTACTACTGCCCCAGCCAGTCCTGGAATCCCAGGCCTGGAGTAATGCATGATCAGGGAAGAGGGTCCTGTAAGTCTTCTGTGTTGAGGAAAGGGGTGGGGGAGGGGCGGGAAGAAGGCCACTCGTGCCAGACTCACTGGGCCTCCTCTTGGGTGCGGTGAATCACTGCCCTGTTCCTACCCTGAAGCAGCAAGTCTAATGGGAGGAGCATGAGCCCTCCTCTTGTGAAGTGACCCAGGGGTCAAGGGTATCAAGAGATAGAGACCTCGGAGAGGAAAGGAAATTCCAGGAACCGTTACACTTGGCTTTCCCTTCCTTTAGAAGGAAATGTCTTTGGTGTGAACTGGGCACCTTCACGAAATCCATTTTAGGACTTGAGGGATTCTTACTGAACACGGTGCTAGAATGTAGAACCTCAGCTCTCCCCAAAGGCCCATGGGTTAAAGGTTAGTCTTTGGGTGGGATATGGGGGTGGGAGTGGGGCAGGGGGTAAGGAATCTTTAAGGGGTGGGGTCTAATGGGAAGTCATTGGGACAGGCCTTCAAAGGGAATTGTGACCTTTTCTTTTTCCTTCCTGGCCGTGCGCTGAGTGACCGCTTTGTCATATGCTACCTACAAAGAATCTCTGCCTCCACTAACAAGAGAGCATGATCCACTCCTGAACCCTTGGGGGAAACAAATGGGTGCACAGCCAAACTTCCCTTTAGATAATAAGGAGTAGATTCATAGAACAGCCCTGCTGTCAGCTTCCTTCTGTATGAGGGGAAGTGAGTATGAGATTTATAATGGCTCAGAGTGCAGAGAAAACCTGACTGTTTAGCCCTACAGGCCTGCATCACCCACTCCAAGGCTGAGGAGACACTGAGGGAGTGGGTTCAGAGAGAATGGAAGAGCTTTGGGAGAAAGAGAGGCTGTGAAGTGCTCTCTTCCTGATGTGACCCAGCTGTTATACTCAGGGACTCACAGCTGCTATGGTTACCTGTAGGAAACCTGCACAAGACCAGGCCTGCCAACATTCCACAGGGAAGGAAGGAGAGGCTCACGAGGCCCCACCCCTCCCTGAGGAGATATGGGCCAGTTACTGGAGTCTGCGGGAGGGGAAGGTATATCATTTCACGGTGTAACCACTGTGGAGTTGCCACTGATCAAGTAACTGCTCCCCATCTGTGTTCTTGAAAACTCAGCCTTTTAACACATGGGCCTTTAGGGAGCATTAAAGATCTAAACTATAGAACCATATTCAAAACAAACAAACTAATTACCACTTTTATTCTTGTCTCATTTCATTTAAGCCTTAAATGGTTTTTTTTGGGTGGAAAAAAAATAAAATTGTTTTCAAAAACTGAGAATGAGTCACCTCCTGGGGTCTGACCCAGTCTGTTTTTTATTTTTTTAAATAAAGTCTACAATAGTCCAAATATTACTTTAGTGTCATTTTCACCCCAGTAAGCTCCAGTCCACCGAAGCCTCCACAACCACAGTTCCTCCAGTTAGCAGCAGCTAGGTGCCCACTCAGCCTTGGGGCCTGAGTCCTCGCAGCCATTCATCTGGGACCAGATCCTCTGAACTCCGCCCGCCCTACTAGAAGACTCACTGGCTGCTTCTCACTCGAATGGTCTCTGAGCCTGCTTGGGAGTGTCGGGGAGGCGACTGTCACAAACTGGCGTGTAACAGAAATAGTCAAATCCATAGAGGATGTCCCTACTTCCGGAATTAGATTGTCATGATAGCAATCAGATAGAAGGGGGCTGGGCAAAGCCGGGCCAGAGCAATGCTGCCGGGTCCATAGACTTAGATTTCACCCCTCTGGGACTTAGTGTGGGGAACAATGACCCTTTTAGCTATGAAACACAGAGTGACTAACATGTTTTTAGCTTGTCAGTAAGAACTACCATCCTATATTGCTAAGTATTTCCGCACAAAACGCGCTTGGAAGGGATATTGTTTCAAGCCTGGACAAAGCTCACACTGTTGGACTCCGGTGCCAGTTATTTTAGGCAGTGAAGGGAATTTCCATAGCCCCCTCCCTCCCAGCGACTTTGAACAGTCAGCTCTAAGAACCACTTCCTTGTAATCAGTCAGAGTCCAAGTTATTTAACAGAAGAAGGAAAAAAATCCCCTGACTTTATGAATAAAATCCCTTGCCAAACAACCCACCCTGGAGCATCGCTGTAAGTGCAGACAGGACAAAGCAGCGTCCTGACTTAGCAGAGGGAAGTGGGAAGGAGGACTGCGTGCTGGAATAGAACCCTCAGTGTCCACGCAGATGTCAGTATTACTCAGCTCAGAAAACAGTGCCAAGCAGCAGCCTATGCCTCCATGGTCGGATTTGCAAGTCTATTGTACTGTATGTAAATGATCCAACAGTCAATTAATCTATATGAAATTAATCTATATGAATTAATTAATCTATATGAAATGAGCCACCGTACAGGTGGCAGCAGATATGGCAGAGATCCAAAGCAGCACACAAACGACAGTTGAGAAACAGGATTTAGACCGTGCCAACCACAACAGAGGAAGTGAATACGATACAAGGCACAGGGCTGGGGACCGTGCTCTCATGGGAACAGGCCCTCTGCACAAACGTGAGGATCTGAGTTTGACTCCTCAGCACCCACATTAAAAACGCTTGGCTTGGCTACCCCAAAGCTGGGTTCCAGAGGCAGGAGTCCACTTGGCTTCACTGGCCAGTCTTGCCTAGTCAGGGGACTCTAAACCCAGCAGAGATGCAATCTCCAGAGGAGAATCGATTAAGGGAGGCCACCAGATGTCACCCTCTGACTGTCACACACCCCTGTTCTGGACAGGGCACGGGCACACAGTCCTATGGCACACACACAAACAGTAACGTTAGGATTCTGTCTAAGCCCCGCCCCCACAGTTGCCTGGCAACAGCCAGGTAGATCTAGCCTACTATAAAAGGGGATGCTGGGCCCCTCCTCTCCCTCTTATTCTCTCACTCTCCTAGCCTCTCTCTTGCCCCATCTTGGGCTCCCCTCCCCTACCTGCTCTCTCCACGTGGTCATGGCCGGCCTCAACTTCTCTACTCTCTCCCTCTCTCTGCCTTTCTCTGCCTCTACTACCCCCTTAACTTCCCTCCCCATGCCCTGAATAAACTCTATTCTGTTATACCGTTGTGTATCTGGTCCCTCGGGGGGAAGGGATGACTCGGCATGGGCCCGCTGAGGCACCCCCTTCCCCCACACTGCTGTAGAACATCTTCTCTTGCCTATTTCTCCTTTTATGATCACGACAGTAAGAGAATAAGATGTGACTGTCATGTGCTGCGTGGCAAATTGTAAGCTGGGGCTGGCACCAGCTTAAATGTCTTCTAAGCATTAACCCTAATGCAGAAATGTGAATAGAAAGACGTGTCCCCGTTCAGATGATCCACGGCGAGAAAACAGCACAACAGGATGCCACGCTGCTGCTGACTGGGCCGAGCACAGCCTGGGGACCCAGAGAGGCTCAGCTGAGTGATACCACTCACAACTTCCAGCAAAGGAAACACACGGGTCACTGGGAAAACAGTACTTCAGGCCGTGGAGAGCAAGACCGTTAGCTTCTCAGACTCAGGGCATCCTCCCTCCATTCAGATGCTAAACTAAACATTTTGGCCTCTGAGGTGATAAGTGACAGGCAGTGGAGGAACCTTGTCATCAGGCCTCTGACTTCTCTGCCCATAAACCATTGTGTTTTGTGGTCAGCTGAGGGTGTGAGGCCTGTGCAAGGGAATTTGTACAGCAAGCAGGAACCAGGCACTGTAGCAGACACTAGCGGCCCCTGGCTCTCCCTACTGGGATCTCCCAGAGCTGCTCTCTTTCTGTGTAGAACAGAACCAACTCACCTGAGAAATGGTTCCCTCACCCTTGATGAACAGCCCACACAGGCAGTCCCTGACTGTCCCAAGGTGTGAGAGCCTGTTTCCACACAAGTGTGAGACTGACTGTGCTGTGCTGTGTGCCCAGAGAGAATACCGAGCAGTAGCTTCCTTCACCCCACAACCCTGCCCCTGGGCCTTTCCTTACTGAACAGTTGCACCCAACTTCCATAGCCAGTCCCCCTACCAGACCTAAAGACACCACACTCTACAGAGAGCCCATGTAAGCAATGTTGTGTTCTATTAAAAAACCAAAACCAAAACAAACCAAAAACAGATAAGAAGCCAGGGATATGTTTGGTAGAGGCGTGGTGTGGTGTGGGGAAGAGGGGTGCTTCTGCGGGCCCATGCCGAGGCATCCCTTCCCCCTGAGGGACCAGACACACGATGGTATAGTGTAGAATAGAGTTTATTCAGGGAATGGGGAGATGGCATAGAGTTTATTCAGGGCATGGGAAGGGAGTTAAGGAGGTAGAGACAGAGAAAAGCAGAGGAGAGAGAGAGAGAGAGAGAGAGAGAGAGAGAGAGAGAGAGAGAGAGAGAGAGAGAGAGAGAAGAGCAGGCCCTTGAACAGGAGAGAGGGGGGAAGGGAATGGGGAGAGAAGGGACTGAGAGGGAAGAGAGTAAGAAGGGAGAGAGAGGAGGGGGCAAGCCACCCCTTTGACACTGAGTTGCCAGGTAACTGTGGGGCGGAGCCTAGAAGAAATGCCAGCAAGCAAGACATGCTTAGTTGCTTGCTTGAGGTGCTGAGGGTGGAAATCTTACACATGCCAGGTCAGAGCTCAGACACTAGGCAGAGTCTTCAGCCATTGGATGTTGAGAAACTCATCCAGGGAGCATTTCAATTAACTCCCCCCCCCCTTTTTTTTTTTTTTGCCTTCAAGAAAACTAATCCCCAGCCTGCCCCCAAGTTAATTGGCCTAGGGTTGCACAGCCATTGACTGTAGAGATAGGTTTAAGGTGGACTGGGTAAGGAAAGTGATACCCCACTGCCCCCCACCCCCGCCCACCCTTCGCAAGCTCGAGTGCCTGAACGCATGAGCCTCTCCTGGCGCGCTGTTTGCAGACGCTATGGAGCCTGCCGGAGGTGGAGCCTGGGAAGAATTACGTGAGAGGCACTAGGCGGGCTTTGAGGGTTATAGGTTTATAGGCCGCTTCCTATTCTTTTCCTCTCTGCCTCTCCAGTGTGGGTGGCACTGTGGTCAGTCGGCCAGGCCCCTGCCTTGGCCACCACTGTATTGCCTTTCCTGACAATGTCTTCTAGGCCCTAAGCCCAAATAAACTCTTTTTAAAATTGTTCTTAGTCAGGGTGTTTTTCTACAGCCACAGGAAGTAACTAAGGTAGGGTCAGAGCCCACTCACCTGAGAACCCTCACCTCACTCTCGGCCTTATGCTTCGAGTTTGAAGGTCAGTGAACCATGCCCCTGCCCGTCATCAGACTCTGTCAACTGTTTTCCTAAAACACAGACACACCCATTTTCACCAAGTGCATAATTGTTTTGGTTTACAAGGTCAGGGCTGAGTCACAGCCAAGGAGCCTTAAGGCCTGGAATGCCAAGACTCTTTACTACCTGTCCCTGTGTAGAAAAACAGACTCACTCTAGGTCCTCCTGGCCACAGTAGGAGGCAGCCATGTCTACACAATGAACGTTTTGTTCTCTCATAGCCCTAGAGAAAAATAAGCATTTTCTTTCTTCCAAAGAAGATTCTCCACCCAGCCTCAGGCCACTGTAGACACTGGCTTTCCCTACGAAGAAAGGACAATATGGCTGCCCTGTCAGGTTCTCATGGGCACTGCAGTTATTATGGGCGGCCGTGTGCCTCTGCTGTTTCATCTACACCACGCCCTTGAAACAGAATTCTATGGACACGGAGGAAACTCAGTGGGGAAAGGCACCTTGCCACCCAACGAGCCTCAGAGCCCATGGAAAAGTGAATAGACAAAGCTGCTTTCTGACCTCCACAAGAGCACCGTGGTACATCGTGTGTGTGTGTGTGTGTGTGTGTGTGTGTGAATGTCGAGCGCGAGGCGGGGGTGGGGGGTGGGGGTAGGGATGGGGGACGCATGCAAAGAAGAACATGTGGAGGTCAGAAGAAAACTTGACTCGTAGGAGTTCTCTCCTTACACCACGTGAGTTCTGAAAATTGAATTCAAGTCATCAGGTTTGGCTGCAAGTCCCTCTAACCACGGGAACATCTTGTCATCCCCGAAAACTGTTCAAAATTCATATGTGTGGGAGGGGCGTGTCGGATTCCAGGACAACTTGCGGGAGTCGGTTCTCTCCTTTTGCCACGTGGTCTTCAAGCCTCAAACTCAGGTGGTCAAGGCTGGTGGCAAGTGCTCTCACCCACTGCACCTCTGCCAGCCAGCACTTTTGTTTCTTAAAGGAACCCTGTAATTGTCTTTGCGGAAAGGAAGTTCCCTCTTGAGACGTCCTTCTGGATTCCCCGCTGTTTACGAGCAGCTGGCACCTTCTGGGTGCTGCCCCACCCCCACCCCGTGAGTTCCTTTCTTCCCTTTATTTGCCGCGGTTCAGGGCTCGGAGATCCCCTCCTGGCAGGGCTCTCTGCCCAAGGCTTTCAGGCTCAGAGCTTGACATCCTTTCCCATAAGCTAATCATTCCTAACGGTGTTTTGTTGCCAGTTCTTTGAACTGTTTCCAGCCTTGCTGCATGCTGGGATGTTTACACGACCCGCACCCTGGCACCGCTGGAGAGGACGCACACTGTGCATCCAGGAGCCTACCCGGGTTCATTTTTGTCAACTCCTCAAAGACTAGAATGACCTCCGGAGAGGGAACCCCTTTGAAGGGACTGTCTCCAATGGATTAACCTGTGGGCGTGTCTGTGGGATATTTTCTTGATTGACGGTTGATGTGGGAGGGTCCAGCCCGGGACGGGTGCTCCTAAGAAGTGTAAGAAAGCTAACTGAGCAAACTAGAGAGAGCAAGCCAGTAAGCAGCATTCCTTGATTCCTGCCTCTGCTCCTGCTGGAGTTCCGCCCTGACTTCCTTCAAAGGTGGGCTGTGATGGAGATGTGTAAGCCAAATAAATCCTTTCCTCCCCAAGTTGTATTCAGACATGGCTTCACGACAGCAGCAGAGATATACCTAGGACAGATCCAAAGGACAACCATCTCAAACCCAGCGCACTCTTCTTCCCTTTCATAGAAGTCGAGGGGACTGAGAACTGGATCCGCAGTTAAGAACACACACAGAACTGGGCAGTGGTGGCTCATGCCTTTAATCCCACCACTTGAGAGGCAGAGGCAGGCGGATTTCTGAATTCGAGACCAGCCTAGTCTACAGAGTGAGTTCCAGGCCAGCCAGGGCTACACAGAGAAACCCTGCCTCGAAAAAAGTGAGCAAACAAACAAAAAACCCAACCAAACAAAAAAGAGCACACAGCTCTTGCCAATGATCTGAGTTTGAATCCCAGTATGCAATGTCATATACAACGGGGCACCTGACACTTCTGGCCTTCACAGGCACCTGCACATTGATACACACACACACACACACACACACACACACAATTTTTAAAACAAAATATTTTTTTAAACCTAGAACTTTGTGGATGAATTAATTATTCATAGCTTGAATTAGCAATTTGCTAGTTGCTATTTGACTTTAAACTTTTTTATATAACTTAAATATATTTTATAAATGTATATACAATACAAATAGCATAAATTATATAATATACATTAATTAAATTATACATTAATCAATATACATTAATTAAAATATAAATTTAATATAAATTAATATAAACTCCTAAACAAAGAAAAATGAGAAACTACTGCAAGACATCATACATACTAAGGCTTTCTTAAAGTTTGTGTATTTTAACGGATAACTTCTGGAACAGACCCCAAGTCTTAGAACCGAATGAAGTAATAGAATACCATCCACCACAAGAACGTGAAAGCAGCATCCAACACGGCATTATTTTAAATAATAATCAGTTCTCATCTAAAGAATGGTTAAAATAGTCACTGTGAGGATTCTAGACACTAAGTCTAACTACTCAAGCCTCTATAGGCATGAAAATATATTTGATGAGGTTCTAATAATGTTAAACATCTGTGGAGCCTGGTAAAGCAAGAAATACATACTTAGAAATTCCACATTTCTGAACATGTACTTTTGCCTATGGATAACCTATCTTTTACGAACGTATAGCCAACAGCTAATATTTGTGGGTTTGTTTGTAGCTACGTGTCCAGAACCTGGGCCAGGGTCTCTGAACTGTGGTACTAACAGGCATTTGAGAGAGGGTATTTCTCTGTCATGAAACTGCCTTATGGGATTACCTCTAATCCCAGACGACAGCAGCAGCTGACGCTAGTTTGTCGCTAACAGTCTCAAGATACCACCAAATGTCTCCTGGGGGACAAAATTGGCCCCTGTTGAAAACCAGTGGCCTAGATGTGATAATGTCGAATAATTCCATGAATGACAGGAGACTCGGAAGTGACAACTCTGATCCTTCTCTGGTCAGTTTCGCTATCTCTCCACACTGTTCAGGGTTCTTTTCCCCCTGAGCACACACAACATCCCAATCACAGTCCCCCAGGGGTGGCTCTAAAAGCCATGACGGTCTATGGGCAGCAACATCTCCAGTTCAATCACCATCCCTACTGCTGTCAGATGCTGGGGCTCACCATGAGTTTCGCCAACACAGTGGTGTTGTCTGGCTTTTGTTTCAAACAAAATTGATCTAAACTCAATGGAGGGGGATGGTTTCTTAAAACTGCATTTCCCACATAGGTTAAGGGTTGTTGCGTGTAGAGCCAGGGAGGTGCGAAAAGCGCTGACCCTCCCGCTAGGAGACGGAGGACAATCCACGGGGGTCTGAAGAGCGCATTGGCTCTTCTCGTGTTTCAACGCTTGACAGGAAGCAGCTTAGGGAAAGGTGATTCGGGCTTACAGACTGAAGGTATAAAATCCATCATAGGAGGGGAGGCCATGGGAGTGAGCTGCTCCAGGATGACAAGAGCGTGCAGCAGACACGCCCTAAACGCACATCTATGGCAGAACAGAAAGCAGAGGGCAGGGGGTGGGACCACTCCCACTGACGCACTTCCTCCAGCAAGGCTCCGCCTCCTACTACCTCCTCACCCTCCCAGAACAGCGCCCCCAGCGGAGACCAAATGTTCAGACACAGGAGCCTGTGAGGGATGATGGCTCAAATTGGCTTCAAAACCCAATTCTGAATAGTCATTGATCCCGAAAATACTCCACGGACAAGGGACGTTACAAACAGCATGGTGGTCTTCACCCAGCTCCTGGATAGTAGCGCAGCCTGCTGCTCGGCGACTTGCCCCTGCTAGGACGCCATGCTGGTGGTGAGGTGGGTGACTGGCCGAGCAGCTTCCTGGCCTTAGGTCCTGTTTCTTAGAGCACCAAGGTCACCTGGAGTGTTTTAGACAGGAAATGAAGGTGGAGCAGAGCAGGGATTAAACAAGAGCCAGGCTGTGCCATCTGTATAATGTCCTTATCCAGTGTGGGGACATAGGCTGATGTTAGCTCTGCTAGGTTGCAATCCAGACCTACCATTCGGTAGTTATGCATTAATTAAAAAGGATCTCACTAGGTAGCCCAGGCTAGCATTCAAACTAAAATCCTCCTATCTCAGTCTCCCAAATGCTAAGATTAGAGATACACCACACCTGGCTTTCTTTGTTAGTTTAAGTGCATTCTCAAGTCTATTTGCCCATTGGGGGGAAAAATCACACCAGGCACAGTGGTACACACCTGTAATCCTAGCACTTGGGAAATGGAGGCAAGACGATTGCACGTTTGAGGCTAACCTGGGCTACATGGCAAGTTTGAGACTGGCCTGGTCCACCTAAACTCCTATCTCAAAATATTAAATAGGTAAATAATATAGTCTTGAAGTGGATTGTGTTATTATAATTTGTAGTTCTTTGTATATTTGAATTCAAGTTATAACAAATTATTGCCTCAGCTATTCATTTTCTCAATAGTATCTCTGATAAACAGAAAATTAAATTTTTAATGTTTATAGCACATGCTCGTGAACTCAGAAACCAGGAGGCTGTGACAAGCCCTTCATGAGTTGCTGGCCAGCCAGCATTCCACAGCATAACTGATGAAGGAATAAACCAGACTATTACATTTTGGGCTGGCCTGTAGGGTTGTGGGTCTCATGTCTGCTCCGCCACAGGGCTTGGCCGTTCATGGAGTCAGGATGCCGGAAGTGAGGGCGCTCACCCCATGCTGTCACTGGGCAGGTGTTGGGCCATAGAGAAGCCTAAAGACAGGGCTCACAGTCTGAGACTTAAGACAGCCTGAGCTAGCTCAGCCACACACGCCTCCCCTCCTCCGTCCTCCTTCCCCCCCACCCCCATGCCTGTGACAAAGCTGGGTCGTCTGGTTCAGACATCCAAGGTGCCTTTGGAAGCCTCAGAAGAGCTGAGAACGGTGTGGGGGTCTATAGGCTGGATCTGGCCTGGGGTGGGGGGGGGGGGACGGAGGGGGAAACTCTGGCTGGTCTCATGGGGCGGGGCACGGAGTTCTTGGCTTGACAGTGGCAGTCTTGGCCTTGGCGGTGCCCGTGGCTGGGAGGGCAGAGAGGCCTTCTACTGGAGATTAGACAGGTGGATTACAGGTGAAGGTCTTCCCCATGACTCCCCGGGGAGGCAGTCCATGATTTTAAGACATTTATTGTCATGGCGGAAAGTGGATGAGTAAAACTGTACCCCACTTCTCAGGGTGGGCCTGAGGTTAAATACCTTTGCAGGGAGGTGTGTCTGGGAAGGAAAGCTTATTGGCTAAGCCTCCAGGCCTTTAGGAACCTCATTAAAATCTCATTAAAGGGGAGATCTGTCTTGCTGGCCCTTCAGGGTTTCTGGGGCTTCAAGCCGTAGCTCTACCGGGGACCGAATTTCCCCTCACTGTCCACAGCATCTCAAGCTGCATCTTTCATCTTCTAGAAAATTCTACCTGGAATTTCTACATCCAGTTCTCTGATCCACCTCGAGTTTTTTACTGAGTCTCAAATTAGTGTGAGAGGATGGACAGACATGCAGCTAGGACTGATGACTTACCTGCCAGTGAACTGTGAAACAGCAGGGTGGCTGTCCAGAGGTCAGGGTCCAGCATAGCTCCGCATCATCTCCTACAAGCCCCGCTGTGAACACATTAGGCCTGACAGGCCATATGATCCCTGTTGTGATCACTCCCTTGGTCTTTCCATCCAAAACCAGCCACGGGCCACGCCTCAGTGACCAGAGATGGCTGAGTTCCAGAATAACTGCTCAAGGACAATGAGATGCCAATTTTGTGTCATATTATTAAATTTCGGAGAACATTTTTCTGATTTTCTAAAAAAAAAAAAAAATCCATTTAAAAATGTAATGAATTTTAGCTGTCTGAACCACTTGAAAACAAGCAGCAGCCAGATTTGACCTGAAACATCAGATCATCTTTGGCCAACTCCTGACCTGTGTTCCACAACCATCCATGTGGTTTATATGCACTGAATAAATGCAGGACCCCAAGAAGGCTGAAGGGAAGTCAGATCTCTTGGAGTACAGTTATAATTCCTTGTGAGCTCCCTGATGCCAGTGGGGAGAACTAAACCCAGGCCCTCTGCAAAAGCAGCAAGTTCTCTTAACCACTGAGCCATTGTCTTAGCCAGGGCTTTACTGCTGTGACCAGACACCATGACCAAGGCAACTCTTACAAGGACACCATTTAATTGGGGCTGGCTTACAGGTTCTGAGGTTCAGTCCATCATCATCAAGGCGGGAACATGGCAGCATCCAGGCAGACATGGTGCAGGAGGAGCTGAGAGTTTAACATCTTCATCTGAAGGCTGCTAGCATAATATTGGCTTCCAGGCAGATAGGATGAGGGTCTTAAAGCCAACACCCACAGTGACACATCTACTCCAACAAGACCATACCTTCTAATAGTGCCACTCCATAGGTCAGTATATAAAAACCTGAATCACAGCCATCTCTCCAGCCCATGCAACTCTTGAGTTTAATAACTACACATAGAGTAGGATGTGATATTTAGATCCTTGTACATAGTGTGTTATTATCAGATTGGGGTGGTTAGCATGTGTGCCACCCAAGACCATCCCCATTCCTTCTGTTGGAGAGGTCCAAAATCCTTTCTTCCAGCTGAACAGAAATATACAAATCATCGTGTGTCACCCTCGGGTATTCCAGGGTGACTTATTTAGACTTGCTCCTGGCTAACTGTAGCTTTGTTTCCAGGATTCATGGTTCTGCATCCCCCATCATCTCCCTTCCCAGCAACTGGGGAGCACTGTTCTCTGACATCAACTTTCCAAGTCCCCAGATGTGAGTCAGAGTCTTGTCTGCCTGGTGAATTCCTCTTCAGCAAAAGATTCTTGACCCTTCTTGCCCCACAAGAATGTGTGAGTACTTTGGCTCTAGTCTGTTTCTCCCCACGTCTCTCCCTATTTTGCTCTTTATGTATTTTTTCTTTGTCTTCCCTTCCCAACTGTGTATCAATAGCAATCCATAAATTCTTTCAGTACAAGCTCGGTAGCACAGATCCCTTCGCAGGAAAAAACATCAGCCCCACATCTGCACACTTTCTCTATTGGGCTTGCTGTCCTCGGATAACAGCGCAGATAATGAAATTAAAGGGAGACCTTTGACTCTGGGGTCAAGAAGAGCCCATGAGTTCTTGAGTCAGAAAGCCTGAGTATAAAAGTCACTTCTAGGCCAGGCAGTGGTGGCGCACGCCTTTAATCCCAGCCCTTGGGAAGCAGAGACAGGCGGATTTCTGAGTTTGAGGGCAGCCTGGTCTACAGAGTGACTTCCAGGACAGCCGGAGCTACACAGAGAAACCCTGTCTCAAAAAACAAAACAAAACAAAACAAAATAAACAAACAAAAAGTCACTTCTAGTATTGTTTAAGTTACTGACTGATGCAGGGTGCAGTGAATTCTTCTGCCTCTGTCCTCCTAGATTAACCGAAGGTCCTAAAATGAAATTCAATCTTCCAGAACTGGCATGAATACAGGGGTGGCAATAGTAAGGCTTGACTCTCATTTCACTCCGGATTCTTCTAGAATCTTCTGAGACACAGACAGGAACGTGGACTGCAGGAAAGACGGTGCTGAGCTGGACGGCGCTAAGGAAGACCTTCTCGGGGAGGATGTTTACCTGAAAGACCTTTGACCAGCTGTTTTCCAGGAAACTGTCCTCTTAGCCCACAATGAGCTCTAAATTTTATTGACTCACCAGAGTCGAGGACTGCAAAGAGAGGAAAATAACAATGGTGATGTACAGCTGAGTAAGCTTCGTGGCGCTCAAGATTTACCGGGGATCCTGAGTGGGAAGCGTTTCCCATCTCCTCGAGGATCGGCTCCAAACCAACATCAACATTCTATTGGCAGTTACAAGGTAAAAATAAATAATAATGAATATCAGAAAACAAATCGGGTCTGGGGGGGTGTCACGAAACCCCACCTCTCCCGGAGAAAGTATAGGCAGTTA
Source organism: Apodemus sylvaticus (assembly GCF_947179515.1). NCBI lineage: Eukaryota > Metazoa > Chordata > Mammalia > Rodentia > Muridae > Apodemus > Apodemus sylvaticus. The sequence continues at coordinate 155,899,248 of NC_067476.1, read as the reverse complement.
ATAGTTCTAAGAGCAGGAATTTGTGAAGCCCCGCCCCATCTTGAGAAGCCCCGCCCCACCTTGAGAACCTGACTGTGATTAATAGTGGTGAAGGAAGCAGTGACCTTTTCTTCAGTTGCAGAATCCATGCTCCTGCAAGCAACTCTAGAGTATTAGTTTCTTTTCTAACCCTGTGACAAAACACCATGGCTGTGGGGGATATGGAGGTCAACCTAGTGAAGGGAATCATGGGTTTCAGAGCGAGGCGCTACAGGCTCCTGCGACTCCTATAAGAGACCTGAGCATTAGATTGAAGAGTACATAGCATTCGATCTAAGATGGCTCCTGGAACACCGGTGAGACAGCAAAAAAAAAAAAAAACAAACCGAGGCCAGAGTGATGGCTACTTCCCCTTCTTCACCAAAGCAAAGTCTTAACAGGTATCCCATACCACCCCACTTGTGAGTTACCTCATCAGGCCCGTCTTTCATTGGGGCACGGTGATGGTGTGGTGAGGTATGATTGACCCAGGATTTGGGGCCTTGGGACTGGCTCAAATACTTTATATAAGCTTATGCACTGGGTCATAAACTCAGATCTGCACCGATGCTGGTCTCTAGAGTCGGCTATCTCGGGATTCATCACATGACACCATCACTTCACACACACAAACCCCATTCTGTTCCCACACACGGCCAAGGCAGCTTACAGAAGGAAAGGTTTACTTGCGGGCTTACAGTGCCAGGGGATTAGAGACCAGGATGACAGAACAAAGACATGGTGGCAGAAATAGCTGAGAGCTGAGAACTTGAACCATAAACAGGAAACAGAATTCCCTGGAGACAGTAGGAGACTTTTACACCTCAAAGCCCACCCCCAGGGACACGCCTCCTCCAACATGAGCACGCCTCCTAATGCTTCCCAAACAGTTGCACCAACCAGAAGCCAAATATTCAAACATACAAGCCTTTGGATGCCGTTTTCGCTTAAACCACCATACCTAGTGGACACAGAAAGAAAGGTGACGTTAGTAGAGGGACTAACCAGTGGGAGGAAGGGGCCGGTGGACCTGGGAAGGGAACAAGAGAGGCTAATGGAAAAAATAGAGTTGCATAATTGGATTGTATAGTTGAATAATAGTTTTTATATATTTATGAAATGCCACAATGAAACCCATTATTATGTATAATTGATATATGCTAATAAAAACAGCTTTTAAGCCTATCAAATCTCCTGAGAATCCTGGAACAGATATAAACAGATGAGCCACCCGGGGACTCATAACCTGCGTGTTTATGGTTCTCCGGTCTGAAACTGTCCACCCAGGAAGAAGCCTCCCAGTTTTCCCGAATGGAGTGCTCCCGTTACACCCTGCTCCTCTAGGAAGCAAGCTCTCTGCCTGCCCATCCAGCCCTGCTCCTGTCTGTCGCTTCTTCAGTTCCGTTTAGAACCCTCCGTGCGTTCCATCTTGCTGGTGGTCAAAGCATATCCATCAACCTTCATTCTACCCGGAAACAGCCAGCCCACGCCCCTCGTTCCCTCCCTGTTTGCAGGATGACTTCTCTTGTAAATAATTCCCCTCACCACTCAAGCTTTGTGAATCCTGAGTAGCTGGAACCCAGCTGCAGATCCAGGTAAGGAAGGCAGGCGCCATCGAGCCTGAAAGATCAAAGACTTCCTCCTCACCTCTACTTCTCAAAGTCCCTGTCGTGGTCTTTTCCCTTTTAGCTTGACACACAGGCTTTCAATAATAAAAATTGATAGCCTGGGTCCCCCAGATTCTGGCAGAGGTATTTGGTATGTTTTACACAAATACACACACACACACACACATGCACAAGCTGTACTGGCTGCCTGCCAGCAAAGTATAAAATGGCATTTAATATTCTATCAGTATCATTTACACACCACTTTAGCTGTGCGATTCAGTGACTTTTAATTTAAAAGACAAAATCATTTTCCTAGCTATTTTGTAGATGGGGCCGCAGGGTGAGCCTTCTAACCCCAGCCGTCCCTCCCCACTTTGAGAAATGACCTGTAAATAACTCTTCCATTTCACAACCCCCGCAACCCCCGAAATTGCAGCTGTGTTCTTCTCTTGCTGTTTACAACTGCCTTCCTGTGTTTTGATTCTAAGAAGCTGCTTAGAAGTTGTTGGGACAGTTTCCACAGCAGCCGGGGGTTTTTTCCTGCATGTTGGCATTATGTGTGTGTGTGGGGGGGGGGGGGTTAGTGGGTTTGGTTTGGGGATTTGTGAGTGTTTATTCGGAATCCTCAACTTGTTCCTTCGTCATCTGGGCTAACTTGGGAGACTTGGAGTGTATCCGCAGTGGCAGAACAGCAGAGCATTTGAGACTTAGAGCCCTGCCCACACACCCAAGGCACTCTGCCTTGCGATTGAGTCAAGGAGTCTTGGGACTGGGTAAAACTGGCCATCATAGTGTGGCTTTTGATTTTGACATCTTCGAGTCTCTGTTTTCTCACTTAAAGAACAGGAATTAAAATAACCACTTTAGGAGATTAGCTTTGGAGATAACTCACAGAAAAGCCCCTAAAACACAACCGGTTAAAAATAGACCACATGAAAGATCACTGACGCGGGTGGCTGAGGAATTGTGTTCCCATAGTTGTGCATGAAGAAGAGGGTAGTGCCAGCTGCTGGGAACATGAGTGCCTTTGTTTATCTCCTCAGCTTGCTGTGTCAGTGAGAGGCAGTCTGGCAGGGAATGCAGGTTGGGGAGAGACAGATAATCTATACACAACTGTGCAGACAAATTCGTGATTACAGGTCATGCAAGATGCGCACGAAGCCTCTGAAGTGTGTGAGCACATGTGCATTGCATGAATTGTGCGTTGAGTGTGTATTCATGTGTATGTCTGTGTACATGTCTGTGTACACATGTGTGTGTGTGAGAGAGAGAGAGAGGCAATTGAAGAGAATATATATTTGTCACTGGTAGATTCATACATACAGGCATATTTCTTTCTGGAACAATCTCTGAAAGATTGATTACAGAAATTTGATTTTGTGATAGGAACAAGGAAAGCAGGCAGAGAAAGGATGTCCACTGTTGACTTTATAGGTCCCTGTAAAGTCTGAGGTTTCTCTCTCTTTTTTTTAAAGATTTATTTATTATATGTAAGTACACTGTAGTTGTCTTCAGACACTCCAGAAGAGAGAGTCAGATCTTTGTTAGGGATGATTGTGAGTCACCATGTGGTTGCTGGGATTTGAACTCAGGACCTTCGGAAGAGCAGTCAGTACTTTAAACCACTGAGCCATCTCTCCAGCCCAAATCTGAGGTTTCTAAGAGGACCCAAGGTAAGCTCTCTGGTTGCCTCAAAAGTCACCCAGGCTTTTCCTGGCTACACACTGTGATGTCGTTGTTGCTATTTTCATTATAACATTCTCAACTCTGCACACAAAGCTGTCAGTTAATGTAAACAAATGATTGTCCATTGGAAATATTTGTCAGGCTAAACTAATTAAATACTAAATGTATGCTTATACTCAAAAGGACAAAAGGCCATTTACAAAGTAAAGGGATTCCTGACACCTTGGTAATTGTCTCCACCTGCTCTTGTGCATACTTCCACAAGAGGGTCATGCTTCCCTGCCGCGGGTGTTCATTCACTGCCTGGCGTGCACCAGCAGCATTCTGGGAACTGGTAGCTAACAAAGGGCCCTCAGCCTGGATTATAGGACTTAACATTTTTATTTTCAACAAATAATAAAGCAAATGTGTAATATTTCTTCTCTGGAAATCTTTAACAAGTGCCACGGAGAACGATATGGAGAGGTGTGGGAGCCTTCCCCTACAGACGGTCCTTATTTTAGACAGCCCTGCAGAGGAACCGACAGTCTCGGTCTCCAGGAAGGAAGGAAGGAAGGAGCCAGGCAGACAGAGAAGCTAAGATTGCTCCCCATCAGCAGAATGGCAATGCCTTGAGTCTGGCGCTCAGAGCCAGGCATCGGGGAGTTTTCCAGACTAGCCGGTGCACTCCTCCAGTGGTTCCTAGCAGTCCACAAATCCACCCATCGTTATCTTTGTCATTGTAGGACATGGAATATGTACACGGGAAGGTGTGTGCACACACAGGCTGGCACAGGCCTATGAGGGCCAGAGGTTGACCTCGGGGATCTTTGTCAGGCGAGGTCTACCTTGTTTTATGAGACAGACTCTCTCATTTGGCCTCAAACTCCTCAACTGGCTAGCCTGGCTGTCCAGGGAGCACCGGGGAGCACTGGGGAGCACCTGCCTGTCTCCTCCCCAATACAGCAATGACAAGAACACCTTGGCAAGCACAGCTTTTTATGTGAGTTCTAAGGATCAAACTCAAAGTGTGCTTATACCATGTGCTTGTCTCCTCACGTCCTAGCCCCCCTGCCACACAGAATAAGGTTTTTTTTAAAGATTTATTTATTATTATATCTAAGTAGACTGTTGCTGTTTTCAGACACTCCAGGAGAGGGTATCAGATCTCTTTTACGGATGGTTGTGAGCCACCATGTGGTTGTTGGGATTTGAACTCAGGACCTTTGGAAGAATAGTCAGTGATCTTAACTGCTGAGCCATGTCTCCAGCCCAGAGTAAGTATTTTTATATATCAAAATTTTATATATCAAGAATGGGAGGAGTGCCTAGGGATAGGGAATGAGTTTTGTTTACGTAAGCCTTGGCACAAAGAAATGAAATAAAATTTAAAAGTAACTTCTTGTAGAGAGGTATATTTGGTCACTCAAGAAATTTGTATGTCCGCCCCTAATAGTGCCTCATAAAACAGATATTGATGTGATGATGGTATTTTATCACTTTCGTCTATTGAGGACTAAGTGAATGCACTTCAGGGACGTAAGGGAAGGTACTGGGACATTTTCCAGCTGCCTCTAAAACACTCACCAGTGGGTGGGGCACTGTGCTAGGAGGAAGAAGGCCAGGATGGGGGTGGGAGGTAGGGCTGGAACCCAGCCTGAGTACCTTTCAGTTGGCAAAGCTCCTGCTCTGCACCTCTCCTGAAACCTGAGAGGCTGCTAGTTAGACTCCTCCTCCCCTCCCCCTCCTCCTTCTCTCTCCTTACCTTTCAGGGTTTCAGTTCGAGTTCTACGGATTCTACTTAAAACACCTATTTTAGAACAGGTCTCTTTTCTTTTCTTTTCTTTTCTCTTCTTTTCTTTTCTTTTCTTTTCTTTTCTCTTCTTTTCTTTTCTCTTCTCTTCTTTTCTCTTTTCTTTTCTTTTCTCTTCTTTTCTTTTCTTTTTTTTCCCCCATGCCTGGCTGAACACCAAGAGAGTGTCTTCCTTTTCAAGAGACCTGAGGACAGACTGTCCTAGGACACAGGTGTTCAGCCTAAGGGAAGCTCTCCTCACTCTTCAGGATGTTTGGCTGTGCAGAGAGACTTTTTTCCCCTTTGTCTTGACTGTTACAGCAGCAACTGACATCTAGTGCAACCTTTAATGCAGAAGACAGGCTCTGCTCACACCACCAAAAAGAACCCTCGATCCCATAATGGTCAAGATACCAAAAGTAGCATCCTGGGTGTAGAGGCATGGGTAGAAATGGAGAGGGAGAAAGAGGGTGAAGAACACTGCATCTGAGTCTAAGATGTCTGTGGTACCGCCTACCTACAAACAACAGGGTGACTGACTGACTTCTGCCTGTCCCTCTGTTGGCTACCCTCCATTACGCTTTAATTCTGAGTGCATGGCTTCAGCAATAGGCCACCGCACAATCCGTAAGATACAAGGGAAGCTGAGGGGGGGGGGGCGGCATTCGATTCTCAGGCACAATCGCAAGAATATAAGGTTTGGAAAGGACTCAAGTCCTTGACTTAATTTATTAGCAACAGGCTCATCTGCACACGGCCTTCCGGAACTAAGCGAACTTCTCCTTGGAGTCTTTTGTTTCCGGATCCGTGAGTAACAAAGGCTATGCCTGACCCAGGCTTCTCAAACAGAAGCTAGGCCGCCCCAAACATGCAGCAGTGGGAAGCACACACTTGGAACCCTGTAAGCATTCTGTGAAGGGCAAGAATAGCCAAGTGTTTATCGACCAGGGCTTGGTGTAAATGTTCGTCTCTCTGTAAAACAAGAATCAAAGAGTCCGAAACCCTGCAATTTCTGAGCCTTCTAGAAACGTCGCTACTGGGCCTCTTAGCACTGGAAAGATCATTGTCTAACGCCAAGATCAGTTCCACCCCAAAAGAACTATGTTTTTGCACAGTGTTTCGGCCACAACAGAGAGAAGGGGGGCATTTAAAAGAGAGTGAACTGAACACGGAGCTTTGAGTAGCTCAAATCCTGATCCAGGTTTCTTCCACACACATAAAAACAAGAGCACACAGCCTGGCAGGAAGCAGGAGCTATGAGAGAAGGGTTGGAGTCCTGCGCTCCAAGGTCGAAGAGCTTCAGATACTAACCCAGGAAGTCCGAGGTCTCTTTCCCCAGGCTCGGAAGCGTCATGGCCAATTCTCACTAACACAGGAGTGCTTTAGTGAGATAGAGACAGCCAAGAAAGCCAGAGAAGCAAGCTGGTCCCCTGGTCCCGTCCATCACTCCATCCTGACTCTGCTGTCTCCGGTTTCTAGCTCCACCTTGCCCAGTCCCTTCTGGTGTTCCAGGGACCAGCGAGAGGAGAGTCTCCAAGCCTGCAGAAGCAAACACATTCTCTGATACACTGAACTTCTCTCTTCCTTAGCTCGCCCTTTCACCCACCAGCGACAATCCTCTCCTGAACAAGAGGCTATGGCAGACGTCAACTAAATAGTTTTGTTAGAAATAAGAAAACAGCAAATTCAAGATGAAAGCTCAAAGCCGGCAAACCAGCTAGGGGAAAATTCATGAAAAGAGAAATCAGATTTGGGGTTTTTTTGTTTTGGTTTGGGTTTTTTTGTTTTGTTTTATTTGGTTTGGTTTGGTTTGGATTTGTTTTTTTCGAGGCATGGTTTCTCTGTGTAGCCCTGGCTGTCCTGGAACTCACTCTGTAGACCAGGCTAGCCTCGAACTCAGAAATCTGCCTGCCTCTGTCTCCCAGAGTGCTGGGATTACAGGCGTGCGCCACCACCGCCAGGCTTGGTTTTTGTTTTGTTTTGTTTTGTTTTGTTTTGTTTTGTTTTAAGATTTTATATATATGATGAGTACACTGTCACTGTCTCTAAACACACCAGAAGAGGGCATCAGATCCCATTACGGATGGTTGTAAGCCTCCATGTGGTTGCTGGGATTTTAACCCAGGACTTCCGGAAGAGCAATCGGTGCTCTCAACCGCTGAGCCATCTCTCCAGCCCAGATTTATTTTGTTATTCTTTAAATCTCTAGGTCTCCATTTCTTCCTCTCAAACAAAGGGGGCAGAAAACTAACAGCAAAAACCAAATGAGTTCACACACACACACACACACACACACACACACACACACTACACATCTGTTTTTTAAACTGTGAAAAGATACAGGCCTTCTGCCAGAAGAACTTGGGAGGGGCAGCGGGAGGGCGGTCCTTTCCCTAAAGTCCCAGGTTGTTACTTGCTATTCAGCTTTGGCCTGATCCAAAAGAAAAAGAAAAAAGAGAAAAGAAAAGAAAAGAAAAGAACGAGAAAAAGAAAGTTGCCCAACCGGTTTGGCTGCTTCTGGCAGGCTGGAGAGAAGTCAGCCGCAGTTTATCTCTGCGCGCTCCCTCTTGGGCATTGTAAGTAAAGGGACATCATTTCAATGCTACCCCATCCTTTCTACTGCGAGCTTTGAATTCGACTGTCTTCGGATTAAGCCGCCTCCATGGCAACAGGCTGGCCACACTGCCCTGTCCACCCCGCCAGCCCTCTCTGTGGCCACGGGGAAGGGGCGGGGGTGGGGAATACTTGGCTTCACTCGCCAAGGAAACCGAATTGAGAAACTTGCTCTGGGTCCCGCTGGATCAGGACTTTCGCTCGTCCCCTGCACACGGCGAATCGACACCCATCCGTGCGCGTCTATCTCTGCCTTCCGGAAGTGGATCAGGCTCTGCCTCCCAGCCCTTCTGCTCCAATGATCGCTATAAACAAGGCGCAGAGGAAGTCAAACCAAACTTCCCTTGGTTCCTTTTCTTCTCCCAGTTCAGACCGAGCCAACTTTCTTTGGATGCCTTTTAAAGATCCTAACTCAAAGGCAGAAAGAACCCTGTTTTGTTGTTGTTGTTGTTTGTTTTTGCTTTTTCCTTCTTCTCTATCTTTAAATCCCAAAGCGTCCCCCCAATAGTGTGCCCACCCACTCCCAAGGCAGCAGTGCCCTGGAATTTGGGAATAATAAGAAGCTGTTTGGTGAGAGTGTTTAAAAACCAAATGACTCCTTTACTATTACACACTTGCCAAACTGCCTTTCCCTCCTGCAGTCTCCCGGCTAAAATACAAACAAGAGGGCAGTACCAACCTTTGCTTGGACAATAGCTGGGCCTGGATGAGCACCTGATGACTTCCAGAGTGCCAGCCAGTTAGCAGCCAAGGAGAGTTAACAGTGATTCAATTAAGGTTGTCCGCACAAGACATTCTCCAGACAGAATGGAGACGGCTTATCTGTCCCATCTGCAGATACTACTGTAAAAAAAAAAAATCACACATAATTAGGCCCTGCCCAGAATGGAAGCTACTGGAAGTGTTATCATTAGCTTGAAAGATTTCATCTCTGGGTTTCTCTGTGGGTCCTGGGAATGAACATTTTAGAACCAGAGGCACCTGATAAATCGGAGAACATACTTAACACAACCGTTCTGTTCCTGCCACCCAGTAAAAGAAAATGTCCTCAGTGAACAGAAGCAGCGGGGGTGAGGGGGTAGCCTTGGGGGGGGGGGAGGAAGAGAGATAAGCAATTCTCCTCCTGGAGGAGGCTACACGTTGGTGTCCTTATGTAAGTTCTTACAAACACAGCCCTGGCAAGCTTCATCTTGCTTGTCTGTACACGGGTGCGTTATCAGTTTTTTGGCACAGACCTACCATGTCCTAAAACAGGGTTAGTCTTCTTCCTAAGTCTCTGGTCTCTCTTCTGCGATGTGGATTGGAAACCACATGGACAAGCCAGGCATGGGGGATGGGGGGAGACTGCCTCTAATGCTAACATTTGAGAGGCAGAGGCAGGGGCTTCTCAGATTTGAAGTGGCTTGTACGATACACTAAGACCAAAGCCACAAGTGGAAAAACAAGGTTGGTTGGCCCAGAGAGAAAGGTCTTACTTGAGCCTGTGTGTGACTCACATTAGGTTCTCGGTAAAAGAAAATAGAGCCCAGCTAGAATCACATGGCAGCGGATAGCTTACTGCAGAATCTGAGGCAGGAGGATGGAGAGTCTGAAGGTAGCCTGAAATCCAATTAATGTATGGCTAAAACAGAAGGATTACCAGTTCAAGACTTACATGGGCTAAAAAACAAGATCTAGGATTACCTGGGAAAATTGGTGCCATGGTCTTAAAGTTGGCAAATGTAGCTCAGTGGTAGAACTCTTACCCTTACCCGGCATTCCTAAGGATCCCTCACGCTGCTGCTCCTTAATTCCCTGGTGCTGGTGGCTATACCTGCTCACACTGGGGAGTTCTCTCTGACAGACCCTGGACTTGGCAGTATTTGCAAAGTGATTTCTCTGTGGGCACAGGTTTGTACTGTCGTGATGGTCTCCTCCCTCCTTATCAGCAACTGTATATATGCTGTAGATATTTATAGATTAATAGGCATATAAAATCCTTCAAACAAGCTGTAAGTGACTTTGTTTTATTGGGTAAACAGCAGATGGAAGAAACATGTCAGGTTCTGGTAGCAGCTCCAAATGAGACGGGGGTTCTCTGCGTAACAGTCCAGGCTGTCCTAGAACGCAAAAGAGGGCCTGCCTCTGCCTCCCATGTGCTGGGGCAAAGGCGTGTGCCACCACACCTGGTCCTCCCAGTCACCTTTACCTCATGCTCATAACTGCTGATTTTCGTGTCTACCTCATTCTCTCTGGGGTTGGTTTCCAGCCCAGCTTTCCCCTCAGCTACAATGAGGCCAAGAAAGTGATTCCATTTACATGGTTGGTGAGAGACAACAGAAAACCTACAGACCTGACAGCTGTGTGGAGGGCTCCAGAGGAATGTTGCGGGAATGAAACCCCCATAGGTGTGTTTGCAGCAGTCACCGTCCAGCCCTGACTGACTGCAGTGTGTTCAGAGACCTCTGCAACTGCATCCCACAGGCTTTCTTTCTCAATGGTTTTTTTTTTTTAATTAAATGTGTTTATTCACTTAGTATATATGAGTACACTGTAGCTGTCTTCAGACACACCAGAAGAGGGCGTCAGACCCCATTACAGATGGTTGTGAACCACCATGTGGTTGCTGGGAATTGAACTCAGGACCTCTGGAAGAACAGTCAGCATCCTTAACCACTGAGCCATCTCTCCAGCCCTCTTTCTCGTTGTTTTAAATTGCATTTATTTATTTATATCATTATTGCATGTACGCTCACACATGAAAGTCATAGGGCACACATGGAGGTCGGGGACAACCATCAGGAGTCAAGTCTCTTTCCCTCTGTATAAGACCTGGTCTTGAACTCAAGTCATCCAGTCTGGGGGCTGGGGGCTGGGGGCAGGTGCCCTTACTTATGAAGCCATTTGTGTGGTCCTTGATTTTGTTGCTGTCTTAATGCCCAGGTTTTCCTGCTGCTGAGGCCTGTGCACATGAGTGTGCACACACCAGTATCTACCAGATCACAGGCTGCATCCTGCCGCATCCCTCTGCACTGACTACACAGGCTCTGTCCATGGATCCAACGCCACACTGGCAGCCAGTGAGTGCCGCAGTGCTGGGGTTACTGTGTACAGCCATGCCTGGCCTATTGTGTGGTGTGCTGGGACCTGAGGTCAGGTCCTCACATTCACACAGAGATGCCCACTGTGCCATCTCTTGAGCCCCCAGCAAATTGGCTTATGTCCTTTCTGAATATAGAAGCTGGGCAAAGGTCACACTGGCTTGCTTCTTAAGTAGTCTAAGTTCATGCTTACAAGAAAAGCAGAGCAAAATCATCATCATTACTATTATTATCATTATTATCATCATTATTATTTCCGTGCCTCATACCACATGCATTTGTATCCCCTAGAAACACACAGTTACAGACCGTGTGTGTGTGTGTGTGTGTGTGTGTGTGTGTGTGTGTGTGTGTGTGTGGCAGTGGTGGCGCACACCTTTAATCCCAGCACTTGGGAGGCAGAGGCAGGTGGATTTCTGAGTTCGAGGCCAGCCTGGTCTACAGAGTGAGTTCCAGGACAGCCAGGGCTACACAGAAAAACCCTGTCTCGAAAAAACACAAAAACAAAAACAAAAACAAAACAAAACAAAAAAAAACCTGAATCTTTTCTTTAAAGATGTGTTTATTTATTTTATGTATGAGCACACTGTAGCTGTACAGATGGCTGTGAGTCACCATGTGGTTGCTGGGAATGTTGAATTCAGGTTCTGAATAAATAAATAATTTTTATTTATTATTATATCTAAGTGCATTGTAGCTGTCTTCAGACACTCCAGAAACGGGAGTCAGATCTCTTTACAGATGGTTGTGAGCCACCATGTGGTTGCTGGGATTTGAACTCAGGACCTTCGGAATAGCAGTCAGTGCTCTAACCTGCTGAGCCATCTCCCCAGCCCCTATGTGTTCCTTTTAGTTTTGGCTAGGTTTTTATTTGGACCCTCACACTGGGATATTTTGAACGAGTGTTAAGGGAATACCTCTGGCCCTCTCGGCCCTGCCCTGGGCACATCCTTATCTATGCACAGTGGACTTGGCTATGAGGATCTTGTTAGCCAATGGGCTGCCCAGAGGTGGAGGAGAGCACAGCCCTGCTGTGGGGAAGACAATGGGCTTGCTCTTTCGGCTACGCAGGAGCCGCAGGAGAAGCATGCGCCCAGGGAGGATACACAAACCTGGTGCTACTGGTGCTACTTGAACCTCACCTGGGTGAGCTGAACCAGATAAGACTTGCCAGTACTCACATAAGGGTAAAGGAATGATGGGAAACGACTGAGATGGGAGATGGTCTCTCACTTGTCATTAACACAGCCATAGCCAAGCGATGCCAGGCTTCGTGATATTTGTAGGTTTTACCTAACTAGGCAATACAGGTATAAATAAATAATATGAATGAAACAACAATGACGTTGAAGTAAAAAGAAGGGGGAGGGGATAGGTGAGCTCATGCCTGTATTCACAGGCAGAGAGCTGAGGCAGGAGGATTATTGCAAGTTTGAGGCCAACCTGGAACTACACAGTAGGTTCCAGGCGAGACTGGGTTAAAGTGAAAGACAGTGTATCAGCGCAAGCAAACATACACATTGTCTCTAAGGGCATCTCACTCTGTAGCCCAGGCTGGCCTTGAACTGTATCAACCCAAGCAAACAGAGGCGTTGTCTCTAATGGCATCTCACTCTGTAGCCCAGGCTGGCCTTGAACTGTATCAACAGCAACTCTAACAGCATCTCACTCTATAGCCCAGGCTGGCCTTAAACTGTATCAACCCAAGCAAACAGACACGTTGTCTCTAATGGCATCTCACTCTGTAGCCTAGGCTGGCCTTGAACTGTAGCTCTTCCTGCCTCAGCCTACCAAATACTTGGATGACAGGTATGTGTGTGACCATAATCTCTGAGGAGAAGGTGAGGGCTTGAGGCAAAGATCTCGTTCTTTGGTGCAGGCTCCTGGCTGGCCTCGAACTGACGGTAACTCTCACACTCCCAAATAGTAGGTTACAGGCTGGAGCTACCAAGCAGGCCTTAACGGTGTTCATTTGTTTGCTTTATTCTTAGTTGGTTTTTGCTTGTTTTATTTGAATTGTTTTTAACTTTAAGAAATCCATGCTCTTTCCTTATGAGAGTAAAACTTAATAGGGAAGTTAATATTTACCTGAAGAAGAAAGCAATGGACATCACCATTTTAAAGACTGGAACAATTGCTCAATGGCCCCAGAACGCAGAGGACCTGGGTTTGGCTCCCAATTGCCACACCCGTGGCTTATTACCATCTACATCTGGGGAACCCTATGTCCTCCTGAGATCTCTTGGGCACCTCACACGGATGGGATGTGGCATGCGTGTCGGGGGTCAGCTGTGGTTCCTCGTCCTCCGTTTCCCCCTCCTCCGTTTCCCCCTCAGGGTGTCCAGGTGCTGCTCACAGGGTGAGTCTGGGACGGGTGGGGTCTGCAGGATCCTGGTCCAGCAGGGAGCAGAGGTGCGGAGTCGTGGGGCTTCTCTGAGGAAGACCTTCTCCCTGGAGGTTGGTGTTACTGCTTTTTTGGACGATAATCAATGAAACAGCTCTCCTAGACCATCTCCAGGGAAACGGTTGGGGTGCATACACTTTATTCCGGGTGACCAAGGGCTGCACACGAACCGTGCAGAGTGGGAAGGCGTTTTCCTGGTGACTGTGAAATCATTGGCTGCAGTTTAAAGTACTGTGAGTGCTTCATTTGCACGGAGAGGCGTTCCTGGAATCCCAGGTACCCAGTGTGCAGGTCCTTATTGGGAAAGAGGAAGTTGGATTTCTTGGTTTGCCAAGGACTGTGTGACATTTTTTCAGGTAGAAGATTGGGATCAGGCTCCCCAGATCTGGGAAAGCAAAGGAAGCCGTGTTGGAAAAGGCATTTCGCACTGAGCTCAGAGGAGCTGCCGGGACATGGTGACTACCATTGTAGTAGCAAGGTGTAACAGTGACACACACTTATACGTAATCATAAACATAAAAACTTTTTTTTAAAGTAAAGTGACTAATAAAAGCAGAACTTTAAGCCAGGCGGTGGTGCTCATGAGTTCAAGGCCAGCCTGGTCGGCACAGCCAGTTCCAGGACAGGCAGAATTACACAGAGAAACCCTATCTCAAAAGCAATACAAAACAAAAACCCAAAGTTTTAATCTCACTCTTATCAAAACTGGTCACTATGATTTCTTTGTTTTGTCTTAATTAACATCCGTTTTTTTAAAGTTTCACTTAGCTTCGTGATTCATTACTGGTCGGGCAGTGTACATTTTTAGGTTGGTTGTGAATATCAAGGTTTTTTTGTTGTTGTTGCTTTGGTTTTTTGTTACACAACCTCTAACATTTCAGGGGTGATTCCAGTTTTGGGGCCAGTGATGAATCTTGAATGTTCTTCGAGGATCTTTACAAACCAGTTTGTTGCTGCCCTGTTCACAATGACTAACCCCCCTGATGATGGGGTTAGTCACCTGCTGTTTGCATCATCTTTGCCGGCACCAAAGCATCGCGCTGAGTCAGCAGAAATGTGCTTCCCTCTCCATTTTGTTGTCTTTATTCGTGGATTGATTATTAACCCAATAACATCTCATTCTGTTTGACAGAGAACTCATTAAATTTCTGGAAGTCAAAGTAGACCCTATATTGTAAGCAACTGCCTGATTACATTAATATTACAATGTGTTGTGTGCGTGTGTGTGTGTGTGTGTGTATGTGTGTATGTGTGTGTGTGCACCTGTGTGTGTACACCTGTGTGTGTACATGTGTGTGTGCCAGTGTGTGTGTGTGTGCATATGTGTATGTGTGCATGTGTATGTATTTGTGCATGTGTATGCATGTGGGTATGTCTGCATGTGTATGCATGTGTATATGTGCATGCGTGTGTATGTGTGCTTGTGCTGACACACCGACTCATCGCCATGGCTTTGTGTCACTGTCAGCTGAGGGAAAGCACTGAAGGCAGAACCTGGGAAGTGAACTCTGATGACCAGAAATGATCTCAGTGACAGAGGCACTAATTCAAATGTGCTAATATTTTCATTACGCATAGCAGCAGGATATATTTAAACATTGGACAAACCTCTTGGCTGAAAATTTCTGCAGTTTTCAGAGTCAAATATACAAGCAACCCCAGGTCATTGGGAGGGTTCCGATGTGCATACACAGATGCTATCTCACACCTAACAGAAAGCATCAGTTAATTGGAGTATGTCAGGATAGCAATATCTAGTTATACTTGGTTAGAACAAATGAAAGGCTTTCTTGAGAAGAGGGAGAGAAAGACAGTGGCTACCAAGCCAGCAGTTTGAAGACTGGCTACCACACTGAAATGTAAGCCCCAGCAGCCACTCACACTGTCACTGGAACACAGCGACATTTGTGCATTTCCATGTGCTTTCCTGCTGAGTGTGGGGGCTGCATGATAGGCAGAGTCTACACGCCCGGTCTTTAAGATTTGCCGCTTGGCCCTTTTCCAAAACTGTCCTATGGCAGTAAGGAGTACTGATACTGATCCCTCAGCCATCTTAAACTGTGGGACAGGATTTCTATGTTCAGACTTCCACATGGCCTTAAAGTGCTGAGGATCCCTTACTCTCTAGGACACTCGTGGAAAATGACTGACAGCTCGTTCACTCTTCTTAGGAGCTCCTTATAGAAAGGAACTCTGTCTGTCTTTAGGCCTCTTAGACCCAGCCTGGAAGAGCCTGCTGTGATGGGCCCAGGAATTTATTTCTTTGGCCTTTCTCTCTCTATGAACCCTAAGCTGAACCCAGGAATCCTGTTAAAGCTCAGAGAGGTTTAGTAGTTAGCTGAGAAACACCCAGACTCAGGGCCAGATTGTAGCTGAACTGCCTTCAAAAGATGAGGCAGACCAGAAAGAGTGGGGAGGAGCTGGAGAGGTGACTCAGGAGTTAGAGCTCCTGCTGCTGCTGCTGCTGCTGCTGCTGCTGCTGCTCCTGCTGCTCCTGCTGCTGCTGCTGCTGCTCCTGCTGCTGCTCCTGCTGCTCCTGCTGCTCCTGCTGCTGCTGCTGCAGCTCCTGATGCTCTTGCAGAGGACTGGAGTAGATTCCCAGCACACATAAGGAGCACCTCACAGTTGTCTGTAAAACTCCAACTCTGGAGAAATATACCCTCTTCTAGCATGTGAGGGCAAACTGTACTCACATGTGTGCACACACACACATACACACACCACACACACATACACCACAAATACACAACCACACACGTACACACTCACATCAAACACCACACACACACATATACACCATATACACACACCACACATACATACACCACAAATACACACCCACACACGTACACACTCACATCAAACACCACACACACATACTACAAATATACACACATACCACACACACATACATGCATACCACAAATACACACACATACACCATACACATACACACACACACATACTCACACACATACTCACATGCATTACACACACATGTCAAACACCATACACGTATACACCACACACACACACACAGAGAGCAGGGGTTGGGAGTAATTAGAAAGAGTGATGAAATGTTTTCCTGAGTGACAAGATGTCAGCCATGACAGTTTACATGTGAGTAAAGAAAGCCCAGGCAGTATTCTTTCTTTCTTTCTTTCTTCCTTCCTTCCTTCCTTTCTTTCTTTCTTTTAAAGAATTATTTATTTATTATATGTAAGTACACTGTAGCTGTCTTCAGACACTCCAGAAGAGAGCATCAGATCTTGATACAGATGGCTGTGAGCCACCATGTGGGTGCTGGAAATTGAACTCGGGACCTCTGGACGAGCAGTCCGTGCTCTTAACCACTGAGCCATCCTTCCAGCCCCCGTAGGCAGTTTTCTGATAGCCAATAAAATAAACCCGGGTGGGGTGGATTCCTCCTCCAATACCAGCTAGCTATGGCCTCTGGGGAGCGTCATAATTTCCCTGAACTCGAGTCTCTTCCTGTGTTAAGCAGAAGTGACACCAGCACTGTGCTCCTGTTCTGAGCTTCAGTTCCATGGCACTTACTACCTACCGCCCATCATTCAATGGGGCAGAGCTGCTGGCCTCTGGGCTGACTGTGAAATCGTAGAAAACACTGACCACTGTTATCAAATACTGCTGCGTGCTCCCCTCCCCATATGTAAAGGCGTAGCTCTCTTATTTATCTTCTCTCCCTCCACAATAGCACACTATTCTCAGTGGGAAACAACACATGGTAACCCAGATGTAGTAACAAAGGATGTTAGCACTGTGTGTGCCCAACAAATGGTTCCAGTAAAGCAAAGACTGGGAGTGGCTATCACACACCTGTAACCCCAGCCCTGGAGAGGTTGAGACAGGAGCATCACAAGTTCAAGGTCATCCTCTGAGATGTGAATTCGGGGCCAAGCTGAGCTACGTGAAAAAAAGATATGTAATGACTCAGAGAGCAACTAATCTTAACCAAAGCAGCACCCTTGACTCTACTGACACTATGTCTGCTTTCCAGAGTAGGTGTGTGCACATGTGTGTGCATATGTATGTGTATATTCGCATGTGTGTATCTGAGTGTGTCAGTATGCATTTGTGTGTATATGAGAGTGCATGTGTGTACATGTGTGTGTGCATGTGTGCCACTTGCATAGATGTCAGAGGAACACTTGTAGGGGTCAATTCTCTCCTTCCACCACAGGGGTCCTGAGGATCAAGCTCAGACAGTCAGGTTCAGTAGCCAGTACTTTTACCCACTGAGATCTCTCAACAGCCCATGTCCAGCTTCTTTTACTTGGGTGCTGGGGATTTGAACTCGGGTCTTCATGCTTGCACGGGAGGCACTTTACCCACTGCGCCATCTTACGACCTCTGGCTCAATTCTTTTAGGAAACAGTTTAGAGCTATGACAATTTAGAGCTTTGTCCCAGCAAACTCTCTCCTAGTAGTTTCCCAAGAGTCTCAAAACCTTCCAGTCCCTTCCATTCAAACCTGGATGGCTGTGTTTATAGATGTTTCATTTAAAAATTTCCAAATAAAAAATAAGATAGACCATCCTCCTCCTCCCAGGGACAGACAAGCCAGCTGCTCCGTCCGCCGGGGAAGACAGTGACTTAGCGATCTGTGGACGAATGGGAGCTATGACAGCTCTGAGATGTCTGACCCCATCCTAAAGCTCCCCGGGAAACACCCAAGTCCAGGGATGGAAAACAAGCCGGCAACTTGCCGAGATGGGCATCCAGGGAGGGGGCCCGGTGTAAAAAGATTTCTGGATATCGTGATTAACAGACATATTGGTATTTTTATTGTGTTTACACGGCCCCATGCTCTAGTCAAAACTCATTGCAGTGCACATTGAAAGAGTGAATTTCACTGCATGTCATCTTTTGAAAAATATATATTATAGCTACGCTGAACACTCGGCAGGCCGGTTTGTGTTAAAGTTACCCCCATTATTGCGCTCAGCAAAAGAACACTCCCGTGCAACAAATTCCCAAAATATTTCCTAGGAGGTCGTGACTATCCCTGTCTTTAAACTGCCTCCTTAGAGCAAGGAGGTAATATGTCTTGTGACAGATGTAATCTTCTACAGCTGTGTGCAAAAATTATGTGCAGACACGTGGTGTGGTTTTCTGGGCCAAAAGTCCTGGCTTACATTAAGTCTGCACGGCCGATACGGTGGCAGCAGGCTGGAGGCTCTGCGCAGGGTGGACGCTCCTGCCATCTCAGCTCCAACTCTGGCTTCTGAGCTTTGCCTCCCCAGTGCAAGAGCAGGGACACCTGTCCGTCACTACATCTGTTTCTATGGAGATTAAGTGCAGTAATGTGTGTGTGTGGCGCCAAGTGCACTGTGGGTTCCCAGCCCACGTGTGATCGGATATTTCAAAAGCACATGTAGAATCTGGGTTTAGGGGCCAGCTAGATGGCTCAGTGGTTAAAGGCACTTGCTGCCAAGCCTGACAACCTGAGTTCGATCCCTGGGTCAAAGGAATCAACTGGCCCCAGCAAGTTGCTCTCTGACCTCTGAGCAGACACATATACAACCGGCCAATAAAATACTAGACATGCAAATGTGTGTTTGATCCCCCAAGCCCATGTATAAGAACTGGGCATAATGACAGGCATTTGTGATCCCAGATCCATGTAGCTCAAAGGCCACTCGATCTGATCAAGCAATCCAGGCCAGTGAGAAACCAACCCTACCTCAAAAAACAATGTGGGTGCTGCCTGAAGACCAACGGGAGAGGTTGGCCCCCGGCCTTCTCACGTGTGTGTGCATACATGTATACACACCTATACATACAACTACAAAAGAGCAGGGCTTTGGGAAAAAGGACTAGAAAAAAAGAGGCAGGCCTGCCAATAAAAAGTTACAGGACTTAGTGTCTCTCCTGGAAACTTCATTGCTACTGAGTCATCTGATCACTCACCTCCACCACCAACCCCCCGAACCGCCAAGACAGGGTTTCTCTGTGTAGCCCTGGCTGTCCTGGAACTCACTCTGTAGACCAGGCTAGCCTCAAACTCAGAGATCCTCCTGCCTCTGCCTCCCGAGTGCAGGGATTAAAGGCGTGCGCGGCCGCCACCACCCAGCTCATCTGCTTTTTTATAAGATCAGCAGGATATAGGAAAGTGACTTGTCATTTATGGTCCACAACTGCCCTGTGGGTACACAGTCCCAGTTCAGACAGACAGGTGCTCAGAGCCACACAGCAAAGGCACCTCAGAGTCAGGATCCCCACAGTGCCTGGCTTCAGCACAGCCTTCTAGGAGAAAGGAAAAAGCAGACAACCATGATGTTCACTCTGAGGGAAGTTCCCACAAACTAAGTTCATAAAATCCCTACATGCCACCACCCACAGCCACCTGCCCAGAACTCCCTCCGAATCATTCTGCACAGTCCCGGCAGGAAACGGGTCCCTTCCACCAGCTCACAGGAAGCCAGTCACTCATCACTCATGCACTTCTCTTACCCCGAGGAGGGTCTCTATATTCTCTTCTAATATCCCCCATGGAATTTTAATACCTCAGGTGTCTGTTCGTATGCAGTGAATGCATTTGTGATTATATATAAAACGAGAGTCTCAGAGATCACCCTGCCTGCAGGAGCCACTAGTCTCCCTTGGGGGCAATGTCCAGCATTTGGGCAGGGTCAGCTGTAGGCAGGCTGGGCGGCTGCAGGCAGGCTGGGCAGCTGCAGGCAGGCTGGGCGGCACTTGGCATCAGTAAGCTGTGGTTCATGTGGTACCGGGAAGTCACTGGCCCTGGGCAGACTTCATCTTGCTCGAGCCTCTCTGGGTGTGCTACTTGTTGGGTTTGAAAGGATTTGGAAATGCCAAGCATGATGGTGCAGACTTTTAATCCCAGTGCTTGGGAAGCAGGGGCAGGCAGAAGGCTAAGAGTTCAAGGCCAGCCAGGGCTACACAGAGAAGTGTCTAAGAGTTCAAAGCCAGCCTACTCTACATAAGGACTTCGAGGCCAACTGGACTACATAAAGAGGTCTTGAATCAAAAAACAGAAAAAAAGCCCTGGAAGATAGTACGTGCCTGTAATCTCAACACACACACACACACACACAATGGTATGCATGTGGATGGTACAAGACATCTTTCAGAGTCAGTCTTTCCTCCTGCTGTGTGGATTGCAATGGTCAAATTCTACCTGCTGACCCACCTTTCTGTCCCTTTTCCAGGTTTTTAAACTAGTTCTGAATTCCTCCTTCATTCAATCTAGTGTTTCGGCATCAACGCACAAGAAGCAGGAACTCTGAAACCACACCAGGCTAGCCCTTGCCGGGGAATTAGGAGTGCCACCCTCATGGGAACAGATAAAAACTGTGATTGATTTTTACAACAGCTGCCACTTTGTAAGTGAGGGAAATAGAAACTCCAAAGGGGTCTGTTAACTCACCCAAGGCCATGTGAGGAGAAGCGGTAGCCCTACAAGACCAGTCAGCTGGAAGTGCCTGCTGCAAACCACACAGTGAGTCACAGCTTGCTCTAAATGTCTCCTTTCCCTCAGCTGAGGGGGAACACAGACTGGGGTCGTAGGAGGAGGAAGGGTATCCTTGGGCCTACTAGAAGCATCTTCCTCCAGCCACACATGGTGGCGCTGAGAAGATGTGCTGCGTCTGACTCACTCACAGCCTGCAAGGCTCAAAACAAGAGCTCTCTCTTCCTCCCCAATCATGATATTGTAAAACAATTCCCTCCAGGGAGAAACTTCTGCAGGAGACAAGGCCAGCCCTCCTGTACACCGCTAGATGTGGCTAACATCCTTCACAGGATTCTGAAGAATGACCGTGGGCCCAATGGCTTTCTACAAAGCCTTTCTTCTTGGTCTGGAGTATGTCAGTGTGGCTTGGCTGCCTGTATCTGTGGAACTGCTTCACCATTTTCTTTCCCTGTTTTTAACTCTGCAACAATCTGCTGTGCTTCTTTGATGTTCCAGGTCTGGTGGTAGGGATGTCTCCTGGGGTGCATTTTAGACACACCCTCTGTGATGTGATGCTCTTAGTAGCTGATACTTATTTTCCCCCAGCCACACATGGTGATGCTGAGGAAAAAGAGACTTAGTACAGTGACCTGCCTGACACACAGCCTGAGACGGGAGTCAAGGCTGCCTCTCGGTAATCCCAGGATCCAAGTGTTTTTCCCAAATAAAGTCATTCATCCTTATGAAACCTCAGAGCCCGCCCCCAAGTGACACACTTCCTCCAACAAGGCCACACCTCCCAATCCTTCCCAAACAGTTCCACTAACTGGAGACCAAGGATTCAAACCTATGAGCCCACAGGGGCCATTCTTATTCAAACTATCACATACTTTCTCTCCTTTGATACTTTCAACTTCCACACAAACCTTTCACACTTAGAATCAACTATGGGATGTCAGGGTTGGCAAGGTGGAGGGGGGCTGGATGGGGTGGTGGGAGTACGGATAAACAATTTGTCTGTACTCCTCTATTTGACATGTTCAATCTCCTGTTTTCTCTCTTGGCAGTGGAAACTGAACCTGGAAACTCACTGTCACTCACTTTTAAGGCCTCTTTTTCAGGGCTGGAATTGGAATCTGCCTTGTATTGGACAAAAACAAGTGTTCTTGCACCAAGCCCCATGTCCCAGTCCAACTATTTTAGGTCCTTAATACTCAGAAAGAGACTTCCAGTTTCAGGCTCAAGGGTAAGAACCTGTTGCTGATGTGTTTATAAAAAGATAAAGAGAGGAGGAATATATTTAGTGGATGTGTGAGAGAGAAGGAATATGTTTGGTGGATGTGTGAGAGAGAAGGAATATGTTTGGTGGATATGTGGTAAGGTGGGGGGAAGGAGGTGTCTCTGAGGGTCCATGCTGAGGCATCCCTTTCCTCTGAGGGACCAGACACAAGACAGCATAGTATAGTATAGAATTGTATAGTATAGTATAGAATAGTATGGTATAGTATAGAATAGAATAGTATAGTATAGAATAGTATAGTATAGTATAGAATAGTATACTATAGAATAGTATAGTATAGACTAGTATATTATAGTATAGAATAGTATAGTTAGTATAGTATAGAATAGTATAGTATAGAGTAGTATAGAATAGTATAGTATAGAATAGTATAGTATAGAATAGTATAGTATAGAATAGTATAGCATAGAATAGCCTAGCATAGTATAGCATAGTATAGTATAGAATAGTATACTATAGAATAGTATAGTATAGAATAGTATAGTATAGTATAATATAGAATAGTATAGTATAGAATAGTATAGAATAGTATAGTATAGACTGGTATACTATAGTATAGAATAGTATAGTATAGATTAGTATACTATAGTATAGTATAGTATAGTATAGTATAGTATAGAATAGTATAGTATAGAATAGTATAGTATAGAATAGTATAGAATAGTATAGTATAGTATAGAATAGTATAGTATAGAATAGTATAGTATAGCATAGAATAGAATAGTATAGTATAGACTAGTATACTATAGTATAGAATAGTATAGAATAGTATAGTATAGTACAGAATAGTATAGAATAGTATAGTATAGAATAGTATAGTATAGTATAGACTAGTATACTATAGTATAGAATAGTATAGTTAGTATAGTATAGAATAGTATAGTATAGTATAGAATAGTATAGTATAGAATAGTATATATAGTATAGAATAGTATACTATAGAATAGTATAGAATAGAATAGTATACTATAGTATAGTATAGAATAGTATAGTATAGAATAGTATAGTATAGAATAGTATAGTATAGAATAGTATAGTATAGTGTAGTATAGTATAGAGTTTATTCAGAGCATGGGGAGGGGCGTTAAGAGGGTAGTAGCAGAGAGAGAGAGAGAGAGAGAGAGAGAGAGAGAGAGAGAGAGAGAGAACAGAACAGAGAAGCAGAAGCCAACCATGAGCACATGGAGAAAGAAAGAGGGGGGAAGGGACAAGAGAACAGAGCAGGAGCAGAAAGTCAGAAGCAAGTGAGAGAGGGAGAGGAGGGGGCAAATGGTCCTTTTTATAATGAGGCAGGCACACCTGGCTGTTGCCAGGTAACTGTGGGGCGGGGCATACCTGGCTGTTGCCAGGTAACTGTGGGGCGGGGCATACCTGGCTGTTGCCAGGTAACTGTGGGGCGGAGCTTAGACAGAATGCTGAAGGTGGCTGTGAATGTAGCTCATTAGGAGAGGGTTTACCCCGCATGCGTGAGGCCCTAGGTTAAAAGAAATTAATTTTTGTATATAACTTGGAATATGTTTTTGCCTTTTTTCTTTATTTTTTTGAGAAAAAATACCTACATACAGAAAAAATACCTACATATGAGAAAAAATACCTGTCTACATACAGGTAAGGGCAGAAGAAATATAATGCTAGAGTCTGTGACTAGGCAATGAAAAAAGAAGACGGGGCTAAGAGTTTCAGAGAGAGAGAGAGAGAGAGAGAGAGAGAGAGAGAGAGAGAGAGAGAGAGAGAGAAGAGGAGACAGGGACAAGAGAAGATGGAAGAAGACCAACCGGACCCACGTTGCTTAAAATAGCCACAGGTAGCCATGACCATCATAGAAGAGCAATAGAATAGTATAGGGCGATTTATCCACTCTAGGAGTACAGCTTGTGTTTATATCAATTGAGTTTTGAGTTCTTTGAGTGGGCGTTTTGCGAGTTGAGAATTTACTGTTGTAAATCTGACGGATGGTTTGCAAGCCTCTGGAGTTTTGAATTCACTGGGTTATGGGGACTTGAGACAGCTAGCCACAGGGGGCGGGTGGTGCGGTTTGGAGACAAGTCCGCAAGAAGATGGGCAGACCACCACACGGGGATAACCACGGGGGTGGGGAGAGCCCCGCGGCAGGAGAGTAGCTGGCAATAGCGTGGATTGGTTCTTTAATTATTTACACACAACAAATTGTATATATCTATAAAATGTGACCATATATACCTCTTCTAATTCCCTCCATCTCTCCTCAAAGTACTCCTTCCCAACCTCATGCATCTTTTTTTGGGGGGGGGCGGGGGTTGGTTTTTTGGATTTTTTTTTTTTTTTTTTTTTTGAGACAGGGTTTCTCTGTATAGCCCTGGCTGTCCTGGAGCTCACTCTGTAGACCAGGCTGGCCTCGAACTCAGAAATCCGCCTGCCTCTGCCTCCCAGAGTGCTGGGGTTACAGGCGTGCGCCACCACCACCCGGCTCATGCATCCTTTTTAATGACCCTCCAAATTTAGTGAGTGCGACCCACGTGTATATGGTATGTAGCTGTCCATTGAAGCATGGGAAAACAGCGATGGGCGCACTTCCTCAAGAAAGAGTGCTTCTCCCCGCAGCTTCTTGCCAGTGGGGTGGAGCTGGGAACCACCTACTGGATGGATGCTGGGATTTTGCCTCCTGTGATCTTGTGGAGGTCCTAAGCGCTTAGGTAACCCTAAGTGCTGTGAGCTCATGAATACAACAGCCCTGTCATTTCCGCCCTCTCTTCCCTGGTGTCCCCTGAGCCTTGGTGCCGGCAGGGTCAATCTAGATGGTTTCGTTTGGGACTGAGCACTCAGTTCCTTAATCTCTGAACTCTGAAGCGTCTCTCCTGTCTCCACGGCTGCTGCCCACTGCAAAAGCAAGCTGCTCTGACTGAGGTGGAAAGCACCCCTGGTCTGTAGGTATAAACATTTCAACTCTGATAAAAGAGAGCATTTAATCGGGGGACTTGCTTGCAGGGTCAGAGGTTTAGTCCATTATCATCAGCATGGCGGCTTGCAGGCAGACATGGTGCTGGAGAAGGAGCTGAGAGTTCTGCATCCTGGTCTTCAGGCAGCAGGAAGAGAGAGACGCTGGGCCTGGTGTGTGCTTTTGAAACCCCAAAGCCCATCCCTAGTGACACACCTCCTTACCTTTCTAGTCCTTCTCAAACAGTGCCACTCCCTGGTGACTAAGCAGGTTGACCCGCCAACTCTCTGTGGTTCCGGGCCTCTCTCCCACACTCCTGCTGGCCTGCCAACTCTCCAGTCCTCGCCGGGTCATCTCTCTGGAGGGTTGTCCTCCTCTCCCCCCAGTACCTCTCGATTCCACACAACACCCCATACACCCCATGATCTGCCACCTCGACACCTAATTACCTGGCAGAATCATGACTCTTAAAGCTTAATTAACCAATCAGATTTTTGTATCAATAATATCACACTTTATAAGATGCCAATACCGTAATTTCAGAGCCAATTGATAACGATAAAAGCTTTATCCCAATATTTCTAACCTTGTGAAATCACAGCTACGTGTGGCTGTTTAAAAGCACATGGGAACAGGATCTTCTTCTTGTCTGTCTGCCTCCATGTTGGCTTCCCTCTATACTTAGACACTCTCTGTCTCTGCAACTCTTAGCTCTGCCTCCATTTTCCCCCATACAACCACAGGCCTCCTCTGTACTAATGGAATTGGACAGGGAAAATTCTGCAACATATATGAACCTATGTGGTTCATTCTTATTCAAACGACCACAATACCCATTTAGCAAAATAACCTAGCAGATCACTGGGTCTACGATCTTCTCAACCGAAGGTTTTAGATTAGGATGTAGTAAGAGATTTGAAATCCTCTTCTGTGGAGCAGACTCCAAATCCAGTCAGAAATCAGTCAGATACCACCACCACCACCACCACCCCTTTAACAGTTATACCACAATTGTACTCATGGGTTCATCTTCCTTGGCAAGCTGATATTTTAGCACACGTTGCATTTCTATCACCGAATAAAAAGAAGGTTCTAGATGTTTATGAACAAGTAAATTGAGGTACATGTGTTAATATAATCCTTGTAGTGGTAAAGAGAAGAGAAGGTCAGAGCCCGGAGAGACCTGGTCAGGAGCTGGACGTGTGTCTTAGGAACCTTTCTGGGAAAGTAATATTTGAGAAATCAGTAATAGATAATGGTGCTATCAGTACTAATAGATAATAGCTAGTTCTTGATTTCTAGAAAGTTCGTGGTCAATGTTCTCCTAGCACTCTTATCTGTAGTATCGGGTAGAGAAACCACATGCTGTAAACAGGGGCAACCACATGCTGTAAACAGGGGCAGGAGAGATGGTTCAATGGTTAAGAGCACTTGCTGTCTTACAAAGGACTCAGATTCCACTCCCAGCACCCACACCAAGGGGCTGACAGTCAACTGTGACCTCAACTCCAAAGGCGTCTGCATTCATGTGCACACACCCACACAGACACATAAATAAAAATGAATTTTTTATTAAGTGGTGAGAACATCTTGTCTCTCCCTCTATAAGATTCCTCTAGACTTAGAAGCTAGAAATCTTTTTTTTATATAAATGACCCAGAGAATAATGTTTCTGAAGCACCAGTATAAAGACTGAACAAACAGATTTTCCTGCCTCTGTAGCTATTGGCAGTCACATTGTACATTTTTATGTAATTCTGATAAAAATAAACCCCCACCTCTGATGACAGCAGAGATTCGGCACAATCAGCACTCTGTGTCCTTCAAGGTCATATCCAACATTATCGCACTTCTGTATCTACAGAGTAAACATACAGACGCGGAAATTCTGTTTATATAGTGTGGAGATCCTCTTTAAATCTCCTCTGTAGGAGTGTGACTACTACTGGCGTGGGGAATTTGAGCTCCTCTACGAAGCATGGTGTAAGAACTTAAGCCCTGATTAGGCAGTGCCGCGCCAGGAAATGAAAGAAAACACAGCGTGAAGCTGTGGGGCTGTGGAAACTGTAAAAAGCCCTTGAACGTTGGTCTTGAGGAAGCCCTCAAACTGCCTGGTGCACACCATCTGAGAGCTGTTTATTAGAAGAGCCTGTCACCTACAGGTGCCACAGGCCCCCTGCCTTCTAGCAAGCTTGACAATGAACTCTGGGTTGGTTTGATATTGGAACAATGAGATTTTGTGCAGGCCTCAAAGGCTGTATTTAGTGGGTTCAAATCCAATAAAATAAATCCTTGGAGTGTTTTCACCAAGAACCCTGGTCACGGCAAAGATCACGTGTTCTGACACCTCACCCACACACCGAACCTTGATACGGAGCAGACAAACCAACCGCTAAGAATCTAGACTGTTCCTACCACTGAGAAAATATTTCTCTGTTTTCCTAATTCCTAGATTTGTGGCTTTATGGGAGCCAAAGCACTTAGCTCCGGTCCCCAGTCTGTTCTCCCTTCTTACCCCCGACAAAAGAAAGTCAAAGAACATTTGCTTTCTTGTCTTTTTTGTTTGTTCGTTTGTGTATGGGTATGAGTGTGTTCCCGTGGGTTCATACACATATATGTGCCCACGCACATGTGTATGTACAGAAGTAGAAGCAGGTGGATCTACAGGAGTTCGAGGCTAGCCTGGTCTACAAAGCAATTTTGGGGCAGCCATGGCTACATACACAGAGGAACCTTGCCTTGAATAGCTTTAAAACAATTTTTTTTATTATTTTGTTAATTAAGAATGTGTGTTTATGAGTGGGTGTGTCCACACATCCACAGGCACTCATGAAGACCAGAAGATGTCAGACCTCCAGGAGACAGAGTAACATGGTTACCTCACGTTAGGGCTGGGAACCAAACTCAGGTCCTCTACAAGAGCAGCTAAAGGATTTTAATGACTGACACCTTATTATGGTTTGGGGGAGGGGGGAAGTGATTGCTTATTGTTTGTTTGTTTGTTTGTTTGTTTGTTTGTTTGTTAAGAGAGTCAGTCAATGTAGTTCTGACTGTTCTGGAAATCACAACATAGACCAGGCTGGTCTTCAGCTCACAGAGATCCACCTGCCTCTGCCTCCCAAGTGCTGGGACTAAAGGCATGCGCCACCACTGCCTGGCCCAAAGCTCCTAAGAAGGCTAGGCAGCTGGCACAGCAAGCCATCAGGATTCGTCTTGCCTCTGCCAACTCAGCTCTGGGATTATAGACGTCGGTCACCATGCCCTGCATTTTACATGCGTTCTTGGCAACCAAACTTAGGGCTTCATATTTGTGCATCGAGCAGTTTACCAATCAAGCCATCTCCCCAGCCCCTGCTGAATTTCTTAAACTTGTTTCCAGCTTTTCTGAGTGACTTAAAAATAAAAGAGTAACCATCGGCTTCCTGGTCAGTCTGTGAGCAGTGACTCACTCAGATGAAGTATTTTGGGAGACATCATCTACGGGAATCAGGAGAAATCTGTTCTAGTCACTTGTATGTTATGCTTTTAAAATGGGGTGTGGTCAGAGTTCTCGGGTGACCTTGAAGAACCATTCGGGTTACTTGTAAAGGTCATAGCTTGTAATAACCAATCCTGCTCACTAGGTGTGGTCAATGTTTGTGATCTGAAAACACGTTGGGAGAAGAGATAACTGTGACTCTGCCCCCTCCCCCTGGGCCACCCCAGTCCACATACTCCAATCTATCTCCCCTCTTAAACATTCTCATGACATATGTGTCTACAAAAGTCTCCAACTTGCAGCTTCCAAGGCTATGCCAGTATGTCATCCAGGAGGAAGGAAGTCCTCATAGCCCAACAGAAAGAGGGGAGATTGTCAGGCAGATCTGCAGGCAGAAGGTGGAGCTTTGCCACTGGCTTTGGTTATTTTCAGCAGTAAAAGCCAGCAGTCAGGGCAGATCTCCCAGGTCCTATTAGGTAAAAGAAGAGTGTTATTTCCTCTCCAAAGCCAGGGCTGCCTCTGTGTGAGTGGGTGGACCCGGGAATGTTGGCCCTCCCTAACGACAGAAAGCCTTCTGCTAGGATCCTGTTCCCAGACTGTAAACACTAAGACTCCTCTCCAAACACATAATAAAAATCATATCTCTCTCTCTCTCTCTCTCTCTCTCTCTCTCTCTCTCTCTCTCTCTTCCTGTGCTGTGTATGATTCAAATTTAAATCCTGATAAATATTAGCATGGAGCCTCCGACTTCATAAACACTGGAATTTTCCAGAATGCACATGAAAGCTTCTGGTGAGTGTAGGGTCCCGAGAGATGTCTTACAGCGTCTGCATGTATGTGCTCCCTGTGGCGGTTTTGTTTTATTTTGTTCTGTTTTGAGACAGGCTCTCCTGTAGCCCTGGCTGGCCTTGGACTTACTACAAAGCTAAGGATAGACTTGAACTTCTGATCCTCCTGCCTCTGCTTCCCAAATGCTGGCAGAGCAGTGGAGCCCGTCACTCCTGTGAGGTTCTGGCGACTGAGCTCAAGGCCTTTACCTGCTAGTAAGTGTTCTAATAGCTGATTCCCAGCCCCTGCAGCAAGGTTCAGAACTAAAACAAGACATAAAAACTTCCCAAGAGGGGCTGGAGAGATGGCTCAGCAGTTAAGAGCACTGACTGCTCTTCCAGAGGTCCTGAGTTCAATTCCCAGCACCCACATGGTGGCTCACAACCTTCTGTAATGGGATCTGATGCCCTCTTCTGGTGTGTCTGAAGACACAGTTTACTTATATAAGTAAAATAAATAAATCTTAAAAAAACAAAAAACAAAAACTTCACAAGGAACTAATGTCACCTCCCTACCCCTCTACCCCCCAAAACAACAGCAAAGAGCAGCTTAATAAATTACAAATCTAACCAGAATCAAATCATCTTTACTCCTAAAGGTGAAAACAGAATTTTCCCTCAACTGCCTTAGATCAAAAGGCCAGTTTCTCCTGCTCACTTAGGAAGGAACCTGTCCTGGAAGTCTCTCTTCAGACAGGAGTCATTATGCCTCTGTGTCTGACAAGGGATTAGGTCATTTGTTTCTGGACTGCTTTTCCCCTTCTCTTACAACTGGGCTTCACAATTGGTTCAGACGTTTTCTGGCTTTTCTGATGTGTTCAGACAAAGACCAGGAGCTTAAATCTCACTGACTTAACTGGTTGGGGTGTTAGCAAGAGGAAATGGAGCCACAGAATTGAGAAGATACTCCCTGCGTATCATTGGGACAGAATTTCCGACTCCACAAGGGAACTGTTGTAAATGTAAATAAGCCCTACCTCACCACTCTGTTTTTTCAACACAAGTGATTGGCAATAAACCAGGTGAGCAAAACTTACCTCTCAGAACGGTCTAGAAAATGAAAAAGAATCCCTTTTACCATAACATTGCTACCTCTGAGTTAACCAGCAAATGAAAGGGAAGCAGGGAGGGGTGAGGGGGAAAGAATTAAGGCTTTGATTCTAAAAAGAAATCACTCAAGTGTGCCTCTTAGTCAAATAATTGAAGAGCGAGTTTAAATAACACCCCGACTCCCTGGCTTTTTGGAGTCTTACATACATCATTAATTGTTCTGACATCATTAATCGTCTTTAAGATTGGACACAACCAGGACAGAAGAGATCAAATAACAGAAGAAAGATCACGCACCTAGCGCGGGGTGGAGCTAACCCCCCGCTTGGCAGTTCCTTTCTGTTTACAATACATCTCGGGAAGTGGCCGTCTCAGTTCCTTAGATCTGGGACTGTATCCACAGACAACTCACAGCCTTACAAATTTGTCTGTGTTGGTATTTTTTTCAAGATTTATTTATTTTTATTTTAGGTGTGTGAGTGTTTGCCTAAATGTCTGTACATCGTGTGCATGCAGTGCCTGGGAAGGCCAGAAGAGGGCGTCAGATCCTCTGGAACTGGAATTAAATGGACAGTCATGAAGGGCCCTTTGGGTAGGGCACTGGGATCAGAACTTGGGTCCTCTCCAAGAGCAGCCAGTGCTCTTAACCACTGAGCCATCTCTCTAGCCCCATTTTTTTAAAATTGTTCATTGACTTTATGTATGTGAGTACACTGCCGCTCTTTACAAACACACCAGAAGAGGGCATAGGATCCCATCACAGATGGTTATGAGCCACCATGTGGTTGCTGGGAATTGATTTCAGGACCTCTGGAAGAGCAGTCCTAAACTTGGTCCATGTTGGGGGATTAGTTTGCTGAAGCTCCTGGAATGATGGGACATTTAAAGAGGTGGTCACGGTAAGAGGTCTTCAGGTTACTGGGGGCCAAAGCAAACCTTTCTGCTTTACAAAGCCCTAGTCTCCAGTATCTGTTATAGTAACAGAAAGCTGACTGGTGATTTTTTTTCCTGTGTGACGCTGGGGGTATAGATACAGGTCTCACACACACTAGATTAGTGACCTAGCACTGAGCTACTGGGGGGGTGGGGAGCACTTTACTCCACAGGGGGACATTTGGAAACATTTGGAGACATTTTTATCTGTCATGAGGAGAGCACAAAGACAGCATAACAGGGAATGCCTTAGTCAGGGTTTCTATTCGTGCACAAACACCATGGCCGAGAAGCAAGTTGGGGAGGAAAAGGTTTATTTGGCTTACACTTCTACACTGCTGTTCATCACCAAAGGAAGTCAGGACTGGAACTCAAGCAGGTCAGGAAGCAGGAACTGATGTAGAGGCCATGGAGGGATGTTTCTTACTGGCTTGCTCAGCCTGCTCTCTTATAGAACCCAAGACTACCAGCCCAGGGATGGCACCACCCACAAGGGGCCCTCCCCCCTTGATCACTAATTGAGAAAATGCCCCACAGCTGGATCTCATGGAGGCATTTCCCCAACGGAAGTTCCTTTCTCTGTGATAATTCCAGCCTATGTCAAGTTGACACACAAAACCAGCCAGTACAGGGAGGTCTTTCTGTGTTTCTCTTGCTTACCTGAAACTCAGAGTAGACGAGACTGGCCTTGAACTCACATCTGTTCTCCTACCTTTGCCTCTAACTGGGGTTAGAGGTGTGCACCACCAAATCCTGCCTCCTAATTTTTGACCACAGTGCTCTCAACCCTCACTTTCACATTGGTGTTGGGCCTCTTGGCCATGATCGGTTTCCATGGCAATTTCTTGTCGACAACTACTTCCAGGTATATTTGTGTCAACCTATGCACCGCCTGTACTGGCCCAGGGGGTGCAGCCTGTGGGCTCCTATAGCATCCATGCTTCCATTAAAATGGGAACCCAGGAGGGGATTGCTTGGCTCATGGAACTGGCTTTGAATCCCCTGATCTGCTATGCAAACTTGGATCATTATTGAGTATCTGAGTCTATTTCTCAGGCTGTAAAATGTGTGTGAAGAATGAACCTTAAGGCTTTCCTAGGAGGGCCGCAGGCATCAGGTACGAAAACCCTAGCAGGGAGAGTTACCTCGAAAATACCATCTATTGCCTTTTATTCTCCATAAAAATGAAATTCTCCAAGAAAAGTCTGGTGGAAAAGCTCTTTAAAGCTCTAAGTGTTCATACATAGCCGTGAATTTCCGGGGGTGGAAATGGGTGGAATCCATGAAGCAGGGCCAGTGTTTGACAACTCTGACCAGAATGACTATACTGATGGCCAAAGTGTGGGGGAGAATTCCACACCGGTTGGCTGACAGCTACTTCCTTAAGCCCACCAAACCTCCTCAGGCCACCCAGGCTGCTTTGGCCCCTCCGTGGAGCCATCTGGAGCCTCCCAATAAGGAGCAGATGCCCTGCAGAGGACTCCTGCTGATGTCTGATCCCACCTTCTCCCCCACTCAGCTCTCCTCACCAACCAGAAGGAACTGCTGCTATCTATCTATCTGCATGGGGCTTTTTAATTCTTTATTTTTAATGGCTCAAATCTGGAAGCCCACTGCATACTGAATAATAGGAGACTAGTTGAATAAATTATGGATGTCCTTTCTGTAGAATAGCACAGAGCCTTATAAAAAAAATGACATCAACCCAAGATGTCAGCTTGAAAGGCGGCCAGAGTATATCATTTCCACAACCAAGAGAGTCACCAGAGCATATATGTGCTAATAATCACATCTGTGTAAAAGCTAATTGAACAGACACTTGTGAGTGAATAGATCTATATAAAACAAGATCACATACATAGCTTTCAACCTATGTCATGTATTATTGTTTAGAAAAACTAACCGTTAACAACAGAACAACTATCTAGATAAACTGTAGATAGAATACTTTTGCCTGTATTTGGAGCCTGTATTTGGAGTAGCCATTGTGACATCCTGTACTAGAAGTCTGGTCCTCAGGGGGTAGCAAAAGGAAGCTGCTTGGTTGTGGACCCTGGGAACAAGGGACTGAGGTGCATGTATTACACACCAAAGCAGACCTGGCTTCCAGGATCTCCCAGCATCCCTCAGTCCCCACCTGGCATACCCCACCCCCAACCCTGAACTTCCCTGCCCAGGTGCTGGGCTGCCCTTCCCCCAGAAGCCCCTCCCTATTTAATCCAGACATTTTGGTTCCCCTCTCTCCTCTTCTCTCTCTGCATGCCCTCTCTCTCTTTCTCTTTCCCTACTCTATCCCTACCCCCACCCCCTTTCCCCATGTCGCCTTCCCTGGCCTCCGTCCTTGGGGCCAGTGAACTTGCCCACTCCAGAGCAGCTTTTCAATAAACCTGCCAGGCCAGGCGGTGGGGGCACACGCCTGTAATCCCAGCCCTTGGGAGGCAGAGGCAGGTGGATTTCAGAGTTCAAGGCCAGCCTGGTCTACAGAGTGAGTTCCAGGACAGCCAGGGCTATACAGAGAAACCCTGTCTTGGGGGAAAAAAATCAATAAACCTGCCTTTAGTGTGTAATCTAATCTGGTTTGAATTGGTTCATCAGTGGTGGAGAAATAACCTATCAGGAGCCAGGCTGTAAGGCAGGCAGACGGAGCCTAATGGAGCCTGTTGGTGTGCTCTCCTCAGAGGGGCTGTGAGACACCAGCCTCCTGTGACTTCCCCTGGGCAGTGGGACCTCTTCCCCATACTGTGCTTGCACCACAAAATGACCCCACGGAAGCTGATCCGGTATTGTCCCATGCTCTTGAAATTTCAAAACCAGCCGGGCAATGGTGGCACACTCCTTTAATCCCAGCAGAGGTAGGTAGATTTCTTAATTCGGGGCCAGCCTGGTCTACAGAGTGAGTTCCAGGGTAGCCAGGGCTACACAGAGAAACCCTGTCTCGAAAACAAACAAACAAACAAAAACGAAGACATTTCAAAACCATGGGTCAAATTTCTTGTGGGTATCTGTGGTGGTTTGAATAGGTATGGCCCCATAAACTACTGTGTTTGAATACTTGGCTCATAGGAGTGGTACTGTTAGGAGCTGTGGCCTTGTTGGCGTGGGTGTGGTCTTATTAGAGAAAGTGCATCACGGTGGGGGCGGGTGGGCTTTGAGGTCTTCTGAGCTCCAGCAACAGATAGTCTCCTGCTGCCTTTGTATCAAGATGTAGAACTCTCAGCTCCTGCTCCAGCACCAGGCCTGCCTGCACACTGCCATCTTTCCTTCCATGACGATGATGGCCTGAACCTCTGAACTATAAGCCAATCCCCAAATCAAATACTCTCCTTTCTAAGCATTGCCTTGGTCACGGTGTCTCTTTACAGCTATAAAACTCTGAGACAGCATTTCCTAACAATAGAAAAGGAAAACAATAAACCAGACCCCCAGGAAATCCACTCATATCTAAATCCTCACAAGAAATGAAAGCATAGACTGGTTTGTGGGTCGGTGCACCAGCGTCTTTACTAAAAACAGTCAGGAGGTGGAAACCACCCAAGGCCCATGACAATGAACAGTGGGGCAGATGAAAAGCTGTCTGTGCACGGAAGAGATGACAAGGTTAAAATCTGAAAACACTGCATCACCTGGGCAAAGCCAGGCCAAAGGCCCAGATGTTGTGTTATTACGTAGAATTCCAGAACTGGCCAAAGAGCAGTGGGAAGAGGGGTGGGTGATGGTACTGGTGCTGAGTAAGTGTTTGCAGCCTGCTTTCTTATAGATGCAGGGCTGAACCTCTAAACTGTTAAGGTTTTCTAGGGGTGGCACCCCCCCAGTGGGCTGGACCGCCCCACATCAATCATTAATCAAGGAAATGCCCTACAGGTCTGCCCACCAGCCAACCCGATGGAGGTAATCCTTCAATTAAAGTCTCTTCTTCCCAGATGACTCTAGCTCATGTCGACAAAGAAAACAGCCTGCCTAGAACAAAGGCCATCCTCGGCTGCATTGAGAGTGTGAGGCCAGCCCACACTACACGACACTCTGTCTGAACAAGCCAATCAATCAATCAATGGGATGAATAATCAATGCACACCAAAAAAAAAGGTTAAAACTTAAAAACACTGCATCAACTGGGCAAAGCCAGGGCAGTTCCTGTATCATGGCATTTATGTACAATGTCCTAAATCGACTGAGGTACAAAAGAAGAAATGAGGTAAGCACCCACTGAAGGCTACAAGGAGAAAGATGTAATGCCTGAAGGGTTCGGGGTTTCTCTTCAAGGTGATACATGATCTAAGACTGGCTGTGGTCTTAGTTTATGCAACTGTGAGTAAGCTGGAAACCAGAATGGTTTACTGTGTGGGCATGGGTTGGCATGGTATGTGTTACATCTCTAAGTTAAAGACACAAGCAGAGGCTGAGCCATCACAGAGAAAATACAGTATGAGCGAATGGGTCAGGGTGAGGGGGGCTCGGGGAGGAGAGAGAGAGAGAGAGAGAGGGAGAGAGAGTTGAGGGAATCTGCTTTTTCAGTCCTAAGGATCCAGAAAGATCTGTGTAAAGTTGCAGCCTCTCAGTCAAGACCCGAGGAAGTGAGAAAATGGCGTGTGGACAGTTGGAAGGACACAGTGAAAACCAAAGTGTGTGTCAGGAGTGTGTGGGGCCCAGAGAACTAGCCGCTGTGCCACCCACCGGGGCAGGAGCCAGAGGAAAATGATGGGAGAGGCCGGGGTGAAGTCCTTGACCTCACAGCCTGGTGACCAGGACACACTAAGGCTCAGAGCACATGCCTGTTTTGGGCAAGACACACAACAGCCTTGTCGAGAGTACACCATGTGGGGTGGACCCTCGGGATCAAAGTACTGAAGAAGGGGAGGCAGGGGATTGACAAGGTTGAGACCTAATTTGTTTGTTGCGCACCCCGGCTCACACCTGGAGAGAGGACTCAGTAGTTAAGAGCACAGGCTGCTTTGCTGGATGAACTAAGATCTTTTTGTTCCCAAAATCTACACGGCAGCTCACAACTGCCTGTAACTCCAGGATCTGACTCTCCTTAAGAAAGAAACCAGGCTAGGACTGGTGGCGCACGCCTTTAATCCCCAGAGTCAGGAGGCATAGGCAGAGGCAGGTGGATTTCTGAGTTTGAGACCAGCCTGGTCTACAGAGAGAGTTCCAGGACAGCCAGGGCTACACAGAGAAACCCTGTCTTGAAGAAAAAAGAATTTTAGGAAAAAAAAAAATTAAAGAGATAGTTTGCAGAAATATTACAATATTGAAAGAAATCAGAGCCCCAAAGTGAACTTTTGATCTAATTCCATTTCTAATGCCTTCTAGAACAGTCAAAACTGAACTGTGGCAGAAGGCTCAGAAGGGAGGCATGCTAATGGGGGAGGTGCGAATTTACTGCTCTGCTGAAATGTTCTTTGACAATGGGGCAGTGGTTATACAAATTTAGACTTTTGTTGAAACTCATAAGATTTATTATGACCTTTGCAATTTGCTACATGCAAATTGAACCCCAATTAATTATAATAATAGCATATTAAAGTTGGGCTCCAGAGGCCTTCTTAGGAAGGTTTGGAGGAACCACAGTCTCCCTGAAAGCTTAAGCTTTGGTGGAAGGGACTCCTGGGCCTGGGGCCTGGGGCCCTCAGAGAGCTTGGAAGCATTAGGTATGTCCCCACCTGACCCTGTTACTACAGAAAGCAGGGGACTCCAATGCCCCTCACAAGGGAACTGCAGCAAACATCCCCAGCTGATCTACATTAGGAGCAGCTCCTTCCCTCCACAGAGCCGCAGGACTTGGCTTTGCTGAGTCCAGCTTTCCTCTCCCGGGGCTGGAGGCTGGAGGTGGAGAGGGAAGGGTAACACCTCCCTGAGTCAGCAGGAAGAGGAGGCGGTTCGGTTCGTGGAGGCCTTCTGGGGAAGTCAGACCCCACACAGGAAGTTGTGAATCAGGATGCTGGCTGGCATCAGGCGGCTCAAAGCCAGTGAATCCCTCACAGAGAAAAATCACTCAGAGGGGCTGGAGAGATGGCTTAGTGGTTAAGAGCACTGACTGCTCTTCTGAAGGTCCTGAGTTCAAATCCTAGCAACCACATGTTGGCTCACAATCATCTGTAATAAGATTTGATGTTCTCTTCTGTCTGATCTTTAGCCTGGTTGGGGGGGGGGGGGGGTCTCGCAGAACGAGCAGAGGTCCTGAGTTCAATTCCCAGCAACCACATGATGGCTCACGACCAGTTGTAAAAGAAAATCACTCAGAGCTCAGTCCTGACTCAGAGAAAAGACCCTGAAGTGAAAGCCTTAAATTAATCCCTTGAATCGGGGAGTATCCAGACCCATGGAGCATGGGACTTTTGTGCTAGGTACGTGTGGTCTCATAGAGACACAGAAATATGAGTATATATAATACAAATATTATACATGTATATTTCTTGCCACTCATGTTTGAATGCTTGGTCCCCAGTTGGTAGAACTGTTTTGGGAGGATGAGGAGGCGTGGCCTTGTTGGAGGAGGTGTGGCCTTGTTGGAGGAGGTGTGGCCTTGTTGGAGGAGGTGTGTCACTGGGGGCAGGTTTGAGGTTTTGAAGGACTGACGCCATTCCTAGCGTGTTTTCTGGGCTCTCAGCTGTCCCTGCCACGCTGCCTTTGCTCTAACCCTCTGAAACTCAGTTAAATTCTCTTACAAATTTCCTGGCTCATGGAGTGTCGGCACTATTTTTTTTTAGTTGTTTTATTTGGGTCCTTTTATCTTTGCCTCCCTTCCAGTCCTTATCCCTTCTAACACCCCAATATCAGGCAGGAGGGAAAGAAGGTTAGAGGAGAAAGGGTGTGTAGACCTCTTTTAACTATTTCCTGCTGATTATGGGGCATTGAGTTCCTTAGGGCTGTCGGGCAGTGGTGGCGCATGCCTGTAATCCTAGGACTCTGAGAGACAGAGGCAGGCGGATTTCTGAGTTCAAGACCAGCCTGGTCTACAGAGTGAGTTCCAGGACAGCCAGGGCTATACAGAGAAACCCTGTCTCTAAAAAACCAAATCCAAAAAAACAAACAAACAAAAAACAACAAAAAAAAAAGTTCCTTAGGGCAAGTCCAATCTTCTTCTCTTCAGGATATCTCCAAAGTCCTCTCTTGTGCTTGACCACCAGCAATAGCAAGACCAAAAGCAGGAGGAACAGCCATGTCTTCCCTTCAGAACACTGCCCCCACCCCACCCCTGGCCTTCTCAGGGCTGTGGCATTTATACCCTCTCCAGAGCTGGCAGACTTATGCCCCTGCCAGAGCCCACAGGAGACAAACAGTTTACCGCTGAGGACAGTCTGAAGCAGCCTCATATCCACACCTGGGGTTAAAACAAAAATATTCATGTAACATAACCTGGTCTTTAAAGAAACCCAGGCTCTCACTACAGTGTTGTTCTTTCACAGCAATGGAAAGACAACTACGTTTGTATGAGGCCAAGGAAGATGTTCCAATGGGTGAAGCGCTCGTGTGGGAACCTGTGGGTAGCGAGTCAGCCTTGTGAATGCGTAAGGAACAGATGAAGTCTTCAGCAATTATGTGTTATCAACAGGGACCCAGGGACCCAGACTCATGGGAGTTGGCAACGCCTTCCTCTGGCCCCTGTTCAAATGTTGACAGTGTATTGAAAACATGGCCTAAGCCCCTCCTCAGACATCTACAGCCTGCAACTGCTCCCCTACGGAGAGCGTCCCAGCTAGCCCCTTCTCCTCAGGGTGTGTATAATAAAGGCCCTGAGGAGCTGTGAGGGTTCCATTGCACTCAGTTGGTGTTGCCCCATCAGTGCCAGCTTGGCCACCCAGACCCAGCATTTCTGGATGTGTGTGTCTGTGTGTCTGTGTGTCTGTGCGTCTGTGTGTCTGTGCGTCTGTGTGTCTGTGCGTCTGTGTGTCTGTGTGTCTTTCCTTTCTTCATCCACTCATCAGCCAAGTCAGCTTTCCAGACCAAGTATTGATGGGCATGTCAAGGATCTGAGTTCAGATCCCCCACTCCGACAGAAAACCAGGACAGC
Source organism: Apodemus sylvaticus (assembly GCF_947179515.1). Lineage (NCBI taxonomy): Eukaryota > Metazoa > Chordata > Mammalia > Rodentia > Muridae > Apodemus > Apodemus sylvaticus. The sequence continues at coordinate 155,860,113 of NC_067476.1, read as the reverse complement.
ACAGTGGAGCCTTTCCAGTGGGGGGTGGGAGAAGACTGAGACAGGGGATTTCCCCAGAGCAAGCTGGTTAGCAAGAACAGCCAAATGGATGAGCTCTGCGCCTGACTGGGAGATCCTGCTTCCCCAAATGAGGAGGAAGAGCTGTATAGAATGACCAGTCAGCCTCCCCACAGGCACATGCATCTCCAGGCATGCACACCACACCACATGGGTGTTCACAAACTTATAGACACTCATACAGAGAGAGAGAGAGAGAGAGAGAGAGAGAGAGAGAAGGAGAGAGGGAGTCTCTACATACGTAGCACATTTCTCTGTGTTCAGGGTCTTATACATGGTGTTGCAGTAAACAAAGTACAAAAGACTGTGGTTTTTGGTTTTTTGAGACAGGGTTTCTCTGTCTAGTCCTGGTTGTCTTGGAACTCGCTTTGTACAGGCTAGCCTTGAACTCAGAGATCTGCCTCCCAAGTGCTGGGATTAAAGGCATGTCCCACTGCTCCCAGCTACGTATCCATCGTTAGCTAGACAGGTAAACCACATGTAACATACACCTGCAATGGAAAGGAATCTTGATACCCGCTACAGAATGTATGGACCGAAGGTTGTCACACCAAATAAAATAACACAGGAATTGATTACTGGGATTTTTAAGATGGGAAGTGACAAAAAAAAATTAAAAACAGATAGTTGGCCACCCCAGCCTGTCTTAGTCAGCGTTACTATGGCTGCAATGGAACCCTGACTAAAGCAACTTGGGGAGGAAAGGGTTTTTTTGGCTCATACATCCACATCACTGTTGACCATGGATCTGAAGTCAGTTAGCAGCTAGGCCTATGTAGAATCTCTCTCTCTCTCTCTCTCTCTCTCTCTCTCTCTCTCTCTCTCTCTCTCTCTCAAAAGTCACAAAACAAAAGCCTAAATAATACTATCAAAATATACATATTGTCAACCATTTTCAATTATATATTTATCTCCTGTCCAGATGTATCCACAAAGAAGCTAGGAAAATTCTGCTAGCAAGGGGTTGAATTGTCTCCTTTAGCCTGTTCATTGAAATAACTGAAATAATTGACAGGTACCATCTCGTTCCAGGATGGGGCTGGGAAAATCCTCAGTGGTAAAAAGCATTTTGTTGCTCTTGAAGAGTTCTGTTCCCAACACCGACATCAGGTACCTCATAACTGCCTGCAACTTCCTCCGTTAACGCTTCTGTACTTCAGAGAAGCACGTATGCAAATACACCCACACAGAGACATGCTCCTATAAACATAAAAGGGAAACAACCGTCTACGAATGGGTGAGTATTCTGAATTCAGTATCCAGCCTCCTCAGCCCAGTCTGTGTTGCCATTTGGACAATACAGGAGTCCACTCTAGACAGCCGACCTCGGTCATGAACTAGAAGCCTGCACAGGTCAAACCTGCAGCCCAGGGCAGAGCCCAGTTGTTTCCTGGCCAGCACATCCGTCTTTGCTCTAGAATACATGAAGCTGTTCAGTAAGGCTGGCTCCAGCCCAGAGCCCTGACAGGGACTGGTTTTGACTAGAAACTCACTATCTGGGCTCCATCTTCTGTTCCTAACAGAGGCCCATCTCTGTGTGTACTCTGGTAAGTTATGAATCACGTTGTCATATTGTCACAGGAACCCTATCAGAAGGTCATGAACAAGTTGGGTGAGCTGGCACATGCCTATAATCCCAGCACAGAGAGGTGTGTGTGTGTGTGTGTGTGTGTGTGTGTGTGAGAGAGAGAGAGAGAGAGAGAGAGAGAGAGAGAGAGAGAGAAAGTTTTAGTCAGGGTCTCACTATGTGCCCTTGTACTTAGAGTGAAGACCAGGCCAGCCTGAAACTCAGAGATCCACCTGCCACAGCCTCCCTAGTGCTAGATTTAAGGGCGTGGGCCACCACACCCCAGCCTAGACTTTTTTAAGTGAACAGCATCTTGCTTTTCTGCTCTCTCAGATCCCTACTGGCCCTCTCTCCTCCAACACGGGACAATAAAGAAGGAAGACCCTCACTGGGTACCATTCTATGTCTTTGGACCTCCCAGCCCCAGATCCATGAGTCAAATACATTTGTTTCTGTTCTTTTTAAGTCACCTAGTCTCTCATGGGATCATAACACTCCAAGTGGGCCTGGAATAATCACAGGCTCCCAGTGAATGCCTCCACAGCTCCGGGGGAAACAGAGTCAGAGATCTGTGGCCTTGGATACAGAGGTTAAGACAGGAGAAGGGGCCAGACTGAGGTCCCAATCTAGGAATGGAACTGAGCTGGCTTCTCCACTGTCACCCACATCTGACAGATGTCAGTTCCAAGCCTGGAACGCAGCCCAGTGAGGCCCACTCTGGCCTCTAGAAAACACTAAGATTCAGTCAATTCTTTTTCTTCTTTCTTATCCTTCCTCCCTCTTCTCCATCTCAGACTGGAGTCTGGGGGACACAGGCAAAAATATGCAGGTTCTCATGTTCCAGGACAAAGAACTTCACCAGAGACATGCGGTTAGTGACAGAAACAGAAATGGTTTATCAAGAAAGGGGAAGTGGGTAGATATAGCTTGAGTCTCAAAGGTCCATGGATTGAAGGTTTCCTATCTAGATGGAGCATTTAGGAGATTAGTCCGGTGTAGGTAGTTTAGTAACTCTGAATGTGTCATTAACAGAAAAAAAACTAGAACCTTAGAGTAGTTACAAGGTTTGGACACCTGAGAAAAATAACTTAAGGGGAGACTTATTTCAGTCCAGGGTTTGAGAGTTCAGTCTATTGTAGTAGGGATATATGGTTCTTAGTTGTCTCTCTCTTTCTCTCTGTGTGTGTGTGTGTGTGTGTGTGTCTGTGTGAACTTGACACAAGCCAGGGTCATCTGAGAAGAGAGAATCTTAATTGAAAAAAAATGTCTCTGTACTATCAGCCAATAGGCAAGTCTGTGGGGTTTTTGTCTTGATTCATAATTGATGTGGGAATATCCAGCCCACTCTAGATGATTACTGAATGGTATAAAGACAGCAGGCTGAGCAAGGCACACGGAACAAGGCAGTAAGCAGAATTTCTCCATTGCTTTTTTTTTTCAATCCCTGTTTCAAGGTTCCCGGTTTGAGTTCCTGACCTGACTCCTGGATGTCAGACTACAATTTGTAAGATGAAATAAATCCTCCCCCTCCCCCAAGCTGATTGTGGTCATGGTGTTTTATCATAGAAATAGAAACCACAACTAAGATAGAAACGAAGGTGATCTGAGAAGAGGGAACCTCAGTTGAGAAAATTCCTGTCAGATTTGCCTGTAGGTATGAACATCTAGGGGGCGTTTCTTACTTAATTATTGATGTAGAAGGACCTAGCTCACTGTGGGAAGGTGGGTTAGCGTTGGCTAAAAAGGCAAGCTGCAGGCCTTAGCATGGTGATTCATATTTACTTCCAGCATTCTGGAGGCAGGGCAGGCAGACCTCTGTGAATTTGAAGCTAGCCTGGTCTACATAGTGAGTTTGAGGCCAGCCAAGGCTAGATAGAAAGACCGTGTCTCAGTGTATTTTGTATATTAGCCCTCTATCAGACGTAGTTTGTGAAGACCTCTTCCCAATGTGTAGGCTGTCGTTTTGTCCTATTACAATGTCCTTTGCCTTACAGAAACATTTCAGTTTCATGAGGGTCCATATTAATTGTTGATCTTAGTGCCTGAGCCATTGGTGGTCTGCATAGGAAGTATTCTCCGGTACCAATGATCTCAAGACTGGTCCCCGCATCCTGTTCTATTAGGTTAAATATATATGGCTTTATGTTGAAAAAAGAAAAAGAAAAAAGAAGGGGGAAGTGCTCGGGAGAGAGGCAGGCAGACACTCAAAAGCACAGGAGCCTGAGTCACATGACCTTTGCGGAAGATCATTTGTACCACAGCTGCCTTCCCCCATGGTTATATAAAGAAGACATGCTCTGTTTGTCACAAGTAGCCCAAATGGAGAAGGGTTTTAGTCTTTCTCTGTCAAATGGCTTTCTATCACATGTTAATCTTGAAGCCTCTTTCCAAATCCCTACTTTACAGCCACAGTCACCCTGCGTGCACACACACACACACACACACACACACACACAACTGTTCTTTCATTTTGGAAACATGTCCTGGAGCACTGACTGTGTAAGTGTGTACTCTAGGACTGAACTATACTCCCAGCCCAGAACAGTCTAACAGTGTAGACAGCTAATGTATCCAATGATTGTTGTCCTCATAGCTCTGTGGTCTATTTTGCATAAGAAATGGGCTGGGTTGCAGGTGAGAACTCTCTCAAGGGCCCTGAGTTAAAAAATGACCAAACTCTTCCCCTGCGCCCCTTGGTTGCTCACTAATGTTCTACTTGCCCCCCCTCACTTCTTTACCCACTGTCCTTCTGCTTGGCACCCCACTTCCTGAAGCAACACACTCAGTGGTGTACACCATTTACCACCACGCCTTCGTGTACTGAGAGATTTTCGCTCACTCTCTGATATATCCAAGAACTCATTTTTAATTATGTGTTGTGTGTATGTCTCTCTGTGTGTATGTGCACATGTGTGCTGGAAACCTAAGAGATCACAGGAGGGCACCACATCCCCTGGAGCTGAAATTACAGGCAGTTGTCATAGTAACTTATGAGGATATTATATGCACAATTAAGACTGATAAGGTTCCTGCATATGTATCCAATAAGATGAAGCAATTCTTTGCACATTACAATATAAAACGTATTACTGGCCAGGCAGTGGTGGCACACGCCTTTAATCCCAGCACTTGGGAGGCAGAGGCAGGCAGATTTCTGAGTTTGAGGCCAGCCTGGTCTACAGAGTGAGTTCCAGGGCAGCCAGAGCTATACAGAGAAACCCTGTCTCGAAAAAAAAAACCAAATCCAAACAAAACAAAACAAAACAAAAAAAACCCAACCATATTATTGGCATACCACACAATCCCACAGGTCAAGCGATTGTACAAAAAGCCAACGGTACCTTAAAAGAAATGCTTATTAAACTAAAAGGAAGAGAAAAAAAAAAAACAGGGACAGACTAAATAATGCTTAGTTAACTGTAAATTTTCTTAATAATAGTTGAAAAAAAAAGGAACATCAGCATCCAAGAGACACTGGGTTCTGTGAGGGACTAGGCCAACCCACATCCTAGAAGGATGTGTTATTGTTAGAATGGAGACCTGCAGTAGTTTTCAGATGGGGATATGGTTATGCTTATGTGTCTGCAGGGAATGAAAAAATATGGGTACCAATAAAACTTATAAAGATTAGAACTAACCAGGGAAAATCTCTTATAAACAGACATGAGTGTCTTCCCAAAGTAGCCCAGGTGATTCCCTCTCACACACTGTCTCAGGCACTGATTGCTCCAAAATATGCATGCACATCAACTTCAGGGGCTAGGCCAAATGGTCGATCACACAGAGACTAGACCGTCAACACATACACTTGACAGACAACACAGGGACTGGGCAGAAAAAGACACAGCTAGCTCTCCTGGGATTTGGCCAATATTCCGATTTTCATAGGGTACCCAAAAGACAAGTAATTTTAAGACATGACCTCCTCTGTTCCCAGAAGGTGGGATGAATGTTTTGATGTGTTTTGGCTGTTATCATCTAGAGCAGTTGGTTTTTATTAGTTATGGTCATGGAGGAAACAAAATAAAATTTAAATCGGGATCTCTCTCCTCTATCTACTAAAGGGGAAAGGGAGGAAATGGGAATAATAACAAGTAAATAAATATAATAAATAAAAATACTGATCTTAAATATTTTGGCATAGATTAATATATCTTAATAGAGATTTAAGGTTGTTTTGTCTATTAATATGTTAAATATGCTTATTTAAAATGTGATGTAAAGTTCTAGTTTCATGGTTCTCATAATCATGCCTATTATCTGTAGATTGGGCTTGGGTTTTTTTGTAAGATTTATTCATTTTATTCATATGAGTGCACTGTCTCTGTCTTCAGACACACCAGAAGAGAGCATCAGATCCCATGACAGATGGTTGTGAGCCACCATGTGGTTGCTAGGAATTGAACTCAGGACCTCTGGAAGAGCAGCCAGTGCTCTTAACCACTGAGCCATCTTTCCAGCCCTATCTGTAGATTGCTAATGTTAGAGAAAGGGGGGGGGGTTGTTTGTTTGTTTGTTTGTTTGTTTAAACAGAAAGGATATGAAGAGGAAATTTCTGGTTTCTTTAACAAATCAGTTGTGATGTGTGATTGTGACGTGTGATGTGTTTCTGGAAGCTGTCTTGTGAAAGGGCATGTGATGTTTTACTGAAAACAGACCCTTGAGAGGTCACATGGTGCTTAGAAAGAACATAAATGGAACCCACAGACAGTGAGAGGACGCTCTTGCATTACCATGCTGTGCAGCACTTTGCTGATCTTTCCTGGTCCTCATTGGTCTTCACTTCAAAGACAGAAATGCACCAAGCACTTCTCGTGGTATTTCTGCTGATTCTGACTGCTCCTGCTGACTCATGCCAATTCCGCAGAGCCTTGCCGGTTCTGCTGGATCCTGGATTGTGCGCCACTACTGATTTGTATTTGGTGTTTTGGTATTGAACTGGACTGCTGGTATCCTGGCAACAAAGAGTGGAGTCACCCCGAGAAACTCCTTCTAAACAGGTGCACAGCCCCCCTTTCCTATTAACCTTTTCCTTACCGTCTGGTCGGTGGATTAGAAGGGAGGTTAAAGCATTTTAAAACTCTAAATAAAGTAGGTTTTGAAAAAAGCCAGGCAGTGGTGGCTCATGCCTTTAATCCCAGCACTTGGGAAGCAGAGGCAGGCAGATTTCTGAGTTCCAGGCCAGCCTGGTCTACAAAGTGAGTTCCAGGACAGCCAGGGCTACACAGAGAAACCCTGTCTCGAAAAACCAAAAAGAAAAATAAAAAAAGAAAAGAAAAAAACCTAAGCCTATGGGAACTGAACTCTGGTCCTCTGCAATCAGTGCTCCTAACTACTGAACCATCTCTGCAACCCCTGAGGTAGCGAAGATTCCCCTGGGTTGCACACAATGACACCACGTGAGTGAGCAGATGCAAGTATGACATAACAAAGATGCAAGAATTGCATAACTCAGAAAGCTCAGTGCTAGGAAAACAGCGAGACCTGAGGAAGAATCGGAGCAAGGAAACAGAAGGATTGAAAAGGATCCACTTCGCAAGTCCCTGCTTCTCACTCTGCCTCTCCCCATCCCTGCACAGTCCTTCCTGAACTATGGACCGACTCTCTAGCACCTCTCTACCGCGGCGATGTCTTGGTAACAAATATCTGCTCCTCTGTCCCAGATTACACGCTACAGCCTCAACCACACAAAGACAGTGAGACTGGCAATCCTTGAGGCAGATTCCATTCTCTCCAGAAAGAGAATCCAGTGCATTAGCTCCCGGCATCGTCAGCCATCAACAGAAAGGCAGAGCCATGGAGAACAAACACAAAAATCTAAGGATCATCTCTTTCGAGACAGTAGACCTGGGCAGGGGAGGGTGGAAGTAACATGTGAGTAGGGTTGGTCATCTGAGGGTGAATCCCTTAAATTTATTTCCCCCATGATAAGAGGGGCAGTGAGATTAGGACTAGAGATGTAACTCGGAAGTTTGCCAAGTATTCATGAGGTCCCAGATCCTAACCCAGCACCATAAATAAAAATCATAATCATCATCATCATCATCATTATCATCGTGACAATAATAAAATGTCAAGGTATAACGGGGGCGGAGCAAGCTGGGCCTGGAGCTAGAGGGGGCGGAGCGAGCAGGCTGACTCTGGAACCAGAAGAGAAGAGTGGAAATCAAGGCAGATCCTTCCATGGAGAGGGCCTGTCAGCGAGCCATTCCTGGATCCCCCAGAATTCCTCATGATGACAAGGCTCCCAAGGGATTCAGCAACCCGACCTTCCCTGCACTTCCTCCTTGGCCCCTGAAACACTGGCAATATCCCCACTAAAAAATAGTCTCCACGACGGACATCCATTTTCCAAATGTGGGCTGCCTACCTCATTTAAGTTGCGTTCTGTTCTACCTTCCTCGGAACTCTACAGGCATCTCTTGCAGACCAGGAGCTTGTGCTCCTTGCCAGCTCTGCATGTCTGCCTCCGATTCAACTTGTGACCACCTAGTGGCCTCACAGAGCTGCCCAGGAACTGCCGCTGTCTGGCCATCTCCCTGCTGCAGACAGCAATAACGGATGTCAGAGCCCACACCAGTTCCTGGTAAATTTTCTCTTATTTTTCCCAGCCCTTCCCATGAGACTGCAGGGGCCACTGGGAATCCTGAGTCTCTCATACAAATATTTGATCTCCCAGACACTTCATCTGTGGGTCTTCCATCGTCAGCACTGAGTCAGCAGAGTGTCAGGAATAGATCAAAGACAGCCCCACAGTCTGCCATCGAAGACCTCCTGAGTCGCTCTGACTCAACGGATCAGCATACTCTGCTTGGCATGGACAGCCGCGATGCTATAAACCTTTGTTCCTAGGACAGGAAAGGTGGCTGCCTGGATTCTTCTGTGTTTAATTTTTTTTATTTATAAGAACAGAAAAGATCTGCTAGGATCATAATCTAAGACATCAAGCATAGGGGAACCCTTGGGAGCACTTCGAAGCAGTTAGCGAGGTGTGATCATGTTTTTCCCCCCATCAGCTGGGAGGGATTCGGAGTAACCAGTGTGGCAGAGCAGAAGGAGCTGTGGCTGGGATTTGAGTGTAGGCTGGTGACTCATGGCCCAAAGCTTTCATCTCTGTACTGGGCAGGGTTGCTGCTGCTTCTCCTTCTCCTTCTCCTTCTCCTTGTCCTTCTCCTTCTCCTTCTCCTTCTCCTTCTCCTTGTCCTTCTCCTCCTTCTCCTTCTCCTTCTCCTTCTCCTCTCCTTCTTCTTCTTTTCTTCTTCTCTTCTTCTCTTCTTCTTCTCCTCCTCTTCCTCCCACCCTCCTCCTCCTCCTTCTTCATCTCCTCCTCATTCTCTTTCCTCTTCCTCCTCCTCCTCCTTCTTCTACACCACCACTACCATCACCATCACCACCATCCAAAAGTCCATGTGGGCCATGGTAAATACTGTATGTCAATGTGTGGGGTTCTGTTCAAATATAATAGTGTTTACAAAACAGGCAATAGAAGACATCTAGTCCTAATCCCAGCATTCAGGAGATAGAGGCAGGAGGATCTCTGTGAGTTCCAGGCAAGCATGGTATATGTAGTAAGTTCCAGACCAGCCAGGGCTATAGTGAAGCACTGGAGGGGGTTGGGGAGGTAGAAGACAGACAGACAGACAGAGACAGATCCTGTTCAGTACCACAAAGCTATAAAAGCAGGGAACAGGGCTACACAAACAGGAACAGGAGAACCAGGCACCAGGGCTGGGGTGTGTGAAAGGTTCTCAAAGAAATAACAGCTTGCTGAATGCTCCTGTTAGTGAGGTGGGGAAAACAGCATCTGTGAGAAAAGCAGGGAGATGCCAGGAAGGCTCAGAGAGGAGAGAACAGGGCTGGGGATGGAGAGGCATTGGTGTAAGTGGTAAACTCCAGGAGAGCCAGAGAATGCCCAGAGGGGCTTGAACTGCACAATCAGCCTGCTTCAACAACGTGCTATGGAGATGTAGATGAAAACAGGGTCACAGGCCACAGTGTGGGTGGGAGACAGGGGCTGAGGCATAGCTGCAGCCCACATGTTCTCAATCTCCTATATTGCCTGCATGTATGCCTAAATACCACATGTGTGCCCAGGACATGAACAGGCCAGAGAAGGCATGGAATTCCCCTGGAACTGGAGTTAAGGATGGCTGCAAGCCATCATGTGGATGCTAGGAACTAAACCCTGCTCCTCCACAAGTGCAACCAGTGCTCTGAACCTCCAAGCCATCCTTCCAGGCCCAGGCACAGCAAGAACACAGTGGCCATTGAAGTATTGTGTGGTTCTTTCTGCTGTACATTTATATTGCATTTGGTTGAAAGGCTTGCCCCTCCCTTTCTGTTTATCCCTGATGTATATGACAGAGTATGCCCATAGTGGAGGCTCTGTTCATGACGTTTTTGGATATTTACATGGGGGGTTGTTTGTGTTTTGTTGTTCTTGTTTGAATCAGTTAAGGAGTAATAAATTGGAAAGGAAAAAAGGAAGAGAAGAAAACTGGGTGTTGTGTAGCTTTCCCCAAATAACAGAAATGCATCTCTCACAGCTTTGAAAGTCCAAGATGAGGGTGCTGGCATGCTTGGGTTGTGGCAAAGGGCGGGGATGGGTGCCCCTGGTTTCAGGGCACTGACTTGTCACTGTATGTTCCCTTGGTGAGAGTTCTCTGGGCTCTCTGGAAACGTTTTCCTAAAGCCTTCTTTACAGCATGATCTCAGCACTTCTCAGATGCTCTCTCTCTCTCTCTCTCTCTCTCTCTCTCTCTCTCTCTCTCTCTCTCTCTCTCCCCAACACCTCATTGAGGAATCAGGATGTTAATATATGAATTGGGGGTTAAGGAAGTATAAACCAGTCCCATACTAATATACCCCATCAAAGAGGAAAACCAGAAATTTCAAACCACCACCTTCCACACACTCCATCCCAACCACGGCATCATCGGCTTTCTTCAGGATAGAGAAGTAACTGTTAACTTCCTAGGGAGAGCAGCTCGTGAGCCCTTTCCTAGATCCTGAGTTCATCCTGGTGACCAGAGTACAAGGGAGCCTTACAGCATCTAATGGTCATACTTAGATTCTTACATTTTTCTTTTCCGGATAGTTCTTAGATAGCCCAGGCTGGCCTCAATAATTAGCAAAGATGACCTTGAACTTCAGATTCTGGCTCCACCTCCCACGGACTAGGATTACAGACCTGTGGCACCATTACAGGCTCATTACAGGCTTACATCACCTGCTAGTTAGATTTATATTACCTCTCCTCTCTGAGCCTGTATTCCCCCACCCCACCCCGAGAATCCTAACGGCCTTACATGAAAGTGACCATATAGAATGTTCTAAAGTGACAGATTAGAAGACCATTCTCTCCAGGAATCTTAAAGAGCCCTGAGGAATATTATAGCCTGATGGTTAAGTCTAGATAGCCAGGCTGACCTCAGTAAGGAAACTCAGGGTTGCCTAGCTGGAAGTGCCTGTTACCTCAAGCGGTAAAGAAACAAGGCGGAGAGAAGCGAACTTCCTGGATCTTCTGTAGATCCTCCTGTGGGACTCCAAGGCAAATCCATCCATCTCCGAAATGGCCCTGCTCCCTGCTGGCTTCATTTCCTCCCTAGCTCTTACCTGTTGCAGACGATAGAGCCTCCTCCAGAATGTACGACTCAAGAGTAAGTACTCCTCCTCTTCCAGAGGACCCAGGTTCAACACCTAGGACCCATAATTCGGTTCACAAACATCTGTAATGCCAGTTCCAGGAAATCCAATGCTCTCCTCTGACTTTCATGGGCACCAAACATGAACTTGGTGTACAGACGTACACGCATAGAAAAACACTCATACATGTAAACCAAATAAATATTTTTTTAAAAATTAAAAGCAAAGATTATATAAAGACCTCACTCCTAAGTGTGTACTACCATCGACTCGTTAGATGTACATATTAAATTTGGAAGGCTCATCAAAGACAGGAAGTTAGAAAGGGGCCCCAAGGGCATAGTATTGCAGAAGGGAAGACTGTAGAACACAGGTGATACCAAGGGAGAGAGAAGACAGCGGGAAGGGAGATTGAAGAAGGAAGGGAAGGGAAGAGTAAAGAAAGAGGTAAGTACGGGGATAACTAAGAAGGAAACGCTGTGCGGGAACCTAGCGTTTTATAAGACACACACACTCACACACACACATACACAAACCACCCCGATCGTTGTTGCTGAGGTTATTCCAGAGACACGCACTGCAAAAAATTAGCCCCTGCCACTGTTCTTGGTTGCCCACCACAACTTGGTGGTAGGACCCTATTGCTGAAAACACCACACAAATAAGTCACAGCACACGAAGAACTCAAACTGGAAGTGACCAGGAATCTTCTTCCCTCCTGGTGGCTCATTTTCACAGTGCAAGACGGTGCTGTGCAGGCTGCTGGGAGAGAAAAGTCATCCTCAGACAGATACCCAGCTATCTTTTATATCATCCAGCAGCCATGGAGAGCCGCGTACACCTGGAAAGGAGGCTGGGGGTGAAATAGGACCAGTGGACGAGAGAAATATGGAGCCAAGACAAAGGTTCTGATCAAGGCTCAAAGTTTAATTTTTAGCTCTGTGTATATATAAGGGAAAATCCCCAAACTCCATCCTTTGTTTCAGTTGGATTCTGCTGCAAAACAAGCTCAGCAGGCAGTCTGCTTCTGCAGGGAACTGCACGTGCCAGGCGGGCGGCTTCTACCCAGGTCGGTGGAAGACAGACCCTGGCAAACTATTTAGCCTGCTCACGCATGGGGGAAGGGCACAATCGTTGAGTGCCATTGAGCTACAATAATGAGTAGCCTGGCCAGATCTGCCGGTGGATGCATTAGTGGCACACGTGTCACAGGGGTAACCAATTGCTCTCTGCTTGAACTTAAGGCCTGCTCCATAAGGGAAAAGCAGACCTAAGCCTATAGATCTGGAGAAGAACACATAGTCCAGGGTTAAACCAGCTCCTATGATTTTGCTAAATAGAAATAGTATCAAACTGCTCTCTAAATCCACAGCTCTATACCCATAGATTAGTGCAGCTCCCTGACCTCACCAAAGAAGCTTCTTTCCGTAGTGGATGGTGGTTAACACAAACACTCATGCCGGCCCACGTGCAGAATGTCCAAGGGGCTCACGCTCAGCCACAGTGCGACATCTCTCTCACACCCCTTCCAAAGCTCAGGAAACAGATTGGAATATTGGGGAGAAACAGGGTTAAGAGCCAGAGGTTGAGAGGGACCAGGGTGAGACAGTGTCTTTTGGAGGTGACAGGATTGTCACACCCATGAACTCACGGCAGCTGTGGTTGCCTGCATGAGGTCAAACCCGTCAGCGTCCCAGTGTGGAGCAGGACATGAAGTTGAGCAAGGGTGGGGAATAGATGCAGGATGAGTTAATGGGAGGACTGGGGTATGTGTGGGTGTGATCAAAGTACACTATATATCTATATATATACATATAGCTGTATATAGACAGATAGATAGAGTATATATAGTGTATAATATATGTATATATATGTGTGTGTGTATATATGTGTGTGTATATTATATATGTGTATATATATGTGTATATATATATATACATATATATATAAACACACATGTAAAATTCTCAAAGAACTGAGTAAAACATACTTTCAAAAAAATGGGAAGCTGGGCAGTGGTGGCGCACACTTTTAATCCCAGCACTTGGGAGGCAGAGGCAGGTGGATTTCCAAGTTCAAGGCCAGCCTGGTCTACAGAGTGAGTTCCAGGATCGCCAGGGCTACGCAGAGAAACCCTGTCTCGGAAAAAATAAAATCCAAAAAAAAAAAAAAAAAATACAGGTTAGGCCAACTTTGAGATAGCTTAGCATTTCGAAGCATTAGCTCCTAAACCTAACAACTTGAGTTTCATCCCAGGACCCACATGGTGGAACAAGAAAAGGAACTGCTGCGAGTTGTCCTCTGACCACCCACATATGCATTGTGAAGTGTGGGGACACACACAATAAATAAAGAAATGAGTTTCTTTCTTTCTTTCTTTTTTTTTTTTTTTTTTTTGGATTTGGTTTTTTTCAAGACAGGGTTTCTCTGTGCAGCCCTGGCTGTCCTGGAACTCACTCTGTAGACCAGGCTGGCCTCGATCTCAGAGATCTGCCTGCCTCTGCCTCCCAGAGTGCTGGGATTACAGGCGTGAGCCACCACTGCCCAGCAAGTTTCTTAAGTTAAATAATAATAGGAGGCTATAGGCCAGTAGGCTATAGTGCATTGGAGAAGCACTTACCCAGTATTCCCTGGGTTCCATCTATAGCCTGAGATGATCTAGAGGTTCACAGATCTGAGGTCAGCCTAGGTCATTTAATGAGACCCTGTCTAAAAAAATTAAAAAATTAACAAATAAAAGAGTCCCAAGCTGGGCAGTGGTGGCGCATGCCTTTAATCCCAGCACTTGGGAGACAGAGGCAGGCAGATTTGTGAGTTCCAGGACAAGCAGGGCTACACAGAGAAACCCTGTCTTGAAAAACCCAAAAAAAAAAAAAAAAAAAAAAGAAAAGAAAAGAAAAGAAAAGAAAAAGAAAACAGGCCCAGCATGGTGGCACTTGAGAGTCTGAGGCAGGAGAACCACTAGTCTAAAGACAGCCTAGGCTGCACTACAAGTTCCAGACCAGCCTGGACTATGTAGCAAGCCCCTGTCTCAACAGAAAGAATATAATAACTAAAAACAACTAGTTAATAAATGACGGCTGTTGTGGTATTATTTTTTTTAGATTTATTTATTTTATTATATGTAAGTACACTGTAGCTGTCTTCAGACATTCCAGAAGAGAGGGCATCAGATCTTGTTATGGATGGTTGCGAGCCACCATGTGGTTGCTGGGACTTGAACTCAGGACCTTCAGGAGAGCAGCGAGTGTTCTTTACCGCTGAGCCATCTCTCCAGCCCTGTTGTGGTATTATTAATGCCCCCAAATAAAGCCAACTAATCATTTGCAGAAGTTCCAAACTTTCTGCAAAATGGAAATGTTTACTTCTTTCGTGTGTGTGTGTGTGTGTGTGTGTGTGTGTGTGTGTGTGTGTGTTATATGTGCACCAGTTCAGGGACCAGAGGAAGCAATGGGTTGTCCTGGCAATACCACTCTCTGCTGTATTCCCTTGAGACAGGATCTCCAGCTGACCCTGGAGCTAAGCTTTCCTGAGAATGCCGGGCATTTATTTAACTAAGTTTTGCACTCTGAAGCAGCGAGTGCACTAAGGGATGTGCCACCCTCCCAGTCCTCAGCCCTACTTTGCTTCAGCTGTGAGCTTGGCCCAGCTCAGTGAGGAAGCCTCAGTGGGGGACTTGCCTATGCCTGTGTCTGCAAGGCCTTGTCTTGACTAGTGACTGATATGGTTGGGCCCAGGCCACTGTCTGTCCCTGAGCAGGTGGAGAGAGGGGAGAGGGGAATGGGGAGAGAAGGGGGATCAGGAACGAGAGAGAGAGAGAGAGAGAGAGAGAGAGAGAGAGAGAGAGAGAGAGAGAGAGAGAGAAAGCAAAATGGCAAGATAGAGAGGAAGGGGCAAGCAGCATCTTTTATAGTGAGTCAGGCACACCTGGCTATTGCCAGGTAACTGTGGGGCGGAGCCTAGACGAAATGCCAACATTAAAACAAAAACTATGGAACTGATACAAAATGGCGTCATAATTCACTTTAGATCACTGTCTTGATACTGGGTGATACTGGGGTGACAGGGCCTGAACTCAGAAGGTTTCCCAGTGTAAGTTGGACGTGATAATTCATTCCTACGATTTCAGCATTCGGGAGGTAGAGACAGGAAGATTACTGAAAGCACAGGCCAGTCTGGTCAACATAGTGAGTCTGGGGCCAGCAGGAAAACATAGCAAGATCCTGTGGCAAAAGGAAAACCAAGA